>NC_084711.1:18677395-19314294 GCF_033807575.1 Cydia pomonella
TCTGTCATCATGTCTGTCACGTTCTAACAAATAGGTAAGTGCGAAAGTGACGCATGACATGACAAGTGATAAAAATGCGACCATGATACCGCCGCTGGAATTCATTTATTGTATCTAGAATTAAGTATTCGCAACAAGTAGAAGACGTCAGTCTAGAAAATAATTCGTGGAGACCACGACCCTCAGCAATAAGGAACATGATACAAGGAGGAGGGAGGAGGATCTAGAATTAGAAAAAGGAAATTGTCTTTAGTACGTAAAATAACCATGTTATGGCATAAATCTGAAACTTACACCTCCACTTCCACCTCCTCCACATCTCTCTTAGTACCTCCATCTTACAGAAAACAGCAGCCAAATAACACTAGACCCTACTCATAGTGTTGTGTTCCTGTCGGTGAGTAAGGTTGCCAGAGCTCAACGAGGGGGGGCGGGGTTAGGGTCGGCAACGCGCATGTGACTCCTCTGGAGTTGCAGGCGTACATAGGCTACGGAGACTGCTTACCATCAGGCGGGCCGTATGCTTGTTTGCCACCGACGTAGTATAAAAAAAAACTTTTTATGAATTTAACCACGGTTTAAAAAATATGTTCCATGTACAACTGCTAGCCCATGTCAAAGGTCTGAAATTATGGAGTAGTGCTTTGCATTAAATAAGGGCCGGCTGATTTTTTTTATATATATTAATAATGACTGAATTGTCAAATACATTAAAAACCATAAAACTTTCGAATATTTTTTTGATTTTGTCAATTTCCCCTATTAGGTATACTTCGATATTTTTGCATTAGAGAAAGGGTAAACATTAAACAATCTCTTGGTGTTTCATTATTTCAAAGACCTTTTCCTCAACACCAGTACGCAAAAACCAACTTTGCGAATACTAAACAGCTACGTAAAGTGTCACGTTTTGAGCAACTGTATTAAAATAGTTATTTATTTATTATTGTGTAATAATGTCCTATAATATTTATTTATTTATTATTATTATTTATTTATTATTTACGATACAAGTGCGAAAAGTAGTAAATTCGTAACGAGTGGCAATAAATTAAAACACGACCGAAGGGATTGTTTTAAATCGACACGAGTTGCCAATTACCTATTCGCACGTGTATCGTACAGCGTTTTTCAGTACATATGGCTCTTTAAAGTTTCGATATAGTTACATAATATGCTAATTTACGCACTAGTGCGGAAAAGTAGCACCATATGTACTGAAAAGGTGTTTTACATTTATTTCTGACCGTAATCCATACGACTACACCAAAGAGATTGGATGTCCAAAAACTTTATATTTTTTTTTTATATTTCGCCAATACACGTTTATTACGTTCAAAAATTATTACATAGTATATATAAAATATTTATTTGTTATTATATAAATAAAATGGTACATAATACGATATGTCACTAAAACGTTTTTTCAATTATTGACTGAATGAAACTACCATAGCCACGATGGCTGTCGTTAACAGAAAAAATTAAAAAAGTAAAGCCGGCGCCCGCTATTTTTCGTATTTTCACTTAAAAATCAGTTGTATCATAATAATTCAACTTAAATGTCAACTGTGAGAGCGTTTTTGTAAGGAATTAGTTGTAGTGATTACTTTTATAGTGCTGAATTGCCAATAGCATAAAAATTTAAGTGAAAATTCGTAACTGTAAGTGTAAATACTCACGTAATAAAACTTTAATTGTGTACTTTTCATGTATGCCTGTTCCCAACTCAACTATAATATTCATAAGCAAACGCTGAAGTCAACTATGATGAAATTGACCAATCACGAGGCACCGCACTCTAGTGGAAAAGACATCAACGCGCGACTATTTCATGAGTAATATTCCTATATTGTTTACGATATTCATATATTCATATCCATTTATTTGTATTAATTATACAGTGATACTTACCTAATTTTCATTAATTATTCAGGTTTCATAGGAAAATTGTATTCAAGATGACTCGCAAAATTAGTATTGTATACTATAGTGATATAAATAAGCTTTTCAATCTCGTACCTATAATTATGGCCTTTAATTATAGTATTATAATTATCCGTCTGCTCGTTTGCCTCCTGTATAAAAAAAAGAAAAAAAATTGAAAAGGCATGATTCAAAGTTGATGTTGTATTACATTTTTGCTTCAATTTACCGATTTCATCATCCAATTCATATCATAATCGTTTGATATGTTTAAAAATATGTTATATGTGTGTACAATTCTTTAGTAACTTCCTTTACCCGAGTACTATTCTATTGGGTAATTTACATACATTTCACACCTGAACACCTTTTACGTTTAAGATAACGTTTGAATATCTCTTATTATATATCTCTATTTAAAAGCCTCCTGCAAAATAGATCGCAAGTCGTTGTCGGTGATGGGGGGAAGGCGAGATCAGATCCATTGGGAGCGCAAATGGGCGTGGCGCAGGGATCGTCTGTATCGAACCTTCTCTTCTCTTTGCTTCTAAATGACCTGCCGGACGCTATAAAAACGGGTGACGTCCTTATGTATGCTGATGATGTTGCCGCTATTGTAACAGCTTCAACCATAGATGGCGTCTGTCAGGCATTGAACGCAACAGCAGCGCAGCTCGCTCTGTGGTTCAAAACAAACGGCCTCTCATTGAACCTAAAAAAGACTCACTACATTCACTTCAATTTAGCGGGCCGCTCTATGCCACCGCTCCCTGTTCAGATCGATGGAACATCGCTTGACCAAACCACCACCACAACCTTTCTAGGGTTCGAAATTGACTCGGGTTTGAAATGGGATAGGCATGTCGACAAGTTGTGCAGCAGAATAGCTAGTGCCTGCTTCGCTCTAAGCCGAGTTGCTAGGACAGTGACTCCAGAGGTCGCCCGTACGTGTTACTTTGCAACCGTACACTCTCTTTTGCAATATGGAGCTGAACTCTGGGGTCGCTGTGCTGAGTGGGAAAGGGTCTTTCGCCTGCAAAAACGTGCCATTAGAATCCTTGCACAAGTACCAATTGATACACCGGCTAAAGACCTTTTTAAAGAGTTAGGGATTCTTACGTTACCTGCTATTGTAATTATGCAGATAGCAGTTTATGTGCGTGAAAATATTCACACCTATAAAACAAATGGCATGATACATGGGCGCAATACTCGAAATGCACATAAGCTCGTTGCTATCAGCCGCAAGCTTGCCAAGTCCTCGAAACTGACTCATGTGACGGGCCCCACAGTATATAACCATCTACCAAAAAATATAACTGGGGCCCCAAGCGTAAGCAGCTTTAAACATCGCCTAAGAAGTTGGCTTATTGAGCGCCCGTTCTACAATTATGAAGAGTTCATAATGACCAATTAATAATTGTGCTATTGATTTTTGAACTTTGATTACTCTCTATTGAAAGTATTAACATTTTTTTATTATAAGTGACTTGTAAATTAGCTTTACAAAATAAATGATTATGATTATGATTATGATTATGAAGCTTGTATTACTTATGTTTACTCTGTATTTTTAAGCCTTATATTTAAAAAAAAATGAATAAGTCGATCATATACTTTATAATATGTTCATAGTAAAAAACCCTGGCAAGTCGACCAAAGAATTATAAAAAAAACTGAACTTAAAAAAAGGAAAACTATTTTTTTTTTACTTTTATAGGTACAGCTAGCAACTGAACGAGGACAAATCGCAAAACGTATCTAACGAGCCTAATCTCGATTTTGTAGACTACCTTTACCTTTTTTTTATACCACGACGGTGGCAAACAAGCATACGGCCCGCCTGATTGTAAGCAGTCACCGTAGCCTATGGACGCCTGCAACACCAGAGGCATTACATGCGCGTTGCCAACCCTTTAAAAACCTGTACACTCCTTTTTTTGAAGAACCCGATACTGTAGCCCCTCGGGAAAACCTCGGCAGGAAGCTCATTCCAAAGCCGAAGCGTTCACGGGAGGAAATTCCTCTTAAACCGCACAGTACGCGACCATTTAGGTTCTATGGTGTGATGATGAACACCCTGCCGACGGCGATCGGTGCGGTGATAGAAAGCGGCCGTTAGCATCATGTCAAACCTTTGGTACCTTATATATTTTCTGGTACCACTGCATTGCTACAGTTGGTACGCAAAATGTAGTCACCAGGAGGCCTAGCCAAGATATCAATCGTTTGCAATACTACTTCGAAACGCTATCCGTCTCTTTATCAGTCTGCCATATTAGTGAGAGACAGATAGTGTTTTGTTATAATATATAATTTATATTATTTAGTAGTGACTACAAAAAAAAACCACCTTACAGCAAACCGCAGCCAAATAACACTAGACCCTACCCTACCCTAGAGAGTGCTGTGTTCCTGCCGGTGAGTAAGGTTACCAGAGCTCAACGAGGGTGCGGAGTGTTAGGGTCGGCAAAGCGCATGCAACTCCTCTGGAGTTGCAGGCGTACATAGGCTACGGAGACTGCTTACCATCAGGCGGGCCGTAGGCTGGTTTGCCATCGACGTAGTATAAAAAAATAAAATATTGGATAGATTTAATTTGTTCCCACAGTTTTAACAATGCCTAATTAAAGCTAATATTTCCCTGATTTAAGACCATTCAACATTACGTCGGCCTCAAACGACGCATTATAGGCTAGATCGGCCGAAAAGAGGACATTTGTACAGTTTTAAGAAAATCATTAAAAAAAAATATTTTCTCAAAAAAGTACGAATGTCCTCTTTCGGCCGATCCGGCCCACAGTGCGGCGCGGCAGATAAACTGCCCCTCGCGGTCACTCTATACGTCACTTACTATCTCACGTGAGAAATGACCACAGTTACGGTACAAAAGGGCGCGATATAATTTCATGCCGAGCTCTCAGATGGCAGTTTAAGCCTCCTAATGTCATACCAGCGTTACGAGACCTCGCATGTCCACGGTGAGATTTTAAAGGCATGGATAAAATTGAACATTGAGTTTGACGTCTGCGATCCCAAAAACGTTATTTGACTATTTATTTTGGCTTTGTACTAGACGATTTAAATAGAAAAAATCGGATAAGTGCGAGTCGGACTCGCCCACCGAGGGTTCCGTACATTTTATATTTGTTGTTAAGGTAGAAGTACTAGTGCTCGACGCTGCACTAGTCACCGACATGGGCACTTTATTTCATGGAAATATAGGTTAAATTTGAACAACGAAGATTTTTCTGTATTCGAATTCAAGCCGTGTCACTTTGACATAAAGTGCCCATGTCGAGTACTAGTGCAGCGTCGACCACTAGTACTTCTACCTTATAGCGGCAACAGAAATACATCATCTGTGAAAATTTCAACTGTCTAGCTATCACGGTTCATGAGATACAGCCTGGTGACAGACGGACGGACGGACGGACAGCGGAGTCTTAGTAACAGGGTCCCGTTTTACCCTTGAGTACGGAACCCTAACATTCACAAGTCAGGAACAAGACACGTGATAAACGAAAAAAAAATCTAGTGTTCGATCGATCCCGATTTTTTGCTCGGTTTTGCGTTAGTTTTAGCCATAACCATAACCTTCAGCCGAAACTAAACCATTGTGTACCTATTAAGGATGGTAAACAAGAATTTACGAACGAGTGTGAATTGAAGCGGAAGATCTCAAGTTCAAAAAAAAAAAAAAGATTTGGCCTAGTGGGTAGTGACCCTGCCTACGAAGCTAATGGTCCCGGGTTCAAATCCTGGTAAGGGCATTTATTCGTGTGATGAGCATGGATATTTGTTCCTGAGTCATGGATGTTTTCTATGTATTTAAGTATTTATACATATTTATATATTATATATCGTTGTCTAAAGTACCCTCGACACAAGCCTTATTGAGCTTGGGACTTAGTCAATTTGTGTAATAATGTCCTATAATATTTATTTATTTATAATTTCGGTACCGCCCGTGACACACCCAACGTTTTTAATCATCACACTTGTGAGGAAAAAAATGGATCATCGCCTAGTAAGTGTGACGAAAAAATACATTACAGCCATAGGTCGAAATTTAGGATTTACGGACCTCATAGCCTAGGTTTAATAACACTTTTTACGAGCGAGAAAACCAAAAATTAAAGACATAAAATTAAAATTCGTATAAGTCCAGACAATCCAGAGTTCAAGTAGCAGTGGTCGGTGAGAGCACGATAAATCGCCCAGCGCTGGACAAATGCCCGTCGATAAATGAAATGGTGATGAAGTATAAAAGGTAGTCATTTTTTGTTCCCGCCAGATGGACTGTAAGTATGGGATGGGATGTATTGTGTTTGATTTAAAGTTGGCGACGACTTTGTTATATGGCCCGCTTGTTGGAACATAGGCAGAAAGTGTTTTTACAAGCTTTTATTTAACCCCTGTTAGTATCTATGTTATTTTGTTAGTGTCAAATCTTGGAAGCTAGATTTGACCCACTTCCCGATTTACGATTGAGCTGAAAATGCCTGCTGCGGCCGGTTCATGGGTGTCTATTGTTGCGCCTGTGAACGGGTCCAACATGACATTAAGGCTCTCCAAGGGCTCTCTACGTGTTGGATCACTTGGATCTATATCCCCACGTAAGTCTAGATCGGGATTTATAGGCCCGTGAAATCCAAGGATATACAAATTAGTTATTTTGCATCTGAAAATTTCAAGTAAGTATTTCGAAAATGGCCTATTTTTGTTTTATTAATTTAACTTTTATTTGAAATAATATACAATGTGAAAAAAAAAGAGGGGATCCGTTTAAGGCCTCGAAGGTTCGTATTGGTATTGTTCTCTCACTCTTACTGAGCTTTTTTTTATTTTAAGTTTTAAAAAAGAAAGAAGTAATAGCGAAACAAGATTGCTAATTTAATTTTTGTCAACCATATTGTAACCAAAAAAAGCGGTACTAATTTTCAAAAACTCCGCTCTCTGAATCTACAGAACCAGCATATTCAGTATCGTATAAGTATCTATTAGGTAAAATAAGAAAATCAATTTTGACGCAAATTTTTAGGCTTTTGTATGGAGGGTTAGCCGACTTGGAAGACATATTCCATAGATTTTTTCATTATCATCATCATCATCAGAAGACGGTACCGAATATACCACTGAGTACCGGGAACCCGCTCGGTGGGTTCTCTGTTCGTAGTCGCTTTCCTCTACAAAGCGAGAAAACGCTGGGATCGGCTAGCGTAGCGCTACGAAAACGTTGGTAGCGTTACGGATCCCCACTGTTTTTATTACACCTTGTATATGTGACAATCCATATCAAAAAGGAACCTTATAGCGGTCGGCGCTTACGAGGCGTAACAAGTATAGGTAAAAAACTTAGTAAGTCACCTGTTGTATGTATTTGTGACGTGTTCGAATAGACATTTGTTTTGTTTGTGTGTGTCTTTTAAACATGTATTGTCTATTTGAACACGTCACAACTACATACAACAGGTGACTTACTTAAGTTTTTTACCTATACCGCATTAGTATTGGCGCGCTGCTAATAATGGCGTAAGCGCCGACCGCCATAAGGGGCCCTTTTGATTTGGATTGTCACATATTATTTGACAGTCTCCTAGCCTAATAGTCCGTAGTGACCCTGCCTGCCAGGAGGTCCCGAGTTCTGATCCTGATAAGGGCATTTATTCGTGTGATTATGTATTTTTTTTTTTCTTTCTGCGTTATGGATCGTTATCGTTATATTTATCGCCGTCTACTATCACAAGCCTTACTGAGCTTACTGTAGGAATATATTAAAATCATTTTTGATTTCAGTATAGATCGATCAATGTAACATTAACCTTTAAAAAAATTCTAATATTAACCATATAACATAAAAAAAAACACCCTAAATATATACATCCCACTGCTGGTCACAGGCCTCCTCTCATGCACGAGAGGGCTTAGGCTATAGTCCCCACTCTAGCCCAATACGGATTGGGGACTTAACATACACCTTTGAATTTCTTCGCAGATGTATGCAGGTTTCCTCACGATGTTTTCCTTCACCGCTATCTAAAGCTAATGGTAAATTTTAATATCAAATGATATTTCGTACATAAAAAAAGCAGCGAAAGCGGTGGTGGCCGAGTGGATATCACGTCCGACTTTCAATCCGGAGGTCGCGGGTTCAAATCCTGGCTCGTACCAATGAGTTTTTTGGAACTTATTAACTTAGCTATTCTACTGTAATATAAACAAACATTAAGCAATTTGAACATTAACCAAATTTAGTTAAAAGCAGTAACAATTTATTCTTATCGATATGCAAATTTACCGAGCGCCATGAAATGAATAATGCCCCGATTATCCGGCTCTGATAACTCTGCCCCGGGCCATGTTTTACACATGCCCTAATTATACTAATGTATATTAAATAGAACTTATCTGGGATTTCATTTTTGAGGTAATACAAGTTATATAGGTATACGCGATTGTCTTTATTATTCTTGGAGAATTTAACAACTGGAGACGCCTTGTCTGTAATTTTATGTACAAAGCAAATTTTATGCCAATTTTTGCGGGGTAGGGAACGTCAAAGGTATGGGTTGCAGATAAACGTCAGTCCATGCAACACATATGACCATTGGCCGAGGTTTTCGACAGAGGGGTAATCTCTTAAAGGCGACTCCAGTTGTTAAATCCTCCAAGTTATTATTGTAAGCAACTATGATTACCTTTAATAATAAACAAATATAATTTTATTTCGAACATATACAGTGTGTGTGAATTAAATACGGGCGAATATATTGAGAACATTTTTACATACTAAATAATCCGGCCCGCAATGTAGAGCAACACACGTTACGAGATACGAGCTTTTTAAAGTAACTGTCAACGCTTGTTAGCAGTTACTATAAAAAGCTCGTATCTCGTAATGTGATGTCATGTTACGTCAGGTATAAATAAATAGCAATTTGCAGTACATTGCTGCTCGGTAAATTTTCAATAATTAAGTATGGGATCGTAATTAAGTGTAACTTAAAAAACTCCTTAACTAATGATAACACGGATTAATTAAATATTTGGTTTAATTTATCACCCGTATCGGTTTCGTATTCGGTAGTTTTATTTATCGCCCGTATCGGTTTCGTATTCGGTAGTTTTATTTATCGCCCGTATCGGATTTACTCACTGTATTCATCGAGTCAGACCAAGATAAGTTTTCAGCGCAGACAGCGCAAGTGTTATTTTAAACGTCAAACATTATGACGTTTACTTAACACTTGTACATGCTATCAAAATCGCTGCCAACTTAGCTTGATCTGACTCTTAGTTATTATTATGTCTTGTATCAACTAAAACCGTTTGTATATTAGAGGTATGTACTGTAAAATGGGGTAACTTTAAAAAAGTTGGGGTTACTTCGATAATTTTAAAACGGCCACAGAATTTAGCATTATTCATTAGGTAGTTACTCGAAACTATCACTAATTCATCGTATTTTATATTTATCATTTTACTTTACAGGTTGTTCACGATCTCTCAGGCATGAATGCGATTATTATGGGCCGGTAACCACAATTAAATTTGATATAACAAATCTGTTGACATCCACCAATCACTGAGCTGGAATCATTGGAATACACTGAGTGTAACTGTGCGTAAAAGCATTACTGTTATTTCTACCTCATTTCGTAACCATTGTTACATAGGTAGGTTTTTTTTTTGTTTTTTTAGCCCAAGAGGGGATTTTTTTGTTATCTTATTTTATAATTTTTTGGGGCCATTGCACACTTCGACCCATAGGGATCTTTTGTGCAGTTGCCCCCTCAGAAAAGATCCGTCAGCTACTCAAGAGCTTTTTCGACTATCGCCATATGCCGGATGATAGAGCTCAACAGCTCATGGGTAGCATTTTGAATTCCTTTGGTTCCAGATAGTCTTCTTCCAAGTCCTTCATTCTTTGTCTGGCGAGGCCGTGACATTCACACATGTTTCACTGTCTCATCCTCTTCGCCACACATTCCAAAATCGGTGTTGTCGGAGTGTCCCATCTTGGCTAAAACTCCTTTAACCTCGTAATGGCCAATTACACTCCTGTTATATTTGGAATTATCTTTTGGTAAGCCTCTTTTCCATAGCTTTTTGCTTAAATTTTTTAGTTACTCGATCGTGTCAGATTGAGATATAAGTGATATCTTGCTACCTTATAAATGCAAAAGTTGTCTGTTTCCTCTTAATAGCTCAGTTTCATAGGTCGATCGCGAGGGTTCGGGAGACTTTCATAAAGCATGCCACAGGGCCCGCATTCGAGGAAATGTTTTCATTGGTCGATAGGGCCCGTAATGCGAGGTGCGGGAGATTTCCAAAACGCATGCCATTATGAGTTTCACCAGTCGTTTTACAACCTTACCGCCTGCGGGGAGTCACCGGCATGCTGTACATCGACCGAACTATCGACTTATGAGTTTCACTAGTCGTTATACCGCCTGCGGGGAGTCCCCACACGCTTTATATCGACCAAGTTATTGACTAGGCTTGAGTCGGTCAGGACCGAAGAACTAAAAGGAATGAAATCCCACCACAGACCGAAAGGAACTAGTTCATCTTAAGCGCTCTTAATCGGTCTCGGTCCTTTAGTTCAGTAGTCGGTATGTCAGCGGGCCTACCGCGAACCACGTTCGACGGGTTGCCTCCCTGTCACACTTACGTACGAATTTACAAGTGCGACAGAGAGGCAACACGTCGAACGTGGTTCGCGGTAGGCCCTCAGTACCAAGTAACAAATCGGTCGAGAGCGAATGATCGGAATGAGTCAAGGTCATGAAATTCGCTCTCTCACGCTCTCGCTCTGTTTATTTGCGAGCGAGAGCATGATATAACCTAGTCATACTCATTCAGATCTCGAGATTTGCTCCTGAACTAAAGGAACTAAAGGACCTAAAAGAGCGAACTAGTTCGTTTGACCGATTGACCGAGATCGGAGCGCTCTTTTTAAAGACCGAGCGGGCACAACTCTATTATTGACCAATTAAACTGAGCCATAAAGCCTAAACCCTAGACGTCTGACACTTCGCAAAGCATCATCGTGAGCATAGATATCCATAAAAACGAGGTATCAGACGCCTCGGCCCGGGCAGTTTTAGCGTGAGTAATCCTTCCCGCCTAAACGCTAAACATAAAACATAATCTCTACGTTGGCAGTTCGTTTTCCGGTCTTCCTTTTTCCGTCTATAATGACATATCCACTCCCGCGACCCCAACGAGGGTCACCTGACCGACAGCTCAATCGGCCGCGTTTAGTAGGACAACAACAAGTTTAGGTTTTACAATATGCTGACCTTTAACACATAATTGAGCGTCCCTAAAGGCTACTCGGGACGCTCGTTGGGACATACAATTAGTACCTTAGCTTTTGTTATTAAAAGCGAATTTAGAAAATCGAAAACTTGTACTTATTATTGTTACCTACAATACTAAATACATTTTCTTTAAAGCCGAACCACACTGTAAGGCTTCGGTCTTTAAGTAGACGCGCAAATACACACGTCTGTAATGTGCGAAATTATATGTTTGGAGCGGTAGTTTCTGAGTGGATTTTTCGAAAAATCGTACCGCTTTTTTAGATCAGAATATTACGGCAGACCTATCACTAGGTGGGCATACGACATTACCCAAATAGGAAGTAAAAAATGGATGGATGTTCCCAAAAACAGAGATCACTGGCCATCACTGGAGGAGGCCTTCACCTTCACAGGAGGGGTTCTTGCAGAATAAAAATTCATAAATACGGCAAAAAAAACAAATTTAAACCAAATTTTAATTACATTTATTATTAATTGCATGATATTAGAAAATTTTGTCGTACTAAATCTAGAGTAAATGTAAGTGTATTGCTTTCGCTAATTATGTTTATGAATTAAGTATATACCTGCGACAAATAAAAGGCTTTTTTTATTTTTAACCGACTTCAATTTCATAGAAGGAGGAGGTTCTGTATTCGGTTGTGGCTATTTTTTTTATGTATGTTCACCGATTATTCCGACACCCGTGGTCCGATTTGAGTCATTATTTATTTTATTAATGGTTAAATGCAATTAACGTTCGGCCAACACTGATCCGCGGTCCCGAACACGCACAGCATCTCGCTCATGTTTACGCTCAGTGAGAGTGAGAGAAAAACACGTACCTACGGGGCCTGGCATACCAAAGCTTTCGTTGTGTGCCCGTACCGTAAATCGAATATATTTTTCCGTCGGTAATAGAGGTATGAGATAAAAAAAAAAAACTCCTAAATACTGCTTCTAGAAACCAATTCTACTATATTATATTTTATTTTGACTAAATAAACTAATTCACTGACGTTGAAACTCTAGGTCCATGAAGTCCCAGTGCGCACAAGTTTTTTGCAGAAATCACGAAACGTCTAGTAGGTCCTCCACCTAACTGGGGAAGTACCTCCACCTTACAGAAAACCGCAGCCAATTAACACTAGACCCTACTCATAGTGTTGTGAGTAAGGTTGCCAGAGCTCAACGAGGGGGGGGCGGCTTTAGGGTCGATAACGCGCATGTAACATGTCGAAAAAAACGTAACTGGTGACCGAAGAGCTGGCGGCTCCCGGCTTCCTCGCACAACGTATCAGCATTGCGATACAACGAGGAAATATGCCGCCAGCATGCTTGCCTCAAGGGCCTATTTTAGATTTAAGCTAGTTATAGTAATACTTCTATATATGTATATATATATATATATATATATATATATATATATATATATGTATCTATTTTTTTTCTATTATGTTAATAAAGATTTGAATCGTTCACTTAAAACTGGATTCATATAAAATTTTACTGTCGTTTCTATTGAGCCAAGACTAGTGTTCCTACAACGTAACAACGTTAGGTCTAAAGTTAACCTAAAACAAAATAACATTTCTAGAATTTTCCAGTCGCTACAAACGCGTAACGTCATTAATTCAAACTCCATGTTGGCTGGACCCGATCCCATTAACAACTCCCGAGCCCAATGTGTCCCCTAATTGAATTCCTTCCACGAGACCCATTATAGACCCTATCCGTGATTAAGACTTAACGGTACATCTACCGCGCATTTAGGCTAGTGCTGGGCAAAGCTTTTCCTGTAACGAAATAACCGTTTCTGTAATAAACAACTATTAAATAAATAAATAAAAAACCTCTATACTCGAAACTCGATTTCACGTTAAAAACGCATCAAAGTCGGTCTATCGGTTGGAGAGCTACGATGCCACAGACATACTGACAGACAGACATTGGCGTCAAATACGTAACACCTTTCTTTTTGCATCGGGGGTTAAAAATATGTTTTAAATGAAATAGATGTCATATACTAAAAGGAAAAGAGACAAAGCTTTCCAGTGTCGGAGGCCGCGGGATCGATCCGGCGTATCTAGTTTTGGCGGCTAACGCCCTAGGTGCCCAGCCAATTGTCTACGCTCCGTAGCATATCGTAGTCAGCTCTCTCTATCAATCTTCCATATTAGTGTGACAGAGACAGTGGCGTTTCGTTCGCTACGGAGCGTAAACAATTGGCACGTTGGCTTCGCACCCTGGACAGAGATCAAAACTGAAGACGCGGGAGGCTACTCTGTCATTTCTGTAAAAAGTGTACTTTGCGTTGCTTTTGTTGCGTTGTACACGTTGTGAGTAAATGAAATACTAGATAAAACGGGATACCGTAATATGGATCATTATATTTTGTTCTAAAACAGGACTCGGGTAAAGTGAACACTACATTCAAATTAGTAAATGTTATAAAATTCCACGCCATTTTCTAGCATATAGCAAATAAAACAAAATCAATATTATTGGACGTTCTTACACAAATTGACTAAGCCCCACAGTAAGCTCAAGAAGGCTTGTGTTGTGGGTACTCAGACAACGATAAAAATAAATAAATAATATAAAAATACTTAAATACATAGAAAACACCCATGACACAGGATCAAATACCTGTGCTCATCACACAAATAAATGCCCTTACCGGGATTCGAACCCTAGACCATTGGCTTCATAGGCACGGTCACTACCCACTAGGCCAGACCGGTCGGCATATATGTTTCCAAATACTTTAAGTGCATTTATGCTTTGAATTACCTATCATCTTATTTTTACTAAACTTAAAACTGTTTTGCGTATTTTATTTATCATATAAATACGTATCTAAAAGATGGCACAAGCAATGACCCCAGAAATAGTTAACTTAAAACCTTGCATAGGTGTCGTGTTGCGACTGAATGAAAGAATTTAAAAAAAAGTTTGAAATATTTTTTCTGCTAAAACGTTTCAAACGAACGAAGAACGGAGAACGTAGGTTATGAGTATGATCACAGTTATTATCGATTTTATAAAAAGGGTCCGAAATAACAGTTATTCCCAATCTTAAATGTAACAGTTTTTGGAAACCATAATTACAAAAACCGCTCAGCCCTAATTGGAGCAAGTTGCTTTATATCTTTGGCAATTTTGTTAGTTTCGTTAGATGTGCTGCAAGTTTTTATGTAGGTATTTGCAGATAGACGTAGGAAGTTTGGAGTTTTGGTTGAAAAAGGGACTGAATAGAACTTTTATAGGATGACTTGCGTTCTAAAGCAAAATACTTATTTTCTGTGCCGGTTTAATACGTACATACGTAGAATAATAGTTCAATATTTCTAAATTGAGATTTATCTTTACAGTTCGCTTTCAAAAGTAATATGACAATATTTTTTCTTTCGATGCAAAGATTTCTGAAAATATTTACTGTATCAAATAATTACAGATTTAAAGATTTTTATTGAATATAGTAAGATACATGTTATACCTATTTGCTCGTTATGTTGTATGTAGCTGTGACGTATTCGAATAGACATTTGTTTTGTTTGTGTGTGTCTTTTAAACATGTATTGTCTATTCGCACACGTCACAACTACATACAAAGTTTTAGTGACTTACTAAGTTTTTTACCTATAGTAATGTTAGTTATAATTATCACAGCACATTTACATTTATAAAATCATTCCAATCTTTCAGTTTTTTTTATACTACGTCGGTGGCAAACAAGCATACGGCCCATCTGATGGTAAGCAGTCTCCGTAGCCTATGTACGCCTGCAATTCCAGATGAGTTACATGCTCGTTGCCGACCCTAACAAACCTCCCTCCCCTCGTTGAGCTCTGGCAACCTTAGTCACCGGCAGGAACACAACACTATAATTAGGGTATGGGTAGGGTGTGAGTGTGTGTAATAAATAATTATTGTTTGATATCATCAGTTAGTATTATCATTCATATAGTAATTCAGTGTCTATCTAAGAAGATATTCAATTTATTATAGAATTTAGCGGAAAGATAATTACGTCTAACAAGAGCAATACGAGTAGTCAGTAGTAAAATATTTTAATCTCAGCTCCCGTATGCTCTTAAGGATTAAGGGTGTCACATGCGCGTTTCTGACTTTTGCTGACTTATGAAGCAATTTGCCTGGCCGGTCTGGCCTAGTGGATAGTGACCCTGCCTACGAAGCCGATGGTCCCGGGTTCAAATCCTGGTAAGGGCATTTATTCGTGTGATAAGCATGGATATTTGTTTCAAAAATAGGAAATCTAAAGAATTCATAATTTTCATAAATCTCTGAACAAATGTTGGTCAGTTTGAGGGGTACAGCTACAGTTTAATTTTTTGCTCCTGTTACAGGAAACACCTGGTATAAGTGTTCATGAATGTATAAATGTATGGGAGGCAGGTACCCTTGATTTTTTTTTTTCTAGTTTTTATTTTACTGTTTAAACCCAATGGTGTGGGTAGGGATTGCAAATCCGAATCTATTTCACCAAATCCGGATTTTCGGATAATTTTTACGCAGAAATCCGAACTTCGGATAAAATCCGGATTTAGGGATTTTTTTCTTGGTACTAAGAATAAATTGAAATATCATATATTTATATCATATCTTATGATCATTAACAAGTTATATTCATTACACAGTTATATTAATAACAAAAGTATCTTGGGAACAAAAAAATATCTTCTTTAATAATTTTAATTAAGAATTCTACATCCTCACAACACTGAGATCAAAATTTATTGAGTCAAAGTCAAAGTCAAAATATTCTTTATTCAAATAGGCCTAGCAACAAGCACTTTTAAATCGTCAAATTTTACAAATATCATCTTAATCTAAATATCCGAGCAATTTATTGATGCAGTTATTATTGTTCTAAAAAAAACATTGAACTATTATAGATATGGTAAACTTAATAATAAGAATTTCACAAAAGGATCGTCAAACATCAAAATTGTATAAAAATACTAGTCTAGAACCTTTCTAGAATAAAATCTAAATGTCAAAAAATACGGTATATATATACATTGAATTATCAATTTCATCATTAATAACATAACAATAAATAATTCATCCTTTACAATCACACTTAATCCCACGGTGTTTCATCATTCATGTAGTCTTGTGTGCTATAATAGGCTTTGGAGATAAGCTTACGTTTTACATAATTTTTAAATTTACTAACAGACTATTCAGTTATAATATTAGGAAGTTAATTGTAAAATCTTACACAATTACCCATGAATGATTTCTTAATTTTATGGAGCCTAGTGAAGGGCACTGCGAGCTTATGCTTATTTCTAGTATTAATATTATGTATTTCACAGTTTTTCTTAAAACTGGCAATGTTTTTATGTACATACAGAATATTCTCATAAATATATTGACAGTGCACTGTCATTATGTTAATGTCCTTAAACTTATCTCTAAGTTGAGGGTTTTATCACATCTCCGCTACGGAACCTATACCGCAGTACCCCGTTACATATTTCACTGCGAAACATGACAGCATCGAGAGCTAATCAAGAAAAAAAAAGCATAACCAGAACCGCACCTCACAGATTTGCCATTGTTTCACTCTCGGTCCGCCCAGGTATCGCGGAGAAACATGTAATACGGTACGCGGTGTCGTTTTAGTGGCAGTGGTAGAGATGTGTTAAAGTCCTAATCTCAAGAAGGGGGTAAGGCCAGTGAGCGAGCGCTCGGGCAGCAGTGGCAGCACGGCCAGACAACTCGCTTGACGCGTATTTTCAGTAATCAGAACATTTTAATGGTGCAAAAAGCAATTGTATCATAGTTTGACAAAAATCCAAAAATTCGGATTTTGGTTTAAAAATCCGGATTTTGAAACGGCTTGAAAAATTGGCGGATAATCCGGATTTTTGAAGTTCGAATAATCCGGATTGCAATCCCTAGGTGTGGGGTATCGTTAAATAGGTATTTTAAAACGAATCGAATAAAATCATTTTTTGATAAATTGAATATTTTCGAAAATAATCGCTCAGAAATATAAACAAACAAAAATCCCCCCCCCCCCCCCCCCCCCTTTGACCCATGTATCCAAAAAATATGTTTTTTGAAACAAAAGCTTAATGATTAGTTCAAATGAAAACTATAGCGAACATGATAGGTGCATTTAGAATTTTTTTTTTGAATTATTGCAATAAGTCTTCTCTTCTTACTAAATAGACATTCAAAGTGCTGCGAAGGAACTCCCTTATGCTTATAATAAATGTACATGATACGTACTAATAGCCACCGTTTAGCCTATTCTGATAGAATAGTAACTACGGAACCCTATACTGAGCATGACCCGACATGCTCTTGGCCGATCTTTAAATAAACTTTAATCCTAACATTAAAACTTCATTACTTCTTTCTAAATTGAGTTTTTAAGTCTTCAACTCAGACTCAGTATTTAACCTTACCGTACTAAAAATTAAGGACTGCAGACAACGGCCGGACTCCACTTATTCGGAGCAAACGCTTTAATTCAGACGGTAATTACTTTAAAGTTTAAACTGTATAGGGTAAGAGCCGACGGGGCAGAAAGGTTCTCGAGTGGCGACCACGTACCGGATGACGCAGCGTGGGAAGGCCCCAAACTAGATGGACCGCCGACGATCTGGTTAAAGTCGCGGGAAACCGTTGGTTGAGGGCAGCGAATAACTGTTCGTTGTGAAGATCCTTGGGGGAGGCCTTTGACCAGCAGTGGACGTTTTTCGGCTGAGATGATGATGATGATGATGGGTCAGAATCAGAAGTGTTCAAAGCGCAAATCACTTTCCTATTTATAACAAGGCACCAAGGAACGTATTATCGTGTGTAAGTATATTTCGTAAGGTAGGTATATTATACCTATATCTATGGGCTTAAGTTGCCTCAAAATTATAAGTAATTATTTTTCATTTAATTATAAATGGCAATGAAGTCTAGAATAATCTAGATATAACACTGACTGTAACAATCAAAACACTTATCCATACGTCGGGGTTTTCGGTGCGGGAATGTTTTCTTGTATTTATAACTTTGTCTATTGTAAAATAATTACCAAAGTATGAATTAAAAATAGAAGGTAAATAATAATAAATAAATAAATAAATATTATAGGACATTATTACACAAATTGATTAAGTCCCACAGTAAGCTCAATAAGGCTTGTGTTGAGGGCACTTAGACAACAATATATATAATATATAAATATTTATAAATACTTAAATACATAGAAAACACCCATGACTCAGGAACAAATATCCATGCTCATCACACAAATACATGCCCTTACCAGGATTTGAACCCGGGACCATCAGCTTCGTAGGCAGGGTCACTACCCACTAGGCCAAACCGGTCGTCGAAAATGCGCTTAGAAATATTAAAATAGTATTAGTTTTTTATAGTTTTAACCTGTTTTTTGGCTAGTGTAAAACATTCCCGCACCGAAAACCCCGACGTATGCTTATCACATATCGCATAATAAAGGTTTCTGCAATAGACAGATGTACGAGTACTAATTGCTTTGTAACATCGTTCATATTCGGTTCAAATATGATATTCACTGACATACACAATTGTAACCACCAATAATTGAATCTCTGTGGTCAATACTGACATACTATTGCTATAATACATATTTGACGACCAGTTTGGCCTAGTGGGTAGTGACCCTGCCTACGAAGCCGATGGTCCCAGGTTCAAATCCTGGTAAGGGCATTTATTCGTGTGATGAGCATGGATATTTGTTCCTGAGTAATGGGTGTTTTCTATGTATTTAAGTATTTATAAATACAATTTATATATTATATATATCGTTGTCTAAGTACCCTCAACACAAGCCTTATTGAGCTTACTGTGGGACTTAGTCAATTTGTGTACTAATGTCCTATAATATTTATTTATTTATTTATAATAAACAACACGCCAACCACATATAGGTCTAGGTCTTCGTGCTAACATATTAGCTACCGATATGTTTACAGCTGATTGTACAGTCGAGTTCATAAATATGTGTGTATCACCTTTGTTAGTTAAGATACTTTACTGCGGAAGAGCGGTGTCTCTTATCACAAGTATCTCTGAATACTTAAAAAGAGACGTCTACCTTGTTATTGTAAAAAGCATGTATGCTAACGAATAAATAAAATTTTATTTATTTATTTCTTCACCTTAATCCATTGCAATAAGGTGAAAAAAATTATACATATTTATGAACTCGACTCTACTCGGCTCCTGGAGTATATACCGGGTGTTTCCTGTAACAGAAACAATAAATTAAACTGTAGGTTGGACTCCTCAAACTCGCCAACATTTGTTCAGCAACTTTTAAGCATAACTTATGTTTTTATTTTAATTAGAATAGAATAGAATAGAATAGAATAGAATAGAATTATATTTATTCAGACAACACATCAATTATTACAAAGAAGATAATACATTAACAACAACAATAATTTAAAAAAAAGAAACAGTGGAAGTTGAATAGTACAGAACAGATAAGGATTTGAGGCTGAAATGGTCTCCACTCAGCATTGCAGTTGGCACGACTAAGCGTTGTCAACGGCGCTGGTTTTCTGTGGAGCCAGTGAGGTGAGCGGAACGGCATACTGCGCGACTTGTGTGACAGATAATAATAAATAATCAGCTATCAAAAGGCAATATAAAATATAAATACTTATAAATAACAGCTATTAAGGTACACATATTATACATTATACATGCGAGTTCATTATATTGCAGTAACCAGATATTTACTTGGGTGTTAATCATATTTAGGAACTGAGGCTATGTAGAATGATGCCCTTAGGCAGCAATACCCTGTTGAGCTATCAGGTGTGCTTTCAGTTTAGATTTGAAGCTACTAACAATTGTGCTCTCCCAAATAGGAGGTGGAAGGTTGTTCCAGCACTTCGTGGCAGCATAACGAAAACTGCCACGAAATGTAGCGGTATTGTGCCTTGGGCAAATCAGTCGGGGAACACGCCTAATACGACGCTGGTAGAAGACCATCTTTTTAATTACACATTGAAGTTAATTTTAAGACGCAATTTATTGCGAATTTTGTCATGTTTAAAGCGTGACAAGCAACGTCAAACACTGATGTCAGCGTACATTGAAAATAATATTAAATTTGTATGAAAAAGATAAATCTAAAGATTTCATAATTTTTAAAAGTTGTTTATCAAAAGTTACATCGTTTTAGAGGTACAATATATGGTTTAATTATTTGCTCGTGTTACAGGAAACACCCGGTATAAGTATGAAACATTGTTCACATGACGGAAAGTGTTAAACATAGTCAGTTAAATGCACATGATGATTATTTATAGATACAATTATAACTGGTTTCGTTTTTTCGGTAAATGAAAAATAAAATAAAGATAAAGATATTGAAAAGAAAGATACAAAATGAAAAGTTTTCCTAATTTCTATTTAAAGTTCATTGTTTTAGTGTAAAGAACCATTTCTTAAAATATCAATAGCTCATTTGTTTGCACCTTATATATCTACAATATCTATAGGTATATGTACGCTTTTCATTGACATGTATGTAGATAAATAGTTGATGAGAATGTGTCAAAAAGTTTTCAAATTGGTTCACTAATTACCCGTTAAGTTCTATAAGTGTTTCATTTCCTGCTACCCCATAGGTTGTCTGGTAACGATCTCTTTTGAATTATAAGACTGCCTGTTTTTACCTAACTATAGTTTCTAAAATACAAAAATGAAAAAAGACAAAGATTTACGTCAAACAGTTCATGTTGTTATCCATAAACGCGCCACAAGGCTCAATTAGATTATAAAATTGTATGAGTCAATACAATACAATACAAATCCTCTTTATTGCACAACCTCAGAATAAATGTACAAGGAAAGACATATAATACATGAAGATAGAGGTAAAGAACAGGCGGCCATATCGCTACAGAGCGATCTCTTCCACACAACCTGTAGGTAGTGGAAAAATGATACTTTTAATTTAACTAATTAGGAGGTGCAAAGAAACTAAATTAAAACTAAATACCAGTAGAGTCAATACCTTTAAAATTTAAGTCTAAAACAGTGAGACAATACATATACATAATTATATACCTACATATATACAATAGTATATAATTCTTGCCAAAAGGGATAACCAGTAACGCGGACAGAAACACTAAGTAAATGTTACAACATATATTTAGACCGCAAATCTGATGATGACTTTTAAAGTCAAATAATTTTTTTTTTTCATATTAATACCAAAGTTCACGGTGTAAGCCATGCAATCACACCGCTGCAGTTGCGTCACAACTTCATATATCCGATTGGAATAAATTGCTTTAATACCTACTGCTCATGGAATACTGATAGGGTCAGACAATGAAGGAATAACCTTGTACGCTGCTGAAAAGAAACTATTTAATGGTCGAAATATAAGTTTTCACCACACCAGCTCGTAAAAGCTCCCTTTACTCGTCAAAAACTGATGAGAATGTTGCGTTTTATCCAAAAGAATGTTAGAGTAATTTCATGCAATTTTTGAGGTGGTTTCTCATGTTGGCTGATGTGGTAGTTTTATTTTGCTCAGGTATAAATATTAGCACGTATAATTAAAAAACATTTTTGCTCCCTTGTAAAACAGATAACTATTTCAACGGACAGATCTACCCCAGAACATTACTTCGTATCTGGACATTACAGAGACATATGCATTATATGAATATCTATGTAGGTCTATGATTTGACCAGATATGGCGGACAATCAATGTATGGCTGGAATTAGTCACAAATGTGTCCGTGGACAGACCTCAGATAGACACATCTATGCCTAATTGCCCAGACACATCTGCTACGCAGATCTAACAGACAGGTATACCTATATTATTGGCTCAGGGGTCAGCAAACTGCGACAGGCGAGCCACACGAGGCTCTCAGGAGGTATGATTATGGCTCTTCAAGCTCCTCAAAAAAATAACACTTAAGATTTAGACTACTGAAAACAAAATATGGGGCTATTTATCATTCCTAGAAGTTGTAATTTCTGCTGCGGACGCTGCGGTTGGCTCTTCTCCTCAAAAGTTTTGCGACCTTAGCCCTAATCGTACGTACGTAGAGATAATTTGCAACCCGGAGAAGGACAGGATATTTTTTTATCAATCATTGCATAAGAAACGTCACGGGCAAAAGCTAGCTATAGTCTACACTATATCCAATCTACAATAATTTAACCACCGTACATCCATGCAATCAGACCACCGCAGTCGCGTTAACACGTTAACGACGTCATAGGTGGGATTGGAATAAATTGCTTTGATACTGCTAGTGGGATATGATTGGATCGTGAAATTACAGAATAACACGCAGCTAGTATTGGTAATTACTTTTTATCTGGCCAAAATTGGTTCGCAATTAATGAATGAAAGCATTTATTTCGGACACGAATACATATACTTATGTGTTAGTAGAAAGTATAATAACAATTAGACTGCACATGTAAATACATCCCGTGAGTGAGGATAGGGCTGTCCATCTTCTCAACGATCACCTTCAGGAGAGTGTTGGATACTGTCCGCACGCGCTCGCCCAAGGACGCCACCCGCTTGCGCAGCACGGCTTCAAAACAGTCGGTTCTCCACGTGGCGAATATTCCAGACGCGCTGCAGTGCCAGGGCAGCCCCAACAACCCCCTGAAGACGTTATTATACTGGACGCGCAGAGCACTGTAACTAGGTTTTTTTGTAGTCACTCAACGCACGTGTATAGGCTTTGACAATCCATTTTGAACAGGGTTATTTTCACCGCCGTAGAACAACGTGCAAACCTGCGAGAAAACATGTTACACTTTACCGACAGTGTTCTGCGCTCCCTTACTATATAAACATCGTCTTTTAGAGTGTCAGTCACCCAGTGGCCCACGTATTTGAACCTAGTAACAGTTTGAAGAGGAGAACCACGGAGCATTATTGGCGGAATGGGAATATGTTTTAGTGCCAGACTTGAACAGTAATACCTCACTTTTTTTTACATTATAGTTTAATCCGTGGGCCACTGCGTATTTGTCACATATATCAAGCAGAATCCTAAGGCCGTTGACTGAGGGGCTTAGCAGCACCATGTCGTCTGCGTAGCTTATGTTGTTAACAAAACAACCATACACCGAACATCCGACACCCGCGCTGCTGAGCTCCTCAATTAATAAAGCTTTATATCTGAGCATTTCAAAATTATTTCAAACGGGTTACTTACGGGAACAACGGCTCTTAGTGATTGAGCGCACAACGTGTGTCGTCTAATATCTCAACGCTACCTATATTAATACTCGTATAATATGCGAGCGTCGATATGTGCCCCACTAAATGTGTAACCTAAATCTGACGTCAGCCAAACATCCTTTATATCCACAATATAGCGATACTGCTCGTAGTTTTGGACTTTTGATGGTCCTCATCTGATTAAGTGTTGGAAAAACTTTTTTACTATCGTCCGTCCACATTAAACCTTTTACCGAATAATCCAACTTTAGACGAGTTATCGCCCCGAAATGCCGTAAATCCGCGAAGAATGGTCCGATAACAAACCAGGCATTCCCTTTGGTCATTCAATCGAATGCTTTAAAAAAACTAGTTTAACTCTGACCCCGAAGACCGTTATAACTATATGTTAACAGAGCCCATGTAACACAAGTCTGGCTGAGCCTTTAACTCAGATACGCATATAATAAAGCCTCAGTTATTGCGTGTTGAGTCCAATGCGTCAGTTTAACGGCTCGTTTAAAGCGATTTTGTGGCTTTCCACGCGTAAGGGCAGTCGTAAACGTAAATATATTCGGTGTGACGATACATCACTACGTACTTATACGTACTGTGTCGAGCCCATAGGTTTCAGTACGAGAAGGTATGTAGTCGTTATTTTTGTATTTCCTACCGGAGAAAACTCTTTAAAAGCTAAATTCGGAATGTGTCAGCGTTTCTGTTGCAACGTGGCTGATGCAGCGACGTATTCCTGTTGTCCATGTCATATCAGATTTCAACTCATGGGTATTTATCCAGTCAACAGAAACATAAAGAACGTTTTTTTTTGTGACCAAGGCCAAACTGAAACTACAATCACCACGTGAGTTTCTAGATTTAGTAGGAGAGCCCCGCTTGCCCTATACTTCCCTACGCTTGGTGCACAGCGCGGCGTGGCGCACTCTGGCTTGTGTAGGTGCTTAAGTATGTAGATAGAATTTTGTTTTATTATTAGGATCATAAGTGAAAATCAATCCATCATACATAATCCATTGTCTCATCATCAGAATAGAGTTGTCTGTATCATGGCCTGGTACACTCGTATCAAAAGTAGTGGAATGAGTTTTTTGGAACTTATGTGCGAATTATTTGATATTTACCAGTCGCTTTTAGGTGAAGGAAAACATTGTAAGGAAACCGGACTAATTCCAATAAGGCCTAATAGTTTACCCTCTGGTGTATTTATGTTGGAAGGTGCAGATGACAGTCGCTTTCGTAAAAATGTGTACCTACGCCAATTCTTGGGATTAGTTGCCAAGCGGACCCCAGGTTCCCATGAGCCGTGGCAAAATGTCCGGACAACGCGAGGAAGATATACATTCACATTTGACAAGATACCATTAATTGACTACTTAGTATATTTTATTTTACTCGGATGTCGTAGCAGCTGTGTTCGACATCCCGTCACCGACCAGTGTCGACGATCGGCACCAACACTGCATGACGAGCATATACCGTGTATGGTTTAGTTGGTGGTGTGGGCCATTGCTTGCGAGTCCAACATACCCGTTCCTGTTTCCCCAGATAGGCGGCCTACCCAAACGCATTCCTCCACGTAAAAATCATTTGATGGCATTAATATAACAGTTTCTTCTACGCTAACCAGAATGACGTTTAGGGTTAAAGGTATTTCAAGAAGCTGACTATATACCAAAACTTGACCAAAACGTAAGGTTACCGGAATGCAAAATAAGAAAAGTTCTATTCAGGGTGAGTATCTTGGAATATATTGTTAGTATTGTCACAAGCGTAAATTAAGCAATCATATATTATTTCTGAATGTAATACTTCCAATAACACTTGATATCATTCAGATTTTGATTACACTTTCGATATTTGACAGGCGTCTTTCACATTGTAGACCTGTGCGATCTACTAGGAGGCATAGTCGGGAAAATGAAGGTCGGAGCCGGCGAGGTTATCGCGCATCCAGCGCTCCGCCTGCGCCGTCATCTCCTCGTCGAAATGCTCGCGCCATGCGCCCGATTCACCTAAAATAATAATATTGTTGACGTAACTGCTGACCGAAGAGCTGGCGGATGCCTCGCACAACGTATGAGCATTGCGATACAACGAAGAAATGCCGCTAGCATCCTTGGTACATTGCCTCAAGGGCCTATTTTAGATTTAAGCTAGTTATTTTTTTCCAAATGAAAAGTAACTCCGCTAAAATTGGCGCCTTTCATCCCTTCAATCTACTATATTCACAGACAAAGCATTCTCTACCTGTCAACATCGTACTAAATGAATATTACCTTTCCTAACAAAGCCCTCAGCATTGGGGTCACCGCCCTTATTTATCCATGTCGGGTTCACAGACTCGTTTTTCCTGAAGTTCTTAATACTCAAGTGTTCACTAAGCTTAACGATTTGTTCATCCGTTAACTTCTTGTCAAGGAAATCTGCCATTCTTTTGATAGATAAGGGTACATCCTGAAACAAGTATGCAAACATAAAGTTAAGGGAAAACGTGATGCTACTATACGTTTCATATAGACAAAAGTTTCGATATCGATACAAAGTTGCACAAGTACACGCGGCTACCACGGCTACCCTGAACCGAAACTGACATATTCGCCACCGTGTGCATAATTTACTTTACAGTACATATGGTGCACGCGTGCGGGAATAAGCACTTTCCGTGCGTATGTCGAAATTTTAAAGAGCCATATGTACTGTAAAACGTTGTACGATACTCGTGAGAATAGGTAAATCGCAACTCGTGATGATTCAAAACACTCCCTTCGGTCGTGTGTTAATTT
The DNA here is from genome assembly GCF_033807575.1 of Cydia pomonella. NCBI lineage: Eukaryota > Metazoa > Arthropoda > Insecta > Lepidoptera > Tortricidae > Cydia > Cydia pomonella. The sequence continues at coordinate 18,703,679 of NC_084711.1, forward strand.
ATCACCACTCGTTGCGAATTTCCTATTTTCACTTTATGCGTAAACAAGTGCGAGCGAGAACACTTTGTCAATTAGAACGTAGAAAAAATAATTAGTTCGTTAGAAAAATATTACGATTATGAAATGCTTTCATTGAACACATAAATAGAAATAAGAATATTTATAATAAGAACGGGAATAATTAATTAAACATTAAATTAATTTTAAATACACCTACTATTTTTTTATTATTGAAGTGTTTTTATTTAACAAACTAACAACAATTCATATAATAGTAAAATTAGGCCTTAAGAGGCTGTCAACACCCAATGTCCTTGAAATTGATGTTACTTAAACAGTTTTTTAAGAAAGACTATTTGTTTTAGTCAAGTAAGAAAACTATATGTTCATATCTATCTATTTAGAATTTTTGTCTGTTTGTCTGTTTCTCTGTTTGTCTGTTTATTTGACCTCGCATCACGTGAAAACGGCTGAACGGATTTTGATGCAAACTTTACTAATCTGTCGAGAAAATGCCCGGCAAAGTTATAGGCTATAAAAATTCAACCCCTAGAAGGGGGGGTAGCCACTACACTCGATTGAGTTAAGTTTGCACCTGAATCTTATGGCGCTACTTAGGAAGGAGGTGCAAACTTTTACAACAAATATGTGCTACGAGTATCGAGTACCCTGCTAAACTAACAGATATGGTGCTGAAATTAAGCCACCGAGGAAGGATTTTGCCAAATTAACTCTAAAGTTAGAAGAGGGGGGTCCGAATATCAATTCAATTTCAATTGTGTTGATGTAATAATACAACGAAATTAAACGAACGATTATTGTTGATTTTTGATTTCATACAATTAAATTAAAAAGACAGCGTCCTACGCCTAATTATGTAGAAAAGGAGGTAACATGTTTTTTTTTGTCACTGCACCCAACTTGACACATTTCAGATTTGCCCTATGGTTGACTGGTAAGATACCCGCAATAGGGTATTCGACTGTATTTAAGATAAATTATTTCACACCATGCATGAAATAAAGCACTAGATAATTATTAAAAAAACTAAATAGGATAGAAATATAAAAATGTGTCTTGAAAACCTAACTGCTTGACAAACATGCACAGAGAACAAATTGCCAAACGTGAACTATGCATCGTTGAAGAGTTCCATTCTGTTCATCATGACCAGTTCCACTTCATCAAATGTCACTTCTATAAATGTAAATACTTGATTTGTTGATGAAAATACAAAAATCACTATATGCATGCCTTTCACATTTGAAGAGTTCCCTCGATTCCTCATGGACCCCCATCGTCAGAACTCGAACTTGACAAAAATTTGCCTTGAAAATCTAATTTACTTAACAAACACAGCGAAGAGGACAAATCGCCAAACGTATACTGTGTATCGTTGAAAAGTTCCATTCTGATCATCATCAGCAGTTCCACTTCATGAATAATGTCACTTTTTTAAATGTAAATGCTAGATTTGTTAAAGAAAATACAAAAATCATTATATGTATGACTTTCATATTTGAAGAGTTCCCTCGATTCTCCTCCTTTTGAAATCTTGAAGTCGGTTAAAAATGAGTTTACTTACATAGTTAAGTAGTGGCAAAATCAACACACATATCAACACGCGTATAACTGCATAATTATTTAAAAAAATATTTTCTCCGTCATGAATGTACCTGATGTATACCTAATCGTAATTTTATCGTAACCATATTCATACGTATCGCCTCTTTTAAGCACTTAATAATGGCTACGAAAGTGGGTATAATGAAGAAAAAAAATCTCTGATGCTTGCGGTGTAAATGTCAAACGATTTGGGACTCGCATTTTATACGCGTTAAAATGCCATAAGAACTAAAAACTGAAAATGCCTTCCCGAAAAAAAGCGAACCTTTCACGAAAGTCTCGCAACGCATTGAGGTTACGAAACTGTAGCGACGATCGTGATTTTAGGCGTAGCCACAACTACCAGAGACGTTATGCAGGATCGTTCTATCCATTGAAAACCTCATTCTTATCATGTACGGAGACCTGAGCCATTCTTGGGTTTGTGAGAGATCCATACTCACGCCCATAGAGGAACGGTCCATGCTCACGCAGAAAAATGAGCAGGTGGAAATCGAAGGTGAACATGCAGTATATAATTTCATCAACACTGTCTTGGATGAAGGCAATGTCACAAAATACTCGGTAGAGTTCCTTAGTTCCTTAGCTCATTGAGTGCTTCAGGACTCCCAGCACACACAGTTACCCTGAAAGTTGGAGTTCGAATCATGCTTCTTCGGAATTTGTCGCCTCCGAAGTTATGCAACGGAACCCAGCTAAAAGTAGTGCAGCTGCAGCGAAACCTCATTGAGGTGCAGATCCTGACGGGGTGCGGCGCCGCAGAAGTCGTGTTCATCCCGCGCATCCCCCTTATCCTGAGCAATTTCCCGTTCCACTTCAAGCGCCTACAGTTCTCCGTGAGCGTCTGCTTCGCCATGAACATCAATAAGTCGAAGAGGCAGACGCTGCGCGCCGCTGGCGTGGACCTGCGCACGGGCTGCTTCTCGCACGTGCAGCTCTACGTGGCGTGCTCGCGCATTACCAGCTGCACGGAGCTATTCGTGCTGATGCTCGCCGGGGAGACTCGCAATGTGGTGTACAAATAAATATTGTAAAATGTCAATGTTATGTAAATATACTATTACATACCTACTTATTAGTATGTAACTGTAGATATAATTATATGTATACATTTAGTTGTGCATACATAAACATAACTGTAAACAAAATGTAAATACTCGGCCTCAAGTTTTTGATATCTACGAGTATTCTCCTTTCCTCTAATCCTACTTCTAACTAATAGGTATTACACCTAAATTCGATAGTGTTCGGAAGTATGGATTTCTATGGGTATATTTCTTACCTTTTCATGCTTAGACTGATTTGGATAGGTACAGTCAAGAACGTAAAAAAAAATACAAAAGTGGAACTGTATTGTCCGATATACATCTACTACTCTATGTCGTTTAAATCACGTCAAAAATTTGAATAAGGACGAATTTGAAAAAAATAACAATTGATTTTGGAGTGTAGTTTTATTAGGTGGTACCTAATTGTAAAATATTTTATCTAGACTACAGTCCTCTAGCGTATCCATCTGTCAACTTTACTTCAAGTTCCACCTCCAGGGGAGAGGCAGAGAAATTAGCGGTGAATGAGCCGGTTACTGACACAGACCGAATACCACGCGGGCGGAGCCGCGGGCACAGCTAGTTAATTATATTTCAAAGACCGTGGTTGTACTCGATACATGATTGAACGAAATCGGCTCGATAGAAAATAATTGCAAAGATTGGTTTTAAAATCACAATTAAACGAACGGTTCTATGTCTTTATTGTTTTGACTTATGGGTCTGCAATTAAAATCACCATTTCAAAACATATATATCTAAACCGTGGTTGAGTAAAATATTACACTAATAATCCACTTTTTTTTATTTAAATATTTTTCTTATTATTCCCTTGCCCAGGCCCAGTAACATGCGACAGTGCTATCTCATTTACTCCGATAGAAATAGACAGTGTGCGCGCTTTAGGTATTGACAGCCTCTTAAAGGCAAAATTACAAACAAAAATTAAAAAACGAAACTAAAAAAAAATAGAAAATTTGCCCCAAATTACCGCCTATTGGCAGCGTGCCCAGAAGGCCGGTAGCATTGCCCCGTTGGCAAAATTAAATTATTTTCAATAAAACTGTTTTTCTAACTTAGATAGCAATCCTTTTAAGTAAGTATGCATAATGCATAATGCATAATGCATAATGCATGACTATAGGTTTCCTGTTCTATTTTATTGTTATTTAAATAGCTAACTTTAACATAGTTTTATTTACGTACTTATTTATAATTTAAAGCATTTTCTATTAAAAAAAATCATAATAACCTTTAACATATCTTCGTGGAATATGAACATCATATTTGGATGATGACGGAGGTCCCACGCTTCTCTTATATGCGCCAAAATTGGGGAATATATAACTGTAATTATTAAAAAAAAATTAATCCTGATTTTACCTACAAAACTGAGAAACCTGGGAGAAACGGCTCAATGTTTTTAAATGTCTGTAACACGCGGTTGGAAATTACTATGTAAAAAATAAACATATATATATATATATATGTATATTAATAAATATCAACGGCATATACGACCGGTCTGGCCTAGTGGGTAGTGACCCTGCCTATGAAGCCGATGGTCCCGGGTTCAAATCCTGGTAAGGGCATTTATTCGTGTGATGAGCATGGATATTTGTTCCTGAGTCATGGGTGTTTTCTATGTATTTAAGTATTTATAAATATTTATATATTATATATATCGTTGTCTAAGTACCCTCAACACAAGCCTTATTGAGTTTACTGTGGGACTTAGTCAATTTGTGTAATAATGTCCTATAATATTTATTTTATTTATTTATTTATATACATACTTGTACCTACAATACAAAACTAAGTTAAGCGCCAATTACATCCACACTTCCCGATGTCGGGCGCGAAATCAGTCCCGATTTCAGGCCTGATAATCGTTTTCCGTTTCACGGAATATCAGCACATCACTAACAATATTTGAAATGTAAAAGATACTTTGTCTCTAATTGCCAAAAATGTTCAATGTTTGATATTTTTACATTTTAAATATTGTAAACGATGTGCTGATATTTGGTGAAACGGAAAAATACTCTTGCTCGGGCCCGAAATCGGGTCTGATAAAGTGTGGATGTAATTGGCAAATGACCTCTTTTTTTACAAAAGAAAGGATAAAACAGATTTTGTATTGTAAATTGCAACCATACTGCTTCCTGCAATCACCCTCACTGCGCACCAACCAAATTGAAATCGCTCTCGGGAATTTTACCGCAAGCGAAAACCCCCACAATTGCACCACGACCGTAGCGACTGCTTCGGAACGTGGAATTATATAAATTAATTTTTAATTAATTTACTTTATTAATTATTACAAATATTAAGTAATAGATTTTAAGTAACTATGTACTTAACCTACTTAGATCCTAGTACGAATAAAGAAATTATATTATTATTATTATTTTCTGATCTGATCAGCGTTTGCTGACTTTCGTTTTTACCGACTGCTAAAAGACCGACTGTGAAGCATAAAAGTATAAAAATCGTCTTGTACTTTTAGTTATAGTTTTGCCGCATCTAGCCGACATTTAACAAATACTGAATTTGATATCGATTTTTCCATAATTAGGTACAGAGTGTTTCATTTCACAATACACAATCACACTAAAAACAAAATAAAACCAATACCAATTCGATTATATGTTACGTGTTACTCCACCACATCTAGGTAGCTAAGCCCGTGTGGTGTCGGGTTAAGAATTTCACCACCCCCTTTCCTCCCGTGGGTGTCGTAGAAGTCGACTGTGGGATATGGTTTTAAGTTGGTTGCGGGCGATGGGCTGGCAACCTGTCACATTTTGCAACATCACAATTTTGTTATTTTATGAAACCCCTTAATTGCTAGAAGTGGAACTGAAACTAGCAGTTTCATGTGCTCTGCCTATCCCTTTTGGGAATACAGGCGTGAGTTTATGTATGCATGTACATATATGTATTAATTTCAATCAAATGTAATGATAAAGAGAACACAACAGATATTCATTTACTTATTTAATATTTATTGCACAAATTGCACAATACATGATACTACAAATGGCCGTAAGGCATTCTCTACCAGTCAACCAATGGGCTAAACCAGAAACATTAAATAGATGCAGGATTTTAAAAAAGGACATTAAAAAGATCACACGAGTGTTTTAATGCCTAATTATGTACAGTTACATACACTATTTTATCTACACACATATTATAAACTTTTAATGAAATATTCACTAACCCAAATTACAGCCTCCGTTAGGGCATTGTTGCCAAATTGTAGCTCTCTTGGCGGAACTCGCGGATATGTGGTGGCGTAACCGAAATCTTTTTATCGCTTTTTTACACGAAATTTTTGCTATAGTTACCTTAAAAACAATAAAACATATTAAATTTATACTTAAAACTAATTAAAAGATAAGCTGTACGTCAAATGGCGGTAAATGAAAACTTTTTTCACGCGTGTAGTTTGTTTTAAATTCAGAGACAAACTAGAGTCGGTGCCTATTTCCGTATCATTCGATACAAACTAACATGCGAGATATGTCAAAATTGTATGCAATTGACAATTCATTTCAAACATCATTTTTAAGAAAAAAAACCGACTTCAATGAGGGAGACCGGTGAAAGAACGATTATTGTTGATTTTATATTTCATACAATGAAATTATACATACAGCGTCCTACGCCTAATTATGTAGAAAAGGAAGTAACATGTTTTTTTTTGCCAGTGCACCCACCTTGACATTTCAGATTTGCCCTATGGTTGACTGGTAAGATACCCGCAATAGGGTATTCGACTGTATTTAAGATAAATTATTTCACACCATGCATGAAATAAAGCACCAGATAATTGTTAAAAAATATTAAATAGGATAGAAATATAAAAATGTGCCTTGAAAACCTAACTGCTTGGCAAAGAGAAGAAATTGCCAAACGTCAACTATGCATCATTGAAAAGTTCCGTTCTGTTCATCATCAGCAGTTCCCCTTCATCAAATGTCACTTCTACAAATTTAAATACTTGATTTGTTAAAGAAAATACTAAGATCACTATATATATGCCATTAACATTTGAGGAGTTCCCTCGATTCCTCATGGACCCCATCGTCAGAACTCGAACTTGACAAAAAATTGTTTTGAAAATTTAATTTACTTAACAAACAGAGCGAAGAGGAGAAATCGCCAAACGTGTAACTATGCGTCGTTGAAGAGTTCCATTCTGATCATCATCAGCAGTTCCACTTCATCAAATGTCACTTTTTTAATGTAAATGCTTGATTTGTTACAGAAAATACAAAAATCACTATATGTATGCCTTTCAAATTTGAAGAGTTCCCTCGACTCCTCATGGATCTCATCATCAGAACTAAGTTTTGACAAAAACGGGACCAATCTGTATATATATAAATTCAAACAAAAAAATAATTCTCAAAATCGGTTCAGAAATGACGGAGTTTTGGAGTAACAAACATAAAAAAAAACATAATCGAATTGATTACCAAAGAGCATATAATCACTACATTTTAAGAGACGGGACTTCCATACTAGCGAGTGGAATCCCTTTGTTTCGCAAATCATTACCAAAATGTACGACAAAAACCTGTCAAAAAACGTTAGTACCAACATAAGCAATTTAAATAGTGTAGTACGCTACACGCTTGCGTTTCTTATCGATATCGATAAAATGGGGAGGGTTGAAATATAGACTCTTGTCTACAAATTTTGTACTCGAAATCAAGTTAGGATCGAGTCCACATTTAAGTTGTATGTTATATAGTGGATAGTTCTATGAGTGGACTAATACGTGGTCGAGCTTAATGTGGACTCGATTTTTTTTAGAACACCTTGTTGTTCTTCACCGCTAGGAAGGATCAAAGTAGCACTTTTTTTTCCCTACTAGGAGGGATCACTTTTTTCCTCTTTTTGCATACCTCTTAGGTTAAATTATTTAATTTAATTACCATTAATTAAATTAATTTATTTATTTATTTGTACCATAATAATTTCCTCATAGGTGATGTGAAAAGCAGTATGTAAATTTATCACGTGGTAGCAAAAATATTTCCACCTTAGGGTGGTATTCCACCTATCCAATTTCTTGGTCCAATGTCATTGCGTCTTACTCTGTCATTAATCAAAATGTGAGACGCAATACACATTGGACAAAGACATTGCATAGGTGGAATATCACTCATAGGCGTTAACACTTGAATCCCTCACTACGCTAGGATTCTATTTTAGAATACCTTGTTACACTCAGATTGTAATTATAAAATCCTTCACTATTTTTTTCTTATTTTTTTTTATTAAAAGCAATATTTTCAAAATGATCTGCAGATACATGTTTCAATAAATGTAACTTTTCTATGGGAAGATGTATCAGGTCTTCGTTCCCAACAAATTTAACCCACTGCCTGCATCTGAAAACATACAGCCTTGGTTATGTACAGTTTATATTCCAAGTGTTTGCTAATGAGATGATCAACTGATTATTTAGCGCTAATATGCATCTATAAATCAAATCAAATATATGTTAAATAATGACCATTAATGCATAGATTATCGATAGTTTTAGTACATCCCTAGTTCACAACTAAAAATAATATAAAATATCAAATTATCGATGTGTTTAAAGCCTGCTGCACCAAAATGAGGTCAAAAGTATCTAAAGCAATACGTAAAGACTGCTTTATCCAAGGGAAATTTCGCCATAAAATCCCTTTTTTCGTGATTTTCTCGAGTGGCTCGCTTGCCACATATTTCACACTTAGTAAAACGTTTTCTTGGTGGCATTGTAACAAACTCGTTCTTTACTCTGATCACGGTTCACTATTTTCGATATTTTCACTAAATAATAAAGAAATTGCACGAAATACCCGAACAAAACATTGAAGCCTTCATAAAAAACAAAACAATTAGACTGACAGTTGACTTGATGTAAACTTGACAGAATAAAATAAATAGCACTGACGTTTTATTTTTCTTCGTTGGCAAAGATTTACGAAACAAGTTCCATACAAAACTTATTTTGTTCCTAGTTGCGTCAGCCTGTTGATTACCTCCTCTTTTGAAATCTAGAATTCGGTTAAAAAAGGCATCTCGACTGATATTAGAATAGAGGTCAAATCGAATTGCTTTTTTTTCAGAGATGTTCCAAATTTGAATGCATAACCAAATCGATTTTGATGTAGTTATGAAGCAATTACAACATTATCACAGATAATAAATTTGTTGTAAGAAAACAGTTTATCGTAATGTAGGCCATTATTTACGGATATTTTTTTCTTTTTATTTAGGACAAAAAATAGTAACACACAGGTTTAGACACAAAACTAAAATACAAAGAATAATAAAGTGTAAGACCAACAACATCGTCCACAGATTACTAGATTACCTACTGATAAATCTACAATATATAGCGCTAGGTAATAATATAAGTAAAGGATATAAAGCTAAAATTAACACAGCTACGGATACAACATAGGTTTTTTAGACACAGTAACAAATTAATTATCGAGTTAGCTTAGCAGGATTTTGAAGGCATCATAGAGGGTTTATGATATGTGTGTAGATAAAGATTTTGATTGCACACCACAAGAAGATTGACGTATAGACAATTTGACACGCTTATGCTATCAAAATCGTTGTAGAAGAGTCTTGGTCGGACTCTATAGTTGCTATATTGATAAACTGACCCATATACTTCTACAAATAGATACATATACATATTTATGTAAACAGATGACCCCTTTCAATATCAATAGATATCTTATCTAATAACTTCTGATTGAATTTTTATGCTTGGACTAAATAAACAAACTAATCCCACAATTAGATTAGATAGGCTTAGGTTAAGGTTTCTTATTGAGCATTTCATGATATTGAACAAATGTCACAATGTATCTAAATATGCTTAAGTAGGTACCAAATAGGTTTACAACATAACAAAATTCGAAATACATTACGTTTTAAGGGGCCCGCTGATTACTAGTTCGCCGGACGATATCGGCCTGTCAGTTATTTGCGAATATTGACAGGCCGATATCCGGCGAACTGGTAATCAGTCGGTCCCTTTAAGAATAAACTTAAAAATGAAAACACAAGTTATTATTAAAAGTCGCTGAACAAAATTTTGGTTGCCTACGTGACAGGCTACATCTAGTGTAGGAACCGGTACATCCTTATTTGTAAATGCATAAATGTACATAATTGTCTTTTACTTTTAAGACCAGATAATTTTGTTTCCTCCAAAATTTTTGTGTACAATAAATCATTTTTTACTTTACTTTACTTTAAATATTTGTCAGTTTTATGGCTCAGTTTCATTGGTCAATATTAGGGCCCGCCTGAGGGGTGCGGGAGATTTCCATAAAACATGCAATTGGTCCCCGTTAGGGAATTGTTTTCATTGGTCGATAGGGCCCGTATGCGGGGTGCGGGAGATTTCCAGAATGCATGCAATTATCGGTGTCACTTTCATTTCGTTATACCACCTTACCGCCTGCATGCTGTAGGTATATCGACCGAACTATATCTACTTATGAGTTTCACTAGTCGTTGTACCGCCTGCGGGGAGTCCTCGCTCGCTTTATATCGACCGAGTTATCGACCAATGAAACTGAGCCATAAGGAGTGCAGTCTACAGTTTAATTTATTGCTCCTGTTACACGGCCCAGTCGGTATAAATAAAGTTAGATAGGATAGTGAAAAAAGTCGTTTTGGTTTTGTCAAATTCCATTTGTAAAAAAAAGTCCAGCTAAATGCGAAGTACACGCCGATACACCGTACAATATAAAAAATCCAAAAGTCGACAAAACTGTAATTAAAAATATAAAAATCGGAATAGTCAGTAAATAACGAACGTCGAAAAACGCCGATCAGATCCATTTTTCGCCACACCAATGCGAGGAAAACACTTTTATTATACTAGTTGTAAAACATTATAAATCCAAATGAAATTTATCAAAGATTTATCATTCAAAATTATCACTCAAAAGTCAATTCTCCCAGTCGACATCATGAAATAACTTAAAATTGCATTGAATCACTTTGTCACACTTGTGCATGAAATGCAAATTTCTCATCGATTTTTGAAGAATATACTCAAAGAAACTTAACAAGCTGACATGAAAAAAAGAATTACTCAAATCGGACCACGAGTAATCGGTGAAAGTACATAAATAAAACAGCTGAACCTACTCCTTCTATGAAATTGAAGGCGGTTAAAAATGTGTACATTCCATAAACACCTTTTAAAGGTTACTTAAGTTAGGTAAACACGAGATTAAATACTTACCCATTTCATTGTAGAAAAGATTCCAAAAACTTTTGAACTCTTCAAAATACTGCATCAACTTTTTTATGAACTGATAAAGAGATACTGCTACATCCCTCGGGTCTCGGGCTATGTACACTACTTTAGTGGTGTCCAGTAGATTCGAGGGCAAAAGCGAGAAGGGCATATGAGTTTTTATAAACCGAGGCGAAGGCGCTGCGTCTATAGCTTCCTGAGTATAAATAGGTTCAGACACTTCGCCTTTCAGCTTTGATTTGAGTAAATTAACTGACATTTTTCCTCTGAAAAAAAAAATGTGGGTCAGAAACATTTTTAGTTTGAGTTAAAATTATGCATCTCTGCTGTGAAAATTGTAAAAACTAGTATACTCGTAGTATGATTCAAGTGTGCTACGTTGGTTGCTACACTCGAGATGATATTGTATGAAAGCCGATGTAATCAAATTATACATATGTACGAAGTTTGGAGCAAATTTTGATGCAAAGTAAGTACATTTGATGGTATGGTACCTAAGTTTTTAATTTATGAGGTAATCAGCATATGTAGGTACCTAAATAATTTATACTCACTCGAGAAACATGTAACGTGCCATCAAAGGAATTTTGGAAGCTGTCACGAAATCACATTCATTCGCCACTTGCCAGACCAACTCTTGTGTGAGCGTGGTTCCTATCGATAATAATTTAATAAATGTACTATCATCACATTTTGACTGGTGAAAATTATTTTTGATAATTGTTCAAAAAATTAATTACAGTAATAATAAAAAGAAAACTAATTTTAACTAACGATAACGCGATTTCACCAACTAAATAGTTTCGCAAAACTACGAGAAATGCCTTTTCAGTTTTAATAGATTTTTACTGTAGGCACTGCACGTATAACTGCATCGGTATAGTCTGCCAATTCGAAAAAATACAATCTAAATCAGTACATATAATAGCAGTACCATATTATCTCGAATACATCTATATAAACATGGTACTGTTACCGTAAAAACCCGTTTAAAGTTAAAACGACCTTCTGTAATGTGCGTCGAACTAAATTGCTTTAATTCCAAATGATAATCGGGCGGCGGGAAATTATTCTTTAGAACTAAGTAGACGCTCATTACAGAAGGTCTTGTTTGGACTCGTGTAACTTGTGAAATGTATTTACCAGGACTATCATTTTGATGTCAACTTTTAGCTGATATCCTGTTCTATCATTTAATAGTAAAAGAGGTACAAGTCAACGACCTTGTTTTCGAAAAAAAAAAGATAAAATGTAAAAAAAGTAATATTTTGGAGACGATTTTTATCTTTGTTATTATTACTGCTTCTAATTTATGCCCTAATTCATAAGCTATCGAATGATTATTATCTTTAAGAAGTGCGACACTTAAATGGGCAAATAATGGTACCATTAACCAAGTGCAGTAGTGTATAGCACCATAAAACTTTGAAAGGGTGCAGTTTTAAAATGTTTGAGAAAAAGGTATGGGGGATATTTGTCGATAAAATTCATCGTACTATACGTGGTTAACGGCTCCACTATACGTGGACAAACACATTGTATAATAATCTCAATACACATATCGCTTTCATGGACATTACCAGACCGAGGATACCCAGTCACCCACACGTCGTCAGGTCGCACAGTCATGTTCAAGATGTTGTCCGCAAGCTCTTTGTAAGGTTTAGGCATAAGGTAACCGGTACTGCCGGAAGGGCCTCGAAAACGGTAACCTGCAAAAAAAATTTGTTATATCTTTAAATTATAACCGATTTTTATAATTTTTTTATATTTTCTCGGAAACCTGTGGCATTTTAGGCTCAATATTTGGTGAAATAGCATCTTTCGCTTGGGAAAATAAATCAGGAAAACGACAATCAATTTGGCGTCTGGGGCCGATCCCCCATTATACCCTTTATCATATTACCCGACGCTCTTGGGCATTATTCATAATGACCGATCATTATTTATACTTCCCGGGTAATCAAGTTGCCCGTATGATATCTAATAATTATGCATTACTTGACTTACCTTCGAAAGACTTAGTTGCTGAATCCAGCTCTTCAATTTTCACTTTATTCTCCATTATATCTGCGTTATTAATACACACATGCATTAGTCTTAATCTTTCTCTTATTTATCTCTAGGGAACAAATCAAATAAAATATTTTTTTTTAATTTTATGAAAAAATATTAAATGTTGCATATAGCGCGGGTAACACAATTGAAAACTGTGACATAACAATGTCATTTCAAACATCATTCAACCGAGACGAGATCGTACAATGTATAAGCTCGTACTACACACTAATCAATATGTAAATAGACGCCTAAGGCAATTGTATACGCTCATAAGGGCCTTTTTATTTATTGATAATCTCTGAAACTGAGTCAATTAGAATACCGGTGTCTTCGAGAAAGTTATTGAATTTAAGCTCTCAGGAATGCACCGAATGCACCTTTGAAATTAACAGAAAAAAAACACGATGTATATGATTACCATAGTATTGCATTACCACCTAACTTACAAATGTATGTGTAGTTTCAGCCCAATCGAATAATGAAAAGTGGGTCTAATTTCGCTTGCAAGATTTGATATTTGGTATTACTAATAAAATATAATATATATTTATATATATATATATAGGTCATCTATTTCGATGACGGCAACCTCAGCAATCAAGGGTTTTTCCTCTTATTAGCTGTTATGTGGCTGGCCAGGCCAAACTTGCTCTTAAACGTCCTGCACGCCGGGAGGAGCTCGCTGCGAAACGGTCATCTTGGCAGTCGTTAGAGGAAAACCGCCTCGCGACATTAGACGTAAAAAAAAAACATTAAAAGGTAAATAAAAGATTGTAAAAACAAAGATGACTACTTACTTATTTTTCCAGTTTTCAAAATCTGTTTGATGTAACGGGAACAAAGAAAAACTGATGAAACGTAGTTGTGAGACACAACTGTTAGTCAAAGTGTTAGAATGATTATTTAGATAGTAACATTGCAATTTATTTACACTAATAAAGATTAATATCCTCTAATCATTAGATAACGACGAAATATCTACTTATCACTGGACAGAAAAGAGCCCCACTGTAGGGCTATGATGGTCGGCTCTTCATCATTTGTCATCATGCCTGTCACGTTCTAACAAGTATGTAAGCGCGAAAGTGACAGGCATAGTAACAAGTGATAAAAATGGAACCATGCTGCCACCGCTGGTAGATAAGTTGTATTGTATTTTATCATTAGCTCTTTAGTAAATAAAATAAAAATAAAAATGGCAAAGAGCATGCGGGGCGTGCTCAGTGGAAAGTTCCGTTGTTAGACCTGAACGGGGGCTATTAGTAGTACACAGGTAGGTACAGTGTGTATTTTTATATAACCGCAAACTTTATAATAAACTAATATATAAAATAATAAAGTCTTTAAAATAGACGTAGGTTATAGTGCAATAACAATTCTAAAAGTTTTTTTTTAATTTAGTCTTAATTACCAGAGCATAATTCATTTTTGTTTTTTTTTTCGAGCGGCAATGTATTTCGTACATCATAGTCACTTTTGTGACAAGTGTGACGGTGCGTTATTAAATGCGACGTTTTGAGTTCCAACAGAGTAGTGATACAATGCTTGCTGAATTATTTTCTATGGAAAAATAAAGATCATTTTATATAAAACCTATGAAAGTGTGTTCATTAAAGCCTTAAAGTCAAATCTCAGCCCCTAATAGGATTAAAAAAGCGGCCAAATGCGAGTCGGACTCGCCCATGAAGGGTTCCGTACCATTTATGACGAATTAAAAAAAACTACTTACTAGATCTCATTCACACCAATTTTCCGTGGAAGTTTGCATGGTGATGTATATGATATATTTTTTTTAGTTTTATCATTCTGTTATTTTAGAAGTTACAGGGGGGGGGGGGGACACATTTGACCACTTTGGAAGTGTCTCTCGCGCAAACTATTCAGTTTAGAAAAAAATAATATTAGAAACCTCAATATCATTTTTGAAGACCTATCCATAGATACGTATGGGTTTGATGAAAAATGATTTTTTGAGTTTCAGTTCCAAGTATGGGGAACCCCCAAAATTTATAGTTTTTTTTTCTATTTTTGTGTGAAAATCTTAATGCGGCTCATAGAATACATCTACTTACCAAGTTTGAACAGTATAGCTCTTATAGTTTCGGAAAAAAATGGCTGTGACATAAACGGACAGACAGACGGACATGACGAATCTATAGGGGTTCCGTTTTTTGCCATTTGGCTACGAAACCCTAAAAATGGGGTGAAAGTGTGTTTCGGAAAATAAATCCACGCGGACGAAATCGTGGACAACAGCTAGTATACAAGCAAAAGAGAGTTTACAAGGAGCCACATGGGCAGCCTGGCGTTGACTCCAGAATGGTGGTTAAACTGGTATCAAGATTAATTCATCATTATCCGCACACTTCCACATAAGTTTAATGCATAATACGCTAACAGTATTATACTTTAAACAACATTAATGA
Organism: Cydia pomonella; assembly: GCF_033807575.1. Lineage (NCBI taxonomy): Eukaryota > Metazoa > Arthropoda > Insecta > Lepidoptera > Tortricidae > Cydia > Cydia pomonella. Next base: position 18,719,140 of record NC_084711.1, read on the forward strand.
GCAAAAACAAAGAAATTAATCACGAGCCGATGTCACCGAGATGACGATCGACAGGCTACTGGTGAGAAAAATTTAGTACCTACCTAACTGCTATCTCTGTCTATCTTACTATATAAATATATCGTCTTGCTCTGCTCCAAGCGTCTTGGTCTAGTCTAATCATTTGGTACAATAATATTCGGCCTAATCTAATACGGAATACCAAACACATAGTTGCCGAATATTCGTGCCATATATATATCTTCTAAAATACAGTTCAGTTCAATGCATAGTTACCATACACATCTACACGAACACTGAAAACGGATATTTCATGAATTAGCTATATGTAATGTAATTTACATTTGACATATAGATAATTATGTAAATACTTTAAACAAAAACGTTGGCTATACATATTTTCACAAAACACAAAACAGTTAGGTATAGAAGTCAATCACATGTATGTATTTACTTCACTTTTCATACCTACGTTGGGTGGTCGCTCTAGGGTTGTCAACTATGGCTTATGCACAAAAAACTATCTTGATAGTGGCACTCGTAGGTATCTTGTTGTTTGATAACAACACAGCAACAGCTATTTACACGCATAAGCAAATATTTCAAGTCGAGGAAATAGTTTGGGCCCAGTAGTACAGTGCAAGAAAATATAGGTAAAATTAAAGAAAAAAATAGGAAAAAAATGTTTAAAATATATGTAAACAAATACGATACGATCTGTATATGCGTATATTATGAATATTCATGAGTGGGAAAGAGGCAGATGGCAAAAACTTAACCACTTTGGGCTTCGTAGCGACCGCGCGGTATTTGTAATGTACCAAAACGTAAGGTTAGCGGATTGCAAAATAAGAAAAGTTTAATTCAGGGTGAGTATCTTGGAATGTATTGTTAGTATTGTTACAAACGCAAATAATTTACGCAATCACATATTAGGTACTGTTGAATTCAATACTTCCAATTACACTTGACATCATTAAGATTTTGATCACACTTTTGATATTTAACAGGCAATCTTTTACACTGTAGATCTGTGCGATCAACTAGGAGGTATATTCAGGAAAGCGCAGGTCGGAGCCGGCGAGGTTGTCGCGCATCCAGCGCTCCGCCTGCGCAGCCATCTCCTCGTCGACCTGATCGCGCCATGCGCCCGATTCACCTGAAATAATAATAATATTGTTTACATTACTGGTGCACGATGAGCTGGCGGCCTCCTCGCACACCGTATCAGCATTGCGATACAACGAGGTAATCCCGCCAGCACCCTTGGTACAATGCCTCAAGGGCCTATATTTTATATTTAAGTCAGTTATTAATTTAGTTTAGTATTTGTACAGTTACTGTTATAATAATAATTAAGTTGAACTATTAAACTCCACATTATATAATATTTTAAAATTATTTTTAAGGAAAGAAAATAGGGTAGATCCGTATTCACAAAGCTTTCAAATTCACGTTGCCGCTTCTAGTCTTCAAAAATATTTATTCACAGACATAAATAGTAGGGCGGCGGAACAGGTTTTAGGTTACTTTTCGTTCATGGGTAAATATGGTATTAATGCATTCAGTATAATGTCTTGAACATAAATATATGAGATGACAAAAGGCAAATGGTGGGGGTAGTTGCTGTGACGTCATAAAGTCGGCAGTACAATTTTTTTTCTCTTAAACATGGATTACTCCAAATTTTGTACCAAATGACTGTGAATATCCTCTATGTAATGTTTAAAAATAATTAATTGAAAAATAGTTTAATTTTCTGTTACATTAAACTGAAACTATTAAAAAAATAAAAAACTCGACTTTTACATATATTTTTGAAATGGTCTTTTCATTAGCTTTCATTAGGTCTGTCATAAAATTTGGAATAATCCATTCAGTCGTTTTCAATTTAGAACAGTTCTGTGTCAACTCTGGATTGTGAAATTTTTGAAGGTTTTCTAATAATTTGTTAGACCAAGTATTGAAAATGTTACAGTATGTTATATATTTGTGATCTACTCACAATGCCCTTTCATTTCCTACCCCACATGGTATGTTCAAAAAGAAATAGTTTGTACTGCCAACTTTATGACGTCACAGCAACTACACCTACCATTTTCGCGCTTGTCAACTCATATATTTGTGTTAAGGATATCATACTGAATGCACTGATCCATATCCGAAACGACATGAGCGAAAATCGATTTCTAAAAGACTTTTCGAGAAAAGGCCAGGGGCCTTATTCGAGATGCACAACTGTCAAATTTCGCGTCCACATCAAATCAACACTTGATTCTATCGCATGTTGATTGTATCAAGTGTTGATTTTATCAACTGTGGATAATATCATTTGGAACAATCAAAACTCATTCATAGAAAAAATAATCAAACAAAAATCAACTTTGTTTATTACTACTATATAGTTTGAAATGGCTCTGAACTCGAAGTGGTTCGGTTTGATTTGATTGTCACCTGACTGTGGATTGCTAATGTCAAATTTTGACAAGTGTTGATTTTATTGCTAGACTTTTTTGTCCATGGGCTTGGGCACCATCTTGGATTTTTTGACGTACGACAGGGAATACCCTTCCTTTCCTACAATATATGGCATAGAGTAAAGCGTCTTTTTTTTTTAAACATAAGTTTACAGGAATCAGCGACATCTTGTATTCGATAGGATAAGTAATGCGCTATGAACAATGCGGCGGCGAGTAGTGAAACTGTACCTGACAACGTCAATCAATTAAAAAGTGACCACACAGTTGATGGTCGATAAAGGCGATTATTAATTGAATTTTAACGACAATAAAGAACTATTGACATGCGATCTTTTTGTTGAACCCACACCTACACGTCGAATAATGCTCGCTCCACATATTCTCCTATAAACGCTCAAAATTGTAAAAAAAATTGATGCAATTTACTCCGCACCCAGTCTCAAGTTGCTTCTAAACCACGTTCACGAACCAAGTAGTAACCTAACACATCTGTAAATATAAGGCATATGATTTAGAGATAAAGTCCGTTTTTTTTTAAATTACGAGATGGTTCATGAATAACCTTTATTACTATAAAAATAATACTACATTTGTCAATTTTTTTTTCTGTATTGCGCTATTACATAATGCATAAAATTGATATAAAGATAGGTACCATAGTAGCTCGCTCACTTGGTCTATCAACAACTATTTTAATGCTCTTTGTACTCGTATACGCGACCCCATTGTATGTACAGTCGCCATCAGATATATCGGAACGCATGTATGAGATCTCAAATTATTAAGATAAGACCTACTGTACTGTCTATATTACTTACCAAGACCTAAGTACCTATTATTTATATGTACCTACACAAAGAGAATTCCTATGTTAAAAGGAGATTAAATACATATTTTGTTATTCAGCTACAAATAAAATAAAATTTATCTTTATCAGTTAACACATTTTTTTACCGATTTCTTTAATAAAATAAAACATTAAAGTATTATGTGACTATATTTCATTGTCTTCGGTGTAGATTATTTACTGATGTTCCAATTTCCTGTATCAGTTTGGTACCAGGAAATATAAAAACTACACCTCTTCAAAAACTTTGCTGGTAGTTCGACATCTGTAAGTTTAAATATAAAACATGATAAAAACACTTAAGTCAAAAACGTATACATAAAATATTTGCCCTATATTCTGGTCGCTCGGTAGGGTACTCAGAAGGCTGGGTGCATTTCCGCGCTGGTTAACAATGCTGATCCTCTGGTCACCAGAAGCCTATATAAGGCGCTCTCATAGAGCCACGCTAGTGCCCTAGAGTTTCAAATTCAACCCCAAGTGCCACAAATATGTAGTTAAGGGTTTAAATTCTGGATCAAGAACATGGAATACTGTTCGCTAGTAAGGCCATAGGTATTAGAAAAAAATAATAGTAGGAGACGGCCGTGGTCATGGTAGGTGGTACAGGTGGGCCAGGCAAGATCTGAAATTATGCACCTATTTTACTATAACTTTGTTCACCTGTGTATATTTACTGTTTCCATGATAATCATTTTTAATATGTAGCCCGTGTAATCGGGCTGTATCATTGGTCTCATATTTTTTAACACAAAATCATAATTTTAATTCAATAATTCATGGTGTTTTACATATTAATCATTAATGTACCTATTTTGCTAAATTTTCTTGCATATAATAATATTGTTTACTTCAATTGACGTGTTTATTATTTTCGTTACTATGTCAACGTTAATACTTAAAAAATTATAACGTGAAGGTTGAGTCCGCAGTACAGTTACAGTTTACGTACATAGTGGCATTAGCACAGTCGGATTAGGACCAAACTCGATATGTCTGAACGGTCATGAAATTTGGTATGTATATACGTTAAAGGCCCCTTTTTCATGCCCACACCATTTGACATTTGGGGACCTCGAGGAACCGCAGCCATCTTGGAAAATGTGGACCATCTAGGAGAAATTCGCGTTTTACTCTAAATCTACGTTCTTTATTCAATAATCGTGTAAGGCAACATTCAAGCTTATAAAATTCTACATAAAATAGTTTTAGACATCTTTGCGAAAAAAATGATCTTGCTTTAAAAAATACTTGCTAAACCCAGATTTAGCCCTTATACCCTTTCATGGGATATTCTCTTAATAGGAAACTTGGAAGAATAAAAATTCCACTTTTAACTATACATTTGTACATAATCTACCCCAATATCAATATTTTACTTGACTGCAACTTAACCAGAAAGTAGGGTTATGGGTATAAGTACTGAGGATTCAGATAGCCTGTAGCTTAGGATACTGGACAGATTTTTTAAATGACGTATTATTTAGCCCTAAACTTTTTTCTTCCGTTAATTTTAGTAACTTTGTATTGCATAGGTATTGTAAACCGGCCACGGGCTATGTCTACAATAAGATGCGTGAAACTAAAAAACTTTTTGAAAACAAGTTGAAGTACTGTCAGAGGCATGAGCATGACATAAAGATGGACATTATTGCTAAAAATTATTCGAATCGGAACTTTGGAAAATTCTGGAAAAATACCGCCAAATTAAATTCTAGGGCGAGCCTTCCTGTAAGTGTTGCCAACTATTCTGAACCAACTGCCATCGCTAATGCTTTCCAGAAACATTTCACCATTGGATCCACATGTCAAACGCTGGAGATGGTTGATACTGAAGCTGAAGTCGGTACCCCGCTCGTTAGATTTTCGGCCAAGCATGTCGCTAGTAAAATTAGTAAGATGCATAGGGGAAAATCACCTGGACACGACGGCCTCAGTATTGAGCATCTCAGGCATGCGGGTGTGCATTTACCGGTAGTCTTGTCAAATTTCTATAACTTATGTATTAGTCATAGTTACTTACCCGAGGAACTTATGAAAACAATAGTTGTACCTGTCATAAAAAATAAAACTGGGGACGCTTCTGACATATCCAATTACAGGCCTATATCTCTCGCCACTGTTGTGGCTAAGGTATTGGACGGTTTGCTTGATGACATTTTAGGACAAAATATTAAACTAAATGATGCTCAATTCGGATTTAGGCCGGGTTTATCGACTGAAAGCGCAATCCTCTGTCTTAAGCAGACCGTCCATTACTATACGTCACGTGAGACGCCGATATTTGCCTGTTTTTTGGATTTGTCAAAGGCGTTTGATATGGTGTCTTACGACCTATTATGGAGGAAATTACTCAAGGATACGACGGTCCCCCGTGACGTAATCTCACTGCTTCGGCACTGGTATGGTAACCAGAAAAACAGTGTTAAATGGGCAGGCGCCTTATCTGAGGAGTACATAATGCAGTGCGGGGTCAGACAGGGTGGATTGAGCTCTCCTACATTGTTCAATCTATATATGAATGGTCTCATCGAGGAGCTCAACAGCGCTTGTGTCGGATGTCACATAGAGGACATGTGTGTCAACAACTTGAGCTATGCTGATGATATGGTGCTGCTGAGCCCCTCGATGGGGGGTCTAATAAAAATGTTAGGCATTTGTGAAACGTATGCTGAGGCCCATGGGCTCAGGTACAATGCGTCTAAAAGTGAGCTCTTGCAATTTAAATCAGGTAACAAAAGTTACCAAATGCAGGAGGTTAAGCTTTGTGGAACTCCGTTAAAAAGAGTGGACAAATTTAAGTACCTGGGCCACTGGGTCACGGACACACTGTCTGACATCGAGGACATCGAGCGGGAGCGCCGGGCGCTGTGTGTCCGCTGTAACATGTTGTCCCGCAGGTTTGCACGTGTTAGTAAAGAAGTAAAGTTAATATTGTTCAAAGCTTTTTGTCAAACTTTCTACACGTGCGGTCTGTGGGCCAACTTTACGCAGCGGGCGTATAGCGCTCTGCGTGTCCAATATAATGATGCATTTAGGATGCTGTTCAGGTTGCCGCGGTATTGTAGTGCCTCAGCGATGTTTGCTGAGGCACGAACAGACTGTTTTTTCGCCATCATGAGGAAGCGATGCGCTTCACTCCTCACTCGCAGCCGAAGCAGCACGAACAGCATCCTAAGTACGCTGGCGCAGCGTTGGGACTCGCCCCTAGTCAAGCGGTACGTGCAGCTACACTCACCTGTTGCTGTGCTGCCGCGAAACTTATAAATATTATGTAATGTTTTGTTTTGTTTGTTTTGTCCAATTGTTTGTTTTGTCTAATTAACTGTAATACTAACTCTAGATACATAAGTCATTGTTACCTAACCCTATGGACGTCAAGTTCGAAATAAATATATCAATTCAATCAATTCAATTCAATAGCACTTGTATACTAACTGTGGATCTACTGATGTCTGTTTTACTGTACTCCGCTCAATAGTTTAGGCGCTAGAAGAAAAAATATGATTTAATATTCGGAGTCCTCTCAAGGCGGCTGTATTGATTTTTCTTTAATAGAACCAGTAAAAGTAGGTTGTGAATGGCAATAGGAATCTAACGATACGTCATTTAAAAAAATCCGTCCAGTATCCTAATACCTAGCTACTGGGTGTACTGAAACATCAGTACTTACACCCATAACCCTTCTTTCTGGTTTAGTCGCAGTAGAGTAAAATGTTAATATTGGGGTAGACCACGTACAGTCAGCGTCAAATACTTTGTAGCAGTCAAAGTGGCCAAATAGTTCGGTACACCATACTAAATATATGGTGTACCGAACTATTTGGTTACTTTGTACAAATGTATAGTTAAAAATAGAATTCATATTCCTCCGAGTTTCCTTTTAAGAGAATGTCCCCTGGAAGTGTATAAGCGTTAAACTTAGATTCAGCAAGTATTCTCTATAACAAGATGTATTGTTCCGCAAAGATATCGAGGACTTTTTTGTGTCGAATTTAATAAGTTTTAATGTTGACTGTTGTGTTGATGGTACACATTTTCCAAGATGGCTCGGATTCCTCGAGGTCCCCAAATGTTAAATGGTTTGGGCATGAAAAAGGGGCCTTTAATTTATATACATAATAAATTTCATGACTGTTACAGAGATTTCGAGGTTGGTCCTAATCCGATTATGCTACATTGTGCGTCCGCAGCAAATTCGGTTCTCCATACAAATGTAGTTTCGCTCTCATTTTAAATCGGCTAGCTAGATTGCTCTAAAACTTTGTACTTACAATAGGATATGGTATGTCTATGCCTATAATTAATTTAAAACATAAATGTGAAATGAGAGCCAATTAAGTTCAATATTAAGAATATGTGTCGTTGTTGACTCGCCGACAACGGAATTGAGATCTATATGGGTGCCATGTTCTGTGCTGTGTAGAAAATCCTGAAATTATAAAGGATTTGTCTTGGCTAGTTTTTACGTATAGGCTACGTATCACCGAAACGTCACAAACACCACGAAGGTTCGGCTTGTACGGGCCCTCGTTTTTCCTATATTCTTATACGCTGCGGAGACCTGGACTATCCGAAAGACAGAGGAGAAGACGATAGACGCCCTAGAAATATGGTGCTGGGGATATCCTGGACCGAGTTTCGGACTAATGTCTCCATCCTTAAAGAACTCCGTATCAAGCAGCGCCTTCCGACTCTCGTAAAGACCCGCATACTCAGTTTTTTCGGTCACGTCTCGAGGAGGAACAACGACTCCATAGAGCGTCTAGTAGTGCAGGGTAGAGCAAACGGAAAAAGACCGCGCAAAAGGCCACCTATGCGATAGACTGACCAAATCAAATCTGCCATGAAGGGTTCCCTGAACGCATTTGCCAGAATGGCCCCCAACCGCGAAAAATGGCGAGAAATCGTACGGCAAGCAACATCTGCGCCTGATATCAGCAGTTGACCACGACGCTCTGCAAAGAGTACAACGACAAAGAAGAAGACGTATCATATTTGTCTAAAATTTGGTTTGTTGGTACACACACAAGGGATAGTCTCTAGCTAGGTACGGGGTGCCACACTCGTCAGCGCGACGGCGATTTTTTTTACCTTTTACCTAAAAATCTCAAATTTGTGTACGGGCTCAGCTCCTGTTTCGTCTTAAGCATAAATTTAACAGATTCTGACTCACAGGGGGCTTTGAGCATGCTGTTGCGTTCGTTTTCAAATTTTGAAAAAAAAACTAGCCTAACAACACAATAAATGCTTGTTTTTCCGCATTCTTCACTATATCTCCCTGTCTCACTACTATCCTGACCTTCTAACCCAGAGGGGAAAATATACCTTATTGGGGATACTCCATCTTCCTCATGATAATATATTTTACTTTACTGAAAAGCAATCGGTACATGTTACAAGATGCACATTGTTAAGAGCCGGGGTTAGAACCCACGACCATTGGTTTTAAAATGAAGCTTTGTATATAATTTGTATTTTTATAATAAATCTGTTTTCTTGTTGACATTTTGTGGTATTGTATTGCTTTATGTTAATTGTCAAAATATTTTTTTCATCCTGGACAATTGTCACATGCGTCACATAGTACGTTTTTATGATAGATCTACATCGACGCAACTGCATGTCATTGTCAAAGAGCATATAATCACTACGTTTTAAGAGACGGGATTTCCATACTAGCGAGTGGAATCAGTTTGTTTCGCAAATCATTACCAAAATGTACGACAAAGAACTGTCAAAGAACCATAGTACCAACATAAGCGATTTAAATAGTGTAGTACGCTACACGCTTACGATTCTTATCGATATCGATAAAATGGGGAGGGTTGAAACATAGGCTCCTGTCTACAAATTTTGTACTCGAAATCAGGTTAGCATCGAGTCCACATTTAAGTTGTATGTTATATAGTGGATAGTTCTTAATTGGACTACTATCTGGTCGGGCTTAATGTGGACCCGAATTATTTTAATACAGTTTTTAAGTCGTGTTTTTTAATTTTATTAAATGCTTGATTTTCATAATGATGTGCACATACATGTTTGAATAAATGTAACTTTTCTATGGGAAGATGTATCAGGTCTTCGTTCCCAACAAATTTGGCCCACTGCCTGCATCTGAAAACATACAGCCTTGGAAAAACATGACTTTATCTACAGTTTATATTCCATGTGTTTGCTAATGAGATGATCAACTGATTATTTCGCGCTAATATGCATCTATAAATCATGTTTTTCGGCATCCAGTTATCAACAACCCTTTATCAATGCTTTAACTTTTTATGTATTTATATGTCTGTTAATCATGAGAACGGGTCTGGCCTTGTTGGCAGCGACCCTGCCTATGAAGCCGATGGTCCCAGGTTCAAATCCTGGAACGGGCATTTATTAGTGTGATGAGCATGAATATTTGTTCCTGAGACATGGGTATTTCCTATGTATTTATAAATACTTATAAAGTAGGTCTATGTACATATATATATACATTATTACACAAACTGACTTAGTACTAAAGTATGAATGGCATGTGTTGTGGGTATATATATATATATATTGTTGTCTAAGTACCCACAACACATGCCATTCATACTTTAGTACTAAGTCAGTTTGTGTAATAATGTCCTATAATATTTCTTTATTTATCATAAAACAGAGATTAATTTTCTTACATTTTAGGTTAATATATTAAATAATTACTAGATAAAAAAAATATGTTAACTAATGACCATTAATGCATAAGTATTATTAAGTAATAGATAATTTATGCATTATTAATCTTCGACGAATTAATTATGGTCATATTGCATGCTAGTTCTAAGGAAATTTCACATATTTAATTTAATTATTTACACTGATATACAAATAAAACTTCAGTTATCGATAGTTATAGTACATCCCTAGTTCACAACGAAAAATAATGTAAAATATCTAATTTTCGATGTGTTTATAGCCTGTTGACCCAAAATAAGGTCAAAAGTATCTAAAGCAATACTTACCAGTCTTCATCCAAGGGAAATTTCGCCATAAAATCCCTTTTTTCGTGATTTTCTCGAGTGGCTCGCTTGCCACATATTTCACACTTAGTAAACCGTTTTCTCGCTGGCATTGTAACAAACTCGCTCTTTACTCTGATCACGGTTGACTATTTTCAATAATAATATTTAAATAATAAAGAAATTACACGAAATACCCGAACAAAACATTGAAGCCTTCAAAACAAACAAAGCAATTAGGCTGACAGTAGACTTGATGTAAACTTGACAGAATAAATAGCACTGACGTTTTCTTTTTCTTCGTTGGCAATGATTTGCGAAACAAATTCCATACAAAACTTTTTTCTTCCTAGCTGCGTCAGCCTGATCGGAATTTGGCAGCTAACTCCATCTTGCGTCCAGTAGAAGAATCAAAATCGTACAGAAAAAACTACTCTCTGCCTTAGGATCCCCTTTTAAATGTCATAAATCCAAACATGGCAGCCATACCCATCGACAAAAAAGTCTACCGTTGATCTAATTTCATTTGACAGTTAACTAATACGTATTCGACACGCTTATATTTGACAACTAGAATCCTGACTAGAGCTGGGACTGCGTACCAAAAGTACGTCTCTGTTACTCGTACCAAAAGTACGTCTAAAATACCAGTTTTACGAGTATGACCCCCAATAGGCAGTTTACGTATTTGCCGTGCTTAGGCGTCTTACAAATGAGGATTATTTATACAAATATAGACTTATTATTTCGGTAAGGGTCGGAAATATGGTGACGTTTTGAGTGAAGGCTATGAATCTATTGTCATATTTTTGTTATATATTATTACATTATTTTTAGATACAACAGACACCCAGACGACCATCTGTTAACAAAATTTTATTTTACCTAAAGTAACGGTAAGAATGGAGGTACGAGGTGATAAAAGTTTCATATTTGTTTTATTTCAGAAATCAAAGTCTGTACTTTTAAATACTCGACAAGCTAAAAGTAGTCTATTACAAATAACCTGTTCCAAAAACTATTCCGGTACAACGCCCCGCCTCTAGTGTGGATATTGTTCACTGACAGGTGGTGATAATAGCAATTCGACAAGTCACAATATTTCTCACATCAAATGGAAATCAACACGAAACGTCACTTTTAGCATGTCGAATAAGGGCCCTGGCCACTAAAAGCATTCTCTACCCGTCAACCATTGTACTAAATGAATGTTACCTTTCCTAACAAAGTTCTCAGCATTGGGGTCACCACTCTTATTCATCCATGTCGGGTTCACAGACTCGTTTTTCCTGAAGTTCTTAATATTCAAGTGTTCACTAAGCTTAACGATTTGTTCATCCGTTAACTTCTTGTCAAGGAAATCTGCTACTCGTTTGACAGATAATTGTATATCCTGAAACAATTACGCAAGCATAAAGATAAGAAAAACGTAATTTATACATATATAGGTATCGACACTTGAGTTGAAGTCACGCACACAACAACAAAATCATATAATGACAGCAAGATTTTGAAATAAGTGTTCTTTTTTGATACCGATAGCAAGTTGTACCGCCAACTGCAAGATGGACCAGGTTCTTCAATTTGATTTTTTGCAGGCTTTGACGCAGACGAGCCCCATTTCAAAAGTCGGCAAAGTTACTGAATTATCTGTGTAGTGTAAAGGAAAAAGCGTCCTAGTTGTGGTGAAGAATTTAAAGACTGCGAATGCTAGTCTGCAGATTTTTATTCTTTTATCAGGGCGATAGCTCTGAATTCAAATCTATAATTTTTGAGAGTTATCTTCTTAAAAGCTTAGCTACATATGTGTGTAATCTTTCTCCTAAACTTTCCTGTCGATATCTATATGTTTAATACAGAAATGTCACAAATAATGTGTGTGTTGTTAATATTTAGCCTTCTTGATTCCCAAATTCTAATAAAACTCCGAATTCATACCATATACCGAAGCCCGGGATCCCAGGATTGTTGAAGAGAGTTTCGGTATTAATACCGGTATTCCGAGAAGTCCAGCATTTGGAAACCCTAGTAATGAGAGTAAGTGGGAAGTGCGACTGTGTGCAGGCTTCCCCCGTAAAAAATGGCAAAACTATTTGTACGGTATGTTATCGCTTGTGCCCCTCCCTTCCGACATGTTGGAAGCCGGTGTTGCTCGAAGGGTTTCCTGTTCTACTTTATTGTTCTTTAGACTATTAGCTTTAATTAATTTTTAACATATAGTTTTATTTCAAATTAATATCAAGGATATTCAATGTTTTTTAAAGACTTCATATTAATTGCATCAATGGTAGCTATAGTCTGTTCTACCCGTAGACTAAAATGACAACCACAAATGTCAAACGTAGAAATAATGTGACCAGCTTAAAACAAATAGTGCTGATCTTTGATTTCGGTTTGTGAATAACCGATAAATATTAAAATAATTTTAGATTCAAAATAAACAATTAATGAAATCTACTCACTACATGTAAGGAAGTAAAAAATAAATAAAATCTACTCACTACTAATTCACTCAAACATTAAAAAATTGCATTATGAGCTTCGAGGTGACTGTTAATCTTACAATAAAACCGCTTTTAAATATTAGAAATATTGTGTTTAGACCTGGATACAAACTTTCTAAATGCCTCAAAATGGTGTTACATGCCTACATAAGTAACTCCCAATAGTTTATTTTCGGTTAGTACCGGTTGTAGCACATCACTATTTATAAGACGTAAAAAACCAGCAACACATGGAATGTCATTTTAGTCTACGGGATAAAAAAATAGACTATACACACTACACAGTGTTACATAATAGTTTATTTCACATGGATATTTCAGATTGAGTTACTTATATAGGTACAGTCAGCATCAATATCGCGCCAAAAATATCTGTTATTTCGGATAACTTTTCCAAATATAGATAAATCCTTAAAATTCACGTTTAAAAGTATATCTTTAACAGTCTTAATTGTTCTACATATGGAACCATCACATTTTGTTAAGCTGTTTCAGCATGGTAGATAATGTAGATACTTTTGAAACCTTATTGAATCCGCTACTTTTGATGCTGACTGTACAATTAACAATTTTCATATTCACCTTTAACATATCTTCGTAGAATATGAACATCATATTTGGATGATGACGGAGGTCCCACGCTTCTCTTAAATGCGCCAAAGTTGGGGAATACACCACTGTAAACAATTTTTTTTTAAACCGATTAAGAGCGAGTTCCTTTTACTCACGAACCGAGGGTTCCGTACAAACTTTGAATTATCTCCGTGTAACTATATTGGTTAAAGACTTTTGATCAAAAGTACCACCTATACTAAGTATAATTGTGTACAGCGCCATCTATCGGCCAATTGTCTAACTAATTTGCTGTTGGTTTTTCGAGGATGATTTTCTATCATGTGAACCAATTTAAATAATTGTTCATTTATTTGAAAAAAAGGTGTCTTTAATGTACCTAATCTCATAGAAATTTCAAGTATAATATTTATTACACTTGAAATTTCTATATACTTATAGTCTGTCAACCACAGTATGTCAGTAGCAATGTACAGCAAAGTGAAGTAGGGCAATACTCAAAAATCAGTATTGCGTTGGTATTGCTCTAAGAAAAGCAGCAATGTACATCAAACCAAAAACAAGTAACTGTCATCATAACCTCAAATATTTACCATCATCGGCCGTGATTGTACATTATTTGACTTTGCTTATTTTCATGCACAAGCTTATTTAATAATATCAGCAAAAAATTCTCTTGAAATACTCGTAGCAATGAATGTAACATTCCACAAATAAAACTCAGATGACACGCGATTTTGGAATTATTCGAAAACAGTGTTGCTAACCCGGGCCTTTTTCAAATTTGCCGCCTTTTGCTACTGACAAGATTTGCTTGACCGAGTATAACACGTTGGTTAAATTGCAAACTTGAGTTCGGAAATGTTTTTTGTTAAGAAAAAAAATGTTACCAAGATTGAGGTCTGGTTATATTTTTCCTGTAAAATTTATAGTTATGTTAATAATATGAAAAAAAAATCATAATTTTTCTTCGGTAAACTTCGGAGATAAAGGGGGGGGGGGGCATCTGATACCTCACTTGACCTAGTCACTAGACTTTGAAATTTCGCCCCCTCTTCATATTGAGCATTTTCCATCGTTAATAAAAAAAAATACTTTCTATGTGTCTGGGTTAGCATTATTCATAACCATTCAACTCGATAGCTTAAGTGGTTCACGAGATATTTAGCGATGTGACAGACAGACGGACGGACAGAGTCGCACCATGAAGGTTCCTTTTGTACCCTCACTCATGTACCAAATTGCAATCACCCTCACTCATGCACCAAATTGCAATCACCCTCACTCATGCACCAAACTGCAATCACCCTCACTCATGCACCAAATTGCAATCACCCTCACTCATACACCAAATTGCAATCACCCTCACTCATGTACCAAATTGCAATCACCCTCACTCATGCACCAAACTGCAATCACCCTCACTCATGCACCAAATTGCAATCACCCTCACTCATGCACCAAACTGCAATCACCCTCACTCATGCACCAAATTGCAATCACCCTCACTCATGCACCAAATTGCAATCACCCTCACTCATGTACCAAATTGCAATCACCCTCGCTCATGCACCAAATTGCAATCACCCTCGCTCATGCACCAAATTGCAATCACCCTCACTCATGCACCAATTGCAATCACCCTCGGGAATTTTACCGCAAGCGAAAATCCTCAAAAAAGAACCACGAGCGTAGCGAGTTCTTCAAAAAGTGGAATTTACAGTACGAGGGTTAAACTAACTTTGCTACGGGGTTAAGACGAAAGTGGAGGAATGTAGTCCTCATTTTCCTCTCTGAATATTAACATTATTGAAAATATTTTGACAAAATTTGTTGTATATCGACCACAGCGATGATGACCACGTTTATTTGTTTTCGAATTTTTAATTATTATTAGAGTTAGATATACTTATGCAAATAGACATACATATACATATTTATGTAATCAAATGACCCCTATCAATATCAACAGATATCTTATCAAATAACTCCCGTATTTAGGGTTCCGTACCAAAAAGGTACAAAAGGAACGTCCGTCCGTCACACCGCTAAATATCTCGAGAACCACTTAAGCTATCGATTTGAAATTTGGAGTAATTATGAACAACGCTAACCCAGACACATTGAAAGTATTATTTAGTTATTTTATTTTTAATAAAATAACTAAATAATACTGAGATAGCTACGGTGTTTTGTCTGCGGAAGACAAGTAACCCTTACTACAAAAAACAAAAAAAAACAATAATTTAGTTACATATCAAAGCAAATTAATTCAAAAAGAATGTTAATTGATATTCATCGTTAAAATATAAGTAAATCCATCCTACGTTTGCATCATCCGATGCTGATCTTTCTGACTTTGCCCCACATGAGGATAATAGTTAAAACGCAACTTTCTCATCAGTTTTTGAACAACCAAGATAGCCTTTACCGGCTGGTGTGGTGTGGTGGCTTTAAATAAATACACGCTTGAATACTTACTCATATCATTGAAGAAAAGATTCCAAAAACTTTTCAACTCTGCAGTATAGTGCAACTTTTTTGCGAACTGATAATGAGATACTGCTACATCCCTCGGGTCTCGGGCTATGTACACTACTTTCGTGGTATCCAATAGATTCGAGGGCAAAAGCGAGAAGGGCACATGAGTTTTTATAAACCGAGGCGAAGGCGCTGCGTCTATAGCCTCCTGAGTATAAACAGGTTCAGTAACTTCGCCTTCCATCCTTGATTTGAGTATATTAACTGTCATTTTCCCTCTGAAATAAATATGTGGGTCAAAAACATTTTTAGTATGATTAAAAATTTACATTATGATACAAGTGTGCTTTGTTGGTCACTACACTCGAGGCGATATTGTATGAAAGCCGGTGTGTGTAATGACCAATGCACACGTGTTTCACACGACGTCTTTCAACACACTTTCGAGATTCAGATTTATTGAACCACTTTTTTCCCGGACACGTAAAATGCCCCTCTGATGTGTGAATAAATAAGGTAACTAGTTACACCTTATACTAAAATGGCTAAAATAAGAAGTTTATCTATTTACCTATTCACACAATTCAAATAGAGGCAGATCAAGACAAGTCTGCAACGATTTTGATAGTGGATTGTGTGAATATTAAACAGAATCCTTTTTAGTATAAGGTGGCCAGTAATAGACCCTACCCTATATCTTCTAAATCACTTTCTTTAATCTTAGTTAAAATTGTGCCGTAAAAAGTTCCTACTTTGTTCCTCACTGGGTAATTGCGTTTCAACCGTGTTTATGTAATATGAAAACTATAACAGATTTAAGTGTTACATGAATGTAGTGGTTAAATCGGCTTATACGAGTATATCAACATGCCACATAATAATCGTTTTGAAATTAAAAGTAAATTACGTAGTTTTGAGCAAACTTTGTCGCAAAGTAGGCACATTTGATGGTATGGTACCTAAAATTTTTAACTTATGAGGTAATCAGCATATGTAGGTACCTAATTCATTTATACTCACTCGAGAAACATGTAACGTGCCATCAAAGGGATTTTGGAAGCCGTCTCGAAATCGCATTCGTTCGCGACTTGCCAGACCAACTCTTGTGTAAGCGTGGTTCCTATCAATAATAAATCTACTGTCATTATAACATTTTAATTGCAGGTACTTACGGTACGTAAATAATAATCAGCATTAAAATATTGTACGATTCTCGAGTTCTCGACCCGTACATTCTGTACAACATCTTAGTTTTTAATGAAAAGGTGAATTTCAATTGGTTTTTTGAAACGCCTTGGTGAAAGCTAGTTGAAACTGTTTTTTGAAGGCAAAACCAATTTTTGTAAAGGGAAAATTAATAATTAAAGGAAATTCATTTCGATGTAAATAAAAAATAAACTTTTGAAAAACTTATTTTAACTAACGACAACGCGCAAGTAAGTAGTTTCACAAAACTAAGGAAAACGCCTAATCTGTTTAAATGGATTGCACTGCATGTATAACTGCATTGGTGTAGTCTGCCAATTCGAAAAACTACAATGAAAATCAGTACATTTAATAATTAAGTGGGGCTCTCGAATCCATCTATAAACATGGTACTGTTCCCGTAAAAACCCGTTTAAAGTTAAAGCGCGTTTTCCCTAGTTAAAACTAGCTTTCCGTATCGCATCGGTTAAAACGCGTTTTTACTTATTAAAACTATTTTTCGCATAGTGCCTTGGTGAAAACTATTTTTTACTAATTATTCAAACTTAATCTTAGTTAAAACGAGCGCCATAATAAACTTTAAATATTTTATAATGTTAGGTAGTAACTTAGAAAATTTACTTTTTTGTGTTATATGCATTGTCTAGTAAAAACTAGTTTTCACTGAAATAAATTTTTGAACACCAAAGCACTTTGCGAAAACTAGTTTTGACTGAAAACTTCCAGTCAAAACTAGTTTTCGCCGAGGTATTACAAAACTAGTAACTAGTTATACCTAGTGAAAACGCGTTCTCAGTGAGGTGATACAGGAAACTAGTTTTAACTAGGGAATACGCGATTCCACTAAACACAGGTTTTTACGGTAACAGTACAAATTAATGTTTCCAGTGAAACACTCCCAATAAAATTATTGTAGTTTTTTTTGTAATTAGGGGATTAAACCGTATATTTAATAATCTCAATACACATATCGCTTTCATGGACATTACCAGACCGAGGATACCCAGTCACCCACACGTCGTCAGGCCGCACAGTCATGTTCAAGATGTTGTCCGCAAGCTCTTTGTAACCTTTAGGCATAAGGTAACCGGTACTGCTCGAAGGGCCGAGAAAACGGTAGACTGCAAAATAAAGTCATTATATTAACTTAAGACGAAGCATTGAAAATGTTGGCGTCAGATATCTTGATTTATCTTAGCAATTACAAAACTCATGAAAGTATTGTTTTGTGAACTGGTTATTCATGGCATTGACTTAATTTCTGTAGTTGACCTTACACGATTTGTAAAGTTTTACAGCAGAGAAAATCGTATCTAAGATGCCTCTTTTTAAACAAACATTTTCATTGTACAGGCAAATGGGACTAATTGAAGTTTGTAAACTATCCATGTAGATTGGTCTAAACACACACTTAGTTACACTCAATACTGTAGTTGTTTTCGATTAATTCTTGTTTTTTACTTTAAACGTAAAACCCGTTTAGACACATACACACAAAAGGAAATTCGTTTAATAGGAATATCGGGATGCGCGGGTTGCGGGAAGAAGCAAGCGCATTTTTAGGTTTATTATTATCACTGAACGATGCGTCACTTTAACACATTCACTGCCATCAAAGTAATAAAGGGTATAACCGCGTACGTATGGGCGATCGGCCCCAGACGCTAAATTGATTGTCATTTTGCTGATCTATTTTTCCAAGTATAAGATGCTATTTCACCAAATATAAAATGCCACAGGTTTTTGAGAAAATTTAAACAATTAAAATCTGTTTTTATTTATTTTTATCTAAACTACTGAACCGATTTTTTTGCAACTTAAATATATTATGCTCGTAAATTTTATGTATTAATAAAAAAGTAGTCCCAAATGTCCCAATAGTGAAATTTTTACTTGTTTTTTTTTTGTTTTTTTCTTATTGTTTCGAGATAAGAACACCAGCCAATTTTGGATATTTTATGTATAAACTAATATTCTATGTCATATATTTGATTGAAAGCATTCACTTGGATCAACAGGGTAAGCATACCATGTGTATGTATTAGTACCTATTATTAATAGATGTCAATATTAAATGTATGGTATCATAAGTTTGTTTCATTTTCGCTATCTTGATTCAAGTGAATGTTTCTGAAAAACATATTTAGTTATAAAAATATTAATATAAAAAAATTGGTGTGTATCTCTATCTGGGAAAAAAAAAACCGGCCAAGTGCGAGTCGGACTCGCTCACGAAGGGTTCCGTACCATTATTTATAAAAACTGCAAAAAAAATATGTTTGTTGTATGGGAGGACTCCTTAAATATTTATTTTATTCTGTTTTTAGAATTTGTTGTTATAGCGGCAACAGAAATACATAATCTGTAGAAATTTCAACTGGCTAACTTTCACGGTTCATGAGATACAGCCTGGTGACAGACAGACGGACGGACGGACGGACAGCGAAGTCTCAGTAATAGGGTCCCGTTTGACCCTGTGGGTACGGAACCCTAAAAAAGTAAAAATTGCATCTGGGACTTCTTTTTTATTGATACATACATCTAAATTACTAGCATAATAAAATTAAGTTCAAAAAACGGTTCAGTATTTTAGATAAAAAAATAAAAACCGACTTTTATTTTTTTTATTTTCTCGAATACCTTTGGCATTTGAGGCTCAATATTTGGTGAAATAACATCTTATGCTTGGGAAAATAAATCAGCAAAACGACAATCAATTTTGCGTCTGGGGCCGATCCCCCATAATTACACGGTTATACCCTTTACAGTACTTATGGTGCTACTTTACCGCACTAGTGCGAAAATTAGCATATTACGTTGTACGATACATGTGCGAATAGGTAATTCGCAACTAGTGTCGATTTAAAACACTCCCTTCGGTCGTGTTTTAATTTATCGCCACTCGTTTCGAATTTCCTAATTTTCGCACTTCTATCGTAATGTACTATTATCACATTACCCGACATACTCTTAGGCATTATTCATAATGACCGATCATTATTTATACTGGCCGGTTAATCAAGTTGCTCGTAACATATCTAATCATAATAATTATGCATTATGACTTACCTTCGAAAGATTTACTTGCTGAATCCAGCTCTTCAATTTTCACTTTATTCTCCATTTTATCTGCGATGTTAATACAAATATGAATTAGTCTTTATCTTGCCTTTATTTGCCTCTAGGGAACAAATAAATTTAATTCTATATTTTAGTTAAATATAAATTTTCATAAAATACTAATTACACTGCCAGGATTGCATATACTGGAAAATTTGGGAAGGGTACCGCCATAGCAGAGTGGTGTAGAAGTCTAGGGCGTAAAACTCTTGATTCCTAGGATATCGGTGCCGTCATATAGCGGCCGTAATATTACGGACGTAAAAAGAATGTTCTTTCAATCACCGGCATCTAGGAAACCGCGCCATTTTGTTTACATAGACAATGTTCCAGTGACGCCATTCAACCGCTGTATTACGGCCGCTATATGACGGGACCGCTATCCTGGAAACCAGAGTTTTTGCCACGTAAGCTGAAGACGCCGGTTTGATTTAAAAGGGAAGAATAGCTTTGCGATCCTAGCGAAGTAACGGTATTTTTTCTATGAAATTCAATTTCAGGAGAAAACGTTTTTCACTAACTAAATCTTAACAAATCACTTTGATTTTGATGTCGAATAACTTCAGCATAATATATTCTAGGTTAATCGGTTTCGGTTTTTTTTTCATTTTTTTGTTTAAAAATTTTTGAAAAAAAAGGAAAACCTTGAATCCTTGTTTTTCATTGTGTCAAGAACATACTAAAAAAACATGGAGAATGGAAAATATTTAGAAGTGGAAAAACGTTTTCTCTTTTTGTGATCACGTGGTATTAAGCCTCGATCACTAGAGGGTTTGGCCACTTTTCTTTAGTAGGTATATGACATCTGTTTCAGTTAACAATAACGTACCTACTAAAACGTCACATTAGTCAGCCAAATTGTGACAATCGAACTGTAATTTTAGTATCAGGTACAATAATAATTTTATCAAAAAATTTCAACAGATAACCATTACAACACAACTTTATATATTCTTATCAACCAGCATGATTTTGTGAGTACGATATTAATAATCAACGGCGGAAATCCATGGTACACCGGCCAAAACAGTGTATTCCCATTTCCCATCTGTGCCCGCCCCATGTGACCACCGCCATACAAGAGGCAGGTATATCATAAAGTATTCATTATCCGTTAGCATTTCTATGATGATAATTTTTAGTGAAGATATCGAAACTTCAATTAATCGCTATTCCGTTCCATTATATAGAGATTATCTATATATAACATGATTAAAATCGACAAGTCCACATCCCTAAAAATATGCTAAAAATATATACACACATTTACACGCACACATGCAGAGCTTGTCCACCACCAAAATGGCTACAGCTCAAGTATTAATCTTTTGTACTGATAATGATAACAGACAACCCCCCTCGAGAGTTCCTAATCCTTTGACCACCATGTATGAGTACCATAGTATTGCTAAGTCACCCAACTTACTTATGTATGTGAAGTTTCAGCTCAATCGAATAATGAAAAGTGGGTCTAATTTACCTTGCAAGATTTGACCCGAACATGCATATTACTCATATTACAAAAAACACATTACAAGTTAAATAATAGCTTGTAAAAACAAAGATTATTTCACTTACTTATTTTTCCAGAGTTCAAAATCTGTTTGATGTAACGAGACTACAGAAAACCTGATGAAACGTAGTTTTGAGACTACACACAACTGTTAGCCAAAATGTTCGAATGATTATTTAGATAGTAACCTTGCAATTTATTTACACTAATATCGATTAATATCCTCTAATCATTAGATAACGACGACATATCTACTTAACACTAGACAGATCAGGTAGATAAGTTGAATTGTAATTTATCATTCGCTCTTTAGTAAATAAAATATTCAAAACCGGCCAAGAGCATGGGGGGCATGCTCAGTGTAGCGTTCCGTTGTTATTTGCCCGACACAATACTTAACGGGGGCTGTAATATAATAGGTATAAGCGTAAGATATAAATGGACGCTCATAGCGGAGCGTTCGGCGGGGCGTGCAGCGTGGCGTCGGGCTCACAAGTGATTTTAGCAGCGTGCAGTAAGGTCGCTCCTATACGTTTGCATTTGTTGAACATGCACGCCGCACGCCCCGCCCCGCTGCACGCCCCGCCCCGCTGCACGCCCCGCCCCGCTGCACGCCCAACTCGAGCGTCCAGTCAGGCCTTACACTTAGTATCATATACCATACAAGCAAAAGAGAGTTTACAAAGAGCCACATGGGCAGCCTGGCGTTGACTCCAGAATGGTGGTTAAACTGGTATCAAGATCTTCATTATCCGCACACTTCCACATTAGTTTAATGCATAAAAAGCTGTCAGTATTACACTTTAAACAACAAAAACAAATAAATTTATCTCGAGCCGATGTCCCCAAAATGGCGATCGACAGCCAGAAAGATTTAGCAGGTACCTAACTGCTATTTCAGTCTATCTTGATATATGAAATCCTCTTGCTCTGGTCCTCGAACAGACATAATAGTTAGTTTAGTACATAATAGTCGATCTAATACCGAATACCGACAGTTGCCGAATATTCGTGCCATATATCTATCTTCTAAAATACAGTTTACCTTCAAACTTCAATGCGTACGAGTATTTACCATACACATCTACACGAACACTGAAAACGGATACTTAATGAATTACCTATTGGTAATGTAATTTAAATTTGACTAGATAGGTAATTATGTACCTACTAAATCATTTTTATGTCTATAGGTAAATAATTTGTGTCAGCGACTCAGCGTGGTATCAATTTTCGAGACAGGCCTACACAGTCTACACGCCACACCACCATACGCCGACCACAGGGAGCGCGATGCGACAAGGACTGTTTCAGGAAGGCAGAAAAGAGAAGGCAGCCTGTGGTGGCAGCATGGTTGCATTTTTATCGCTTATCACTATGCCTGTCACTTTCGCACTTACCCACTTCACTTCAGTGACAGACATGGTGACAGACGATAAAGCGTAAAGGAATATTTAGAATATAATAAGAATTTAATTGCATGTAATTTTAATTAATTTTATTATTTATTAATTAATTATTTATTATGAATTTTATTATTTGGACTTTAATTTTATTTTAATTTATTGTAATAATTCGTAGAAAATATTTTTGTAAAATTTGGATGTCGTTTTGTGCGACTGAATACTACATACGCTATCACTACAAAACAACACCACTGTATTCTAGAATTAAGTATTCTCGCAAATAAAAAATCTTTATCTTTATCTTTAAAAATGCGACCGTGCGACCGCCGCAGCGCGTTAGAATCAGGGGGCCTACCGCCAAAACCGAAATTCGCAAAATGCGGGGATCTTTCTCTTTTGCTCTCACTAAGACGTAATTAGAGTGACAGAGAAAAATGCCCGCAATTGACGAACTCCGATTGTCGCGGTTATAGCCCAGTGCGGTACCGCACTGATTATGACGAGCTGACTTCCTTAACATCGACTGGACCCAACCATTTGCTGCGCCCTGCAACACCGACGACGCTTCTGTACATCATAAGGAAATGTATCCCGTCTACATTTCCTTACGACGGTCAATGGCAACCGACCCCAGATAAACTGGGATAAGGCCTAACAAAAAGAAGGTCAATGTCATCGTAAAGTATGTACGAGTGAAGTCCTGATTCGTTCTGAGGGTTGCGAAGTTAGAATCTCGACACAATGTGAATTTTAATTCTTTTGTGGTGAACGTTCCGACTGAACGTCTAGCAAACTTCACCAAGGAGTAGTTTTGGCCGAAGGGTGTCAAGTTGACACTGCAGGGTTGCGTAACTCATTGCAGTCCTAATGTGTTATTGTAGTTTTTAGTTTTAAGATATATTTTATAATATGTATGGTATTATCTTTTAGTTGCCTGAGTTGCTATCTGAGGACCAGGGGTCGGACAAAAAGTGCAGATGACGTCAAACCACTTATAGGATGAATTCAAATAGTATTTTTGATTTTCATGAACAATTATCACTTATCATTTATCAACCTCTTTATTAAGCGATATCGCCACTTGAAATGAGTAGGTACGTTTTTGACTGACACATTGTCAATCAGATGAACAATAAATTGACTTCGTTATTGTTTAGCTATTGTATCTTCACGATTATATTTAGCTAAAATTTATATTTACTAATGTATAAGAAAACGCTCTAAAATGTCATCTTTACTCGAATATTGTGGCAATCCCACAGACTTGTTCTAACTAATTTCAAATAATTATACCTTATGGTAACAAGTTTCGTGAAATTTATTTTATTCACTACATCACCCTACCACCTGTATTATTAATTTCATGGATTTATTTATGATTATTTTGTTACTTCATTAATACTACTTTGTTACTACATGTCACACGGAAGTTTAAATACAAACTCAAACATCACCTGTGTGCAAGATTACGTCATTTTTACGTCATCCGCACTTTTTGTCCGACCCCTGCTGAGGACAAAAGCAGTATGATGTTGTTTACTTCTCACTGATTACATCTACGAGATAACTTGGATAAGATACATTTTTAAACGTTATCTTTAGTTTGACTATCAATTATCTCTATATATTTTATTTACACAGTTAGGTAATAAAGCTACAAAAGAATTATAATGAATGTAGGTATCATACGATTTCCATTTTAATAAGTAACTAAGATATTTAAACTTAATCGTACGTCACATTTATACATTGAAAACTTTGGAGGATTTAACAACTGGGGTCGCCTTTAGGAGCTTACCTCTATGTCGAAAACTTCGGCCAATGGTCATATGTATTGTATGGACTGTTATCTGTCAAATGTATGGCTTTGTACGTTACGTACAAATAGCCATACATTTGCCGTGCACCACCCCCGCTAAAATTGGCACTCTGTTGTACAGAAAATTACAGACCAGGCGTCTCCAGTTGCTAAATCCCCTAAGTTGAAAACATATACTTTTGTTAGCCTGCATAAATGTATGTCGTTTTCGACGCGCAGACGACGTCATAATTTGACATATGTAATTATTTAAAAATATATCTAAGTTGTTGATTAAATACTACATTTTAGTAGGTACAAAGACAACCAGCTCATCTTACATCTTACTTAGCCCTACTGTAGGGCTAAGATGGTCGGCTCTTTATCATTTGTCACCATGCCTGTCACGTTTTAACAAGTATGTAAGTGCGAAAGTGTCGGACATAGTGACAAGCGATAAAAATGGAACCGTGCTGCCACTGCAGGGGGACGACACTTAGAAATGTAGTTAACATTAGTAAAGATGGCGACGATTTCTATTAATGGGATCCGATTTAACCTACTTTTGCGCAAAGTTGACTACCGATTGTGCAAACTGCATCACCAAATGTCACTATAAAATTGGTACAATTTAAAGGCATGATTACAACATTAAGAAGATTGCATATACCTCGTATGTCGCATATACTTGGTTGGCCCGTCGCAATAAAGAGACTGCATTTAAGTCTCGCGTTTTATACCTAACCCTACACCTATGCCTTTGAAATGTACTACCTATTAGTACATTACCTATATCTACATTGCGCTTCGATATTTATATTATTACATTTTTATCTCGGATATCATAAGCGCTTGATACGTCCTGCTTCATTCAGAATCCAAAATAACCTTAGTCACCAGATGTAAAAGTAAGTATATCCTTATATTCATATATCTATGGGTGCAGAGGTAAGTTAGACGAACATTAGTTAGTTCATTTTTAACCGACTTCAATAGGTATCTCAAAAGCAGGAGATTCTCAAGTTGGTTGTAGGTAACCTGCCTGTGTATTTTTAATAATTTGTTACCCCAGAACTTTAAATACTTTCTATACTTCCACATTGGCCCCATTTTTGTCAAAATCCAGTTCTGATGACTGGATCTGTGAGATATCTAGGGAACTTTTCAAATTTTATACGCATACGTACCTATAGCGATTTCTGTGTTTTCATCAACAAATCAATGATGGAAACATGAATGATTTAGACCGTGCTATTTGATGGAATCGAAGTGCTGATGGAGACCAGAACAGAACACCTCATCGGCAACAAACTAATTGTAATTTTTAAGTTAGGGACTATGGTTTTTAGTTTGAATGGCATTTGAAACTGGTTTCGGAAGTCGGTTTTTGTTGTTAAATTTATTTTTCCAACCTTGTACGTGGTAGGTAGATAGTCGGTGTGGACCTGACTAATAAATAGCGGGATTGCGCCAAATTGACCGCCATTCAGTGCCGAGGCGGACATTTTTGAAAATAGGATGTCGTTAGGATTCAATTCGACTGCCGACTTACTAGTACCTATTTTATTACGAACTCAAAGGATAAACGTAGGTAATACGTTCAGGTTAGTTAAAATATATTGACTTTCCTCCTGCCGCGGTATCAGGGTCGCAACTTTATCACTTGTCATGTTATGCATCTCTTTCGCACTTTCATACTTGTTAGAACGTGACAGGCATGGTGATTGGTGACAGATGATAAAAAACCAGACAAGTGCGAGTCGGACTCGTCCACCGAGGGATCCATACTTTTTAGTATTTGTTGTTATAGCGGCAAATAAAATCTTGGGATTAGTTGTCAAGCGGACCCCAGGCTTCTTGAGCCGTAGAAAAAATGCCGGGACAACGCGAGGAAGAAGAGAGAGGTGTTATAGCGACAACAGAAATACATCATTATCATCATCATTATTCATCTTTATTTCTAGCCACTGAATCGCTATCTGAAGGTTGTCTGGAAGAGATCGCTTTTTAGCGATAAGTCCGCCTGTTGTTACCTACTCACTTATGTCCTTTGTTTTTGTTTGTAACATGTATTTTTCTTTGTAGTGCACAATAAAGTATTTTTTATTATTATTATTATCATCTGTGAAATTTTCCAATGTAGCTATCACGGTTCATGAGATACAGCCTGGTACCAGACAGACTGACAGACAGACAGACAGACGGATGGACAGCGGAGTCTTAGTAATAGGGTCCTGTTTTACCTTTTGGGTATAGAACCCTAAAAAACCGACCATCTCAGCCCTACTGGTTTTATAAAGGATCTAACGTCAAGTTACACTTCATGAAGAATGCATGTGACATTAGAAAACTAATTTGAACTTGTAGGTACCTTATTGCACTAGAATAAGGTAGATAATTGAATGTTGTATTCTAACATTTGGTTGTTATGCGCAGTGAGGATGCCCCTAAATCTGCGAACAGAGGGCCTAACGCGAAACACGATAATAAAAATTTCGTTATTTGCCTCTCTACCACTCTTACATATTCTAGCGAGAGAGAGGCAAATAACGAAATTTCGATTTATATATTTCACGGCCCTCAGAATTCCTTCTCGAAGCTCCGACGTTGCCGGACTTTAATTAAGACACGGACGCCATAATAATGAAGCACATGCTTAGGACTCTGGACCTTCATAAAATGAAATGGTATACAATAAGCCAATGTCTTAAATTACGCGAAATTTACCATTCCCTGTAATGTGGATTCCAGAAAAGAGACAAACTCACAAGCGGTATTGAACCTTTAAGTCTAAGGAGAGACTGCCTCCTTGTGTGTGTTCTACCGCTTGGACAATGTGCTGTGTTCTGAAGAATTGTTTGACATGATGCCAACGGCCACTTTCTATCACCGCACCGCTCGCCGTCGGCAGGGTGTTCATCCTCATACCCTAGAGCCTAAATGGTCGCGTACTGTTCGGTTTAAGAGGAATTTCCTCCCGCTTCGGCTGTGGAATGAGGTGTCGAGGTTTTCCCAAGGGGTTACAGTAAGGAGTTCTTCAAAGAAGATCAGCAACGTACATGTAATGTTGCTGGCGTCCATAGGCTACAGTGACTTCTTACCATCAGACGGGCCATATGCTTGTTTGCCACAGATGTGAATAAAAGAAAAATTTCTGTTCTAACCCCCTTCATGAGACTTAGGGCCAGTTGCACCATGCCCATTTGATGTACTGATCATGTGTAAAAATGGCGCTAGCGAATGCTAACTGCATATTTGGGTTGCACCACGCTATGTGTCCGTTAAAAAGTTACGCTGCCCTTAACCGGTGGTAGACCACTGGTTAACAGCAAAGTCGTTCGATAAATATGGCGGCACTTTTTGGAAATTGTCCGTATTTCACGAATTTATGTTTGATTATTAAATAATTTGAGTAAAAAAGTAATGTAAATTATTATAAATATATTTATAACAATAAAAAGGTGGAAATATCTAAACGCAAAAACGTGTGACAGTTCACATAATGGTTTTAAATGACATTTTAGTTGCGAGACGACTTGTGTTTCATAAAATACATTAATTTGTACTGGATATTTAAAGAAAAGGTGTGTTTTAAATTGAAATTGAGTGCAGAATGAGTTTAAGTTGAGGATAAGACCAGATTGCTGCTATTACAGGTTAACAAATACGTCCCATAAAGTGAAACTCGACGGCATGTAATGAACACTATTTATCGACACACTGGTCATTAAAATCAATTTAAAACGCTCTCTGTTTATTGGAATCAAGATAAGAATGTTATATCCCTTGGAAATACTGGTGGCCTAACCATGATATTCGAAAACAGCGAGATGACAACTAGAAACATATACAAAGTCGGACTCTGAAAATCGTAACCCACAACAGAAGTGAACTATATTCATAACTATAAACGCACATAAAACAAGATGCTAAATATGAAATCAAGTATTATAGTCTGAAGAAAATGTATTGGACAATTCCAGACCAGTCGGCATAATAGGTTAAGTATATATAAGTGAGCAAAATGTGTAATGTAAAACTGATTATAATACTTCAATTCATACATACTTGCTTGTGTTTTATTTGCTTTTACAAAATATCTTATTCATTAACCCTAGAAACAACAACTTTGCAAGTAGTTAACTAAAAATAGTTTTACTTATGGTGCTATTTATATTTAAATTCATAACAGAAATTTTGAAAAACTTGTTATAATAAACCCAGTGATTATTAACTACTACAAGTGCAATTTGAATTTGAAAATGTGTGTTTCTTCTAAATGAAAAATACCTACAGCTGTACAGTCTTTTGCATGCTAAGATTTTCCAGTCAGTTACATAGTCATGATTATATTATTTTATTTATTAGAATACTAAGTTACAATTAGATTTAACAATTCACAGGCTCCATAAATCTATATTTATTTTGTGTGTGGGCTTACCTGGGTATCTCTTATCTTCAATTATGACATTATACCTATTATAGAGTCCCGTACCCGTTATCGACATGGCATGGCAGGGCATCCTTCAGAGGCATCCGTACACATTGAGGTCTGCTTGTGAATGTCAAGGTATCCCTCTGGCATCTACAGGTTTACCAGTGTCTTAGACACGCCAAGGTGTTCTTAGCATTTGTTTGTCTGAGGGGTGCCTCGGCATGCCCTAGCATACTTACCTTGATACTAAGCCAAAGGATCTCTTACTGTGTCTAGGCAATAGTGGCCTCCGAGCCTAATAAAGTAATTCTTCTGGAAATATCGAATATACATGAGAACAACTGAGTAGTTTAATAGGTATAACCTGCGGTGGCAGCATGGTTCCATTTTTATCACTTGTCACTATGCCCGTCACTTTCGCAATTACATACTTGTTAGAATGTGACAGGCGGCATGGTGACAAATGATAAAGAGCTGACCATCTTAGTTGTTTCCTGTCCTACTGGACAACATTTATAAATATAACAGCCAATACCTAGGTTAGATAAAATAATATGGCTTGCCTTCTGTCACCTGAATTTTACTTGTGTTCAACCAGTCATACAGTGAAGTTGCATATAAATAAATTACACTGTAAAAATTGTATATAACCCTAGCCATGTATTGGAAATAGCATACCAGTAAATTGGTAAAAAATATAATCCATAGGTCTTAAATAGCAATAGAGCATCAGGACATACTTTAGAGAATGTGTGAACCCATTATTTTTAAATCTAACTACACAATACCCTACCTACATATTAACCTACCCAGTCCCTATAAATCATCATTCAAAACCGAACATACCTAAATAGCTCTAAATTCAGTCATAAGAAACGGCCCTCAGTTTGATTTTATTTGTTTTCCCCATACCAGTTTTTCAACAGCCCATGCATGTTTCATAAATGATTTATATCATGATCACCCCAATAAAGAATAGTTGGAATAAACAAGTTATGTCTAAGTTACCAGTATGACAGAAAATATAATAAGTAGGCACTTAAATATAATTGTGAAATAATATATTATATGTCAATGAGTTGTTGATTTCTCTCCGGATAACCTTTTACCTCCATTAGTCACTACCTAAAAAGGATTTAGTGAGGTAGAAAATAAAGTAAGATAAGGTAACTAAAAATATATTTTATTGTCAAAAATGAAATACAGATAATATTTATAATACTTTATTTTTCGCAACAAGTTTTTCCAGTTAATCTAGTGTATGATTCTTGGATTTCTTGAATCGATTCACTTGTGTGTAACTTTCATCTTGTATTTCATATCAAATGGTGTATATCAAACCTGAAAAGAAAGTAACATGAAATTATTATGCATAAAAATATATTGTGATCCGTTTCAACCAATGGCAAAACCATTGAATAATGCTTAGGTCAAGCAGGTTTAAATTAAAGTACAAAAGTAACTTGAATATCTGCTACAACCAGAACTAACAGTTATGTATTATTGTGTCAACAATATATATATATGTAATTGAAAATGTTACCCCAACTGTCGGTATTTGGGTTATAGTCGTAGGTAGCGTAGGTAATTCCTTGTGCTTAGGGCTCTGAAAGTAGTTAGGGATACGTATTAAACTAATAAGATAACTTACCGGGCAATGCAGCTCCTTCTTTGATTCGGTTTTGCAGCTTGGAAAACACTTGGACACTGAACAATCTTAGTCAGCAGTTTCACTTTAATGTGCCATTAAGATACATTGTTTTTAATATAATCATAAATATATTCAAGATTGGCATGGCATAAATTGTGTAATATTTAGATTTAAAACCTGAAAAGAAATAGAAAGTAGTTCGCGCCTTCAAAAGTATTCTCTTTGTTGAAAAAATTGACAACTTTGACATTTATTACTGGGTTGCTATATGAAAAAATAATTCTACCATAAAATTTTTGGTAGGAACGCGTTCATAGTATGGCCACACGATTAGCGACGACATTCTGTTATTTTATAGTTGGTGCAACGCATTTTATTTAGCAATCGTTAAGACCCCCACGTAAGCGTTAAAATTTAGCGAACTGTGCTTACGTTAGCAGGTGGTTTGGTGCAACTGGCCCTTAGTAATCTCTTACAAACCTCTGTTAAATATTGTCTCTTTCTAGCACACAGAAATGTCAAAATGACAGATAGGGACCAAACATTGTCAAGGGCTCGTTAGATTTCACAGACGTCAGAATCCGTCAACACAGTAACGATGGCAAAAATCAAGGAATGTACTGAATGACTTTTACCCTATTAATTTGATACACGTCTGTACAATCGGCGACAAAGGTGTAAAACATGTTCGCCTTATTGCAATTGAATAAGGTGCAAAATTTTAAATATATTTTTATCTTAGTGTCCCACCGTACACACGGCGCACCGTTTTTAGGGTTCCGTAGCCAAATGGCAAAAAAACGGAACCCTTATAGATTCGTCATGTCCGTCTGTCTGTCCGATTCTGTCACAGCCACTTTTTTCCGAAACTATAAAAGCTATACTGTTCAAACTTGGTAAGTAGATGTATTCTATGAACCGCATTATGATGTTCACACAAAAATAGAAAAAAAACAATAAATTTTGGGGGTTCCCCATACTTAGAACTGAAACTCAAAAAATCTTTTTTCATCAAACTCATACGTGTGGGGTATCTATGGATAGGTCTTTAAAAATGATATTGAGGTTTCTAATATCATTTTTTTCTAAACTGAAAAGTTTGCGCGAGAGACACTTCCAAAGTGGTAAAAAGTGTGTCCCCCCCCCCGTAACTTCTAAAATAACAGAATGAAAAATCTAAAAAAAATATATGATATACATTGCCATGCAAACTTCCACCGAAAATTGGTTCGAACGAGATCTAGTAAGTAGTTTTTTTTTAATACGTCATAAAAATTTAAAAAAAAAAAAAATTTCATCAAACCCATACGTGTGGGGTATCTATGGATAGGTCTTCAAAAATGATATTTAGGTTTCTAATATCATTTTTTTCTAAACTGAATAGTTTGCGCGAGAGACACTTCCAAAGTGAAAAAATGTGTGTCCCCCCCCCCTGTAACTTCTAAAATAACAGAATGAAAAATCTAAAAAAAATATATGATATACATTGCCATGCAAACTTCCACCGAAAATTGGTTCGAACGAGATCTAGTAAGTAGTTTTTTTTAATACGTCATAAAAATTTAAAAAAAAAAATTTTTTCATCAAACCCATACGTGTGGGGTATCTATGGATAGGTCTTCAAAAATGATATTTAGGTTTCTAATATCATTTTTTTCTAAACTGAATAGTTTGCGCGAGAGACACTTCCAAAGTGAAAAAATGTGTGTCCCCCCCCCTGTAACTTCTAAAATAACAGAATGAAAAATCTAAAAAAAATATATGATATACATTACCATGCAAACTTCCACCGAAAATTGGTTTGAACGAGATCTAGTGAATAGTTTTTTTTTAATACGTCAATAAATTAAAAAAAAATTTTTTTCATCAAACCCATACGTGTGGGGTATCTATCTATGGATAGGTCTTCAAAAATGATATTTAGGTTCCTAACATCATTTTTTTCTAAACTGAATAGTTTGCGCGAGAGACAGTTCCAAAGTGGTAAAATGTGTGTCCAAAGTGGTAAAATGTTGAACAAGATCTAGCAAGTAGATTTTTTTTTAATACGTCTTAAATGGTACGGAACCCTTCATGCGCGAGTCCGACTCGCACTTGGCCGCTTTTATTAATTACTTTTATGCTTCATACCAGTAATTAATTACTCACACGATATTTTTGCCGAATTTCCGGCTTTCTAAATGTATTACATCTTTTTTAGGTAATATTAAACCGCGGTTTTTTTGAACCACGTTCTATACCCATGAGTCGTTCATTCATTAATTCGTTCAGTTTTTTTTTGTTCCTATATAGTGTGTCAGAATGATTTTAACCACCAATTCCGAGGACATTTTTTTTTATTAAATACAGTAACTATCTTTACAGGTAAACCCTAATACAATAGCGCCTTAAATTAAATAATCCTTATTAAAATTAAATTAAATTATCATTTATTTCAGATCTTTACAATCCATAGATTTTGTTAGTTTATCTAAGCTACGTACCTAATAACTAGTGTTAGTATTTACTAATTACAACTAAACTAAACTAAAAAGTAACAAAACAACGTACAGGTCGCCCAGTCACAACTACCAGGTGCCTCCATATTCGACAGTCGCATCTATCGGCTAATACTTTCAGAAAGCTGTTGGGACTGCTTCTCGCTCGTTGCATTAAAGATGCTGAGCGCTTACGCAAGATGGCATGGTACCCGTCTGTGCGCGCCTCTGCAAACATCGTCGAGGCGCTACAGAACCGTGACAGCCCCATCAGCATTCTGAAAGCATTATTATACTGAACTCTGAGAGCGTTTGCGGAACGCTGGGTGTACCTAATCCACAGGCTGCTCGTGTAGAATGTCTGACTGTAAGCTTTAAAAAGCGTTATTTTAACCTTGTCTGTACAGCGAGCGAACCTGCGTGCAAGCATATTCCCACGAACCGCCAACGCTCTCCGTTCTCTCTCCATGTCCATGTCATCTCTTAGGTCATCGGTGACAATATGACCGAGATACTTAAAATGGTACACTCTTTTGATTTCTTTATCATCTAGCTTGACAGAAGGAACATCCTCAGGAATTTTTCTACCCGCTTTAAAAATCATTAGCTCGCTCTTGGAGGGGTTATACTTCAGCCCATGAGCTTTAGCATAACTCTCACATATGCCAATTAATTTCCTTAACGCACTGATCGAAGGCGCAAGCAGCACCATATCGTCTGCGTAGCTTATATTGTTTATGAACACGCCATCAATAGAGCAACCGACATGGGCACCGCTTAGCTCTCCAATCAGAGCGTTAACATATACATTAAATAGCAAGGGAGATGTTAAACCTCCTTGTCGTACCCCACACTCCAGTTTAAACGGCTCCGATAGTTGATCGGCCCATCGTACACAGTTCGTCTGACTTCCGTACCAAAACTTTAGCAACTGCACCAACTGACTCGACACGCCCATTGCCCCTAACTTTTTCCATAACAGGTTGTATGAAACTAAGTCAAAAGCTTTGGACAGGTCGAGGAAGCACGCATAAACTGGAGTGTTTCTGTCAGTATAGTAGCCGACAGTTTGCTTGAGGCACAGAATAGCACTCTCAGTTGATAAGCCCTTGCGAAAACCAAATTGAGCGTCATGCAGTTTAACTTGTTCTTCTAAGTGTCTGTTAAGCAAACTGTCCAGTACCTTACCCACAACCGTAGCAAGAGAGATCGGCCTGTAATTGCCTAGATCGGATGCATCACCTGTCTTGCTTTTTAAAATGGGTACGACAAGTGTTTGCGTTAATTGTGGTGGCAGAAACGTATGCACAACACAAAGTTTAAAAAACATACACAATACCCGAGGCAGATGCGGCCCCGCATGTTGCAAGTGTTCGATGCTAAGCCCGTCATGCCCCGGCGACTTACCCCTCTTCATCGATTTAATTACCCAAGCTAAGTCCTTTGCGCTAAATGTAAGAGAGTGGCCCGTAGCATGACAGTGCTCCACATCGAACTGTTCATTATTTATACCTGACAAGGGAGAGTCTACCCTAAAATGCTTACTGAATAAGTTGGCAATCTTTTGGGGATCACTTTCACCGTTCACACTTACAGGAAGACTAGGCTTAGGGTTGCATTTCTTTGTGTGCTTCCAAAAGTCACGAAATTTACCATTGGAGTGATGTAAAGCAATGATGTCCATTTTTAATTGGTCCTCATTGTCCTGACACCACTTCAATCTAGATTTAAAATATTTTCTAGTGTCACACATTTCCTTGTATGCATAGCCAGATAAAGGTTTCCCCACAAGAACCCAATTTTGAAACGCTAGCCTCGCACTTTTATGCGCACCGCTTACAAATCTATTCCACCCTGTAATGTAATTATTTTTCTTAGCAGGTTTCGATTCATAGCTATTAACAGCCGCCTCACATAAAATACTAGTGATCTCACAGTACATATCAGTCAAAATGCGCCTATGTTCTACATTATCACAAGTTAAACTGTTACATGTTATGAGTTTTTCTGGAAAGTCAATGTATTTAAGTTTTTCGTTACAATAATTACAATAACTCTCAATTTGGTGCGCCTTTCTCTCGCCCCATCTAATTTTAAACATATTATTATTATTATTATCATGACTTAAAACTAATTTTGGTTGAAGTCTGGTAAGGTCGCATTCAATAATAAGGGGAAAGTGATCCGACCACAATACATTATGTTCAATTTTTACATTCTGCACTGACCTGTACGCTGCCTGAGTTGATATGCAGTGGTCAAGCCACCTGCGACATCCGTGGGCTTCGCTAATATAGGTGAAAGAGTCAGAGTCAGCCCCCAGGAACTGACCATCTACCCAAATCCATTCTTGGTCCTGGCAAAAATTACTCAACTCTTCACCGAATAGCTCACCGGGATGGGCATTAAAATCTCCCAAAATAAAAATTTCCGCAACTTCCTGCTCCTCCACTATAGTACTAATCTGACCGAGACATTCCGTAAACAATGACAAATTATCAATAGAATTCGTTGGCATGTACACACTAAACACGATGAATTGTCTATTATCAGTTCTTATTTTAATCGCGCACAATCTAGTGTTATCACAATTAATCACGCTCACTACGTTAAAAACACTTTTTTTCCATAACAGTGCGACCCCACCATACGGTCTGCCTCGAAACAGTTCAACCGCAGTATCCATCGCCGACGTCCCTGTGTAGCCAAATTCCTTGTCAATATCTGCTAGACAGCATAAGTCATGGGGCCACAACCATGTCTCTTGAAGTGCAATAATATCTGACGTCTTACACAACTCCCTGATACTATCCACCGAACGCTTCACTGATTTACAATTAAAAGAAACTAACTTATTCATTTAGAGATAGCCATTCCGCCCGCCGCACTCCTTTGTCCCAGATTGACAAAACGCCTAAACGAGATTCCGTCCGGCCACAGATTATCATTTAAAAATAAACCTAATTTGCTGTAAGGCACACTGCATTTGAAGGCGTTATGTCTCTTTTCTCTTCTCATATTGACTTTCTCAAGCGCTACGCGTACCTGAGTCATCTTAAAAATATAGTCAACAATATCCTGTTCTTGAGTTTATTACTACTTAACTAAATAATTTAAATAAAAATATGTATAATTACATTACAATCCCACAATACACAATAATGTCAATTTAAATTTCAAATTAAATCCATTACATTATATAACAACACAACATATAAACACGTTTTTGACAATTCCCACATCGGGCAATAAAAAAGATCTGTGTTGTCGGCAACGAGATTCAGAATGTGTATAGTACGGCTGAGAGGTGCCTTACGGAGCAGATTCGTCCTGCCGGTTGGCTCTGCCAGCAGCTGCGGTTGCCGCCGCCGTTCGGTGTTACTGTCAGGTACGCACATCTGTAAAATGTCTGGGTTGCAGATACTACCACGGAGAACCCGAAGCAAGTAGCTCGCAAGCGCCAGATTGCTGCGATTTTCTAATCTGTCGTAACCGACCATGCCAATCACAAAAAGTGTGGGATACATCAGCGGATGGTCACAAAAAGCACAAAATATTTACCCTGATATTTTAGAGTGTTGTATGGTTATTGTTGCTTTAACCCAATATTCAACCACCGATTCAAAATGAAATACCTACTTTATCAGTTACAAATTTACTAAAACAACGCCGAAAATGTGCGAAAATATGCTGAAAATTGCGATGATAAGGGTTTACATTTGCCTGCTGTTCGAGGTAGACATATGTCAGACATTATGTTATGTTCCGCATGTATTTACCAACCATGAATAATATATTATTAAAGCAATAAGTACTTAAAAATCTTTGAACTTAATATAGTTAAAATTTAAAAACTACATGTATATATACTTCTTATTTGCCCTTCCTGTACCTATATAACAGCCATTTGAAAACTCATTCAAATATCGACCGTATACTCGCGCAATAAATTCCAAATTCAAACTGGTGTTTCAGCGGTTACGGCTTTTATGCTCAGTGAAGCAGTGTAAATCAGCCTCAAAATTAATCCCATTATTATTTCATTTCATTCACAATATCCGTAACGTTAGGCTGTATACAGCCTTGCCAATATTGGACACTGAACATACAGATTGTTCCTAATGTAATGTTTTGAAAAGATGTGTCCAGCCGAGTTTCTTGACGGTCCCATATTGGGACCGTCAAGAAACTTAGGACAATTTAGGAGGGATTTAATCTTCTTAGGTCAGAGGTGTAGGGTCAGAGCCGGCATAGTTTTATTTGACGTTCATAAGCGCATTGTACTATGCCTTGGCCGTGCGGTTGCTGGCTAAGAAGAATAGCGCCAACCTATCGCTTCCTTGGGTGTCGTAAAAGCCGACTAAGGGACTACTGCGACAGATCTAAATAGAAGCCGTTGATCAGCCACTGCATTCCTTACTCCCATCAGTCGTATCGATCACACGGTCCACTGTTAACTGAGAACTAGAGAGTGGGTTTGCAAAAGCGCAACTGTTCACTCACTTTAATCGCATCACGCGCAGATGACCTTTGCAAAATTACTGGACTCTGATATGAAAGTCCTGCGGCGAATGGGGTGCTGGCAGTGAGGTTCTGGATTATGATGGATCTGGGCCTTACTGCTTTGCACGTATGCGGTCAGGCGAGAGTGGTCGTTCCTTGGACTCGACAGAGGCGGGAGGACAGGTTTGGCAGCACGTCTGGTGACAAAGCAGCCCTAAATAGGATCGCTCTGCTTTCCCCAATCCGCGGAAAGGCCTAGAAAAGGTGGCCCAAACATAGTCCGTCTCAGCTTTCACACCAAGTGTCAAACCGCGGTCACTTGGGCATCACCTTCACACGGTCGAAATAAGAAACAAAAGCAAGCATGCAAAAATCTAGTTTTAGCGCCATGGAACGTCCGTACGCTGCATATATATATATATATGCCATCTTTATTGTTTCCGGGAGAATCAACTTTTTGACACTAACTCCTGGTATTTAAATTGACCAAACATGCATTTTGTGATAGTTATTACTTTCCTCAATGGGCCAAAGATACCAAGCACGATTATACTTATAACGTGGTGTTTGTTGTTTTCACCCCCCTGATACGTTGCCGCCCGCTCTTACGTCACCAGTTACGTCAACCATATTACAAAATAAGCTATAATGTTCATATTTAAAAGCCTTTGAATTTCTTCAAAGCTTTACCAACTGAAACTTAAGATGTATTTACATTTCAGTTATTTTTTAACCTCATAGTTAATTACGAATACTCATCAGCTCATCACTCACGTCTGTTCGTAGCTTAAGGCAATGTATACACAAACCGAAATTGCGATTCGTCCATCAGTCAATCGGCCGATGAATTGCATTTTAATTGCCTTTTAAATTCCTTTCATTTCAGTAATTACGAATGGTTTGGTTGTCAAGTTTACCTTTGTTGAATTTTGTGCTGTAAATAGAGGCAACATACAATATAAAATGTGCCTACTTTGCTTCAAAATACGAATATTAAAATAATATTTATATTAGTATATAAATATATTGCGGTACATATGTCGACATACTTAGTATAATCATAAGTTTTGAGACGAATGTAAACTCAAATACGTAGTTCAATTATGAAATGTTATACGATTACATTAATATTGTTATTTATAAGTAATTAAAATAAATTGAGTTTATTTAAAATGGCCTTCTGTGTTTTTTATTATAGTCGTATAATACGCTGGCATTGAGGGCTATCACATACGTCGTATGTGTGTTGGCCCCGCGATACAACGCCGTAACGTCGCACGACGCCGCAACGTGAGACGACGTCGTTATATCGTGAGTATGTAAGTTGGCCCTTAGGGCGTACTGGCACGACAACGAAAATGTTAAGTTTACTGGCGGGAAAGTATCGGAAGTAGAAGAAAACTGTAATAGATGAAATATCAAATTATACACCAAAATATTGGGAAATAGTTCAAATTGTATGCTAACAAATAAGTAATTAATATTTAACTGGGGAAGTACCTCCACCTTACAGAAAACCGGGGACCGCAGCCAAATAACACTAGACCCTACTCAATATGTTGTGTTCCTGCCGGTGAGTAAAGATTGCCAGAGCACAACGAGGGTGCGGAGTGTTACGGTCTGCACGGCGCATGTGGCTCCTCTGGAGTTGCAGGCGTACATAGGCTACGGAGACTGCTTACCATCAGACGGGCCGTATGCTTGTTTGCCACCGACGTAATATTAAAAAAACCATGCCTGTATTGCGGTGGAGAGAATATTTACATAAGAAAGTAGTATTTTTCCTTATTTTCGATCAAAAACTAATTTTTTTTTCAAGCAGGTGAAAGATGCCTAAAACCTGACGTAAATTTCATCTAAATCTTGCGATCCTAAAATGATAGATCGATATAACCGGTACTTAAAACTGCTGGCCAAAAAAATGACGTCATAATATTACTTACCGGTTCTCTATGGTTTAAATCATTACTTTACAAAATATAATATAAAACGCAGAAGTAAAAAAAACCTAAACACAAACAATAAAACGCGGTTGGAAAACATTTATCTTTCAAAATTTAATTCTTGTACATTGTTCATCGCTAAGCATTATTACTACCCATTTTTAACCTCGACACTTATTTACTACGTAAAACATGTATTCAAGCTCGTATTTTATGTACCAAAACGCGAACGTTTAAAATTACTAAAGGCATAATTTAAAACCTCGCAAAAAAAAAGAAAAATCAAAATGGCGCAATGCACCTCTTTTCGGGTGATTTCGGGTGTAACGAGCTCTCAGCGCATGAATCGCGTCAAAGACTGCTCTAATGGGCTCAAATAAACTTAACTTGCCTCTAATTTGAAGGCCCTGAATCTAATTGCATGCTAAATATTCATAGCATAGA
Source organism: Cydia pomonella (assembly GCF_033807575.1). NCBI lineage: Eukaryota > Metazoa > Arthropoda > Insecta > Lepidoptera > Tortricidae > Cydia > Cydia pomonella. The sequence goes on from NC_084711.1 coordinate 18,759,513, forward strand.
TTTAAGGACATTTTTTAAAATTCTGACAGAACTGCATGTTATGTGAATGAGACTAAAAAATAAGTAGTAGTAAGTTCGACTTTTGCTCTCTCTCTCTCTCTCTCTCTTACATACTTAACTACCTCTCTGTTACCCTCGCATATCCGAGCGATAAAGGAGCAGATATCGATTTTTCATTTTTAAATATTGAACGTAGGCCTTCAGAACTCCAGGAGTTAAGGTTCAGTGTATGACGCACTTGCTCATAGACCGCGGGCCAGGAGCATATTTCTTTTTTTTTAATACTACGTCGGTGGCAAACAAGCATACGGCCTGCTTGATGGTAAGCAATCTCCGTAGCCTATATACGCTTGCAACTCCAGAGGAGTTAGTTGCGCGTCGCCGACCCTAAACCCTCCCGTTGAGCTCTGGCAACCTTACTCACCGGCAGGAACACAACACTATGAGTAGGGTCTAGTGTTATTTGGCTGCGGTTTTCTGTAAGGTGGAGGTACTTCCCCAGTTGGACTCTGCTCTAGATGGAATGACATCCGCTGTGCTGTGGCCTACCACACAAAGCGAGATGACATTCGCAATGCCCATACCTCTCTTTTGGACGTAGTTTAAGGACGTACCCGGGTCATTTGTAGTTTAAGGACGTACGGCTGATACTTTGTCAGCTAGTTTACATGCTATCATAAATTTAAAAAAATGTCAGCCGGTTGTATCGCGGTGGAAAGACCGTCAGTTGATGATATGAATATGTAAAAAATACGCAAATTACCACTTTATGTCCGCAAAGTATGCGTAATGTGTAAATTGTGTAATCCGGTTATTTGAAACGCCTGATGAAATGCTACATGCGAAGTTTCATGATTTTGTTATTGCTATCATAAAAAGGTAAAGGGCTTATTTTTTACATGTTCATGCGACCAGCTGACGTTATTACCACCGCCATACAACCGGCTGACGATTTTTTTAACTAACAATAGCATCTGAACTATTATCTGACAAAGTATCAAACGGGAGGCGATGCCTTTTTTTACATCTTTCTGTGACTGCCATTACTCATCCCACCAACGGAGCGGCAGCTACCGTCCACGAGGGTTCATTATACATAGCCGTTAAGCACTATATAAATCTGTTCCTGGCTCGCGGTCTATCACACATTCGGTTTCGGATTAGCAAAGCCGTTGGTACTATTATTTAGATAGGTAGATGCGTACTACGCAGTACTAGAAAAGTCCATGATGATTTAAGAAAAAGACATAGGTACTACTTATATGATTGTTGTCTTTATCTACCTATGTAATGTGTCCCATGGAACTCAAGATGTTACCGAGCGAAGTCCTTTTTACTCGTATGCTACAGAGAATACTAAATTGAAAATTGTTAAAAAGTGGACACTTGGCAAGGCCCCAAATTGTCGCCGACCCTCTTTCACGTGCTGCACAGGCTGCGTTTTTAAATGAGTTTTATTTTAACGAAAAAAAATCGCCCAAGATCATGTCGAGCCATGCTTAGTGTAGCGTTCAGTAGTTACCATTCTGTCAGAATAGGCTTAACGGGGGCTATTAGTAAGTATCATGTACATAACAAGCGTATGTACCTTCGTTATTATTATTTTATTATTATTTTATTATTCGTTGCGATTTGTACGTCTTTTTACTAAGAGGAGATTTTTTGCAATTACTCAAAAATGGCTCGACCGATCATATCTGCTGTAGTTTTTATTAAAAGTATTTATTAAGCTTTTGTTTTACGATTGTTTGCATATTTTTTGGACCCATGGTTCAAAAGATACAGGTTGTTTTGCGATTATTTCAGAAAATATTCAAGTTATCAAAAACTAATTGGTGGACCCTTATTCGTTTTGAAAGACACATTGGGTTAGAGAGAAATTTAAAAAAAAAACTTTTTATATGGGATAGGATTTAGGTAACCTAAAAAAGTTTTATTTGTAGTTTTTATTTAACCGTTCTGTCGCTATGCATGATTTATGTATCCATGCCAAATTGCAGCTTTTTAGCACTAACAATCATGGAGCATAGCCACGGACGGACAGACAGACGAACATGGCGAAACTACAAGGATTCCTAGTGGACTACGGGACCCTAAAAAATACACTATTGTAAGAAAAATGCTCACAAAAATGTTCAATACAATAGCAGTTTCCGCATGCTGATGGGACTGCCACGTTACTGTAGCGCCTCGGGGATGTTTGCGGAGGCTAGAGTGGACGCGTTCAGTGCGATAATCCGCAAACGTATCGCCTCCCTCATGCGCCGGGTATGTGACAGTTCCAACAGCTTGCTTCAGCTCCTCCCTGGAAATCCGACAGGTACGTTTTGGAGGCACTGGAATGACGTACATATGGGTTCCAGAGGCACAGTGTACAATGTTATGTAAAGTGTGTACAGACATAGTAATTGTAATTTTAATTTTATGCATTGTAATTTTAATCTATTGTTTTATGTATTTCTTTTTAATTTTCTTGTTTTTGTCATAGTGTTTAATATTATTGTAATTTTTTTTTCTTTATTTTTATTTTTAGGTGTTGACATGATGTTTTATTTGAATTTGTTATTATTTTTTGTGAGCATATGGGCATGTTGTCTGAAATATTTTTTTTGAATTGAATTGAATTGAAAATAATGAAGGTTTTGCATGGACCTGTATAGATCGTGTCATTCACGACGACGACGAATGTGCGCGTCATCGTGGACGACTCGAAATATATACGTAATAACCAGATTCGTATTTTACAACTTAATACGCTTTTGATCTTATTTTGATACGACTACCAGAACATCAAAACCTGTTCAGAGCTATGTGGCTATACCAATCTGACCAGGTAGCTGCTGCACTTTACGTGTAGGGGAGGTACCCTAAAAAACGGGTGTGTAATGTTTTTAATAATAACAATTTGCGAAATTTCATTTTTCATAATTTGAATTGCATAATTTTGATATGCAGAAATTATGATTTGGTATAAAAACAAATACAATAAAAACGAATTGCATAATTTCGAAAGTAATTATAGTTTAGTAGCATAGTAATGTATTTGCATAACAGGCAACCAGTATAATGTTCACTCTGTATACTATTTTATACTCAGAACGTTTTTTATTCATGAAAACCAACAGCATAATGTTGAAGGTGTGGTTTCACAATCAAACCACGGGAAATCGTTCATAAACTTTATTTGATTGAGTTTGCTGAAAGTTTAACAACACTGAATTACTAATTAATAAAAAAACATAAAACATTATATTTGCATGGAACATAATCGATTTTTCTAAGCGTCAAACTTACCTACATCCGTACTTTACGTCTGTCGACATATATTTTACCGCAAAGCAGCGGCCAGTGTGAGTTGGAACCTTTGTGGTTCCTAAAGGATTCAGATAAACTTCATATAAACGCCTAGTGAAAATTAACAAGCAAAATACAATTTCCAAGACATATGGTTCTCCCCATATGGTCGCAGTTCTACCTAACACTCCTCCTCGCTTCGCTCGTCGTCGTACCTAACGGCGACCAGCTTTAAAGTTGAATAGGTAGATTGTTGTATAATTTAATAGTTTGATTGTCACCAAGTATATTTATCATAGAACACTATGTCACCATTCGTTAAAATTTAGTACTATATTTTAATTATTATACGAAATGTATGTTATAACAAGTAAAATTATTCCTAAGGATTGTTATGAAGAATGTTTTTATGATGATAGAGCATTCTGTCATTAAATTAGTATGACTAACAACTTTATATGTTTTGTTTTTATACATAATGTTTATTATGAGTTTCAATAGTAGTTAAATGAAATTATGCTAAAAGTTTGTATTAAAATTGAACGGCACCCCTAAAAAACATATTTTTTTAGATTTTATTGTACGATTTGGCCGCTTTGATTTATATATTTATGCTAAATTGCAGCTTTCTAGCACTAACGACCACGGAGCAAAGCCTCGGACAGACAGACAGACAGACAGACAGACAGACGGACATGGCGAAACTATAAGGGTTCCTAGTTGACTACGGAACCCTAAAAAGTAATCGCTGTGTTCCCTAAAAAATAAAATTGCTTTTTTAATAGCAATCTTATTTATTTAATTTAATTTTGTAGACAATTTTTTTCTCGTAGGTATTAGGATCGAAAGAGCTCGTGATTCCGAGTAGAAATAATATAAACATTTAGTACACGAATTTGTCAAGAGATGGCGCCACCTCCGAGATAGAACGCGCTAACGATGTGTCGACGTAAAATCATGACCTCCGAGATGTAAATTACCGATCGATGTCTACTCCGCGTCGAGTAGTCAAGACTGTGGCCACCTTCCTGGAAGACCGCCGCTTCCACGTGGCGGTAGAAGACCATCCTTGCCGGAGTGCCCCAAGGGATCTGCCTCTCGCCCGTGTGTTATGGGCGCTACACCGATGACATCCCGGTCAGCGAGAGCGTTACGCTCGCGCTATATGCCGACGACGCTGCCTACATCACGTCATCCATCCGCCTATCACACGCAGCGCACAAAGCCCAGTGCGCCCTAGAGGCTCTCCCTCCATGGCTGAAGAAGTGGAGACTATCAGTCAACGTGTCGAAGACCCAGGCGATTGCTATATCCCGTAAGGTGCTGATGCCGCCGCGTCTCACACTCCTGGGGCAGGCCATCGAGTGGTCCCCGATGGTGAAATACCTTGGGGTGACCATAGACCGCCACCTCACCATGGCCCCTCACGTCAAGAACGTGATCGCCCAGACGCGTGCCGCTCGCATCTTACTTGCCCCGGTTCTGAAGTCCCGGCTATCGCTACGCGTGAAGCTAGACGTGTACAAGACTTACGTCCGAACACGCCTAACATATGCAGCCCCCGCGTGGTACGCGCTAGTGGGAGAGTGCAACAGGAAGCGACTGGACGCTCAGCAGTCGCTCTCTCTACGCACCATCGTCGAAGCCCCTCGCTATGTGAGGAACGACGTTATAGCCCGGGACCTGAGAGCAGAACTGCTACGTGATTTCGTAGCTCGCCTGGCGGGTCGGATGTTCGAGCGCGCGGACCAGTCGCGCTGGAGCCACCTCCGTGGCATAGCGCCGTACCACGCGCGCCCGCCCGACCACAGGGGTCTGCCGCGCGAGCTCGCGCCTGCAACCCCTGCCACACCGGACTGACCACACCACAGACCGACACCACCCTGACACCGGTTGACGATCGCTGGCTGGGCCTCCCCCAACGGGGTCCCACCTGGCTGGCTTGATCTCGCCGGTGTGAGAAGACCCGGACACGACCACTGGGGCCTCACCCGAGGCCCCACCCCGACGACCCAGCCATATTCATGGCTGGCGGTTTGACACCGCTGCAGGGGGCCAACGCCCTGAACAGCATCCCCAATCCCCTGAGGGGGAATTGAGAAGACGTCCACTGCTGCCGATCGATGTCAAATGCTAGGAGCATATTAGATGTATTAGTGCTTGGTTGGCTATTGAACACCTTCCAACATTAATCTTGCTAACTAATATTGGGAATTGTGATAGCCGCGCGGTGTCTTGGTCGAAAGGTCAGCTGACGTCACAGTAGTTTCGTCAGTCTTAAGTATCTGTAACATTAGTTATTCGTATAATAAACCGACTGAGATAATAACGTTGTTTTCTTCTGCGGAGAGTAACCCTTACTCAAAATATTCTAAAATCTTATATGCAAGTTGGAGGTACAACTTTAATTAAATAGAAATACCCTAATACTTAACTTGCCTCAGCGCGCACAAGTTTTTTGCAGAAATCGCGAAGTCTGGTTGACGACTTGATGTAACTGGTGACCGAAGAGCTAGCGGCTTCCTCGCACAACGTATCAGTATTGCGATACAACGAGGAGATGCCGCCAGCATCCTTGGTCCAATGCCTCAAGGGCCTAATTTAGATTTAAGTCAATTATAGTAATCCTCTGTATATATCCATTCCCAAATACTAAAATAATTGTATTGGTTTTAACCTTTCAATAAAGAAATAGGTACCCAATTACCGAAAAATCAAACTAAATCGATCAGTCATCAAAGTAAATGAAATTATACAAATTTGATATTGGCAATGGCTACTGGCTACATCCATTTTCGCAGAAAATTGGATTGCAATGGAAGCCCAATTAAATTTTATTCCCGATTTATTTACTCGCAGCCAACGATCCCGATAATACTAACACGATTAAGCACATCCATTGCTACACAATATTGAACCTTAAAGGGCATAGAAGTTACTTTGATATCCGACGATGGATATCCTTCGGTACCTCCCTGGCGGGAGGTATGAGAGCCCTTTCGGCTTTTCGGATGTGGGGAGGTTATCCTCGTCGTTTTGTGGACGATGTATGCTGCTGGTGTTGGCCAGCTCTTCGGGAGGTATGAGAGCCCTTTCGGCTTTTCGGATGTGGGGAGGTTATCCTCGTCGTTTTGTGGACGGTACGTGCTACTAGTGTTGGCCAGCGAAGACGCTACCGATCGTTACCCAACCCCACGACCGGTCGACCGGTAACCTGGTGATACCGTTTGAGCGGGGCCAGGTTTCGGGACCGCGGTGAAGCCGACCAGTAGCTTAGCTGGCGTGTGCGGCGTGCTGGTGAACCTTGAAGGGTAAGAACATGGTGAGGAGGTTTTGTAGTTTCAACTCGGATTCTGTTGAAAGAGATAACACTTAAGGTGCAGTGGATTACGCCAACAGAGTTTTTTTTTTTAATCGTAGCGTTTTTTTTTCGATCATAATAAAGTTGCCAAAAAATATAAATAGCAATTTCGAAGCCTTTCTCTAGTACTACTTCATCGATTCGACTTCGATTAAACAGCTTTCGCTCATTATAAAAAAACACACCATTAAAGAAATGTAACTGTCAGACCATGAAAGTTTGCAGCGATTTCGATATCCCAGCCTGTGCAAGTGTTATATACTTACGTCATAATTTTATAGAAGTTTGACGCTTAAAATAACACCTGCATTGCCTGCTGGGATATCAAAACTGCTGTCAACTTATCTTGGTCTGATTCTATTTATTCCATACCTACGTAAAAGCTATTAACAAAAAAATTGCTACTAAAATGCTACTTTTGATCAAATTAATCAATTACTTATTTTTATTAAAAATAACTAGAAATAATAATGATATCCGCGATCTTGGGCACGCACGGCCTTCCGCTCAGTGCCCAGCGAGCTGTGTTCGGAGAAAGACCTAGTCTAGCCAAGATGCTAATCGTTTGCGCCGTAGTGAACGAAACACGTATGTCTCTCTAAGTACTAATATGGAAGAGTGATGGACAGACATTACCGTTAATAAGTTTCTGGCAAAAAAATCATCTTTGGTACAAGCTTTTATCGCTGACTGTACTTTTTTTTCCACAGGCAACTAATACTCATCGAGACAATTCTAAAAACCCCAAACACAATTAGGTTGCGGTGTTTTATCAGAGTTCCCATGGCCACCTCCTGTCTCCATCTTCAGATCAGCTCCATGGTACCATAATATTGCATTGTCACCCGACTTACATAGGTATGTACGCAAATGTCAGCTTCATCGGAAACCGGGAAGTGGATCAAATTTAACTTGCAAGATTTGATTACAGACCGACAGACAACGGGACAGGTGAAACTAAATAAGAGCTTGTAAAGATAAAGATAGTTTATTGTTCAAGTAGGCATATTACAATGCGCTTATGAACGTCAAATAAAGCTACACCGACTCTAGCCTCTGAAAGAAGATTTAAATCCCCCCCGATTTGGAGGAGGGTATCGCAATATGGGCCGGCAAGAAACTCGGCGGCACACATCTTTTCAAAACATTACATCTTATAATTAACGTGCATTAAATAAGAAAAAAAATATATTTTAGATTACTATTGAAATCATGCAATTACGAGTACATAGCAAATACGTAAGCTCTTTCAGAAAACATATCCAATTCGTTCGTTCGTTTCGTTCGCTACGGCGCAAAATCTTGGTTAGCTAGGCCCTCTGAAGTCACTGCACCTTAAGGTGCCGTAGGTTTAGAGAGCGGAGTTTTTGATAAAAATCTTACCGCTTTTTTAGATGACTAGGTGGTTGGCAAAAAAATAAATAGCAATTTTGAGGATTTTATCTAGGGACTTCAACTATTGGAATCCTGATTTTTGATTTTCGCTCGATAGACAAAAATGACGAAAATAGGTCTAAATCGCACTATGAAAATTTCTAACAATTTATGCACAAAAGCTAAAAATATGAACATTGAATTATTTATAGTGTGTATGTATGTTTGTATTTATGTGATATACGTAGTTTATAAGTACCTATATTAGTTTGATTTTCTTTTTATTCATTGATTTTCTTTTCTCTCTCTGCACCAATTGTAAGTGTGTCTGTTTGGCCTTATGGTTGACTGGTAGAGAATGCCATTTTGCATTAAGTCCACCATTTGTACATTGCTGTATATATTTTTTGCAATTAAATTTAAATAAATTTATAAATAAGATTGCTGTTAAAAAATATATATTTTTGAGGGAACACAGCGATTACTTTTTGTTATTTAAACCTTACAACAAATTAAATTTAAAAACGTGATATCCGCGGTCTCGGGCATGCACCTCCCTCACGCTTTACGCTTAGTGAGAGTGAGAGAAGAACATGAACCTACGGGGCCTTAAATAATGTTTTATTTCACTAAGGGTAGAGCTGGGACCGCTACAATGAGGAGATAAGAGACGTGTCTTTATTTTCCTTTCGTGTTGACGTGACGTGTGACCTACTTAGTGGGGAAACTTAGAACAGCTAAAGCTTGACAAAAAACCACAAACAACATTGAAACAAGAATATTACTTTGCTAATCTGCGAAATAATTAGAAGGTACTTGATAGTCAATCAGTTGACTGTCTGAAGGGTCCGCCAGTTAAAAGTGGCCGAGATGACGGAAAACCTTGAGCCAGATGGTCGGACGATATCAGAAAGACGGCAGAGCCGACCTGGCATAGAACCGCCGCATACAGAACAACATGGAAATCCATGAAAGAGGCATATGTTCAGCAGTGGACGCATATATGCTGAGAAGAAAAAGAAGTCAATCAGTGCTAACCCGTTATACTTATATGCGTATTTTTAACTTTATAAATACTTAGGTCGTAAATTCTATCACAAAGGTTTTGACTGATAAAATGTAATAAAATTCTTTTAATAAAAAAAGTTTGCCATGATTAGAAAGCTTGTTTTATACTGGTCAAAACATAATATAATAATTGGTTTAAACTACTTGTATTCTTTGGGGTTGTCGTTAGATGCAAATACGCGGCTAGATTTTGAAAAATTATACTTTACGAAAGGGAGTAAAAATCGGTGTCACATTAATAAATTAGGTACAATTGTTTCTTTGTATGAACCTGCTTTATAAGAACGTTATTTTATCATCAGCATTTAGTTTTCTGACAAGTCTGTACTTCAGCTAATACCATTCAAACTTAGGATACTTTTCAGTGACACGCTAATTTTTGACTGCCATCCAACGAGTAGGTTTGGTAAAACACGTACAGTTGCAATTTTAGCAATGCAATACACATCAATTATATATTTTAAGAAAAGTTAAAAAATACAGCTTTTGTTTTATGAAAGATTTAATCATGTAAAAAAGAAAAATAAATAAATGGATCAAAATCACCTTGAACAAGTCGCGTATTTTTTTAAAATTTTTCCGAATATTACATAGAATTATGCAGAACTAAGACAGCAAATTACGTTAAATTATGTTTTTAATAATTCAACATTCAATAAGCTTTTAACCCATATATGTATATGAATAATAAGGGATCTGTATCTATAGCTTTTTTATCAGTCAAAAGCATTGTGACAGAACTTATGACCTGACTGAGGAAACCCTCCCACCGCATACCACCACCAAAAAAGTACAAAACTCGGCCCGGGGTTTACTTTTTTACGAGACTGGAGACACTGTATAAGCTAATAATTAGTTTTTTTTTGTTTTAATTAATATGGATTTTCGCAAAGTAGCGCCTGATTCTACGAGTATTAGTTATGAAATAAACGACAGACAGTAAATATACCAAAAAATTGCTACAATTCTCATCAGGAAGTTAGTAGTAACTTATTCTTACTAACTTATTAAATGATCTACTTAGATCACTTAGACAATAGTACAGGAGAAACGTGTAAAATCACTTCACAAACACGGCACACGACTTGTTCAATACCGCAGGGAAGTGTTACATGATGCCTTCTGTTTATAGCATACATAAATGACTTGCCAAAAATTTTGAATACATCATGCGTTATGTTTGCTGATGACGTCTCAATATTACTAAACTGTACAAATAGTGTAGAATGCAATACTCGCCTTCTGGAGACTCTCGACAAAGTTACTGGCTGGCTCCACGAACATAACCTCGATATAAACTTTAGTAAAACGAAAATAATACAATTTAAACCAAATCAAAAAAATCCGCTGCAAATAAGTTTACAAATTGACAATAATAATACCATCGAAGAAGTAAATGAGTGCAAACTATTGGGTATAACACTAGACTCGAGTATTAATTGGAAATCACACATACAGGATATAAAATCCAAACTGGCTAGGTTCATCTACGCATTAAGCATCTTAAAGATTAATACGAATATTGAAACCGCTAAATCCGCATATTTCGCATATGCGTACGTATGGCTACGGTATGGTGTTATTCTGTGGGGAGAAAGCACCGATGTACATCAACTGTTCGTTATGCAGAAAAAATGCATTCGTATCCTAACCAATACGTGCGTACCAAACAGCTGTCGCTCATATATCAAACAACTGAAAATACTAACACTACCCTCCATTTATATAATGGAGGCGGCACTATTTGTAAAAAGTCACCTTCAGTTGTTTGAGATAAAAAAACTGTTAAGACCAATTCGCAAACGTGTCGGTCCCCAACTATTATTGCCACCCTCCAAACTAGCTATGGTAAGAAACGGCCCTTACTGTCGATGTGTGCGCATTATGAATAAAGTGCTTGGTTTCCTAAATCAAGAAATTAGTGATAGGTTATTTAAGAAACGGTTAAAGGAAATATTAATAGAAAAATGTTATTATTCAATGGATGAATTTTTTGATGATAATAGTCTGGAGTGTGAAAATGATTTTTTATGAATTTTATGATATTATTGTTATTTTTTTATTTTTTATTTTCGTATGACTGATGATTAACAATGATTTTGTAAATATGCTTCTGCATGAATTATTTATATTTACTTGCTTTGACATTTAATTATTTATTTCTAGAAATTAATGTAAATTATAATTTATAATTTTAAGTCCTAAATTGTACACCCTAGCAGGGTATCATGTACCTACTTGACTATATTTAAGACCAAAATGTACAAATGAACATGATTCAATGGAATAAATGATATGATATGATATGATATGATTACACAATCAGATCCCTGAATTTAGTTCCGGAACACCGTTGTTCCGTGATGGGAAAGACATACCCATATAATAACCTTAACAAAAAAGATATTTAACATGAAAAGTGTTCCCTCTGTTCTTTAATATGGAAACAAAACGTGTGTCATGAGATGTGACGTCGGAAAACGGAAAATTCAGCGTATTTTACGGAAACAAGGTATAGAAAGTATGGTGACAAATGAGCTTTCATTTTGAGCATGATTGGTTGAAATAGCCTAGCGTAAGACACTTATGTTTATTTAACAAAAAAACATATAAGTTATAAAAAAAAGTCAGAGAAGTCCCTTGTATACTAAATGTTATTTTATGGCTTGTGGATAATAACAATAACCTTACAGGGTGCGTAGCTAAGATGCCAATCATTTACGCTCCGTAGCGAACGAAACACAATTGTCTCTGTCGCACTAATATGGAAGAATGCTAGAGAGAGATTATCGTATCATTCGCTACGGAGCAAACGATTGGCATTTTGGCTAGGCACCCTATAGTATTTAGATGTAATTTCAAGAGTAATAAAAATAAGTCCTTAAAGTGCATAAAATCTAAGGCATGATATATACCAATTCCTTAGAGAAGTGAAATGTATTTTAGGGTTCCGTAATATCACAGTCTAAGAAATAATGGATGCCATTTTTTAAATGTACACCCCCAAAAACCTAGAAAACGACACCCATGTCGACTTTTTCAAAAAAGTGACGTTCGCCATCTTTATTTCCAAAATGGACGCCATTTGTAAAATTAGTACACATACATACATACATGAAACCTAAACACATTACCCCCCTCTTTTGGGTAGTTGTGTAAGTCTGTGACAACCCTAGGTAGGTACGGTGACCTTGAGCGGTGTCGGCATTTACGCAAACATCAAAGGCGTCGGCCCACTGTTACATTTACACTGTGGTAATAGACAACTAGAAACCCTTATAGTTTCGTTATGTCAATCTGTCTGTCTGTATTTCCGAGGCTTTGCTCCGTGGTTCTACTATAAAGTACTACGTCATACATTTTCTATGCATAAACAAATGTGCGTTCCATACTATTTCCTATGATGTATTAGCAATTAAATACCAGATTGATACCCAAAGACTATCTTATTATTAAAGGACAAGTTACTTACTTACTACTCTTGCAAACTGTCTCAGTTGAGTTTTATTAGTGAATGAAGTTCCTTAATTTGTTTTGATTCAATTGTAACTCAATTTAAATTATTGGCTTTGTCTGTGAGCTTTAACCTTGCGTTAAGCTTAGAGAACATAAAACAGATCTTTAGAAAACATAAAACATAAAACTAATCGTTTGTCCCTTTCCATCATACCAATACGTCGGAAAGGGACAAAGGATTATTAGCGCCATCATAACTTTAGTACACGTTTATGGGGGTTATTACATTTCTAACGTGCGACACGCTGGCTGCTACACAAAATAACACTAGAAGAGCCGTCAGTATAAATAAATATATGAAATTAAAATTTCACATTAAATAAAGTAATTTCACGTAATTATCCTGTCTAAAATCGGTAACGGGAACAGACGGTACTTCGTCTAATAACTGGTCTAATATATTCTCGTATGCAGTAGGTAAAATTTGGCAGGACCTACTTGGAAATTCTGAATTTTAATATTATGCAGATTAGGCGGACGCTCTCCGCACTTGACTTTAAACCTAAAGTTTGCACTTATGAAAACTATAGTGGTATTTCTAAAATTCTACCAAATAGAACTAGCTACCTAGTATTAAGAAGCTATACTGAAAAAATATGATCTATCGAGCATACATTAAAGTGACTTTCGTTAAGATTAACTGCTTTATACAATATCAAACTATTTGAACATTTTTAAATATTCAAAAAGCGGCCAAATGCGGGTCGGACTCGCCCATGAAGGGTTCCGTACCATTTATGACCTATAAAAAAAAACTACTTAGGTACTAGATCTCGTTCAAACCAATTTTTGGTGGAAATTTGCATGGTACTGTACATCATATAATTATTTTTTTAATTTTATCATTCTCTTATTTTAGAAGTTACAGGGGGGGGGGGGACATTTTACTACTTTGGAAGTGTCTCTCGCGCAAACTGTTCAGTTTAGAAAAAAATGATATTAGAGACCTATATATCATTTTTGAAGACCTATCCATAAATACCCACACGTATGGGTTTAATGAAAAAAAAATTGAGTTTCAGTTCTAAGTATGGGGAACCCCCAAAATTTATGTTTTTTTTTTCGTGTGAAAGTTTTAATGCGGTTACACAATACATCTACTTACCAAGTTTCAACAGTATAGTTCTTATGGTTTCGCAAAAAACTGGCTGTGACATACGAACGGACAGACAGACATACAGACATGACGAATCCATAAGGGTTCCGTTTTTTGCCATTTGGCTACGGAACCCTAAAATCGATAATAATAAATGAACAGTCACTACATTTTAGCTACTCAAAACAGTAAAATTTACTGTCTTTTTCGGAACAGTAATACTTATTTACTGTTTTGTTCGAAAGGCTCATATGGAACTGTTTTAAGCATTAAACGTTAATGCAATTTTAATCGTTTTAAATGGCTTTTTTCTCAGTGTATTAAGGTCTCTTTAAATTTATTGAATATCATAAAAAATTAGTTGAGCATTTAGCTTTTATGCTAACGACAAACCATAAGCATTAAAGTTGCATCACTTTTCTATATTCCATACTGTAAAGCGCAGGAAAAGAATATCTATTTCTGAAGAATAATTAATTATATGTGATTGTACGGTTCCGTAAACATAACGTAACAAACTACGAAGTAAATTCTATGCTTAATAAGCTACTGAATTTATCAACGTAAAACTATCCGTCGGTGGCACGTTTGCGTTGTAAGCGGCCCGCATTCAGACGTAATCTGGCTAATTCAGATGAATTATTCAGCGATGCTACGACCTGATGACGTGTTAACGCCGTTGCTAATCGGGCCAGTCAGCTGGCGTTTTCTAATTCAAGGAGCATCGCATTTTGACTACTTGCTCCTAAAATATCTGCCTGAAAAATGCCCAATAATGATCATTTATCATGTTTGCCAAGCAAAGTAAATATTATGTCAATTTTACACAGATCGGCTTAGTCCGACAATAAGCTCAATAATACTTGTGTTGTCAGTACCAGATACTTAATCGATTCATAAGTTCTGTCACAAATGTTTTGGCTGATAAAATGTAGGTTATACAAAAGCCTTGATAAGAAATCAGAAGTTTCTGCAAAAAACTGAACTAAATAAATACTTAAACATAATATATGGAAATTATCCACATATATTAGTATATTATCTTCCCCTTTCGCTTCGTCTTGGCAATGGCCGACATCGAAATCTCACCTATTTAGAGTAAATACAAAAAAGTTATGTTTGTTGTATGGGAGCCCCCCTTAAATATTTATTTTATTCTGTTTTTAGTATTTGTTGTTATAGCGGCAACAGAAATACATCATCTGTGAAAATTTCAACTGTCTAGCTATCACGGTTCATAAGATACAGCCTGGTGACAGACGGACGGACAGACGGACATACAGCGGAGTCTTAGTAATAGGGTCCCGTTTTACCTTTGGGTACGGAACCCTGAAAAGACGAAATGACGCCCCCAGATTTTTAGGAGTCTTTCAAAAAAGGAATAGAAAAAAATTTACGTCTCTCCAGGGGTGTCACTGACTGAATTATCGATCAACGCTCTTTCAATCGTTGTGTGAAGCTTACTCAAAATGACTATCCTCTTTCCGGAGATGAACAGCTACTAATGTTTGTCTCAACTCAACTGTAAGCCGAGTGAGTTAGCTAGTAGCTAACTTGATCTCAAGATCCGAAGCAACTCTTCATAATCAGAGACCAGTTATAAACTGGATTCATTGGTTTCTCGGCATGTGACCTTATGAGAGAGGCCTGTGTCAGTAATAACGTAACACGACGGTACGAGCATTTTCTTTGGAAATATTGTGAATTAATACTAAGTAGGGGTTGAATGTATACACATTTAAGCCAGGGATAGACTAGAGACAATTGTCTCACGACACGCCAGGCCAGGGACATCATATGTAAGGCGCGCAATGTCTCCCGGCATGTCGAGCGAAGTCCGCTCAATGCGAAGGCAACGTCGCGGCACTTCACTCTACGTCGCTGGCAATTGTTCCTGATCAATCCCTGGCTTTACCGATTATAAATAGAATGTCCTGTAGGTATTAGTTTGAAAATATTAAGAAGAAGAGCAACTGGTAAAGTCAACAGGTTATTTATTTATATTGTATGTTTTTATCGTCTGATAAATATTTTTTAACTGCTGAGGTTAAAAGTTATACGAGTAAATGCCTCATGAGACCATAATCCTGTTGCGCCTCGTCGTAACTATTGTTTCCTCGACTCTTTCGATGGAAAACCTAAAAACTAGGTAAGTACATACCTAATAGTAGTAGTAGCCGCTATCAAATTAAAAAAAATATTATTTTTTTATTGTCCATTCTAAAAACTTCTAAGCTACGTGTATAATGTAAGTATCTACAGGTTGTTTACTCGTAGTCACCTGCAATAATTTACAGGGTGAATATATAGGTAATACTAAGCAAATTTACTATGGTACCAACCCCAAAATCGCCAAAAAAAATGGGCTGTTTCTCACATTTTGGCTGTCTAACCTTGAAATTTTCTATGGGAGAGTAAACATTTTTTTCGCGATTTCGGGGTTGGTCCCATAGTAAAAGTTACTCAGTATGTCCTTTCTATTCATTCCCTAAATTATTGCAGGTGACTAAATGCTGGCGCGGTCTATGACAGTTTTAGGGTTCCGTAGTCAAATGGCAAAAAATGGAACCCTTATGGATTCGTCATGTCTATCTGTCTATCCGTCCGTATGTCACAGACACTTTTTTCCGAAATTATAAGCACTATACTGTTAAAACTTGGTAAGTAGATGTATTCTGTGAACCGCATTAAGATTTTCACACAAAAATAGAAAAAAAAATTTGAGGGTTCCCCATACTTAGAACTGAAACTCAAAAAGTTTTTTCTTCAAACCCATACGTGTGGGGTATCTATGGATAGGTCTTCAAAAATGATATTGAGGTTTCTAATATCATTTTTTTCTAAACTGAATAGTTTGCGCGAGAGACACTTCCAAAGTGGTAAAAAGTGTGTCCCCCCCCCGTAACTTCTAAAATAACAGAATGAAAAATCTAAAAAAAAAATATGATATACATTCCTATGCAAACTTCCACCGAAAATTGGTTTGAACGAGATCTAGTAACATTCTAGTAGGTAAGTAGTTTTTTTTTATACGCCATAAATGGTACGGACTCGCACTTGGCCGCTTTTTATATGGAGCAGCTGTTATATAAAATGTATGTAGACATTTTTGGAAATATAGCCAGTACCTATTAATAATTTTTTAAATTAAGTCTGTCCAAAAGGTACTTGGAGGAACTATTATAAAGACCATCATTCAATGCATCAGCGTATACTTAATTACGATAGTGCAATTCCTTCTATTATCACTACCTACGTCCCATGTCGCATGCAATAAGCAACTGCTAGTGAATTATTTCTTTAATTTAAGCGAGTGTGCGAGCTTCACAGTATAAAGTAGACAAAAGTTAATTAGGGATTCTGCGAGGAGAGTTTTTCAAACGACTGCAATAAATCTTAGACATCTGCCGCCCGAATGAAAATTGCATCTGACTGCGACTGGACGGAGGATCAATGCCTCATTGGTCATTGTTATATGGTTTTAATTTTACATATCTCAGGCTCTGAAAGTGGGTAGTTGATTTATAAAGTGCGCAGAAAATGATACGTTTCAGCTCTTGTACAGAAAAATAGGTGTAATTACTCCTCTGTGTCCCTATCCCATGTGCAATTGTGCAACTAGGTGGAAACAAATAGAAAAATATCCCCTATTTCCCCGCCTGGAACAATTGATAATATAATAGGTCTAATTTTACTGATCCCGCGTTGGATCTTTTTATCAAAGATTGTGTAAGTGTTCAAATAAAATGTGTCGTTCTCAAGCCATAAGGACGTTCTGATAGGTTTTCGTATAAAGATACGAGGAAATTTCTTCCTTATGGTATGCGACAATGTAGTACCTTTTGCTTTAGAACGTCAGAAATATTTTTTAATTTCTTGAGTTGATTTGTAGTATTTACATTGATTTCATAAGGCTGGCAGCAAAAGGAGATAAATGAGCAAAGGCAGAATCTCATAGAGCCAAACTTTAACGTTTTTACGATATTAAATAGGTTTTTTTTAAGTTATTTCATGTAAATAAAATATAAGACAGAAATGCCTTATTTTACTAATTCAAATTGTTTTTAATTATTTAAATTCTCAAAAATAGTTTAATTATGTTGGCAGTATGGGTAATGTTTAGAACGAAAACGTTAAAAAATAAAAAAGTGAAGCAACATTGAACTGAACATGAACCAGTACCCCTAGTGTAAATAAATTCGATTTCCAAACGTGACGTACGCGTTTGCGTTTAGTCTCATTTTGTATTGGATTTCGAAAGAGCGCGCCAAGCGGGACGTTTTGGAACCTCAAAATCCTATACAAAATGAGACTTAACGCAAACGCGTTCGTCACGTTATGATGTCGATCAAAGTTACACTAGGGGTACAGATCATTTTAAACTTACTGGAGTTTGATAAAAGAAGTATGTGTGTTGTCATAAATACTGCAATTTAAATGTTTTTCGTTGCGGATATTTATCTTCGAAGTCTACGATTGCAAAGGCCTGAGGAAAGAACATGACCGTAGGTCTATTACTTTAATAACTGATTATGCAAATTTGCCTTGTCTTGGTTTCCTTTCCTCGCATTCGATATGAAAAGTTAGTGTTTGACTCGGGTGAATGGCACCATTTCCGTGTCGGATTATTGCCGCTACGACTGCATTTGAAGGCCAAACTACCTCGACGGAAATGGGTGCCTTTCATCCCTTGTTTAACAATCTTCTATTAACCCCCTAACGCAACCCACTTTTTAACCGACTTCAAGATTTCAAAAGGAGGAGGTTCTCAATTCAGTTGTACGTTTTTGTTTTTTTTAATGCTTGTTACTTCATAACTACGTCGTTTCTGAACCGATTTTGAAAAATATTTTTACAGTACATATGGGGCTACTTTATAGCACTAGTGCGAGAAGTAGCATATTACGTTACTGTGTCGAACATTTAAAGGGCCATATGTACTGTAAAACGTTGTACGATACATGTGCGAATAGGTAATTCGCAACTCGTGTCGATTTAAAACACTCCCTTCGGTCGTGTTTTAATCTATCGCCACTCGTTTCGAATTTCCTATTTTTCGCACTTGTATCGTAATGTACTATTTTGATTGAATGTATAAATATATAAGTATACAGATTGGTCCCGTTTTGTTCAATTGTGGTGATGGGATCCGTGAGGAATATAGGGAACTCTTCAAATGTGAAAGGCATACATATAGTGATTTTTGTATTTTCTCTAACAAATCAAGCATTTACATTTAAAAAAGTGACATTTGATGAAGTGGAACTGCTGATGATGATCAGAATGGAACTCTTCAACGACGCTTAGGTTACGTTTGGCAATTTGTCGTCTTCGTGTTTGTTAAGCAAATTAGATTTTCAAGACATTTTTTTTAATTTCATTGTATGAAATCCAAAATCAACACTAATCTTTCTTTCACCGGTCTCCCTCATTGAAGCCAGTTTTTATTACATGTGTTATAAATGTTTGACGCCCATGTCTGTCTGTCCGTCTGTGTGTGGCATCGTAACTCTCCAACGGATAGACCCGATTTCGATACGGTTTTTACGTGAAAGCGAAGTTCCTTGCGGTCGTTCTTAGCTATGTTTGATAGAAATCGACCTAGCAGTTAGCAGTTGGTTTAGTGTGTTTATCAGTTCTTTGCCAAAATTATAAATATAACATGCATTTTTGGCACATAGCGTAGGGGGTTCACTGGTCACTTGAAACTATCAGTCCACCAAATTCTCGACTCCAACCCTCAACTCAAAAGCTTACGAACATCTCCTTAACGCATTTACTGCCAACGTTTTCGTAGCGCTACACGCGTAGCCGTTTCTAGCGTTTTCCCGCTTTGTTGTAGAGGAAAGCGACTACGAACAGAGCGCCGGCCAAGCGGGCTCCCGACACTCAATTTGTTAACGGTCGGGTTAAAAGGTAGAATAAAACATATAGATTATACATGCATTGTATTTTATTACACTGTACAATAAATATTGGGCTGTATACAAAATATAGAGGAATTCCAAAAGATATTGTCAACACTCTAGCATACAATAACACGAGTGTAAAATGACTCCTAACAATATGTTTAAAATTCGTAACGTATAACTATCTAAACCAACTTTTCAAAACATTTCTGCGTAAATATTAAAAGGACCGGGATTTGCACTTTTTACTTTTCAGTACTTATTCATGGTAAAAATTATTTTATTACATAACTCTGAGCAATTACAGGCTAGGCTAAGGACGCTAAGCACAAAGAATTTCGTACATTGTCCCGCCATTTTCTATCCCTGTCGCACACGCATAATTATATTGCTGTCCCGCTGGCACAGTGGCATTGACCGCCGGCATCATCAGGGGTACACCCAATGGGGCGATACTCCTCCTTTCGGCTTTTCCCGGCTCCGTTCGGCTCAGCAGTGCTCCAAGCAATTATTAGGGTTGGCACAACCTGACGTCCCTATACGTGCACGACCACAGATAAGATAATGACTTGAATTTTTCAACCCTAAATGGCCGAAAGGAATAGTGCCATACATTAGAAAGGGACAGCATAATTCGTCCCTGAATCGCTGTCAAACTTCGGTTTTGTAGGAAGTGTCATTTCTGTACGGTAGTACAATTATTTATTCTGTGGTACAGTCAGCGTCAAATAATTTTTAGCAACCAAAGTAGCCAAATAGTTCGGTACACCATATATTCAGTATGGTGTATCGAACTATTTGGCCACTTTGACTGCTACAAAGTATTTGACGCTGACTGTACAACAATATCGAGTCAATATATTAAATGCTTCGAGCGTAACGTCCTTATTTATTGAGAATATAACTTAAAACCTTTTAATTTGTACGCACAAATGTTTAAAGGCTATAACCGCTTATCCATTAGCCTCGGGTGCTATCTTAATTCTGCCAAATAATTTGTATAAGCCAATTAAAATAATTTATATCTAAAGTTCACTATCAAGTTACGTAAGAATTGACACCCTCAGCTTTATTTAGTAACATTACTTGATGCTTAACGAGTCACTGTTACATTATAAATAGAACTCAATGTTCAGTATGTTGAACTTGGACTTTATACAAGAAAAAAAAAGTTTTTGGATTTGATAGACATTTTGTCCAAAACATCGATACCAAAACACATATTTTTCTTAAATTGAAAGTGCGTGAGTCTCATTAATACAGAAATTGAAGTTTGGTGTTAAGTAATTTATTTATTTTCCTTTAACTCAAGGTTAGATGGGGTGAAAGAAACATTGGGACAAAAGAAACACTTGTAGTGAATCCTCATGCTGTTTCTCTTGCTCCGAGTAAAATGAACTATTTCTGTTCCCCACATGGTCTTATTTTATTTTATAAAATAATTGTATACTTATGATGTAACAGTAATTCATGCACCATCATAACAGCATAACAATCACATCGCCGGACTTGGTCGCGGCTCTTTTGAGACCCATATTCCACATCCTACCCTAATCGTACCAATACCATCCCACACGGGAACATTTTGTAACCTGCAGTGGAAAAAAACGGCCAAATGTCGTTCCTAGACCAAACACATTTCAGAAAAAGTTCACTTCTGCGGAAAATACGTTAAAAAGTGGTTATTTGTAATTATGTACCCATAATTCAGTATCAACTACTGATAAAATGCATCCCGCCTGTAAGGGTGTAGCGTACAAAATAAGTGTGACCGCGGTTGGCACGTCCCTTTGACCGTATCAGTAAAGGTGGTGACCGCGGCCGGCAAAACTTTTCGGCCACTTTGTCGCTTGCCATAGGAACGCGTTGAAAAGGTTATTGATATAAATATACAAGCAAATCTCATCCTTATGGCAAGCGACAAAGTGGGACGTTGTGCTGGCCGCGGTCATATATTAGCTTTAGATACTCTGAACTTTGCGATGTCTGCAGAAAAAACACAAACAAAATGTGTATGACCCTGCAGCTGCTGCTGATAGTCTATTTTACCTTAGAACGACATTTGAGCCATAGATTTACCATTTAGAGTTCGATATCACAAGGAACAATGACACAAATCGTGATCAGTTATTTTTGCTTTACAACACTGGCTTTAAATGGAAATACAGAAATAAAAATAAAAAAATTCTAGGACAGTTAAAAGTTTTTTAATGCGTACATTTAAAATTGTTTGAGCTTCTGACATGCGGATACTTGACTCCCAAAACTTTATTTATTTTCACCGACATTGGATATTAATCAAATCGTTTAGTGGTTAATCAATTCCGCAAACAAATGCTATTTGATCCATCAATTTCATCAACCAAAATTGAATTTCACAAATACATAAAACAACTTGACAATTGATATCTGACACTGACAATCTCCTGTTCATTTCAGGGCCGGTAAGTAACGACGGCCATAATTATGAATGTTTACTTGTTGAATCAGCAATGGACAGTGAATTGACAATGTCACAAGGGCCTGGATTCAAATATTAAAGTCATATGAGAAAACCTTTCACAGATCAATGTTATAGTTATCATAGCCAGTTTTAAATTTCGAACTTTGGTATCAAATGTACAACTGTTAGTTCATTGATATTTTTACAATTAAATTGATTAAAACCATCACAATTAAAAGTACAACCAAATTAGTTATTAGGACAATCCACGCATTGTCAAGTAATTTAGCTGCATTTTGTACTTTATTCCTTTTTACAAGGTTTTAAAGAATAAGGTGTTAACTTCGAGACATACTTGGTGTTTAACATATATGAATCCAATCTTGACATTACACATACCTTGCCAAAAAATGTATTTAAACAACTGTCCAGATTGAATTTATCTCCGATGAACTATGGTTAAAAAGCATTCCTTAAAAAGGTCTACTTTGTTGGGCATATGTCAGCTATATATTTACCTAAATAACCTGTAGAAATATATATCATATACCGTAGAATATACAGCAAGTTATCAAGCGTTATTATGCCAAATAAAGGCTTCTTAGCTTTATCAGAAGCTATAGTAATTAGCGTCACGTACCCGACACTTTTTTGGAATATAGTTCATCGGATAAATCCATCCTCAAAATCAGACTGTTTATAAGAACTTTATATGTAAAAATGATAACATTTAATGTAAGTCCAAATTATACCTTTTTGTAAACCTTAGTATCTAGTCTCTACAGGCGGTTAAATAGTATAAGTGTATGTAAGATAAGTTATACTACGGGATGTCTAGTTACTGCTGTATTCCCATCCTTTCAAGTCGCTGCACTACGAAGCCGCTGCCCATTGTGCCCGTAGCTAGTAAGATCGTTTGTACATACACATGTACCTAGCCGCCGCCATTCGTGTCATCCACGAAGACGCGTAGATTTAATAACGACAATACGAGCCAAGACGCGCGATTCGTGAATGACACGATCCTGTACAATTGAAGTTACGCTCTCTGAAATAAAAAGAAATTTAGGTAACAGTTTTTAGAAATGAACCAGCGGTGGCAGCACGGTCGCAATTATCTTCTGTCACCATGCCTGTCACGTTCTAACAAGTAAGTGCGAAAGTGAGGAATAATGACAGGCGATAAAAATGGAACCATGCTGCCACCGCAGGCATACATGTTACTGTTAGAATAATACAGCAATGCAAATACATGTATGTAGTTCGTATGTGTTCATAGTATATGAACCTCATTTAAGTTTTAACTGTTTGAAGAGTTGACAGTACTGTTATTTTTCTACTTATTGTCATATCTACGTTATGAGAATGTCGTGTGGTGTTTTTTAATAAATAACAACATTATTTTTTTGTTGCCCTAGATATCTGTGCGAATTGATATGTTTTCAAGTGCACAGTTTTTATGTCTTCAGCATATTTCGTATCATATGTTTCGATTTTTTAAATATAGAATGAAAATATGGAGTTAAAAAAAGTAGAGCAAATCTTCCAAAATCATTGATGGTTTCATAAATTGTGAGCATAAATACATCGGAAATCAATCTTATACCAGAGGCAACAAAACCACTGTTGACCAGTTATACATCTTAAACTCAGTGTTAGTTATTCAAATCACCACAGTTACGTTAATGTTCATAATAAGTTACACATAATTCTAATTTAGTAATGTCGTTTTAAAATGAGAGCGTATCTTCGATTGTATGGGAGCGGCGTTACGACGGATTCGTGTGAATCTTAAACCCAAGCGCAACATTTGCGTCATACGCTAAAAGGGCTGAGTTTTGGTTTGTTCTAAATATCCGGTAGTAAAACATACACACATACCCCCTTATTCATAAACGTGTACTTCCGACGTATTAGTATGATGGAAAGGGACAAACGATGATCAGCGGCATCATAACTTTAGTACACGTTTATGAATAAGGGGGTTACAATACAGTCAATATAAGCTGTGTTGACAATTCGTCTATATTTTCAGTGGCAACCGTTTGTACACGCGATGGCACTCTTAAATGCAACGTATCACTATTATGGAAAACGCAAAACCCATACAAACCCCTCTACCAATACGGTTGACAAAACGTGAAGTAAATTAACCTAATCTATTTATGAAATTTCAGCGTTCCGGTCACCACCATACATTTACGAGAAATCGAGCACAAACATACCTAGACGCCATTTTATAAAAGCACAAATTATAATTTTACATGTGAAAATTGGCAATATTGATGCGACTGACAATTGCTTGACCAATAACGAGCGATTTATTGCACGGTGTTGCCAGTTTAGATTTGTTAGATTGTAAATTATACTTTTATAAAATTACTTAGACCCTGAGTGACTCTGAAAATTGTCAATACACCGATTACGATTTATGGGGATTGACTTATAAATTATAGATTTATGACCATTGATTTTAATTTCTATGTATGATGGTAAAGGTTGGAACGCTTAAATATACGGCCCAATACCGCGATGTAGGTACACAATAAATCATAGAGGTATTTACAAAATATAGCCTCAAATAAACCATTCAATTACACAGATAATAAATAGACCTTTTTTAAAGTAAATAAATTTACCTTCTATCCGATTTCAAATAAATACACTAAAGCTTATGAAACTTACAACTAAATGAGTATAATTATTATGATCATAATTATGCAATAATATAATGGTCACTAGGATTATTAATTTAAGGCAACAGATTAAAGTTTTATTTTTTACGCGTTTGTACTTTTACTCGTTTCTTTATAAGCAAAATTTTCTAAAAAGTAGCATTTTTTAACATCAGGACTTACTAAAATCTTCTATAATTCGATCAAAACCGGTTGATTAGTTTAGCCGTGAAAAGGTAACAGTTAAAATATTGAAGAATAATTTAAAGTTTCTAAGCTAAAAACGAAACAGTTATACCAATATTGAAACTGTCAAAAATTAACAATCCTAGTCCATTCAAAAATCAGACCGTTTATACCGAATGTACCAAATTATGTACCGAAGTGAATTGATCGTACCTTACGAGACGTTAATTTGTGCCCTTTACGGCCCTCCGCTATAACATGCGCGAGTGAAGTTTAAACTTGTTTAAACTTATTTAATTGTAATTTGTTTGACAACAAACTGGTTTGTTTATGATAGGGATCCTTATGACCGAATTTTGTTTTTTTTTGCATTTTTATCGATAATGGCTGGAACCGCACAACCGAGGGCCGAACCCCAGATTTTTGACCACGACAGATATGAAAGTTTAATATTGACACGCGTGCAACTGCGCAGCACGTTTTAGCGGAGGTCCTCATAATAAAAATGTAAATAGTATAAAAGACGCATAATTAAAACAATATACACTAGAGCATCTAATGAGATTACATGTCTTTGCAGTTTGCAGATGTGAAGAGGGACGGATTCTTCGCAAGAGTCGAGACAAGTTCATAATAAGGACTGCTTATGCCCACTGCAAAACAGCGTTAGTATTTTTAGGTAACGTTACCGAGATCACGACAAGATATTTTTCACCATTCAAATGCCTTAATTCATATACAATAATCGCACAAGCTTTGCCTTTAAAACATGAACGTTACATTGACATCGTACGCCATAACACTTAATACCCGTTCACCGTCAAAGATGGCCCCAGACGCGCGCGGGTACGATTAATATTAACCTTCATGCATTTTAATAAGGTTCACGATGGTTCGTTATACATAGGCGTTGCGTTCAAAAGAGTAAGAGTTCTTAGCTTTGTATAGGTCGCCATACACTACCCGGGACGAATTAAACCCTTTTCCAGGCATAGTACGATTTATCGACCACATACGCGCCAATAGAATTTCAACTTTAGTATTCTGATTTAAGGTTCAAATTAGATTGCACTTTTGGAAAATGAGACTTGCCTTCAAATGAATCATCAAAGCTGGATTAATTGGAATATATTTGTTTTTATTGGGAAATCCTTGTAGATTAGTGTAGCCTGGAAGAGTCTTTGGCAACCAAAGGACACATTGAAAGTGTTTAGTTACTGGATGGCGTTTGATCGCAGCAGTAATACAATTTTGTAGGACGTGTGCAGCCTGCCTCATCATTTTTCAATAAACCTAAAAAAAAAAATGAAGATAAGCAGTCTCTATTGTTCACTCGTCTCTCGCCAGTAACACGTGGAAACGAACTCACGACATGTGACAATATCACAAGGATATTTAAAGTTCAAAATAATTATGCAATATTGAGCGTTAGTACCAAAAAGTCAAAAGTATTTTCCAAAAGAATATTTTTTACAACGAGCTTAGTTGCTGTAGCAGCTTTTAATTTCAATTTAATCACAGTAATTGTAATTTAGAGGAGAAACATTAGTTTCGTTTCCCTTAGAGCAATAGTTCCCAACCTTTACATTGAGCCAAGTAAAAAGGGTTTTAAAATGTGGTGGGGAGAACTATCAAAATCTACTGGTCTGCTTTATTGATTTCGGCGCCGTTTTATTGCTATATCGTTGGTTAATAATATAAACCTGCTACATCCATTTTTAAAATTAATTTAATTTTACTTTATTCTATATAAATAAAGGTTCAAAATGCTCTATTTTTAAAAATTGGTTTAGCAGTTTTACACTCTTAACCAACGTTATGCTGGAGTTGGGAACTCCTGCCTCACAGGGAATCCTAGCACTGATAGAAGTATTTTGAACCAAAAATTTTTTTTTCTGTAGATTGGCAATTTACTGTACCAGTGGCTCTGTATGCTGTGAACCTCGCGTTAAGAGTAGATAATATAAGAGTGAAAAATACTTAGTTCATTGAGTCGTTATTACAGTGAACTCACAATGATCTTAAGCGCCTTAAACACTATTGGCGTGAAAGTCCTTTATGCCAATTTCGAAATTTTGAAAAATTTCTAAAAACTGTTTCGACATTTTTTTTATTTAATCATATAATCTGATCACAAAATTTCATGAGAATCGGTTAAAATTGCGACCTGTTAAAGAGAACATCTGGACATACAAATTAAAGCAAAATGACAGACTTAAATCGGAGACCTTCGCTAAAGCTACGGTCTTAAACTTATAAAACGAAGAGCCCTGCCAGTCTGCCGCGTCTGTCTGTCTGTATGTTCGCGATAAACTAAAAATACTAAGCGTATTTTCATGCGGTTTTTACCTATCAATACAGTGAGTCTTGAGGAAGGTTTAGGTTTATAATATGTTAAGGTTTACCCTTACGAAACCGGGGCGGGTCGCTCGTATGCGTATAATGTAAAATCGGACCAAGCTTACTTTTCATGTCTTTTGCAATGACAAAGTGTGGCATCATTAATGACCAGTTTCTATGAAAATATGTCATTTCGCAAATAAACAATTCATTCATTCAAGTCGGTGAAAAGTTAGCTTAGACGGATTCTAACAGTAAGTCATTTTTCTTGGTTCAAAACACCTATCTTACTCATGCGGTTCCTAAATATAGTTTGTGACATTACACCTTAAATAGAAGAGACCGCAACGCACCAGGTCTCGACTTGGCACTGATTATATTGCATGCTCATCAGGTTCAACCAGAGATACTTTAACAGACAGCTAATTTTCATACAATAAATGTGTTGTTTCGTATTCAGCACCTCTTAGATGGCGCTGTGAATGCTGAGACCCGTTCACTAGATGGCGCTGTTATTTGAGTGTGTTCATAGCGCTATACAAAATAACTATACATGGGAATGAAACTTCACTTATAATGATACCATTTAGAGATAATACAACAAAGAAATGGGTATTTGTATGAATATTAGCTGTGTTTATTATTTAATTATCTCTGGTATAACTTACAATTTTATTCACATATGCTTTAAATCGTTATTATCCCTTGTCGCTTGGCAAAAGTTTTGAGCATAGATACTACAAAGATTTCACTATTAACTCTAAATCCGAGTAATAACGATTTTTGGCGTTTAAGTAACAATTATTCGATGGAATTCGAATAACCTAAAGGAGCATTAAAAACAATATTGCTTTACACAAATTTGTCCATGACAATAAGTCTACCCCCACTAACTGTAGCCTTACCACGAGTTTGACACTGACCTATTCGCTAACATCTGCGTAACTTGCTTTCTATATATCTCGCTCGCACTAATATGCCAGTACGAGCGAGATACAGACAGTAAGTTACGCACACGCTAGCGAATATGTTAGTGTCAAATTCGTGGTAACGCCACTAACTGTATACAGTCCCCTACGTATACTCGTAGAAACGTATCCATTAACGTGATCATAATAATACATTTTTCCAAGTGCAAAATCTACATTTTTTGGTCATAAATATACTGATATACAAATATCGTTACGATAGACTATACATAGTTTTTACCATTTATTATTGGTAAATAAATACATGTCAAATTACATATTTTACAACAATTAGGCCGCGCGGAGGCCCGAAGTAACTAACATAACTGTCTTTCATATTATGCACGCCGATTCCTATATCACAATATAACACTTATCACTGTAGCATGAGTGATTCAAGGTTACGATTAAGAATGGTGTCTTTAACGGAGTTGAAGACGACCTCTATGTTGTATGTGTCTATGGCTGTTGTGAAGTGGTGATAGAGTGTTGTCTTTGGTTCCCGACGAACGTTCGCGAACATGTCAAGTAAGAACATCTGCACGTCGGCGAGATTGTGCGGGTCGCCAGCGAACTGGGGGTAGTACCAGCGAATGTCTGTCTCTTTGCTAGCGACCTTTTTCGCTAGTAAATCTGACTTGTTGAGGAACAGGATTATGGAAATGCCTTTGAAGTTGACGTTGTTGACGATCGTGTCGAAGATGTTGAGCGCCTCTTCGAGACGATTCGTTCTCCTGAAATGAAAAATAAAAAAATTAGGAAAGCGTACACCAAATTGTTGTAAAACCGTATACAAAATAGCTTATGCATTTTTCCATAATTTGTTATTATTTGGTATCTATTTGACGTTGTGAAGAATTTATTAAATATTATTTTTGATGATGACTTGTGACATTATATAATTGTATATAAATAATATATCATCTTTTTTTAAATTCTAAATCTAAATCTAATCTATGAGCACTAACACACAAAGAAAGGTCGGGTGTAGATAGAGTCAGACCAAGATAAGTTGGCAGCGATTTTGACAGCTCAGACAGTGCAAGTGTTATTTTGAACGTCAAACTTCTATGGAATTATGACGTTTAAACACTTGCACAGCTGGACTACGATATCTCTAGTATGTTTATCTCTGGTAAGTTTTGATATTTCATGTTTCATAATACGAAAAACTCTCAAGCTTAAGGCCCCGTATATGCGTGTTCTTCTCACACTCTCACTAAGCGAGCGTACCGCGGATATCATGTTGTTGTAAGTTTTAACAACGAAAAGTAATCGATGAGTCCCCTGTAAAATAAAATTGCGCATTTTTAGAAGCACTTTTCATATGTTTAGCTTTTGTGCATAAATTGTTTAGACGAGATTTTCTTGTTTTTTTTTTATATCTAGCGAAAGTCAAAAATCTGGATTCGAATCGATGGCAAACGTATTGAGATCTAAAAAATCAGTATGTTTTTTTAAAAACTCCGCTCTCACAACCTTAAAGAGCTATCAAATTAATTCAGGGTGTACCTACATAATATCTATATTCATAGTTAATACTGTTAATAAGTACATATGTTTAATTTACTTACAGAGGTTCTCAGATGTTTCACAGACAAAACATATTCAAATAATACAAGTACACAAACAAATGGCTATTTTTTGTTTATGTATATATAAAATACAGTACAATACAAATGCTCTTTATTTCACACCAAAATAGAAAAAAAATCGAATTCGAATAAAATATATCATTTATTGTAACAGTCGAGACTAATTTCAGTTAGAAAGTTAGCTTTTTTTGTGTCACTATTATTTGAATCTGACATAAAGTCTAGCATCTGCTAGACTTATGTTTGGTTTTGTATTATAAAACCAAACATAAGACATGTCCATATAGACACAAGATATCTTAAATTCCAGTGTGTCACACCATCATGAATAAGCATCAGAATTGCGCAAAGCGGATTATGCATAATTATGCACACCACAGATACTTATGCGGCTGTGAGTCATCCCGTGTTTACAAGCGAGGAACTAGTTTAAATCTGCCCTATTTTAATTTTATTGCAGTTATAAAGTCAAACCTGGGTTAATGAGACCTGAAGCCCTACCGTGAAAAACGAACATCGAAATTTCTTTATCTGCCTCTATCGTATACGCAAGAGCGACAGAAAAATTGATAAAGATTTTAGTTTTTTGCGGTACGCCCTCTGATGGCGTATTATGGTCGCCTGCCACGTTAATATAAGTTGAAGCATGCATTCCGATAATACATCCGCTGCATAACGGGAAAGCTTCAAGAATAAAAATTATTATACGAATTAGATACCTCTTTCAATTGAAATTAGTTTTAAAACTATTTCGTACTATAGATATGTCAATACAAACACGAGGTTTAAGTGGATAAGACATCAGTTTATGAATTTTATGATAGGCCCATATTCGTTCTTTAAAAGTGTACCTAGTACAGACATAACTAGTCAATATAAAAATTTCAAACGAATTAACTTTGTTATTTAGTTTCACCCAGTTAAATGGAAAATTATTTTTATAAATTAACACGGCTATTTTTTACTTCAAAAACTAGTCCTGGAAACTCAAAATCGTTGATACCATGGGATTCAATTTGCCCATGTTTCACTGTATGAATATTCAAAGGGAAGAGATACGCGGCCGCGTGAGGATACCACAACTAACTACGATTTATAATTAGCGAAATTACATAAGCGATTAAAATTTTATGATGTTGTTTGCCTTCGTTAAAACAACTATGTAAATATTGATGACGACTTGGCACCCGGTTTGAAACTGCAATAAAAACTTATTCAAATATTAAACGTCACTCATGTGCGGGTTCTTTTTAGGAACCAAGTCCATATTCTGCTTTTATTAAATCTAATATAAAGGCCATTGAATCCCCATATTACAGCTTGAAAAAGAAATAACATAAGTTCAGTTCAGTTTATTTCAGTTCAAGGGGGCTGGAGCTATCCAGCCAGCATTGCCTGCTGCAAGAACTAGGAAGAGGAGATTACGATGGAGAGGCTATTTTGAGGCAAAATAGTACTACAAGCTCGCATGACTCTGCTGACTCAGCCTAAGCGGCGAGTCGGTGTAGCATGGTGCGTCACATCGCCCCGACGGCTAAGCTACAGGTACTAAGTCAAACAAAGAATGCACAGCGCATTAAGAGCAACCTCTGCCATCCTATCCGAGACACGGGAGTACCCAGGACTGGGGTGCTGGGTTTTCAGTCAGGATAGTAGGAGACGGGAAATTTTTAGCCGACCCGAATACGAGTACAAGACATCGTTAAGTCAGCATGGGGCAGATAGATACTAGATATTATAGTTGGTGTCTTGTTTTGACATATTAACACATATATACAAATTCAATATGTCAATAGGCTTAGTGTGAGTGCGCCGCGACAACATCTCACGCGCCAGATAGACTACCCGTCCCTTTCTAATTCATACAATTAGAAATAAGTTTTTATCAAAAATGTCACATTTGATACAAACTTCTATCGCTGACTGTACTTTTATTTCAACAGGCAACGAATACTTATCAAGACAATTTAAAAAAATACAATTAGCTTGCGTTGTTTTATCTTGTAGTTCCTATGGCTACCTCCTGTATCCATCATCAAATCAGCTCGATTGTACCATAATATTACATTGTCACCAAACTTACAATTGTAAGTATCTGGAGTATGGAAGTGGGTCTAATTTAGCTTGCAAGATTTGACCCTAACATTCACACATACAAAGAAATAAAAGCTTGATGTATGTGAAGTTTCAGCTGAATTGAATAATGGGAAGTGACTCTAATTTAGATCGAAAGATTGGATCCTAACATCCGTTCATTGCAACTACTACTACTACTGCTACTTAATGGCGCAGCGACCCAAAATGAGTCTTGGCCTCCGACACGAGTACTCGCCAGTTGTCTCGATCCTGTGCCATCTCCCGCCAGTTATCGGCCTGGAGATCGCGCAAGTCCGCTTCAACAGCATCGCCCCAGCGATATCTGGGACGTCCGATAGGCCTCCGCCCTACCGGGCGTCCCAGGTATGCCCTTTTAGCGCCGCGATCCTCCTCCATTCTCAAAACGTGGACAAGCCAACGGAGACGGTGAGCTTTTGTTTCGCCGACAATATTGGGTGTAGCCACAAGATCTTCAATCTCGACGTTTTTGCGGAGTCTAAGGCTGCCATACTCTCTTCTCACAGGGCCCAGGATCTTTCGAAGTATTCTCCTTTCTGTCACCAGGAGTTTATTTTCTTCTTTAAGTGTTAGTGTCCAAGTCTCGCATCCGTACATGAGTATGGTCCGTTCATTGCAAGTTAAAGAAATTGGACGAAGTTTGTTGCAGAATGCGTTTAGTACCTACCTACGCTTTTGACGAAGCCTGCGCTGTGGATTTAGATGATGGTTGTGTTTTAGTAAATTTAATCAATTATTTTTAGTTAAAGAAAATCTTGTAGAATACGGATAGTCTATCTCGACCGCGAGATACTGTCGCGGCGTACTCGTACTATAAACGTCCTCTCTAATTCCCCGTGACGTATTTCATGACTCGCTTATAATTTTAGCACAATAAATTGCAATAATTGAATACTTTTTGTCAACCATGTGACTGATTTCTAGTCACGTAGACACAGAAGTGCGGTTAATTAATACCTTGTAAAACGTGGTAGCCGCCACAAATTACCCGAGTAGGCTGACTAAAGTGGTTAAGACTGAAATGACGAATGATTTCCCTATAACTTCTTATACATTTTCAGAGCTTAGAATTTAAACTCATTTTAGAAGGGCGTACCTTCTACGATTTTAGTTCTATATTCTCGCAATCTCCATCTGTCATCAGCATCACATCGCCATCAGCCAAGTACATGTAACAAATTTTTCTCTTCTCATGCTCGTAAAACTGACATTTAAGTCTGACGTGTAAACTGGCGTGTAAGCGGCATAAAAATGCTTATTATGATCTATAACATAAAGTAAAATCATCTATTATGACCCTTATTACAGTAGAATTAAAGTCTAAAATTTGTCATACATACTGCCAGCCCAGCCAGCGCGCTCCGACGGGGCGCTCCCGACTGGCACGCCCCCGCGCCCCCGACCGGCCCGAATATAATTTTCTGTAGTCTTGAACTAATACGGTAGAATAGCCTAAAATATTGGATATTTTAGTCACAATCCGGTGTGTACTTTTATCTCTATAATAATAAAAAAAAACAACTAGTTTCTGTTTACTATAGCAAATGAATGAAGTATGAGCTGGCGCATTGTTACCGGATTGTTACCGATGATTCCTGCATAATTTGAAAACACCGGTGCCGTATAAATAATACTTATTAAATAAAGATAGACGGCCACTGGTAAAAACTGGTTTCCAAAATTATAAACAAACTAACTCCAAATTGGCAAATAAATAAACGAATAAACGAACGAATGAACAAACAACGAGATTACTAGAGCGTCGACATCAATCGTAGTAGGTACTGCAATGAGCTGAGAGAATAGGCATACATAATGCGCCAACATAATGCGTACAATGATGGAGTCACTAGGGTGACACATCTAATTGGATACAGATAAACCACTTCATCATTGCTCTTACAAATGTGTGGGTAAATATGGGTGCATAGGAAGCGTTTTATAAAAAAGATATTAGGAATACACACGGATATGTCTTTAGTAGCCTTGCGGCAGCGGATATATTCAGCGGGAAACGCCTCAAATCTAATCCAACGTACATGTCTTCCGACAACACTTGGTCGAATTCCGAAGACGAAACGAGGAAGAATAACGACGTGACCGAGTCGAAACACTGCGTCCACTTCTGCCGCTACGTCCTCTGCCCGCCCACGTCCACGAACACGAAGGGCACATTGTTAATGTTGATAATAACAACGGTGATGCCTGTAGCCTTGTCAGTGGAAGATGTATCAAAACTAACCTGTCTTCCGACAACACTTGGTCGAATTCCGAGGACGAAACGAGGAACAATATCGACGTGACCGAGTCGAAACACTGCGCCCACTTCTGCCCGCCGACGTCCACGATCACGAAGAGCACATTGTTGATGTTGATAGTATCTACGGAGATGCCTTGTAAGTGGAATATGTATCAATACTAACCTGTCTTCCGACAACACTTGGTCGAACTCCGAGGACGAAACGAGGAACAATATCGACGTGACCGAGTCGAAACACTGCGTCCACTTCTGTCGTTGCGTCCTCTGCCCGCCGACATCGACAAATACGAACGGCACATTGTTGATATTGATGGTGCACTCGGAGATGCCCTTGGTGGCTTTCCGGCAGTGTAAGATGTCTTGGTGGGAAGGCATGTAGTCTGGTCGCGCTATGCGCTCCAGCTCATCGAAGAAGTAGCTTACTGAGTCGCTCTGGAAATAGAAAAGAAATAATATTATACCCCCTCTATTAAAGAGATTGTTAGATCGAACTTAGCTAGGACAACAAGATTTCAACTAAAATAAAGTTTAATGACAAGTCATTTCAATTACAAGGGGTTTTACGAAAGCTAATGCATTATTTTACGAATCTTAGATATTGTACTACTACTATCTGTCTCATTTGTAGTAAGAATTTAAGCAACATGTGAATATTATTTCCATTTACTTGACTAAGATAATATAGTGTAGCCCATCAACAAAAGAATGCATGATGTAACGAAATTCTCAGTTCTCCCAGCATCAAATAGGGCTGTAAATACCTTCAATCACTTGCAATAATATGTTACTCATTGAAGGCCGCAAAAATATGTGACACGCGAGATCGTGTCAAGAGGACAAAAGAGGTGCGAAATAATTTTGTTTGCAATCACCATTGGCACGCGCCAAAAAAATCAGCACATTTAAGTATAAACTTAACATTTTCATCCTTTTGTTAAAAAAATAGCAAGCCATTATGGCATGATACTTAATCCTTGGATTTTATATAAAATTTCAAGTGCAGCTTTCCGTGTACCGCAATCGTTTTACGGTTTAACCGCCTTCTAAAACTCGGCGCACGTAGCATAATCTTATTGTGATATTCTCAACAGGTGTACAGAATTGAATGGTACATGATGAAATCCCCTAACAGGCCTGATTTGGTATTCTGCAACATTCTGTACCCACACAAACAGCCTGGGCTTTTACTGCTGTTAGCCTGTGATGAACTACTCCTTTGCAACAATCGGACCAGTATATAACTGACCTGCGACAGTTTAAAGTAGGAATGATGTTTATTGATGTTTCATATAAAATAATCTAGTTAAATGCTAGGCACTGAACAACATGAGCAAACTTACTTATCAAGCTAGAAATTAATTTAAAATTATTAAAGAAGATACAAGACATCCTCAAGTTACATAAATATTAAAAGGCACTATTCGATTCCTCAGCTTCAGGAAGATTAAACCTAAGTATTTCTTGTTCAAATTATTAATTTACCTACTACATTTCCTCACATCCGAACGGCAGTTAAAAATAAAAAATAATGGTATAAAAAAATAAAAACTAGTTTTCGATCTGTTTCCAATATGATACTGATCTGTCAGTGTCAAAATTGACATTTCTTCAGCAGTATCATATTAGAAACAGATCTAATAACTAAAACTAGAATTGAGCTGTCTATTGTAGGAATAAATTTAATGATTTTGACCGTATTTTTTTACGTTGTACTGCTATATCACGGTCAATGTCGACCGGTTTGGCTTAGTGGGTAGTGACCCTGCCTACGAAGCTGATGGTCCCGGGTTCAAATCCTGGTAAGGGCATTTATTCGTGCGCTGAGCATGGATATTTGTGTCATGACTATTTTCTATGTATTTAAGTAAGTATTTATAAAATTATATATATCGTTGTCTAAGTACCCTCAACACAAGCCTTATTGAGCTTTCTGTGGGACTTAGTTTAAGTAATAATGTCCTATAATATTTATTTATTGTCGAGAACCATGTGGGGAGGGTCCAATAGTGGACGTGATTTGGCAGAAGACGATAAATTGTGACAAATTATAATGGTCAAAATGGTTGGGGGACAACGGTTACTCGCGTCCGCAGGATTTACCTTAGATGCCCTGCACGTGTCCCCTGGGTGGTGCTAAAGAGTAATCAACTTTGGCCGCTGCACTGCACTTTGTACTAAGAGCCTCGCAGCAAGTTAACAGAAGCGAATACTATAAAGAGATACACTATCACAATGAGCACTCAGACCAGAGATCTCGGACCATCAGTCCGTATTTGTCAAATCAATGTAGAAGGTATCAGCAGACCGAAATGCGACTACATTTCTAGACTAATGAAAGAAAATAAAATCGACGTCCTAACCATACAGGAAACCCATACCAGGGACGATCAAGACTTAGAAAATAGAGGACTCATCCCCGGCTTTACACTTCTCAAAGCGCTGAACCACCGCAGCTACGGCATCGCCACCTACTGTCGAGCCGATATAAAGAATAGTAGTGTGATATTCGCAGACGCCTCCGCCGACAATTTTATCATCGTCGCTCAGGTAGATGAATTTAAAATAGCCAATATATATAAGCCTCCGCTAACCAAGTGGGCAAACAATGGCCCACCTACCTTTGGTCATCCATGCATCTATACTGGCGATTTCAATAGTCACCATACACTATGGCGCTATTCCGCAGACGACACCAATGGGCTAGCACTTGCACAGTGGGCCGAAACACATAATAATTTGTTTCTCGTGTTCGACGCCAAGGATAGAGGGACCTTCCATTCGGCTCGATGGAAGAAGGACTACAACCCCGACTTAATATTCGTTACCAAAGATGATTTGGGCGGACCCCTTTCTGCAGACCGGGTAGTTCTGAAAGACTTTCCAAACAGCCAGCACAGACCAGTAATTGTAAATGTGGGTACAAAGATCCCCCTTGTTAGCTCAATGCCCCTTCCTCGCTGGAATTTCAAGCGTGCGGATTGGAGCAGTTTCGCCAAATTTATCGACGCTGCAATTCGCTTCATCCCTCCTAAAGCAAAAAACTACGACAGATTCCTAGGTTTGGTCCAATCGTCGGCAAAACGTCACATTTGTAGAGGCTTCAGGAAGGAGTACATCCCAGGATGGAACACCGAAAGCGAAAGCCTGTACAGATCTTACCAGGCTACTGGGGATTGCTCGTTGGGGTCTGAGCTCTTAACTTCCCTAGACGCGAACCGGGTTAAGAAGTGGAAGGATACAGTGGAGTCAATGGACTTCAAGCGGTCAAGCCGCAAAGCGTGGAATGTTCTGAATAAACTTACGGG
Organism: Cydia pomonella; assembly: GCF_033807575.1. Lineage (NCBI taxonomy): Eukaryota > Metazoa > Arthropoda > Insecta > Lepidoptera > Tortricidae > Cydia > Cydia pomonella. The sequence continues at coordinate 18,797,018 of NC_084711.1, forward strand.
GAAGACGACATCACCACGACCGACCGCTTCTATTAAACCAAACGAAATTGCGAACGGGATGGTTTCGACCTCCAGAGCAAAGGGCGACAAACTTGAAACAAAAAAGATAAAGAAGAAGATCAAGGATCTGAAATCAAACTTCACAGAAGATCCAGAGCTAGGTAGACCTTTTACGGCCGAAGAAACCCACCACGCAATTAAAGGGCTACAAGCTGGGAAAGCCGCAGGTCCAGACGAGGTCCATAATGAGTTTTTGCTTAATTTGGGCCCTAATGCTGTTAAATGGCTCTCCCTTTTCTTTTCTGACGTTCTCAGCCGTAACAAACTTCCCAGATCCTTTAAGGAGTCGAAAGTCATAGCACTATTGAAGCCGGGGAAAAAAGAAGACGACCCTTCCAGTTACCGACCAATAGCGCTGCTTAGCAATTGTTATAAGCTTCTTGAGAAACTCATTTACCGCAGGATAGCGCCCCTCATAGATCGTGTGGTCCCGGTAGAACAGGCGGGCTTCCGAATTGGACGGAGCTGCACAGACCAAGTTCTTGCCCTTACTACACACTTGGAAAACGGTTTCCAGAAGGGACTGAAGTCAGGTGCCGTGTTTGTCGACCTCACTGCAGCATACGACACGGTCTGGAGGGAGGGGTTAATCTTCAAGCTTCTTTCGGTGGTCCCAAGCTTGCCTATTTCTAACCTGATCTCTAACATGCTTACTCAGCGAAGGTTTAACGTCTATTTGGGCTCAAATGTTAGCGATGTCAGAAACCTAAGTAATGGGCTGCCCCAAGGATCCGTGTTGGCACCTATATTGTTCAACCTCTACATCTCTGACCTCCCAAAAACCAGCGCACGTAAGTTCATTTACGCCGACGACATCTGTATCGTAGCTCAAAGCAAAAACTTCGACAGCCTGGAGTCTACGCTATCTGGTGACCTGAAACTGTTGGCGAACTACTTTAGAACCTGGCGACTAACACCAAGTGTAAGCAAAACAGAAGTGTGCTGTTTTCACCTGCACAATCAATTCGCAAAGCGTGAGCTCAAAGTTCATTTAAATGGGTCCCTTGTTAGACACAATTTCTCTCCTAAATATCTCGGCGTCATCCTCGACCGCTCCTTGACGTACAATCAACATCTGTCCACAACGGCTCGCAAGCTCCAGACTCGTAACAACATCATCCAAAAACTTAGTGGCACCTCCTGGGGAGCAAATGCCGAAGTATTACGAACCTCGGCGCTATCTCTGGTGTTTTCCACGGGAGAATATTGTGCAGCGGCCTGGCTTGGCAGTGCCCATGCCACCAAAGTGGATGTCGAGCTGAACAAAGCCATGCGTGTTATCTCCGGAACGCTCCAATCAACTCCTTGCCACTGGCTGCCAGTGCTCTCTCGGATTGCGCCACCGGACTTAAGGAGGAAAGATGCCCTTCTTAGGGAAGCTGCCAAGATTCGAAACGACCCTCGTCTCCCTACTTATGCAGAGTTTATAGCACCCGCTTACCACCGTCTAAAATCAAGGAAGCCCCCGTACAACATCGCTAAGGAACTAGTGGATGGCCAATTCGACTTGCAACATGAATGGTCCAAGACGTGGTACTCCTTAATGGCGGAAAAACTAGGCTCCGGAATTACACCTGGCTCCAAAATAAAAGGATCGGACCTTCCGAGGCGATACTGGTGCAAACTCAACAGGCTTCGTACCGGCCACGGACGTTGCGCTCAATATAAACACCGCTGTGGATGGGTGGACTCTCCTGCTTGCGCTTGCGGTGCTGAAACCCAGACTATCCAGCACATAATTGAAGACTGCCCCATATTGCGCTATATTGCCGGTCCTCCAGAAGACCTGATATCCCTGTGCGACGAAGCCGTCAAATGGCTGACTGGTCTTTGTGTTGACATTTAAAAAAATTTGGTTATTATATGCTTCTGTATTATGTTATGCCATACGATTAAATAAAATAAATGGTCAAATTATAGCGACAATACTCGACTTAGTGAATCGCATAGCAGCTGATTGCTGACTCTGCACTCGGCCGCAGGTTTCGTGGAATGACAGATACCGGGAAGGTTTCGCAATGTTGACGGCGGTTTGTCTACACAGGTCCTAAGAATTGTTGGCTAACTAAGCATGTAACTATATTTGTACTTCCTATGTAAATAACCTATTGCGAGAACTACCGTTTTCCCTGCTTTTTGCCACGGCTCATGGGAGTCGGGACCACTTTGCAACTAATCCCAAGAATTAGCATAGACACTAGTTTTTACGAAAGCGATTATAAAATATTATTAATTGATTGTATAAGATGTGTAAAGTGTAAGACCAATTTAAGCGAATACCTTTGAATAGCTACATTATGCGGTACGTTTTAGAATTTAGTTGCCAAAAATAATTTGGCGCCGTACATCGCCACGTACATTAGCTGTCAAACTCGGAAGCACGATTTTTATATTAGACTATACACATCTTATAGTCCGTTTCATATCTTCGATTTCTACGTACCTACTAAAAAAAGCACAGTAAAACATTATTTGATCCCTCAAGCCGCTGTAACACTTGTAACTGTATTTTAACGTACTAACAAAAACACTGCAAATTGTTTGTACTTAACAAGGATTCGCTAAACGCAAGTCAGTGGCCCACAGATTGGCCCGTCACGGTATTCTTTGTGGATATACCGTATGTGTCGTAGGTGCGAATTTACGTTAAAGTTACTTCTCATTGGTCCAATTTCGTGACTCGCTGTTGTGGTATTTCGCGAGTCAATGTCAAATAATTTGTATACAATGTTATTTTATTGTTATTTGGGTACATTCTGCATTGTTCAGAGCATTAAATATCGCCGAGCGCGTTTATCACTTAAAACGGCATCATCATCATATCATCAATATCATCATCTCAAGAAATGGCATACACAGGAAAGTTACTGCCATCTGACCTTCCAACCCAGGAGGTTAAGCCATATTGGGATTAGTACGTCTTATTCACGGTTTTTTATAACTCGCCAATGCCAACCCTAGCGAGCTGAAGCTCAACGCGCAACATGGGTTTTGTTAGACAGTGGAGCTTCTGTACAATTGAAGCATGATACATACGTATTTTATACGGTAACGTGGCACGATTATATTGATTATGAAACATGCATTGAGGTTGGGTTGTATTTGACGTTTCATGTTTGATTTATTCAAATTACAAGCCATTAAATTTAATAAATTCGCATTAAATCTAGTCTTAATCTGATATCAACACGAAACTAAAGCACTTTCATGGTAAGAACGTTGCCCAATCTAGGTTACAGCATGCCATACTAAACGTTTAAACTATCTATAATTTCGAGAAGTTAAGTCATTTCGTCGAATGACGCTAGTATTCGAATTTGAATCTTGTGTCATAGAGAACAAGGCTTTTATTAGAAAAATGTTGTAAGCAGAGTCTAATAAGTCCACAGATCTACGAGTAATATGTACAAGATTACTGGTCAACGTTTAAAAATACAGCGAAAAACGCAACGGCGTTACATTGCAACAATCAGACACGGCTTGACATAATGGTAAATTCCGCTTGTCGTGTTTTCAGACCCTAAAATTTATATTTTATTCGACTATAATAACTATGGGGATAGGCCCCATCGGTTAATTCTCACAGCAAAGCGGTACTCTCCGTATGGAGTGAAGAAAAGCTCTCCGTTTTAGCTTCGGACAAAAATGCTTTCGTATGTTCAGATATTCTCCTCTATAGGCCGCAATATTCGTGAAATCTTGAGAGCAGGTTGTATATAGGTATATATACATTTTTTTTTGTCTATTCTGTTTTTGGAAAATTTTCAAATAATATATATCGTAGCCATGGTGGTTCGCTCAGAGCCACTGGTGTAATAAATAGGTTGTCACGCTAATAATTTTGTTCTCTATCGCACTCAAGATAACTTCCTATAAAGTAAAGATATCTCCTTTTAAGCTTTAACAGATCCTTTCTAAAACATTTGTTTGATGGGAGTAAACCTCGAGTAAACACTACGCGCCAATGTAAATATGAAGAATAATAGCTGTTAAGTAGTGTAAGATTGTTATTTATTAAACTATTTATTTAGTTATTTTAAACTTAAAACAAAAAAAAAATATATAATTAATAGCATGTGATAGAAATAAGTTACACTTAAAAAATTTTTTTTGTTCATTGAAAATTATAATTATATTTGAATATTATATAAATCTTATTAATTCTTCTTAAAATAATTTAAAATAATTCGACCCGTAATGATAATGAACTTTGAAATAATTATATTTGTGTAAATAATGTTTTCATCTATAAAATAATAATGTGCGATTAAATAGATATAATGAGTTGACATGTAAAATAACTATATTTTATCAATAAAGTTTTGATTGATTGATTGATTGTAGGTCCTTTTCAGTCAATCCCAACCACAGACTATCTCGCATAAACGCACTATAAACCGTTTACGACCATCACACAAACCGTTTCACGCAATTCTGTTACATTTAATAATGATTTAAATTTCCTTTGGGGTAATTAGTATAAGGACGGTGAGACGTTAAAGTTTAAATGGGCCGTCTAATAGGCAAGTGCTCTGTTCGAACGAGTGGTCAAGCAGGTTCGGAGTCCCTTATAAATTAATGATACGAATACGACATAGATATCTCTGTCGTCAATATTAAATGTTGGAGATTAGATAGATAGAAGACTCTTTATTGGCACACCTCAGTAAAAGTAACCTACAGTTTAGAAAAACAATTGATTATTAATTAATTAATGTGGTAGACGGGCAGATAGTAATAAATTACTGCTGCCGTTCTCAAACTGTGCTCTGTGGACCTCTAATCACACAACGTACCTATACACAATTCTCTCTAACAAAACCGACGTTTGATAGAGAATCGCGTTGTCCGTATACAACGCTTTTGCATAAGGAAAAAAATACTAAAGGTTTATATGGACCGTCTAATAGAGAAGTGGTCTGTCCGAACGAGTGGTCAAGCCGGTTCGGAGTCCCCTATAAATTAATGGTGCGACGTAGAAATCTATGTCGTCAATATTAAATGATGGAGATTATTAATTAACTAATGGGGTAGTCGGGCAGATAGTGATGAATTACTGCTGCCGTTCTCAAAGTGTACAGTCAAGTGCAAAAATATGTATCGAAAGAATCGCCTCATAAATATGGTACTAGCTCTTATTTCACTGGAATAAGATGCTATGGGGCATATTTTTGAGTCAGATGTGTACACCCATATTTTTACACTTGACTGTACCCATAAGCATAGAACAGATAATAGTACAGTAAGGTGTATCTTCGAAAGCGGTGTACCAAACTAGAAGCACTTTTTTTTAATACCACGTCTGTGGCAAACAAATATACGGCCCGCCTGATGCTAAGCAGTTACCGTAGCCTATGGACGCCTGCAACTCCAGAGGTGTTACATGCGCGTTGCCCACCCTTTAAAAACCTGTACACTCCTTTTTTGAAGAACTCCATACTGTATACCCTCGAGAAAACCTCGGCAGGGAGCTCATTCCACTCGGCAGTGGAATGAGCTCCCTGCCGAGCGTTGAGGTGATAGAAAGTGGCCGTTGGCATCATGTCAAACAATTATTCAGAGCACAGCCCACTGTACAAGCGGTAGAACACACACAAGGAGGCAAAGTCTCTCCTTAGACTTAAAGGTTTAATGCCGCTTGTGAGTTTTCTTCTGTATTACAGTAACAATAAGATGCCTCGGTAAACATTGCAGTAGTTAGTGTACACGTGTTGTTAAGAAGAAAGTGGGGGACCCGCACGAAATCACCTTTTCATACAAACGTAGTCCTGTAGGGCTAAGATGGTCGGCTCTTTATCATTTGTCACCATGCCTGTCACGTTCTAACAAGTATGTAAGTGCGAAAGTGACGGGCGTAGTGACAGGTGATAAAAATGGAACCATGCTGCCACTGCTGCGGTGGTCGCATTTTTATCACTTGTCATGACATGCGTCACTTTCGCACTTACATACTTGTTAGAACGTGACAGGCTCAACAACACAAACTCGCTCGCAACAAACAAAATCGCTTACTTTCTTTCTAATGCTAATAAAAACGGACTATAGAGGTAAGTAGTCCCCAGTCTTAGAGGTTTCCAGATCTTAGAGGTCTCCAGTGCTTCAAAGTCAAAAAAAGAATCCAAAAGTGTGACCAAACATTTTGAGAACCGTTGATTACCGCTCGGTTCACGCGTCCCATTGTCGATTAAATATATTGACACCGATCGAAGATGCGGGTTTTGTTATTTAGAACGCTAACCTACTACTGAAACAAACCAGTATTAAATATCACTTTTGTCTTCCTCCTGTTGTCCACGCCATTTTTGCCACGGCTCATGGGAGCCTGGGGTCTGCTTAGCATTCTTAGCAACTAATCCCTAGAATTGGCATAGTCACTAGTTTTTACGAAACCGACTGCCATATGACCTGCCAACCAACCCTTGAGGGGGTAAACTAGGATTTATTGGGATGCGTCCAGTTTCCTCCCGATGTTTTCCTCCACCGAAAAGCGACTGGTAAATATCATATGATATTTCGTACATAAGTTCCGAAAAACTCATTGGTACGAGTTCCTGATTGCAAGTGTTAGAAATGTAAGATAATTTATATCATTATTATTGGCAAAACACCGTTTGTCATCAAACTATTTCTATTTTGATACTAATTGTTAATATTTATATTAGCCGGGTTTGTAAACGTGCTCTAACTGACAGCCCAGCTGTCATGGGCGCGGGCTGTCAAGAGAGCTTCCCGCGTCAACGTGAGCGTCGGTCGTCGGTCTTAACATTATCATGTACTTAACTCAGAAATAAATCAATTACTCAATACCTAGTGCGTTTTACTTCTTTCACAAGTCTCACCCTCTTACCGCTAGGCCACCAGCGTATTAAATATCACTTTTGTATAAGCCTTGACGTCTATGTCGAATGATGGTCTCTATTAACGTTTCTTCAAGTCTCTTTTGGTTGGACTTAATTAAAATAATAGTTGAAGAAATATTTCTTTTAATATTGCTCATTTAATAGTATAGGATACAGCCATATCCAGGTATCATAAAATTCTTTCGATAAGAACACAGAATCGGTTTATACGCCACGCCCGATGGCACAAGACGAACGTTGTTCAGAACGATAAAATGCTCAGAGCCTGCATTTCTATCGATTAAATTACGGTAATTTCATCTTTCTTTATAATTGTTTACTGAAGAAAACAAAACAATGCGACATTAAGTAATAATCCGAATGACTTCGCAAAAAGAATGAGATTGAAATAATGACGTCACACGTTAAAGCACTCGTCTGTTTTCTTTACTTGGTAATATTTATAAAAAATGGATTTAGCTGTCTTCTCTCAATTTTGACACACCTAAAACTTCATCAATATTTAAGCAGACAGAGGTATTACCATTGATGTACGTAATAGGGGTAGATGAGGTACCAGGCGCTCGATCGTGAGCCACAAAATATAGGTTCCGGGACCTATATTGAATTAGTCGTACGGGTGACGCTGAAGTGTCAACATTGTCATCAAATTCGATAAAATATTGCCAAAGAATGCCGTGTTGCGCCTTTTTCCAGTGCTTCAATAGCTCCAAGCACAAAAACAAAGCTCACGGTATCACTTTTCATTCGTAAGTACTGTAATAACATTTGAAAACATAATTTTTTCTAAATAAAATTAAAAATTTCCTTGTTATTGAGTGAGCGCGACAGTTAAATAATGCATTACCCATGTGAGTAACACGTTTATCCGAGTGTCAAGTAGGCCTGCCCACTTCATGCATTGTAGAGTCAGCAATTTTTTTTATAAATAATGCAACTTTTTAAATCATGTGCTCCTATTCCTTGAAACTATAGAATGTAACCGGTTTTTATTTTAATATACGAATAACCGGTTGTTAACCAAAAATTCAGTTTTTCTGATAGTATTGTTAAAACAATATCTTGCATTAACTTGAAATCCAAATATCGGGAATAGTCCATCAAAAATTACTAAATAGTACTTGTACAACAATAGGAAAACTATGGACAACATTTTTAACGAAAGCTCGATTTACAATTTTAATATGCGAGTTATAGTGTAGGTTTCATTCGTTATGAGAATAGTTTGTTATAATATTGGTAGTAATTGAGGAGTGGTGTATTTTGAGTTTAGTGTCGCATGCACCGGAAAGGTTTTAAGATGTATTTATGTATGTTGAAAACTGTGTAAAAATATTTAGAACAGATATTAGATCAATCAAATTCAACCTTTTATCATAAACAAAAGAAATAAATAATAATCATCTCTATTTGTCAAGTAAAATGTATGATGACTGGTCTGGCCTAGTGGGCAGTGACCCTGCCTATAAAGCCGATGGTCCCGTCCCGGGTTCAAAGTTCTAATGATGGAATCTATGAAGAATTGAGGGAACACTTAAAGTCTTATAGGTACACATATAGTGATTTTTGTGGTTTTTGTTTACAAATTAAGCATTTTCATCCAAAAACTGGCAATTAGTGTAGTGGAACTGCTGATTATAAACAGAACGAAACTCCCTAACTACGTATTTACCGTTTGAGTATTTGTTTTAATTTGTCCTCTTTGTAGAGCAACTAAGGTGATGAAAATGAAAACGATGAAAATCAGAACGAATACTTTAAATTGAACATTCTAATGTAAGGGCACGCTGCCGTCTCAAATCGAGAAAAGTGGGACATTGCTAATTTCGCCTTCGATAGGGAATGATTAAAAAAAATATAACTTCAAAATCAGTATTAACGTTAAAAAAATGAAAACTATAATGTTTAGAGAAAAAACTTTCACTTATTTCTATTTTAAAACGAGCTGCAGCTGTGGAAATGCCTAGCGATTGAATTGTGAAAATTAAAAATGATGCTCGGTTTCGTTTTTAATACAATTTTTTTTCTCCATACATTATAATTTTCCTTTTTATACCGCCCTCTCCGCATATATTTTTTAATTGTATAGATAAACTATCGGTTTTACATATAAAATACATACAGTTTTACATATTTTATTTGTGTTAGCGAAAAAAAAATTGTTTTCCATAAAATAAATAAAGTTCCTATTTATTTTAAATACGTATATATTTTATAAATATTTGTTTCCTGACGCTACCTAATAAAGACCGCCGTTGAAGGCGCTTATGCCCATGACTTACAACTTGTCCAATATAAGTGAATCCGTATACGTATCGTAACTATGAATAAACAAGGTTCACACTTTTATATTGGTTATCTTGAGTCGTGCGCTCGGTGAACGATTGGAATATATAAATACCAGGAGTAACTACGAATTACCAGTGATTACATTATCTTTTGTCAAGCGTACTTGTCTTTTCCGAAAAACCATCAGAAGTGAAACCTCGAGATCCCTATCAACTGAGATCATATCGTTATACTGGTTTTCTCGAGGCGACACGTTAGTTGAACATAGTGAATAGTCGACCAGGGTTTCAGAAGTAAAAAACGAGGGTCAATTTCATGCTTTAAAAATATGATAGTCAATCATTTGATATTAATCTCAGTGTAACTCGCTCGCTCAGATATTTGCTTGAAGTGAGAGACGGTCTAAGATTAGGTAATATCAAATCATTGTATTTTTTAAAAATCGAAATGACTTAATATCACTTTAAGACGACAATGTAAGAAGTATGTACGTCTCGCATACACATTTGTATAATGTTATTAGTTTTTCTCTGTTGCACCTCGAGGAATACGCAAAATATAGGGGTCTCGCTTGCGCAGCACTGTTAACTATATTTGGTTATCCCTGTTGCTCGTTGTGCACATGTACATTATAATGGTGTGTAGTATTTGCAAATGAGTGGGTGCTGGACCAGATTTTAGTTTTGTCAACTATTTACGTCACATATCTACCCCTTTTACTTACATCAATGGGTATTACTATATATAGCTTAAATCTAATATTAATAGGCCCTCGAGGCATTGTACCAAGGACGCTGGCGGCAATTCCTCGTTATATCGCAATGCTGATACGTTGTGCGAGGAAGCTGCCAGCTCTTTGGTCACCAGTTACGTCAACCAGACGCTTTGCGATTTCTGCAAATAAACCTGTGCGCGCTGGGACTGCCTGGGACCCCATTGGACCTATAGTTTCAATGCGAAATTGTACAAAATGGTACTCTCTACCGAGGGTTAAGCTTTACATTTACACTAGTGTCCAACAGAAGGTTCGATTTCGGCAGGTTTAAATAAGAAAAAAATACACTTAAGGTGTATTAGGGTAATTCTGAACGTCGAAAACCCTCCCTAATTACGAAAAGGAACTCTTACTATGATGAAATTTTGGGTGATTTTCATCTGATTTTCGGAATTATCGGACATACAAAAATACCCGAATACACGTAATTCACCATAATAAACATTTAACTTGGAATATCTATTCATTTCAAATCGCACGTGCCCTATTTCGGTCCGTAGATCTAGCTCGCCGCTCATTGAAACATATCAGTGTTTGATATGGACAACCCATGCATTCATTCAGATTACGCCCTAGATAATCTGAACCTAGAGCTACAACTGTAATCTCATAATAGTGGCGGCGATTTATCTTGCAATTTTGTTTCAGACGATGCGTAGTTGCGTTTGTAAACTCCGCTACGTACCGTAAAACGGGGTGAGTAGGGACAAAACTGACATTAAAACCTCATTAAAACGTTATTTTTACATGTGGCAAACTGATTTTTATACATAATAAATGTTCCGGCCGTTTGAATTTTAGATTTTTTATGATTTTGTGTAGTTCCTAAATAATAAATAGTAGGAAATTCCAGCTCCGTAGTAGGGGTGAGGAGGGATTTCCTACTAAGATGAGTTTTGAAAATTGTAGGATCGACACTTTGGGATTATGAACCTTATAATAGGTTGATTTGTTATTAGAATATATAATTTCCATAGCAGTAGCCTGTACAAAAACAAACTCACCCCTCTGTCATCCCTCCTCACCCCATTCATAACCCAACTGTCCTCGTCCCTCTCCCTAATAATCCTAATCCCTATTCACCCTATTTTACGGTACTCGTATAATCTATCATAATTTCAGGTAAGAAAAGCTTATTTTTTTGTTTGCATGCTTACATTTCGGTTTAAAATCTCGAGCACATGTCGAAATTTATAAGCGCAAGTCGCTTGGCGTGTTTCTTACATTTCTTACTTGGGACTAGCTGCGAGTTCAAAGGAGGAAAGAAAATATCCGGCGCGGCGGTTCAATTCGAGCTGTTTTTTTGTATTTTGAGCTTAATTTCTCGAGGATTTAACAACTGGAGACGGCTTGTCTGTAATTTTCTGTACAAAACAGTCTGCCGATTTTGTGCGTAACGTACAAATATCCATGTCAGATAAACGTCAGTCCATACAATACATATGACCATTGGCCGAGGTTTTCACACAGAAGGGTAAGCTCTTAAAGGCAACTCCAGTTGTTAAATCTTCCAAGTCAGTAGGCCTAGCACAGAAGCGACGCAACAATATCTCGGCGCGAGATTGACTAACCGTCACCGTCCCTATTTAATTAATACAACTAGAAAAAGAAGGGTTCCTGAGCTAGGCCGACTGGTAGCTGTTACGTCAGATTTTTTATCACATTCGTATTATATTAAAAATCGTATAAGTACACAAAACAAATATAAACTTTACAAATAACTTTACTATTTTAGCCTTATGAAACTGGTCCGTGTAGACATGGTATTAAAAATATAAGCACGCGAAAGTTCTTAATTTTATTATGGCGTGTGCTGTCATCGCATATGCTAATAAAATATCAAGCGAAATAGGTTTAGGTTTATTGTCATAAATTATTACCTCCTTATTTATAAGACTAGGAAACCTTTGTACAATTTTGTCCCTTTCTAAGAAACACAAATTTCAAAATGACGGATAAGGAAAAAGATTATTAAGTAGTCCATTGAATAAAAAGTTCTAGAGTGCGTGAGTTAGTAACGTAAGATGTTTCTTCGGAAACATGTCAAGAGTCCCTAGGTAATAAACATACTAAAACCCCGGGACACTAGGAGGAGCCCCGGAGTGGGGGGAGGGGGGGAAAGGGTCCATTTTTTCATTTTTCGCTTAAATCTCAAAAACGGTACATGTTAGAGAAAAACTTTCAAGGAAAAGTTGAAAGGCCATAAAATTATCTACAAGTTGTACCTAAATCATTTTTTTCTATTCCCAGCCGTTTCTGAGTTACACGCAGTAAAAAATGATTTTGGCTCAAACAATTTCCCCATACTACATACCCATGTTTATCACATCAATCGATCAAAAAATATTTCTTTCTTCCAAAAAACTCAAATGTGCAACTTGTGACCGGTACTGATAGATTGCTCTTAATTAGGCCTATAATTGGTAAAATAAACACATTCCTCCATGGAAGCCTTTAGGAGGAATCGATTGTCAAAATATTATATTAGGGTAGTTTGAGTTACTGAACTTGATCTTTTTATTTTTTTCTTCCAAAAAACTCAAAAGTGCAACTAGTGACCGGTACAGATAGATTGCTCATAATTAGATCTATCATTGATAAAAATACCAGATTCCACCACGGAGGCGTTTACGGGGAATTGAATTTTATTAGGGTAGTTACGATACTTGAACTTTTTATTTTTTTTCTTCCAAAAAGCTCAAAAGTGCAACTTGTGACCGGTACTGATAGATTGCTCTTAATTAGGTCTATCATTGGTAAAAAAAACACATTCCTCCATGGAAGCCTTTAGGAGGAATCGATTGTCAAAATATTATATTAGGGTAGTTACGCAACTTGACCTTTTTATTTTTTTTTCTTCCAAAAAGCTCAAAAGTGCAACTTGTGACCGGTACCGATAGATTGCTCATAATTAGGTCTATCATTGATAAAAAAACCAGATTCCACCATGGAGGCGTTTAGGAGGAATTGAATTTTATTAGGGTAGTTACGATACTTGAACTTTTTTTTTTTTCCTCTAGTGCCTTTCATATGACATTAATGTCCCAACATTATCCGTTGTTCGGATTTTTTCGATGAAGGTTCACACGTAGCATGGGAAGGGGTCCGCCCTCGTTAAGCTTATGCTAAAACCCCATGCTCATCCGTGACGTCATAAAAAAAGCATCGATGATCTTTTACAACCCCTCCTCCACTCAAAGTGACGTTGAAGAGGCTGGGAAAATTTGCTTCTTAAAATGGTATGGAGCACCAACTAAAGTCACCTCTCTCAACCAATACCGCTTCCAGTCCTTTATGAGGTCAGTAGCCAAACTAAAGCCAGACATAAGCTCTCTCCCACCCACGGAAAGTGCGGCAAAACAGCATTCCCGGCGCACTTACTATCAAGTACAACAGTGGCTTGAGAATGAGCTGCCTCCACAAGAGTGGGGATAGCAGTCTGTAGGAAACACCCTGGAGCCCATAAAAACCGAAGATCCACCAGCACCAGAGGCCTTACTACAGACCATATTTTGCCGTTGCACTAAAGATTGTGCTAGCGGCAAATGTGGATGCCGAAAAGCAATGCTCAAATGTTCAGCGGCATGCCTTCATTGCCAAGGGAAATGCCTTAACAGCGTATCCATTCAGGAAGATGATGATGATGGTGATGGTGATGACGAAGAGCTTCACCACGAATCACCTACATCTGAGGATGAACAAATAATAGAAGAAGAACTCTTAACAGGACCGTCCCAACCCAAAAGGATGAAAAAGTAGTCATCATCATCATCATCATCATTATCATCGTCATTTCTTACAATCCACAACAAAAACGGAGAAAAAAACGGTCGTCTGCGGGCACCCTAAGTTGGTAAAATAAAAAGTTTTCGAATTTTTCACCTTTCATGGGATGTAGCTCGAAAACGGCTGGGAATAGAAAAAAATGATTTAGCTACAACTTGTAGATAATTTTATGGCCTTTCAACTTTTCCTTGAAAGTTTTTCTCTAACATGTACCGTTTTTGAGATTTAAGCGAAAAATGAAAAAATGGACCCTTTCCCCCCCTCCCCCCACTCCGGGGCTCCTCCTAGTGTCCCGGGGTTTTAGTATGTTTATTACCTAGGGACTCTTGACATGTTTCCGAAGAAACATCTTACGTTACTAACTCACGCACTCTAGACCCCCCTTGGAGGGACTCATTCAATGGACTAAAGGGCGTTTTAGACTTGACAGTCGCTTATGAATAATGTTAACGCCATTAGTTGACAATCGGCCCTAATATCAAAGAGAATTTAGTATAGAGGCGTATTGTCGAAGTAAATTTTGTAGTCAACTAAATTGACTACCATCTTTCGACACAGGACTAAAACTCTTAGAATGGCATATGGCTATTTGACCCATGCTCTTTCACTGAAATGTTTTAAATATCAAACAGTGTCGCCATCTACTCGAGTATAGGCCAAAGGTATATCGCCATCTATTCGAGCATAATTTTTTCTTAGACTTGTCATCTATCTTGTACGGAGTTAATATATCTTCCAGGGTTCGAAATTATCCAGATAATTATCGTGATAATTATCCGATAATTATCGGATTATTATCCCAAGTATGGATGGTGCTATATTTATTTAACGCAACAATCAACGTTCCAATTCACGCGCGGTTTGTTTTTAAACATACCGTATTTTATAAATTTTAGGTTAATATGAAATCGATAATTATCAGGCATAAAAATCACGATAATTATCAAGATAACTATTATTGATAATTATCCTTTCGAACCTTGATATCTTCGCTAGTATTACTGCCACTACTTTCAGAAATCGCATGTCTTTGTCTCTACATAAGTACCAAATCGATACAGAGTTAAGACTTCTGTTTGTAGATATTTGGTTACTTAGTGATTTTTGGTTGGCAACGGCGAAATTAGAACAAACGATCATTCGAGAACATTTCAAGTAACGGATTAAGCCAAATAAGGCGTTTAGATACGCTAGGTAGTTTTGTGAAGGCGCTCATTTCAGAGCAGTATTGAAAACGAGAAAATACGTGAAGTACAATTGTTTGAGCATATACACAATCTACATTAGCTGGAAGGCCGTACCAGGCGTCCTTAACCTCGGAGCGTTGTTTAAGATTCAGCCAATGTGTACATACATAAAATATATTAAAAAGGTATATTCACTTAAAAATAGTAGATTGTTAAAGGATGAAAGGCACCCATTTCTGTCGAGGAAGTTTGGCGCTCGAACGCAATGAGAGCGCCAATGGTTCGAAACTGAAATGGTGCCTTTCATCCGACTTCAACACTCTACTTCTCAACAACTCAGGAAAGTTAAGATACATGTATATAAAAAAAAAGTATGAACTTACATCACATGAGGACTACGTTTGTATGGAGAATCGATCGCGAATTTATCACACTATCCCTTTTCTACCACTAGATATTGTAGCAAGCGGAAATTTGACGCAGATATCGACGTAATATAGACATCATAAAGCATCAATCTCTTTCATTCAAGTGATATCATGTCGTTATCACGACGATAGTAGATAACCGGGAGTAATTACAGTAAGTAAATTTTAGGACATTTTAATTTATAATTTGATCTTTTTATTTTTTTCTTTTTGTTGACAGTATTATTATTTATTATTGATGTATGTCTTTCCCATCCTGGAACAATGGTGTTCCGGACCTTTGGGAGGCGTGCACGGAGCTGAAGCCAACACGTAGAGGCCCTTTTGACACTTTAATGAAATGTAAGGGGTACACCGAGCGGATGCTGCCTTTGCCTGTGTCATGGGCTCATGGGACGCACGCAGAGGCAGCACCCGCCAGGGTGTAAGGACTAATTGAGAGTTTATGGAATCTAAAATGAACTGGGCTATTGGGTGAAAGCGATGGACTAAATACAGTAAATACGGGGCTATGGGATAAAAAACCGGATGGCTGCCTAATAAATAAATAAATAAATATTATAGGACATTATTACACAAATTAACTAAGTCCCACAGTAAGCTCAATAAGGCTTGTGTTGTGGCCGTTGTGAGTACTTAGACAACGATATATATAATATATAAATACTTAAATACATAAAAAACACCCATGACTCAGGAACAAATATTCATGCTCATCACACAAATAAATGCCCTTACCAGGATTTGAACCCGGGACCATCAGTTTCATAGGCAGGGTCACTACCCACTAGGCCAGACCGGTCGTCAAATCTAATAAAACGGTATTCAAATTTTTATCCGGCAGACGGTGACTCGCCCCCACAAGATGGGCCTCCACAAAAAGCGACATCTAGGATGGCTCAAGGGCAACAGCGGTGTGAGCGGCTCACGGGTATTGACAGGTGTTCGCCGCTTTCTACCTTCTTTCTTATTGATGTTCTGATTATCTTATTTATTGTTTGTTACTTATTATCTTATCTTTATTAATTTTGTATACATTTGACGATCTTTTTGTGAATTTGTGTTATTTTTAAGTGAAAATAAGATGTAATTTCCAATTACAAATAAATATATCTAACATAATCTATCTTCTGTTACGCCCTACGGTATTTATAAACGTAAATGCATACGGCCGAAATGAAGAACATTATAATTTACAACTTTAACAGTCAAAAGTTGGTCAAAACGCCCGTCGGTCAGGCACGTATCAAACGCCGCTTCAGAGACCCCACACTAGCGCCATTTGAGCGTTGGCGTCTTATCAGCGCTATGGAAAATAGCCCTAAGGGCCACCAACACTAGCGTTTCTCGAATCTCGAGCGTCGGCTTCTAATCAAATCTATGGCCGCCGCTGGACACAACGTTGGCGCAACTGCGCAAGAAGCGACGCTATTGTAGCTTTATAAAATAAGAGTCCAGGCGTAGGGAGCCAAATCGATGAGCCCGTCCGTCGCTTCCTGCCTTCACCTGCTGGGCTAGCACAGGTGTGGCGCGACAGTACTCGCCCGGGCGAGATACTGTTTGCGCCACTCCTGTCACTCTCACTCCTGTGCTAGGCGTCCTGGGGACTTACTATGGCAAGAGTGACCTACATCATCTCCAGTTCTGTCATTATTACAGTTAAAACCTGGGGCAATTGCTGATCAGCTAGATTTAAATGACAATCCCTCACTGAAAACTAACATTGCTTATTTGCATTAACTAATTACTCTACATCTCCAAAGCGAACAATGATAACCCGATTAAATTGTTATGGAAAGCGGCACCCTATGCCGTAACATACTCAAGAGCAATGAAAACCGGTCACTTAGTATTCAATTCTCATTCAAAGTGTACCCGTATTCATTGACGTCGAGTGTATATCCGCCTTATGGAACACGTTGTTTATTTACTCGTATGAATCATTAGAGAACGTTAATTAAGCCCTAATAGTGCAAAGGTTCTTTTACTTCACACTCGGCAATTAATAAAGTCGCCGTCAGATATATCAGAGCGGCCAATATGTTCAAAAATATCTCAACATGCACTTTAACGTCTGGGTATAACCTTTGTTCAGGTATTTGTGAACACCTTGGCCGCTCAGGTATCTCTGATGACAAAAAACCCGCAAGATACCAACTATGTCAATTAGGAGAATTAAATTTGTTCGAGATTAGATTATCGAACGAAATTACATTACAATTATGCAAAGATATGAACACATGCCTTATACGTACGTGTAATTTGGTGCGTCCGATGTCAAAGACATGTATTGACTTTTGTGCCTTATTCCATTGTAATAAGACTTGAAATGTACAAATATATTTAAAGCTCGTACTATATCTACTCGTATGCGGTGATTCATTTAATTGTTGTGATGTAATAAGTGTAGGGAACCGAGTGGTTTTTTATTCCGTTTCGCAAAAAGTGGATTTTAGTCGATTCCGGATGGTATTCTGTACGCATAGCGCGCGGCATACATATCTGGCCTTAATTCAGAATGTCAAAAGTCTGCTCGATGTTTTGGGTTATCAAATGGTTATAGACGCGTGTTGTAACCACTAGAGATTATGACTGGTATATTGACAACGTATTAAAGTTGTTAATGATATGTTGATATGAAGGTCAATATGGGTAAGTGTGGCTACAGAATACGTGTAACTGTGTACTAGGACATGTTTACTCATTAATACTAATATAATCAACGTTGTTCCGAGTTTATACATTTGCCACTAAAAGCAAGTAGCAAATGTACGAACTCGCAATAAACACTCATAAATGTGTAAAGAGGCCCCAATCACTTACTCCGCCGACACACTTACCCCTACTGATTCTATCTTAGCTTTAGCTTACTATCTTTACGCATATTAATAGTACAATTCCACAGAGAACAGAGGGCCTACCGCGAAAACCGTTATTCGCAAATTGCGGAGATCTTTCTCTTTTACTCTCACTAAGAAGTAATTAGAGTGACAGAGAAAAATGCCCGCAATTGACGAATTTCGATTTTCGCGGTAGGCCTTCTGGAAATAAGGGACTGCCGGCAGAGGGTGTGCTTCGGTCAAGTACAAGCGAGGATGGTTAACGATATGAAGCAGGCAATCCTAGTGCCCAACGACTTTTAAAAAAATCAGTAAAACAACAACAAATAATTAAATACTTAATTAAAAGTAATATTATTACATACACCTATTATGACAATATTGGATAAAAATTAAGTATGTTTAAGAAATTACTAATTAACTCCCATTATTTGCGCCCACGTCTCTTGATTTATTAATCAACGGGGCTTCATATAGAAAGAACGTGTGTTCTCATTTGATACGCGAACAAGTCCAGTTCTTCATCGATCTATTACATATTGTAACTTTGGACAATATGGGATCGGTTTTATTCTTGGTTTTCCAACGACAAACAGACAGAATACCATGAGTTTACCGTGGCCATTTACGATAGCGACTGCGTAAATGCACTCTCATTGGATCTCTTTCATACTCGTAAGTTCAACATTAATTGGAGCGAGTGAGATGCGCTGTGAGTATACGAATATGTCCTTGAGTATACTCATGGTAGTCTTGGTAAGCGTACAAGCCTATGCCGCAAATATTAGTCGGCTAGTGATTTAAACGGTCCTAGATGTGGTGAATCACTCGTGTAGACAAATACGTAGACCATAAGTGGTGAACGTTTAATTTAATAATGTTTGTACGAGGACGTTGTGGGCCGTTATTACAAGCTGTTATTCCGTTTTACCGTTGTCGCCCCATACTTATAAACCAAACCCCTTTTTGTATATGTATACCCAACAAAAGTAGGTTTTTTTGGCAGCTTAAATAATTTATTTCTTATCTAAATTGAAGTACCGAAACTAGTCCCAGTAGCTTCTGGATGGCAGCAAAAGAACGCTTACTGGACCATTTAAATCCACTTATATCAGAATAGTTAGACTTAGGGAAGAATTGTGTGTCCGTCCCTGTCCCTAGAAACCCCACACATTTTTATTTATACTACGTCGGTGGCAAACAAGCGTACGGCCCACCTGATGGCAAGCAGTCTCCGTAGCCTATGGACGCCTGCAACTCCAGAGGAGTTACATGCGCGTTGCTGATCCTAACATTCCGCACCCTCGATGAGCTCTGGCAACCTTACTCACCGCCAGAAAAACAACACTATGAGTAGGGTCTAGTGTTATTTGGCTGCGGTTTACTGTAAGGTGTACTGTTCTTCCCCAGACGCACAAACGCACCCAAATAAACATTATCATTAGAAAATGGTATTCTTCTGAACCAATTTCTTCATTTTAGACACTCCAGAGTCCAGGCAGTTTACGACCCTAATAGTAGTCGTATTAAACTTAGTCAGCCGTTATAAGTATCGATTTGGCTATTTATGGTCCTACCAGTGATAAATGCAAATTAACTGTAGGTACTATTTTTGTTTAAAAAGTACAGTCCAGTAAATAAAACAAAATGTCTATGGAAAGCAAGATAGTCTAGTGTACGCCTGTTTTCTGGACCTTTCCAAGGCGTTCGATCTGACGATCTGAACGACATCTTGTGGAGCAAGGTGTCGTCCGAGACCAGTCTCACTGCAGAGTTATTAGCGGTCTTTGAATACTGGTACAGCAATCAAATCAACTCTGTGCGGTGGGCAGGCGTGCACTCAGACGAATACGTGCTGAACTGTGGAGTGCGGCAGGGGGGGGGGGGGTAACCTCTCCGACCCTATTTAATATATATATGGACGGGCTGATTGAGGAACTCAGTGGCGCCAAGGTTGGTTGTAACATTGGCGGTACCTGCCTCAACAACATAAGTTACGCTGATGATATGGTGCTGCTGGCTCCCTCAATCAGAGCGCTCAGGAAGCTCCTAAAAATATGTGAGCATTATGCGGAGAGACATGGGCTCAGGTATAACACTACAAAAAGTGAACTACTCATCTTCAGGGCTGGCAACAAGAAACTAGAGGAAGTTCCTATGGTTGAGCTAAATGGTGCCGCCCTGAGGAGAGTAGATCGGTTTAAGTACCTGGGTCAATGGCTCACCGAAAGCCTTAATAACGATCCTGATTTGGAACGGAGCGCAGGGCGGTCAGATGCAATATGCTGGTGCGCAGGTTTGCAAAGTGTAGCAATGACGTAAAGGTAACACTTTTTAAAGCTTATTGTCAGTCTCTTTATGCTTGCAGCCTGTGGACCAGCTTCTCGCAGCGATCGTACAATGCGCTCCGTGTGCAATATAATAATGCGTTTAGGATACTGATGGGTCTGCCTCGGTACTGCAGTGCGTCGGGGATGTTCGCCGATGCCCGTACGGATGACTTTTACGCTATTATACGTAAAAGAGCGGCATCCCTATTGCATAGGTTGCAGGGTAGCACCAACAGTCTCCTAAACGTATTTGTCGTCAGAGTAGACTGCCCACTGATGAGACGTTGGAACCAACTGCATGAACCCAACGGACCAACGCATCATCGAAATAGATTATGTTAATTAGTTTTAGGTATTTATTGTTTTGTTTATATTGTACTAACTTAGATATATAGGTAGATAAATAATAATTGTTGTATGTACTAACACTATATGAGTTTTTAGCTCGAAATAAATGATTTTCATTTCATTTATTACACTATTTTCAAAACAAATTGATAACCAGTTAATTTTAAAAATATGCAATTTTTACTAAATATTTCTGATACGGAACCCTAAAAAGACTCGCAGCCTTCCTGCTACTGTACAGTCTACGTCAAAGATATGGTTACACTTTTGCACCCTACTTCTTTGCAAAAAGGCGAAAAATGTAAACATATCTTTTACCTCAACTGAACAAGAGGATTACAGAATTTTGTTATTCTAATTCTAATTTTAATGTTTCGACCGAAGGTATAGCTCAAAGCTAATTGTCATATTAGGACCGTGTTTCTTTAACAAAGCTACAGGAAAATAGGTACCAAAACGAATGATTCCATCTAACGCCGCGTTCTCGTAGGTACGAACATACATTAATTGTAATTACAATCCTTATCTCTTTAGATTAGTCATTGGCCTGTTGCGTCATACATCGGTAGTAATAGCAACCGACACATTGGTTTCATTACACATCTTTAAATTCATATTCAATTGATTTCAGATTTGGAGACTTCGGATAGATGTGTAAAATAAACTGTTTTATATTTTATCAATTTTAATTTAATGTCAATATTGACTGACACTTGTTTCTGACTACTTAAAGCCGGGTCCAGACGGGTGTAACGTGTAACGTAAGATTACGTGTAAATATATCGTCAACGTATGGACTATGGACGGCACTGCGTACGCTTTTGTGCTCGCGCTACAAACCAACAGCCGATGGATCAGGGGGCCTACCGCAAAAATCGAAATTCGCAAATTGCGGGGATTTTTCTCTTTTACTCTCACTAACACGTAATTAGAGTGACAGAGATGCCCGCAATTGACGAACTTAGATTTTCGCGGGTATAGCCCAGGCACGAGCGCTACATGTAATGCTCGTAGTACCGCCCACACACAAAATTCCTATTACCTACATTACAATTACACGATCGATTACATTACACGTTACACCCGTCTGGACCCGGCTTTATGTTTCTGGCATTTGATCCTCCCAAAAAAAACTATGAATTAAATGACACCAGACAAAAATAGCCAAGTCTGTCTGTTACCTCTTCACGGTTAAACCGCTGAACCAATTTAGATGAAGTTTGATGTGGAGATACCTACTATGAGGCTTGGGAAAGGACAAGAAGTTTTTATCAATTAGATGAAGTCGCGGGCAAAAGCTAATAAGATATACAAGATGTAAAAAAATAGTGGGATACTGGGGATCCGTTTAAGGGCACATACGGTATCCTATTCTGATAAGGAAAAAGTAGAAGAAACCTTTTCTTGGCCTGAAAAACTAGTGCCTACACAAAATCTTGGGATTAGTTGTCAAGCAGATCCCCGGCTCCCACGACCCGTGGCAAAATGCCGGGACAACGCGAGGAAGAAGACCTGTTTGAATGCAAGTGAGATACACTGATATAGAAATTTAATTGATATCATAAGTATTTTATTTATAGTCATGAATACTAGGTGCAATTCGCCGAGCGTAATAGGTACCTATAGATAACTATTGCATGATAAATGTTATGCATAAATCTAGTAGCGCTAGATCACGTCCGATCAATTTCTTCATAGCCTGTTCTATTATAGACATTTCACACTTAACCTTAATACACCTTGGACCACAAGAAAAGGAAACATTAGTGGTAATTTCTGGATACAAAAGTTCCTGAGATTTTTCTATGTATTTTGGCCCTAGGTTTTTGTTTTAAAGATCTAACATATAACAGCTATGTCAATTCAGGAGGTAAACAATTGTCCTTTACCGCAAGAACCCAAAGGGTACTGGTTGTCAATGACTACTGGCACTACGATTCAATTAAAGCAATACTTTTTCAGAAATTAACCCTTTGACCGCTAAAGACATTAATTAATGCATTACTTCAGCCCATTATCAACTTTTGTGCATTCCGACAAGGTTCACATTTTCACAATGAGGTAAAAATGATCAGCATATGACATGATCATTTTGTATTTTTTTCTGATGAAGAATTTCTAGGAATTTAAAGAGGCCATGAGGCATGTTTTTTTTTTTATTTAGCCCATTAATGGGTTAAAAAAAGAAGTTCGGCAAATATCCTATTTGTGAGTTTGAAACCCGCTTGTGGCAGTGAATTTCTATTTTTTTTTGCAATTTATTTAGTATCTGCACTATTTAGTTCAAAGCTAATGTGTAAATATTGATACAAACAAGGTGAGGTTAATGTATATTGTTTGATGTGACTGGACACAAGACAAACAACAATTACAATGATTCATGTGGCTTGGTGTTTCCAGTTATGAAATCACAAATTGTACATGTGAGATGATGAAATTCATTATTAATTAAATAAAAACAAAGAAATGCTAATTTAAACTTAATTTTTACACATTATAAACTAACACAAGCGGGACTTAATCACATATTAACTCTGGGCAAGTAGAAACTTTAGCCAGTCTTCTCCTTAATAAAACTTAATATGCAATGAAGTCCTGCTTGTGTAAGTTAATTACAAAGAAATGGTTTCAATGATTTTTGACTATATTGATTACTCAATTGTTTCATCATCTTCCTAGCATTCTATTTATTTATTTTATTATTATTTATTAATCAGGCAGGCAGTTGAAACAACTGATAGTTGCCTGTATCTGAGTGATCTTCACTTAATATGTATTTTTGCGCTGGTTAAGTATTTCATTCTTCTGGCTTTTTTGCCACGGCTCATGGGAGCCTGGAGTCTACTTGGCAACTGATCCTAAGAATTGTCGTAGGTAGTCGCTAGTTTTTACGAAAGGAACTGCCATCTGATCTTCCAACAAAAAAGGGAAACTAGGCCTTAATTGGCATTACTCTGTTTTCTTCATAAAGTTTTCCTTCACTGAAAAACAACTGATATACAAATGATATATCATACATAAGTTTTGAAAAACTTATGTACGATTGCTTTGAACCTCTGGATCGGAAGTTGTACACTATGATAGCCTACAGGCGGTACTGATTACTCAATTGTCTACTGGATTTAAATCATCAGAGTATTAATAATCTCTATAAATACATTTGAAGTAATTCTATATTTTAAAAATATAAGATTAGTTCTAAGTAAAATATTGATTTTGTAATAACAATAAACAGTTTTTTTTTAGAATTGTTAAGTGGAAACAAAGCTGTAATAAAGCCCTTCAAACCAAGTCAAGTCAAAACAAAACATTTCTAATTTAAGTAGGCCTATACTTCATTTTTTCAGCATTAGAAAAAGGTTAAACAATCTTGACTGTCTTCCTATTGAATAACAGTTTTGAATAAGTCACGGCAAAACATATGATCATTATATAGGACGGCATCAGACGGCGGCGGCATCGGACTGTAAGATCAAGTTTGCCATACATTTACTATGGCGTACTTGATTGTAGAAAAACGGACAGACTGTAGTAGTTTCTATTTTTTAAAGTGTTTTTTAATGAAAAGACATGTCATGTTGATTACAGTTTTTCTAATGTTAAATAAAACAAAGTATAGGAACAAACACTTTCAAATCAGTGACAGATTACATCATCTGTTTAGAGATTTGATGTAACATAGGTAATATTAGTATATTAGCCAGTTTAACAGAATATGAATCCTAAATAATATAATTGTTTTACTTTTGTGGCATTGTTTGTATTGTTTTCATATTTTCTCTCATGTTCCATATGTGTCAAAAATAAAAGTGAAAATGCATTGTGAATAATTAATAAATTTGCAGGAAGTCTGTAACATAATTATTAAGAACACAACTGCACTAAATGAACGATTGATACAGTAATTCATGTTTGTTTTGTTTTCATAAGTTATTTGTAAAGTATGCAATATAGTAAAATTATTTAAAGGAAAATTTAATCCACAACAACCAATGCATATTTTAATGATGAAATAATCAAAACATTAAAAGCAACCACAACACTACAATTCTCAAGAACTCATTAAAACTAATAATATATCTTTGTATGTCGTATAATGATTACACCAAAGATAATACAATTACAGTTATTGATACCACCTCCCTAATAAAAAAGTCACACTTAAGCACAAGTGTTGTGACACCCTAATAAAAAAAACCCTGGCACAATTATATTGGCAAGAAACTGCATTGACCACATTAACATTCAGGAAAGACCACACCATTATTATTATTCACAGCACTGTCTTTGTTTATGTCATGATTTCTTTTAAAATTACAATGTGTTGACTGCAATGTATAATAAGTGAATACCAATTATGCAATAAGATTAATAGGACCAGTGAGATTAGTCACGACAAAATAAACAAAGCATGTTTACTTACCAGTTGGAACTCTCTCCGCCTGTCATAAGCCCTCTTGATGGCCCTATCGAGCCACAGGGAGTGTATGTGCGGTGCGTAGTGCATGAACAGCCGGCTGTCCAGCGTCTGTGTGCTGTTAAAGTGCAACGCCTGCTGTCCTACATCTAAATTTCTAGGATTCTCCCACGGTATCGCCAATTTGTCCCTCGCGTCAACTAGAACTTGTATTCCTTTCACTATATTCTGATATATCACATGCTGGTACTCTCGTACTAGCTCAGGCTCGAACTTCACTTTGTGTATGATCCTCATCTGTTTGAGGAATGTCGACTTCCCGCTTTCACCCGCTCCGAGCAGCAGCAGCTTCACCTGCCGTCGCAGTGTCTGCTTGTCCTTCTCTAATATCCGGTCGATCTCTTTGCTCCTGTAGCGCTGCTCGATCTCCTCCGGAGACAGCTTCAGCCGCAGCCAGCAAGTCAGCGCCTCCGTACAACAGGTACATGACCACAAATCGTTGGCCATTTTGCATGATTATCTACGCCCATAGAAAGTGAAATTAAGCACGTGATGTTAAACACATCTTGAACGGTTCATTGTACACATATAATCGTAATAGCACTACGTATGCACTGATAAATATTTTTTTAAACTCAATTCAGAAATATACACGCATTCCAGTAATCACCCCTCCCAAACTCAAGAGAAAACTTGGGCTGCATCATAGACAAGTTTTGATTGACGTTTTAGCACACCTAACATGTTAAAAACTGAAATATAAAAAATTACTTATTTACAAAAGACAAAAACTTTGTAAACAAATAAAGAAAACATATTTTACGTTGACGTAGTTGGGAATTTTATATTCTACAAAGATTAATTATAATTAAACAGAACGAAAGACACATAATTGGACTGAAAGGGCTACTTGAACGGACACAGAACTGTCATTACCGTCATATACTTCCATTCATTCGTTCAATTCATTCTTCTCTTCCTTTCTTTCACAACAATTTCCCACCAATCCGCAACGATACGTGTGACGTGACGTAAAAAAGTGCATGTTCGCACGTGTAGAGTTGTAGGTCTAATCTTCAATTTATTTTTAGTCTTAATTATAAATTGTATTGAAAAATAATAAAACAACAGGTTTACTCCAATTTATTCGTGAAAACCTCTATACTTGTTGTTCGTGATCTCCTCACAGCCCGTGTAAAGATGTGAAATATAATCAAGAAATGTCCAAAGAAGGTTATAGTTCCGAAAAAAGAGAAGGTGAAAATAAAGTTTTACTCTTAGAAAGATTGCAAACGTATCTGAAAGACAAGAAGAGTTCTGACGTCGCCGAA
The DNA here is from genome assembly GCF_033807575.1 of Cydia pomonella. Taxonomy (NCBI): domain Eukaryota; kingdom Metazoa; phylum Arthropoda; class Insecta; order Lepidoptera; family Tortricidae; genus Cydia; species Cydia pomonella. The sequence continues at coordinate 18,823,669 of NC_084711.1, forward strand.
GCGGGGCTCAGTTACAGTAAACCGAGCACTAGTTACGAGCACGATCATCCACCACCGTTCCTCGAGGAATCTACGAACATATTGAGAGACGTGCTGAACCATAAGAAGGCGGAACTGCTGCGGCAACCGGAAATAGTATCTTTTTTAAAATCTGTTTCTTCTGACTTGAAGAAATAAGTAAAGATGGCGGTCGCAGCTCAAAAGAGCATTGCATCTCTGATGCGCAAGACTCTGGACCGGCAAGAGGCCACGGCACGCATCAACTTTAGATTCAAAGAGCGCCAAGTCGAGAAAATTATTCTACACTTCGTAAAAGATAGAAACTCTGTCCCTTACACGGAACTAGTCAAAGTGCTTAGAGAATATCCTCTAAATGACGATAACCTTAAGATCTTAATAGAGGATTGCTTGACTTGCGTGATGTTCTTAGGACGCGAGTTTAAGCAGTTTTTGGCACTGGTGTGTAAGGTGGACTGGTCGGATCGTAGTGAGGAGTTGGTCGAGCTGTTTGGCCGTTTCACACTTAACCTGGTGACGGCACACACATACCACTGCCCTATGGTGCTAGCTAATTTAGTAACACAATTTAAAGGTAATCAACTTCATTGGTTCATTGAATTATACATTACAACAGCTTATTTCCAAACTGTGATATAAGAACTGCTTAGTATCATTTTAGGCTAGTGTCTGATGCAGGCATTTCTTTAAAGTATGCCACTGCCTGTTCCATATTAGCTTAAAAATTAATACAAAATTCTGTCAACATGGAATTTGGTGAAGGTTTTTAGACTGATTACATAAAAACCTCTGGATATATTTTATCCATTATTAAATTTTCTTTTTGTTTTCTTAATCTCATTTCTTGTCTATTAATTCTTCAATTTCGGGCCTGTAGTTTAAGTTCATCCTCCCACTCTGATAGAGGTCTTTGAATATTGATTCATTCTTTGTTCCAGCAAATGGTGACAATTGGGATGGGCATCCACCAGCTGGGACTGTAAAACTATGGTCCAACATACACTCCCTTATTGCACAAATAGTTGCAACAATGCCTATGTAAGTATTTGTCTATTTCGGCATTGACTTATAGGTATTGCTACATAAAGACGGGCCTTATGGGCATTATGAAGTGGGCAAAAAAAAATGGTGTGCAAATGTCTTTGTGCTCGGCATTATATGAATGGGCCTATCTTTACTTTTTAAATCTTTGTTTTTGAGTACTTATATCATCTGTCTGTATCACAATATATGTGTCAAAGTCTAGTCAAAGGCCTCACTTTGTTGCTTACCATAAGGAGATTTGCTTGTATCTTTATACCTGAATAGAATAACCTCAATATCACAAAGAAGGCAAGGCCGCCCTGGCATAGAACCGCCATATACAGAACAACATGGAAATCCATGAAAGACACATATGTTCAACAGTGAATGCGAATATGCTAAGAAGAAGAGAATAAACATGTCAAAGCATCCTTATGGCAAGCAACAAAGTGGGACTTTTTGCTTGAACACAACACATTGTTGAACTGTTATTTTTATGCCACCTTTTTGAACACTTTTATACTTATTGCAAAAATTTTGGATAATAACTAGAACCTCGAAAGGTATTGTGTGACCTTACTATATTATCAATCATTTTTTTTTTTTTACCTTTTTGTATAATGAGATAATGACATTACTACACCTTGACTGAAATAGTACATTATGATACAAGTGCATTATGACAGAAGTAGGAAATTCGCAACAATTGGCAATAAATTTAACGAGCTAGTGTTTAAAATCAACCCCATTACTTTTGCAAGTGTAGCATATAACATTTTACCATACATATGGCCCTTAAAATTTTCAACATAGGCAAGTAAAGTGCTAATTACCGCACTAGGGTGGTAAAGTAGCACCATATGCACTGTAAAAGATTTTGAAATTATTGTATTTATTTTCTTTCAGGACCAGTGATCTGCTAATGCAGATAGTGATAGAACAGTTTCCATACTACAAAGCTGGGTGTGTCCCCAATAGAGCATATATACACAATCTGATCTGGATGACTAAGTACCTTCCATCAGTTAGGGAACATATCATGACAGCTATAGTTATTAGGTAAAGGTTTAAGTTCTTATTTACTATTTTAATATGTTTAGTTTATGGCCATAAATCTGGGTTTATTATATAATTTTGGCAGTCTGGTACATTAATTTTCTCATAGCAAAGTTAACACAAAGTTTGAAATTGGGTAAATATAATAAAAATTATTCATGACTTACCTTAATGATTTAAGGTTAGAATGAATTTCGAAGTGGAAAAATTACTGCCTTGTAGACTTAAACTTAAAATTTATTCTAAGTTTAATAGCATTATTCGCAGACATTTCTGCTTGATAAAAAATATATTTATGACTTATTCAACAAATAAATCATTCACATATAAACTAGCGGTTAATATCATAATTTGGGCAATATTACAAATGTAATATTCATGGTTATTGTTTTTTATTGTAATTTGTCTCAAGTTCAAATACTTTTTCCATTTTTGTTTGCAGCCTTATGGCCCAAACGTGAGATCAATGCCACCTTGGCCATCGTATCTTCCAGTAATGCATATCTATATTTTATTTCAGAATGGTAGAAATGGACTCAAACATAGTAGACCGAGCCAAGAACAAGCAGCCAGAGCTGATGTTCGAAATGGAGACAGACGAGAAAGACGAGCTAGCCCCAACACTAGATTACTGCATGCTGGAGATGCTGAGGTGGCTGGAAGATGAGCGGGATCCAGTACTGTTCACTATTTGCAACGTGTTTGAGAGGATTGTGCTGCCTACACATGGGATCAAGTAAGTGGACATTCATTTCTACTTTGAAGCTCATAAAATAACCAAGGTGTTTTAGCTTTAACATTCATTTTAAGCATAGGACAAAAACGAAAAAAGTTCAAAAGTTTTGTTGTTTCAATAACATTGATAATAATATTTGAAGTTTGAGTTTAAGAGTTTCTTGACATTGCAGGCAGCTCTGCTCAGTGCGCGCAGTTAAGCTGGCCATACACACTAGGGTCTGCCCTGCACAGTTTTGCTTGTACATATATATATCCTTGCTGAAATCCGGCCTCGATATGTCCGATAAAACCTGGTTGCAGCAGTTTCTACCGGCACGAAAGCCACGTTAAATTGCCTGCCAAGTTTCATGCTTTCTTTCGGGGGACAGTATTCTGACTACAATATAATTATTTATAGCCTATATAGTATCCCACTGCTGGGCAAAGGCCTTCATCCTTATTGGTTTTGAGTAATCTCCCGCCAGCCGTAGGTCTCGTCCAGGTCATCTTCGCCTGGGTCTGCTAGCTCCTCGCTCATCTTGTGGCACCCATACTGTGGCTATTTTGGCTCACCTCTGAGTGAATGCGGCAGACATGGCCGGCCCACGGGCCCAGTCCCATTTCAGCTCGGCGGTCTTAGCTCCAACATCAGAATGTGAATGAACATAGAATGCACATATCGACGACTTTAGACCATTAGCTTCTCCTTGCGTTTCGGGTCCGTCGTTCGACTTCTTTATCCTATATAAGACTGAAGGAAATTGATCGGTCTAGATACGGGTACTCGTCGACATAACGTATCGTCGGAGGGTACAAGTAGAATTATTTTTTTTGCTTAAGGTGATGTGTTGTTCCAGACACGTCCAATTCCTCCTGCTGTACGCGACATCGATCAGCCAGGCGTGCGCCGACCGGGTGCTGGAGCGGCTGTGGGCGGCGGCGGCGGGGCTGCAGGGCGCGGGCGCGCTGGCCACGCGCCGCACGGCCGCCGCGCACCTCGCCGGCCTGCTGGCGCGCGCCGTGCGCGTGCCCAACACCAGGTCAGTGCACACAGGCACCGCGGGCTACAGCGGCTGTGGGCGCCGGCGGCTGGCCACGCGCCGCACGGCCGCCGCGCACCTCGCCGGCCTGCTGGCGCGCGCCGTGCGCGTGCCCAACACCAGGTCAGTGCACACAGGCACCGCGGGCTACAGCGGCTGTGGGCGCCGGCGGCTGGCCACGCGCCGCACGGCCGCCGCGCACCTCGCCGGCCTGCTGGCGCGCGCCGTGCGCGTGCCCAACACCAGGTCAGTGCACACAGTATTCGAAATGTAGAGTGTTTAACTCGAGTTGGGCGCTCGAACCCACTAATATTCTTAAATAGATTATTTATTCCATAAAATTTGAACACGTAATGTTTCCGATTGTTAATCCACAATGTTCCATTGCAGACTGATCCACTACTTGCGAAGCATGTCCGAATGGTGCCACTCGTACATAACGGCCACGCAGGAAACTACCTCCAACGACAACACGAAAGTTCACGGCACCTTCCACGCGATCTGCCACTCGATATTCTACCTTGTGGCCTTTAAACACCACCATCTCTTCGCCAGCAAAGAGAGTAAGTACTTTAACTAAAGTCCTGTGAAACTCCAAAATAGAGACTACGTTTAAAGACAACTAACAAATACTGAGTAATTTTCTGAAATTCTTAAAATTTGATTTTTAATAATACTTCATTTCGTCAAGACAAGTCGACATTCCAAAAATATATTTTCACACCAATTTATAAGAATAAGACACCGGCAATAAGGCTTGTAAAAATGTTTGAGAACCTGACTGTACCAAACAGCTCTCACTTTCACCAATTCAGTTGCGAGAGTCATTTAAAAAGTCCTTTTCAGATTTAAACTTCGTGGAATCGCTAAACCTGCCTCGCTTGGTGACCTGCAGCCTGAACCCGCTGCGCAGCTGTCCCCCGCAGGTCACCCGCGGCTTCGCGGCCGTCACCCGCTCGCACCAGGTCGTCTACTGCCAGGCCATCATCGAGAAGAACAGTCGAGTCACGCTCCAAGCTACTAATATCCAGGAGTATGATGATTGGTTCCCGTATGACCCTTACATGCTGCCTGTGTAAGTATTATCCAATATTCCTACGAAGCTAGTGTAAGAGTCGGTCACCAGGTTGTGTACTGCCATCCACCGATTTGATCAGAAAAGAAATTGGCTACAATCTCCAAATTTAATTACCAATTTTAGATTTATGTAATTATACCCTCCTCATATTTAGCTTGTATTAAACATGTTAAATCCTTCTCCAGGTCCGGTAAAATGATCTGGCCCCTCTGCGTCGAATATAAAGACTGGGGCAAAGACAACGAAGACGAAACCCAATACTCCGGCATGAAACGGAAACTAGAAGAAGATGACGACTTCCTCATGACTGCCAGTCCTTCGCAGAAACTAGCTAGCTCGCTGTCAAACTGCATTTCACCTGGATTTAGGACGAGTGAGAGTGTTATGTAAATATAAACTCTAACGTCATAGTATTAGAGTCCACTCCGGAATGAAGCAAAATCTAGAATGTCGAATTTTTAATGGCCGCCATTCGATCGCAAAAAATATAGCTTGTTTTTAGCATAAAAAAAAAACAATCTTGACATATCTTTATTGAAAAGCGCTTTTTAAAAATCAGAAACTGTATATATGTCATTAGTAATAAAAGCAAAAGCAGTAATGAAAGTAAATGATCGTGTATGATTTATAATTGTTGCATATTTGCCGTGACTTATTTTTCAAAAGCGTTTTTCAATAAAAAGACACGTCAAAATCGCTAACCTTCTTTCTAATGCTAAAAAACAGACTACTTATAGCTATAGATCGTGTCATTCACGAAGACGTGTGGCTTGACTCGTAATGTCATGTTAGTAAAGGTTAGATTTGACAAATCTGCGCGTCATCGTGGATGACATGAACTGTCACCAGTGTTGGCAGCATGAGGTGGCGTCATGGTTCCATTTTTATCACTTGTCACTATGTCCGTCACTTTCGCGCTTACATACTTGTTAGAACGTGACAGGCATGGGGAAAAATGATAAAGAGCCGACCATCTTAGCCCTGATGGTTCCATTTTTATCACTTGTCACTATGCCCATCACTTTCGCACTTACATACTTGTTAGAATGTGACAGGCATGGTGACAAATGATAAAGAGCCAACCATATTAGCCCTATTGGATTCAGAACTAGTGAGAGAGTTATGTATGTGAATATCAACGTTAATTTGATAAAGTTAGAACACAAGCTTCCATAACTGTACTTATGTGAATTTCAACTCTAATTTTAATAATATTAAAGTACGAACACTGATATCATCCAGGCTCTTCTCCATATCTTAAAAGTTGGCAGCAGGCTGACACAACTAGGAACAAAAAAAGTTTTGTATGGAGTTTGTTTCGCAAATCATTGCCAACAAAGAAAAATAAAACGTCAGTGCTATTTTTTCTGTCAAGTTTACATCAAGTCAACTGTCACCCTAATTGTTTTGTTTGTTACGAAGGCTTCAAAGTTTTTTTCAGGTATTTCGTGCAATTTCTTTTTTATTTAGTGAAAATAATCGAAAATAGTGAACTGTGATCAGAGTAAAGAGCGAGTTTGTTACAATGCCACCGATAAAACGGTTTACTAAGTGTGAAATATGTGGCAAGCGAGCCACTCGAGAAAATCACGAAAAATGGGATTTTATGGCGAAATTTCCCTTGGATGAAGAACGGTAAGTATTGCTTTAGATACTTTTGACCTTATTTTGGTGCAGCAGGCTTTAAACACATCGAAAATTAGATATCTTATATTCTTTTTAGTTGTGAACTAGGGATGTACTAAAACTATCGATAACTGTATGTTTATTTGTATATCAATGTAAATAATAAAATAAAATATGTGAAATTTCCTGTGAACTTGCAAAGCGCTACCCTGATCCTTCCTAATGGGGAAGAAAAAGCCCCTTTCCAACAAAAAAAAATCGGGTCCTCATTAAGCCCGACCACGTATTAGTCCACTCATAGAACTATCCACTATATAACATACAACTTAAATGTGGACTCGATCCTAACCTGATTTCGAGTACAAAATTTGTAGACAGGAGTCTATGTTTCAACCCTCCCCATTTTATCGATAAGAAACGCAAGCGTGTAGCGTACTACACTATTTAAATCGCTTATGTTGGTACTTTGGTTCTTTGTCGTACAGTCAAGGTATTAAATATCGACACGGACAAAGTGCCAAAAATATGTTCACACTACTGTAATGTATAGACAATAAGGTCGTGTATACATATTTTTGGCACTTTGTCCGTGTCGATATTTAATACCTTGACTGTACATTTTGGTAATGATTTGCGATACAAACTGATCCCACTCGCTAGTATGGGAGTCCCGTCTCTTAAAACGTAGTGATTATATAATTATGCTCTTTGGTCGGCAGCTCGCAGTCCAACTGCATGTTGCCTGAATCATTTAACTTAAGACAAGTAAGACTTATGTGAATTTCGACTTTAACTTTATAGCATTAGAGTAGGTACAGTCGCTATCAGATATATCTGAGCGGCCAAAGCGCTCACAAATATCTGAACACACCTTTAGTATTGTCAAGGCGTTAAAGTGCTTGTTCAGATATTTTTGAGCACCTTGACCGCTCCAATATATTTGATGGCGACTGTACCATCAGCCGTAAAAGTGCATGGCGAATTAATCAATTAATTAATTCATAATTTCGCAGATCATTATTACATACTTGATGACACCCAGTTCGCTGGTCAGCCGGGTCTTTAGAACCAGTGTTATATACATTTAGGGGTCATCCATTAACTACATCACACGATCTTCTAGGTATTTTGACCCCTCCCCCCTCCTTGTCACACATGGTCACATTTAGCAAACCCCTCCCCCCTAGTGGGACGTCACATTTTTGGCAATTTTGATTTCAACGAAATCGGCAAAAAGAATGTTTTATCAAAATATACCAAATATATAATAGTAATTTTATAACCCAAAACTGATTAGGAAAGAAAATTTAAACGAATAAAAACAATATCGTTCCAATAACTTCTTATTTAACTGTGCAGTGAATAAAAATCTTTAAATAAATCTTCGGTTACTGATGCTTAAATTAAAGTGACGTCACAAAGTTTGTGACTCCCCCCTCCCTCCCCCTAAACGTGTGATGTAATTAATGGATGACCCCTTATTTGTTATAAATATTTTGATTAATATGGTACTAGTATGTGCTTGTACTTCTCTGAACAAGGTTTTTTTTTAGACGAAAATTATACAGGTATATATTAAAGTTGACTGGCCATTTGTGAATCTTATTTGCAAATACATAAGGCCAACCAACATGTTGCTGTCCGGCTGTAATGTTTAAAATAAACAATTTTCGTTTATTTTTAATCTTCCATAGATAATTCCTTAAGGGATACAGTTATTTTACAAGTGCGCAAATTAAAATATATTTTTAAGTAGCACTTTTTTTTACATATTCAATAGTATAAGGACTTTCTCTAAATTATTTAACTATGTAGTAAACTACAAAGCATTACTAATTTAAATTATTTTACAGTACATATGGTGATACTTTACCGCACTAGTGCGATAATTAGCATATTACGTTACTGTATCAAACATTTAAAGGGCCATATGTACTGTAAAAAGTTGTACGATACATGTGCGAATAGGTAATTCGCAACTCGTGTCGATTTAAAACACTCCCTTCGGTCATGTTTTAATTTATCGCCACTCGTTTCGAATTTCCTATTATTCGCACTTGTATCGTAATGTACTATTTTACGGTTGTAAAATTCTCATGTTTCAGTGTTAGAGCAATTAACAGAAAATGTGTTTATTTAAGCTTTGTATATTTAGCCCCGCCTATCATAAGCACATTCTCTGTTAATATATTGTGAAGTTAGCAGGCAAATGGTACTTGCTTTTTGTCAATCGACAAAGTGGTACAGTTTACCTCCCGCCACATTTAGGAACATATATTTTGTTTTTTTGTTTATATGTGTCTGTACCCTAAATATGATTAAAAAAATAAATAAAAATGCTAGTTTTTGGTAACAATTTTTACCTTTGCATATTGGTTTGATGTGATACTCTTTTGAAATGATTTGAAATGATACTCTTTTGTTTGCTAAGGGTATAGACACCAATTGCTTTCGGAAATTATTTTTATAGGTAATTAGAAAATGTCATTAGAAAACTTGTATATAGTTCGTTCGCGTTGAATGCAGTAAAATCATCAGTGTCCGGCTTAGCGATGTTGGTAACCAATCAAATCGTTCTAATTAGGTATGATTTGATTGGTTACAGGCGTGACCAGACCGACGGACAATGATGATTGATGATTTTACTGCATTCTTGACGCGAACGAACTATAGATTTTTTACCACTGGTGGTTATATTTGGCAAACAAGTTAATCGAATTACTTTACATTGCTTATATATACTTGATATAAATAAACATTATAAGATTGTTTAAAGAAAGGCTAGTAAGTTATTTAGTTTTAATTTTTATAAATAAATGTATTTATTATAGCTCGGTGTTTCAATGAAAGCCCAAGTCAGGGGTTAATTTTATATTGAACGTTCAACACATAAACACGAACACGTAAGGCTAAAATCCTAGCAAATTACTACTAAATTCATTAAACTTAATACAAAAATATTAATATCAGACTTCACTTAATGTTCACAACATGAAGAACCTATCCTATAGTATAGATTGGATAACGGTAATTGATCATGGTGACCGGTGGTTAATTAGACAATATTATTTCCGTGCCAAGAATTCCTTAACCCTTTCTGTACGGGTGACAACCAGAGTTGCCAATTAGGCATCATCACTGTAGTACGGGTGTCAACTATAGTTGATCGAAACAAGGACGAGGTTTGAAATTTTTTTTCAACCAACTTAGACCTTATATGTTGGTAATAACGATGATATTTAGTAGTAGCATTAGTATAGATTCAAAGAAAAAAATGGCAAAACATTCTGGTAGATGGCGTTAAAACAAATATTTATTTAAAAATCCCGCATTTTTTCTGTCAACTGGGGTTGACACCCGTACTCCACGAGTGCAGAAAAAGTAACTCAATATGGCGGCAAATAGTGTTGTTTTATATTTCATCGAGTTTTAGTAGTTAAGCTAGTTGCAAGTGTTATAGTTGTAAATTTCGTGATTTATAGAATAATTATAAAAAAAAGTTATAAAATTGGATTATATTATAGTGTATGGTAATAAATAATAATAATATGTTCTTAAGATTAAAATAGTAATGATCTCTGCTACACTTTCTTATTTTTACCCTTGAGCAGTACAGATAAATATCGACATCTGTATCGATAGGTGCACTTCACTATTTTATTCAAATGGCAGTCGTGTTTTTATGTTGCGCTAAAACGGTTGATATTTTTGCATTTTGTTAATAATTATTATCTTTTCAAGGCCTTGTTCTATTCAAAATATCATAAACTAATATTTACAAAACTAACAATAGTTAAAATCGCTTGTAGTAACTTACATTTATACTTTTTTTAGTGAGAGATATTACGCGTGAAATATAAAGTACTAGTGATTATAAGTGCAATAAGTGAGTAGTTATCAAAAGTGCATAATGTTTTTAATGTGTGTACTAAATTTCAACCGCACAGCTGTTATATTTCAGAAAATACACGTAAGTGAAAATATGTCTAACCGCCGACTCTCGCAAAGACATGCCCGTATTGAGGCGGTGCTAGGCGTTCCAAGTCCCCGTACAGAAAGGGTTAAATTCATGAGTAAAAATGAATACACTTGCATACTAATAAATAATAATTTCAGGTAATATTTTCATCATATTAATCATCTTTTATATAGTTTTCAAAACATTGGTTTCGCTGAAAATAACTGTATTTAATCTATATGACAAATGTTAAGTTTGACACAATGTATTATGGGTCTGTGTTAATAGGTCACCTTAATTAGTTTTACTATTTCAAATGACGATCACGTATATTTGTATGTAAATATCAAGAAATTTCGATTTTTCTGAACTACGATTAACATTTCATACTCTGAAATCTCAAGGTTTCTCATTTTTTTCCAAAACATCTACAGTATAATGAACACATGACACCAAAAAACGATAGGAAGCTCGGTTTCGAACTTCACTGCTAAGCTACGATCGTGACATGAATTTCCCAGTGTGTAGCGAAAATGCTTCGTAGAGAGGAAACTACGTACAATATTTTAGCATTAACCTATTGACCGCCACAGTCGGCTCTGGCCGTCATCGGAAAGTCTTGCCAAGGACGCCAACGTCGGCTACAGCCGACAGCTTCGCCAATTGAATAGGAAATTTCGCGGAACTCCATAAAGTTCAGTTTCGCTTAAATAATCGCGTGTGCCTGGCGTCCGGGGCGCGGCATATTCCTTCGCCGTCTGGCGTTCAAGAGGTTAAATGGGTTGAGGCATCCAATTTTAAGCGAGATTCCACACTAACACACAATTTATGAAAGCTACTTTTATGTGTAAAATTATAAACTTACCCCCTTATTCATATACGCGGCTTGTCAACTTTAGTAGACGTTTATGAATAAGGGGGTTAATTGTTACAAAAACACGATTAAATTATGAGATTAACATTCGGTTCATTTTAGACAATGTACGATAAAATTTAACAAATTAAAGTGACAACACTTGAAAAAGCCTCTTGCCGGTATAGGATATGTAAAATTGTAACGAAAGCCAGGTTGCCAACACGAGATATAAGTGCATAATTATGAAAAGCGATTTGTTATACATTAAAATTTGAGTAAATATTGCTTTTGCGGATATCAGGGACTTTATTCGACATGCACAGTCATATTACTTGTTTTACTAATCTCTCTTGTATATCGAATAAAAGCCAAAGTTAAACATGGCAGTGAACAAACTATTATTTATCTATATATTCGACAATACATCACTTTATATTAAAGAGGGATTTCAGCAAACACATATTACTTCCAATTTAGTGACATTCAAAAGTCAGTTCAGTTTTTGTGAACTATTTTTGAACAAAATTTAACAACTAAAAAGTAATAAGCCAACTTTTCCAGAATACATAATTAAATATAAGTCTCTTTAAAAGATACTTATAGTCTCATTTACGAATTAACCTTTTTTTTAAATGTTACAATCCATCCCATCTGGCATCGTTGCCATTTTATAGCCCTAAAAATTCGGCTTATAAAAAATGACGTCACGAGGTGGTCATTTCTGTTTTACAAAGATTACGCCCTACAAATGTTTAAATAACTTGGGCACGGCAATCTTTTGACATAAAGGCAATCGCAAAGGAATTTCAGGGCTTAAACACTGCATTTATCAAATTATAACATCTATGACGTAAGCACAGAATAAATAATAGTACTACCGTACAGAAATGACACTTCCTACAAAACCGAAGTTTGACAACGATTCAGGGACGAATTATGCTGTCCCTTTCTAGTATAGGGTACTATCCCTTTCTGTCATTTAGGGTTGTCAAAATTCAAGTCATTAGGTGGTGGTGTGGTCGTGAACGTACGTCAGGTTGTGCCAACCCTAATAATTGCTCGTAGCAATGTGCAATGCTGAGCCCAACGGAGCCGGGAAAAGCCGAAAGGAGGAATGTCCCCCCCCCCCCCCCCCCCCACTGACGTAAGCAATAAGTGCTTGCATAAATCCCTCAAATATAAATAAACATGATTTATCTTTTCCTATGGTAAGGATGCCGCCGTCTAAAGGTCGCGCCAGACTTCTGCGGTTGATGCTGCTTGGTCTGATACTGCTTAATGATGGGCGCTTCGTTGGCCGCTAGCTTGTTGATGACGAAGTCGTCGCCGGCCTTCATGTTTTCCATCATCTTCAGCTTGGCCTCGATGGATTGAATGGCGGTCTTTTTGCTTAGCTTTAGTTCTGGCTTTGCTCCGGAGAGAGCCGGTATGCCTAGTTCGGGTTTAGGCCGTTCTTGTTCTTCCTGTTGGTAGAAAAAAAATGATTCAGACTAATGTTAAGGACAATCAAAAATTGAAATCGATTTTATAAAAACTTTTCAAACAGCAATTTTGTTTTTATTCAATTACTTCTCATTTCAATAAAGTTGCTTATTGACAAATTTAGAACTGTCCATAATAATGATAAACTTGGAGGTAAAGATGATAATATGTTGTGCCCACAAGACTAATGATTACTTAAGGTTGATTTAGACGAAGACTATTTTCAGCCGCCTAAATTACCGTGTAATAGCCGTATAAACACTTTCGCGCCTATTTTTCGGTTTTCTGGTCACTGGCGTCGTAATTTAGGCGTCTCAAAATAGTCTCCATCTAAATAAACCTTTACTTTAATGTTATCTGTGCTAATCCATTTTAGCAAAAAAAAGCGGCCAAGTGCGAGTCGGACTCGCCCATGAAGGGTTCCGTACCATTTATGACGTATTAAAAAAACTACTTACTAGATCTCATTCAAACCAATTTTCGGCGGAAGTTTGCATGGCAATGTATATCATTTTTTTTAGATTTTTCATTCTGTTATTTTAGAAGTTACGGGGGGGGGGGGGACACATTTTTCCACTTTGGAAGTGTCTCTCGCGCAAACTATTCAGTTTAAAAAAAAATGATATTAGAAACCTCAATATCATTTTTAAAGACCTATCCATAGATACCCCACACGTATGGGTTTGATGAAAAAAGATTTTTTGAGTTTCAGTTCTAAGTATGGGGAACCCCCAAAATTTATTGTTTTTTTCTATTTTTGTGTAAACATCTTAATGCGGTTCATAGAATACATCTACTTACCAGGTTTGAACAGTATAGCTCTTATAGTTTCGGAAAAAAGTGGCTGTGACATAATCGGACAGACAGACGGACATGACGAATCTATAAGGGTTCCGTTTTTTGCCATTTGACTACGGAACCCTAAAAAGTACACCAAAAATCTACAAAATATTCAACTTACCGCCGTGTTCTTAGCGAACTTAACACAGATCTTCTTACAGCCCAACAGCTGTCCGTTAAGCGAGTTCATGGCCAGCACGGCGTCCTGCCTCCTCTGGTACGTGACGAACGCGAACCCGCGCGACTGCCCCGCCGCGGGCCCGCTGCGGTGGAACAGCATGTCGAACTTCTCGATAGAGCCGTACACGCGGACCATTTTCAGTAGTTGATACCGGTAATGAGAAAATTTTAGTTATATAAATGCAGGAAACTAAAACCATCTTTAGTTTAGAAAGGGTTTTGAGGTTTATTACTCTAAGGTTTTCTAAACTAGTGCTTAATAATATTTACTATATTTAGCTATGAACCTTTTATGGAATAAACTAGTGATGGGCAGAATATAGAATTATCTGAATACGAATATTTTCACGTTCAGATCTTACCGAACCTAAGATTCGGTCGAATTATTATGCTGGCACTTCATATGGCTTTGCGTGTACGTAGTGTATTTGCCATGTTTGTCTAAATATTCGTATGAAGTCCGAACATCACTATTACAAATTACTATGAGCAAGCCATGTGTAGACAGTAAACGCAAATATTTGCCTTATTTGCATACATTGATTTGTGACCAAAACCGACAAGCGTTGCCTATTTGCGTGTTGATTTATTCAATCAAATATGACAAATATAGACAGTCAGGGTGGCCTCATACCACATGGAGATCAGTTGAGAAGGAGGCTCAACTGGACTCGGCTGGAAAGAACTGGAAGTAGCTGCTCAGGATCACACCAAATGGAAAAATTCTTCTACAAGCCCTATGTCCCTAATGAGATCATCAAAGCAAAAACGCAAACATGCAACGCCAAGTGAAATGCCAGCACTAGGTAGGGTATTTGTATGTTTATAATGCCTAAATGGTTTGTTAATAATAAACCATTTAGACAGGTCCACACTGTGCGAGCACATGCGTGAGGCAATTTCCTCGCACACAATACAGCCAGTGAAGAATTGCCTTGCGCATATGCTCGCTCTGTGTGGGCCCGCCTAATGCTTACTGTGAGTCAGTATAGCACAATATACATTATGAAAATAGGAACAATAGGAACAAACAAAACTTGTAATGTCATAACTAATGCCTTACAGATAAACTATCATTATATATTCAGGTGGCATACAAAACCATATTATTCAGACTTATTGGAATTTCATCCTTAATTCAATTATTTAAATTAAAAATTGGCATTCCCAATGCAAATGAATGATAAAGACAATCATAATATAAGTATTTTGCAAACTATAAGACAACAAGACTGAAAATGCAGAAGAAAGCATATTGTGTAGCAAAATAAAATTACATACTCATTAACCCTAGTATCCAAGTTGCCGATCCACAGCCTCTTCTCGCAGAGGTCTTTGGGCTGCATCGGCTCCAAATGTAAAGGCACCTGGAACCAATTTCAAGAAATCAGAAATACACATTCGATAGTATACGCCCACAGATAGACGAGTTGATACTAACTTTATTAGTAATCATGAAATTTAGAAGGCATATTAAGCTAGATACTGTTTCCACCTAAGCAAGATGATGTGAAAAACTAACGATTAAAATAATATTCTTTATATCATACAATTGATAAGTGAAAGGTTCAACTTACGCTTGCTTCGTCCATTATATTTACTATTGCTTATATAACTTTGAACTACTAAATATCACTGCTATAATTGGTACATTCTCCGACCGAATCTCTCGATACACCACAAAATATTGATTTTTATTCACACAGAAAACTGAAAAACGCTAAACATAAGCATTCTCTACTTGACTGACACTACTGACCTGACATTTCAGTTTTTTTTTACCCTGTCTTGTCTATGGAATCGTATCTTGTGAATTCTAGTATAATTGCCAAGTGTAATCGATAAGGAATAATTTTAATCGAGTATCAAAAATCTATTAATTTATTTCTAATGACGTCTTATTCATAGATATTTGAGGTCTTATTTAATCGTCTAAACGTGACTGACTTTTGCTATACATTACGGCATTTAATCGATCCATTGAATTAATTGGTCCTACTTGGCCGGTAATTATCTAAAATCGCAAGCCATTTGTCACAACATCTGTAGAGGCCTTAATCGTTCATTTCATTCGTTCATTTATGATACTCTACTGACAGCTGACATTGACAAATGTAATTTGTAAAATACGGGAATTTGTGCATTTGTGTCGTTTTCCTTAAGTTTCGTAATATTTTGATAGTTTTATTATAAATTGCTGACTTCTATTAATCACTTACACATTGCTGAGTAAGACTTTCGAAATTGTCGTATTACGTTTTGGAAGATGACAGTACCTCCGACCATGAAGAAGATAAACAAGAAAATACCCGGAATTTTACCACCACCACCTAAGACAGAAATTGACGGTAAAATAACTGATCTATCCTCCAAAACTGTCGCTGAACTTCGAGAATTGCGTGACAGGCAGTTAAAGCTGTTGAATAACAAGCCTTTTATCAGAAAACTGGCTGACAGAGGAGCCAAAATTCAATCCTTACATGACAGAATTGTTAAAGAATTAAAAGCAAAGGAAGATGAAGAACAGGCTTGTCGCCTTCTAGATAACCTAACCCTTAGTTCTGGGAACAAACAAACAGTGCAGGACCTGGAATGGCATGGAAAATCTAATAAATCCGACACTTACCTAGATTCAGATGATGACAGTGAACCTGAAGATGTTCTGCAAATTCTAAGTCAAAGTACAACTCACGAGAAAACAGTCAAAGTATTACCACCAGAAAAGCCTTTAGTAACACCAGAAGATCTAGCCAAAATAGAGGAACTCCCACATATAAAGTATTTAGTTGAGATGACTGAAAACAATCCAAAGACAAAATCTACTGGAAACTTCAAACCATACAAAACAACAAAGTCTGATGTCCATAATCCTGAAAAGGAGGTGCTTAGGAAAAAACATAAACACTGGGAAGTTACAGCAGCAACCCCACCGCCAAGTATCCATGGGGCGGCTAAAGTGTTAAGTTTAGAAGAATCTTTGAAATTACAGAAAGACTATAATTTTCATTTGAAGGAGGTAGAAGCACAACATGCTGCTGAAAAACTGATGGAGAGAACTGGCATTAAAATGCCAGTTTTGCCGAGAGATGTGACTTCGTTTGGGCAGTACAGAGATACTGGTGATTCCGATGAGTCTGACATGGAGGGGAGTGACAAAGAAGTGGTTGATGAGGAACCTGATAGAGGGGGAGTTGTTTTTACGGTATCAAAAGATTAGTAATAATTATAAAGTTATATCTATTAAATGAATATTGTAACCCTTATACTGTGTGAAAAAAAATATATTTTTATGCCAAAAATGCCTAACATCATTTTCGAAAGGAGCTGATACTCTTCAAAGTACTGGATCAATTTCTATGAAACAAAACTAATCTCCTCTGCAAGTAAACTCGCTTTCACTTACAAAAACGCGTCAAAATCGGCCTATCCGTTGAACATATAAGACCCCGTTTTTATGTTGAGGGTTAAAAATGAAACAAATCTCACAATAATAATTTTCTGTTATTGATAAATGATAAACTAATATCATACGAGTACACAGGGTTTTGAAATATTAAATGCTTCATAATTATTTTTGGGTGGTTCACAGTAATTATGTTAAGACGCTTTAAGACAGCAAATTATGTTGTAAGTATCATTAAAACCTTTTATATAAATTTCACAAAGTTTTTTTCTTTATTGTACCTCTCTCTAGTTACAATGCATTAAAAAAAAAATGTTTATTTATTTAAGATTATATTATTTACGAATATAATTAGAACATCCCTGAATTGGGATTTCATTTAATAGAAATCAGGATCTTATTTTAGCTAAAATTCTGTAAAATGTACTATTTTCAATAAATATTTAGTAACAAAATATATCATATTTCCTTGGTCCTCAACTTATACCTATACATACTTTGAAAGAGGTAATCACACGGAATCGTAAAATTGATTTAAGTCATGAGAATTTCGATATAAAGTTTACAAACCTTGTAACTTCGGCATCTACTTTTTCGTCGTTTCTTCTATTGTTATCTCACTGCTAAGAGGGACAGGGAAACAGCGTATAGTATAATTCTCTCTGCCTCTCTCAGTAGAAACGTAATTTTCACCTTTATGTCCAAACAATGCGTAGGCGCACTCGGCGCGCCGTCATTCATGTTTTATTTCCACAAACGAAACGCCAGTTGAGCGTGGACGCCCGCGGAAGCCGCACGTTTCTCAGCCTTCGCGTTGAATATCGTCAAGCATTACGATTCGTTACACAACAAATAATCAAAACGATGCCTGTTTCACCGATTGTGGGAATCGACGATGACCAGCGCTTCGCGTTGATGAAGGTACGTTTATTTTTGTGATTATCAGTTATCAGCGTAATTTTAGATAATTAAAATTAATGGGACCAGCACCAAACACAATACTCGCACAAAGAGAATCGGCATTTGAAACAGCAGGTTAGCACAAGTGTATCTAATGAGTATGCTTTAAAATTATTTACGGTTTCCTCTGAACTACTTAAGTATACCCCGCTGAAATAGGATAGATAGATAAAATATTTATTCGGATGCTGCAAAAATACACAATTTACAAATAGGTACATTACAAACAGAACCAAACTAAAACATGTACACAATTTAATGTATTTACTTGCTGTTACACTGTGTACAACAAAAACGAAAAGTGCGACAAACCAGGTATTTTTTATTTTTTTCGGTGTTAATCGGGATACTAGGATACTACCAACAGTTGGCACAATTTACTTAATGTTATTTTAAGAGGCAACTGTGGAGACTTTCCTATAACTGGTTTATTACTTTCCAGAGACAATCATTAGATAGTTTGTGTACCTTACTTACCTTTAATATTTTTTTCATTTCTCATGCTCTGATGTTCGTTGTTGTTCAAAATTGTTGAGATTGTAGTACTTACTTTTTGACTAAATTTAACCCATTTTTCTGGCTCGCCTTGTATATGGTTACGGCGGGCTGAGGACCTTTAAATATGAATGTTTCTATCATCCTCACTTGCTCTAAAACACTCAACCTATCGTACAGGAATATATTATTTTAATTTACAAAAGAGCTAAGTTGGGGTTTAATCCCGTTACTAATATTGATACTGCAGCAAGCGAAAGATTCCAAAATTGAACCACGAGGCTAGCGAGTGATTCAAAGAGTGGAATCTTCAGCGTTGTAAGGATTTTAAGATTTTTAAGGCACGAGCGTTGAACAAAGTTTGCTACCGAGTAAAATCAAGAATTTGCACCACATCCACACCAACGCAAGGAAAATAATAACTGCATGTGAAATATTCTAAATCAAACCCAATTGAATGTTATTAATCATTTATTCATTTATCATTCAAAATCATCAATTAAAAGTCAATTCCACCAACCATACAATAAAACAAACTTTGCGTCTGATTTGCCTCTCTTGTGGATAGAATGCAACTTACTTATCAGTTTTTGAAGAATACAGAAAGCCATTACGAGCTGGTGTGGATGTGGTGAAAATAATGAATATAATAACTATCAACCGCAACATGAATTATTTAACTAGTTGGTGGTGTACCTCATGCGAAGTAGGTACTTTACTCACATAAGGTAAGGTTAGTACCTAGTACCTACCCAAGACCATTACCTATAAGTATACTCATTACCGATAGATCTTAGTAATCATCGGTAAACATGTGTTTGTCCGTGAATTATTTAAAATTAACAACAATGACATGATCGTGAATACGGTGCGTTGCTGTAACACGCAGTTTACTTCTAGGTACTTGGGCTATAATCGCGAACACCGAAGTTCGGAAATTGCGGGCATTTCTCTTTGTCACTCTAATTATGCCTTAATTGGAGTAAAAGAGAAAAATGCCCGCAATTTGGGAACATCGGTGTTCGCAGTAGGCCCTTTGAGTTACATTACATGTCATTTGGTACGTCCCTGAGTAAGTCCTGATATTATTGTATTGTAGTGATAATCCGACCCATTATTCGTAAATTTCTATTGGTGAGGATTGACTATTTATTAGTGTACATTTTCAATTCCCGAGCGGAGCCGAGAACCGCGGCTCCGGAACCGATCGCAGATCCGGAGCCTAATGCAGATTCGGAAACGGATTTTGACGGGTTCGTGTAATTCGGGACCTTGCCGCCGGGGTTAAGAACACGGATACACGGGTCGGCGTGTAGGAAGGATATCGAGGACCCTAGCCAAGAATTTATTGACTCTATCGGAAGATCTTTCGTCTTTCTGGCAAAACACCCTACCTAAGTTTGTTACGTCGGGTCACTTTGTGTATAAATTCTAATAATAATATTGTAAGGGACCAGATTGCTTTTCTTTTGAGTATGTTTGGCAAGTGTAGCTACTTATTACAGAATATAGCGATTAATAAATGCTAATGGATTATGAATTATGATATAATAGAATAACATTACTTAGCAATAGACAAAGGATTATCCCGTCGGGGATTTAGTTTGTTAAGACAGAACGAGTAATAATTTTCTAAAGAGGTGTCCCCAAACACTTCATGGTTGAGGCTTTATGGAAATTGATGGGTCTCGCACTGGTTTTGAGCTTTTGACTGAATTTTGCATGTATTGTTTTTAACGTGACTAGGCCTATTTGCGGGGATCATAATTTTTTTACATATTTATCGAGAGAAAATTATGCACACCAGACAAGATTTCTGAAAATCTTTATTTAGCTGTAAAATACCTTTAATTTAACTATAATTACATGTACCCAAAATGTGCGCTTTTATATTTACATAAAATTAACGGTTTTGACAGCAGTAAATCAATTAAAAAAACGAAAAAAACTAGGAAATCTGAATAGTTAGTTAGTTAGTTAGTGCTTCTGGGCATTTTCCGCAAATCGACAACCATTGTGCCTATTTTGCGTGAAACGAGGTAGCGCTACTCTAACCACCCCAGCTCCTCCACGAAGCCTAGCAAAGTTTTCAGGTTGCTAATTGCCTCTCCTAGTGTGCACGGATTCCCTAGGTATTTGTTCCTGTATACTTCTACCTGTTTGCAGTCTAGGAGAATATGTTTTGTTATTTCTTCTTCTTCCATGCACGCTCTGCACATGGGGCTGTCTGTTTTACCCATATTGTGTAGGTGTTTGTTAAGTGTGTTATGTCCTTTAATTAATCCTACTATTTTACGTAGTTGGTGTCGAGGTGTTTTCAGTAGTATTTTGGTGAGTTTGTGGTTCAGTTCCGGTAGAAAATCCTTGGTCTGCCTGCATGTGTCCATTTCATTCCAGTATTTATTGTGCAGTTGTCTGTGATGTAGGTCTAGCTGCTTGTGTATATAGGATATTGGTAGGGGTATGATGGGCTCGGGTCCATATGCCGGCGTTTCTGAGCCTTTCCTGGCCAGTTCGTCCGCTGCATCGTTTCCTCTTGATCCACTATGCCCCTTTATCCATTGAATTGTTACTTTGTTGCCTTCTTTGCTCACTTCCGTGAGGCTTCGATGACATTCACACTCCTTATGGGTTGTGAAAAAAAGCACTCCTCCCCCTCGGGGGAACAATATAAGCCTTTGTCCTTCAGTACACCTGCATGAAATATGATCTTTTTCGAGCAAGTGTCATGAAAATTACGAAACCTAACTAATGCTTAAATACATGACATGTAGGGTAGATTTTTGTCCCTTGGGCATCAATGATAGGTCTTTATTTTGCAGCACCATCCTGTTATGGTGCGTACACAACAAGCCAACGAATGCCAACTAACGTATTTCAGTGTTCGCTGTCGAATGCTCGTTGGTTCTCGTTCAGGTGCGTACACACCAGGCCAACGAACGCCAACGAATGGGTTTCACTGGCCTTCGTTGGCTGTGTCTGGACGGATTAACAAACGCCAACCATTGTTTATTGACGTGTGCCAGCGATCCGCAGCGAGCCGGCAACATCAAAGGATTTGAAGCAATCAGCCCAATGCGGGCGGCGGCGTGGACTGGATGCCGAAGGCCATCAAACGAAAGCTCATTTGAAGCTGTTGAAGTGGCAGAGTGTAGTGACTATATAATCTAAAAAAGATTAGATTCAAACTAAAAAACATAAACAATGGAATACAAAGAGTGGAGTAACGATAACTTTATTTTGTTAATTTTTAGTAACGTTGGCTTAGTTGGCTACCGCACATTCGTTTTTTCTCGAAGATGCGTTATTTAGACACATCTTCAAGGACCAACGAACGTGCGGGAACGTGCGGTAGCCAACGCCGAATATCTTTCGTTGGCGTTCGTTGGTCTGGTGTATACGCAGGCAAATGATACCGCCACGCAGCGGATTACCGGTACACGCTAACGAATGATTATGGAACGGTCGTTGGCGTTTGTTGAGTCGTCCAGACAGGTCCAACGAAACCCATTCGTTGGCGTTCGTTGGCTTGGTATGTACGCACCTTTAAAAATAAAGCATGGACAACCTACCGTCATAGAAACGTTTACAAGGTGGGTGTTTGGTACTTGAAACCAATTAACCCCAAAAATCGTCTGACAAAGTCCCACTTTAAATATAGGCCTAAAATTAAGTTATATAGCTTTAAAAAATCCCAAGAATGTGTACTATTAGGTATTTACATAGTGCATAAGTTGATAAGTAGTAATGCTGTAATGCACCATAATTAAAAAAACAACGAAATAAACCATCACATAATGTAACAGATTTGACCTTTAAAAAAAATAACATTTTTTCAATTCGATTGCTTGGAATTTCAAATTAGTGAAGCAACAAAAGGGTTTATCACGAACATCGAAGTTCGCAGGCAAATTTCGAACATCTCTTTTACTCTAATGACGGCGTAATTAAAGCGGCAGAGATATTAGTTTCTCAAAATTTACGAACTTCGATTTTCGCGGTTATACCTACCCATGATTAGAGAAATGTGTATAGGAACTAACAACAACACTCTTCCTCTTCACTGACCATTCTAGGACCTTACGCGCTTGCAATAAGATTTACTTAACTGTGTGAACATACATACCCAAACACACCCAACTTATCAGTATGGTGATCATTAGCACCTTACCTAGGTATTTCCTCCACGTCAAATTTTCTATGCCCATTGGATGGGACAACTTGTATAGTTCGCATGGTTAAGTCATTGTTTATGTAAGTACTATGCAAGCATGCAATGAACAGTACATCTCTCGACGCATTCGTGCATAACTGCAATGTTGACGGTGTCAATACAAGCTGGATTTTCTTATATTTGATCCACCTGGGAAATTGCAAAAGAAAATGTTAAAAATTTAAAACGAAGGCCTTACGAACATTTAAAAATTATCTAGAACCATGAAAAGGTAAGAACGCTCTCACATTGATGTCGGAATTGTCGGATGACTTTTGGAAAAAACACTAACTTTTCTTCCTAGAACGTGCGGAATGTGGAATGACTTGCCTCCTGGGGTATTTCCTTTGCGCTACGACATGGGATTTTTCAAGAAGCGGGTATATAGGGTTCTCAAGGGTCGGCAACGCTTAAGTGGCTCCTATGGTGTTGCTTATGCTCGTCTGCTCGTTTGCTGACTATACTAACATTAGAGAGTGAAGTACCCTATCCGATCTAGTCCTTTTATTTTTGCATTGACGCTTTCTTTTGAAAAACAAACAATAGTTGAATCAATAAATAGCCGGTCAAATAACTTTGTCAGTAGAAAAAAGCACAAAATTCAAATTTTCCACGCCGCCTTTTTCTTCTCACACCCACTGTGTCAGTAGAAAAAGGCGGCAAATTTCATAAAAATATAGGCGCGAAGGGTTGATCTCCCATAAAAGATACGAATTTCGCGTCCTTTTCTACCGACTAGTTGGGTGTGTTTCAGTATATGTACAGATAGATATACTCTGGCACCACCACTTTGTCAGTAGAAAAAAACGGCAAATTAAAATAAATCGCCTCCCATAGAAAAAAATTAATTTCGCGCCTTTTTCTGCTGGCAAAGTCTGTGTGTTTGAATATATAATTGCCTACTACTCCGCTAGATCAGAAAATAGATTAAAAATAATAAGTCATAAAAGTTCACATGCAAAAAATGTAAACAAATCGTAGTTTTTGCTGACTAACTGTTAAGTTAGTAAGGTGTAACTCGGTAAACATTGTTGTTTATTTAGAGCCACAGCGCTAAAAACGGTAGCTATAGAGGCTAATGTGTTGCAACTGCATCCTTGGTCGTTGCGAGTCAACCAAAACCTCGGACGGGTGGCTGACCCCCATAACTAATAGGTGAAAGTTATTAAAAAACGTTGTCTAAATTTAGCTTAAATCTCTTCGATAAGGTTATAGGTATGTAGAAGAAAGAAAATTTATTCTTAACTTGAACTAAAAATATGTTTTATTGTTCAAACCCGTTAGATGAAAATAAAGGAAAATCTCCAACCGTATTGTTTTTTTTTATTCGGAACAGAAGTTTAACTGCTTGCACCTGAGCGCAATCATCATTTTCACGGTAAAAACTAAAAAGTCGTAAATTTGACCGAACCCGCTTGATATAAAAGAACCAAAGCAGCTCTAATGCATGTCTCATTTGGAGTAAGGCAATTCAAAACGATCATTTCACGTAGATATTGTTAAATTAGCCAGATGTCGAATTACCTAAGTGCCGTGGCGTTATAAAAGTTGATTGCAGCTTGCGTTGTGCAACTTTCCAATAATTTCCATTGCATTTTCTCCTTCGCTTTGCGTAATATTACCATCATTATGAAACTTTTTAATGGGACTAACTCATGACTAACTATACACTTCGCCGTATAATAACGCCAGCACCCGCCCGGTGTCTGTTTTTTTTTCTATAAATTGGCTTAAAGGACTCCCGTCCAGGCCATAATTGTTTTTAAAAAATCTTTAAATATAGCGAATTATGGTATGCGCCCGGCCTACCTACATCTACCTTGCATTTATCTTTCTTCATCCACCTCTCCAAGAAAATGTCCTGCAAAAAACATAGATGTAATAACTGCTTAAAACGCATGTGCAGAGAAACGGCAATGCCAGTTACTGCTTTAGAAAATTGTGACATCACGCCATCATTGATGCGTTGCGGTGCACTGTGACATAATGTCCGGTATATTTGAAAATTCTCGTAACTTGTGTCGAAAGCGATCACATTTATTTTTATTTTATTAGGGGATTATTAAGTTGCATCATAATTCATAATCATAACATTCTAATTAGAGATTGGAAATAAGACTTACTCGTAAGTAGTTAAGCTGATGGGCAACACGAGAGAATTATGTAGAATATGTTTTTCATTTGAGAAGGGTTTTACTCTGTTATAAATTCATGTCAGTACCTATTATTTTTGATGTCCGATCGTCCGAAGTGTCGGTTTCGGCATTAACTTATGTTTAGGCCAAAAGGTCGGTTTGGGCCAAAAACCGCCGAACTTTCGGGCCATGCCGAAACTGTATTTTCGGTAAAGTCCGAATGAAATTCCGGTTGTATGTAGAGCAAAACTGAACCTTGGTATATAGGCAAAAAATCCGGTTTCAGTCACCGGACATGCTGGACAGTAATTATTTTCTTAAAAAAAGTAAAGTAAAATATATCTCGACGCGTAAGCTCCAATTACTACTACGTTAGTTATAATATGTACATATATAAGTAAAAGTAGAGCAGGGGCTTAACGGAGCTTGCATCGGCTAAATAAAGATACTTTCACTATAACGTAAGAAGATGCACCACTACAAAACTGCACCTGTCTTTATGGGTGTTGACATGCATTTCATTGCCACCGCGCTTGCAACACTCGCCGGCAAGGTTAGGAACCCGCAGCTCGCAGTTTGCGTAATACCGTTCATCAGCGTCTGGTTGCAATTGCAAAAAAGTACCCGCGTCATAAACACTGGCCAGTCAGCTGTGTCACATTTAAAAGCATTTGTTTTTTAATTCTCTAAGGGCCACTTGCACCATCCCACTAACCCGAGGTTAACCGGTTAAACCTGGAGCTACCATGGTTACCAGTAGAATTTGACACCGGGTTAACCGGTAAAAAATGGAGTTAAGTATAATGGTTACCGGTGTAATTTGACACTGGGTTAACGGTTTAACCGGTTAACCCCGGCTTGGTGGAATGGTGCAAGTGGCGCCAAATGGCAACAATTTTGGCTATCATTTAATAAATTTTGTTACTTAATAAATATTTGGAGACAACCTTACACAGATCGATCTAGCCCAAAACTTAAGCTTGTATCATTATACTATAGGTATTAGGCGGTGATATACATAGTATCTTATATAGATAACTATATACTTAGGTACATAGATAACATTCATAACTCAAGAACAATTAAATGCGATGATGATTTCTGATTAACATCCGTGATAAACACACAAATAAATTGCCCTTACCGGGGTTCGATCCCGGGGCCTACCGCGAAATCGAAGTTCATCAATTGCGGGCATTTTTCTCTGTCACTCTAATTACGTGAGAGTAAAAGAGAAAGAACCCCGCAATTTGCGAATTTCTATATAAGATACTATGTATAACGCCTGCCCTGATCGGTAGTGATCCTGCTTCGCAGGCAGGGTCACTAGGTCACTACCGACTAGACTAGGATGCCGTGAAAATGCTCGTATGTAGGTATTCTCTTACAAGTAGATAAGGAAAAAGGTCGATGATCCTTTTTTGCGGCAAGCCGTTGAGCCCCAAATTCTCTAAAAATTATAGGTTAAGTTGTTTCTGCAAAAACCTAGAAGCCATGCAAAATACAAAAATAAAAACTGAAATGTGACTAAAGTCATAACTTTTTGTTTAGTATCAACATATCAACATCGTCATTAAGTCATCAATCATCATCATTATTTATTCTTAGTTGCTGAACAAAAAGCAAAATACAATGACTTTACTTGTCAGACAGGTACGGAACTTATGAATTATTTACCTTGTCTTATCTTCATTGTAGTCCTTTTATGTCTACCTTGAGAATAGGTACTTAAACACGTTTTTCCTTTGAAATGTTAAGAAAAACCTTATTCAGAGCAGATTAGTGTAACAGGAAAAACTTAGGAGCTTCCTCTGGTGCAAGCCTTAATTGGCATTACAATGTGTAAAAATAAAGATAAATATATTGTTGACGGCACTAATTATGGGACATTTAAGAGAAAATTTGGAGTATTTTTGATATTTCATCGACATCTGTAAAATTTCTACCGCTTTATGCGTTAAAAGTTGAATGTCTTATACGTCCTCTATTAATATGTATTCAATGAAAGATGCTGTAATTTGTTTCAATATTATTAACAAATTAAAACTATGTTGTTTGCTCCAGTCATGGGATCTATAGCGCCATTAATTTTCAAACTAACAAATATGAATGAAAAATTAAAAGTAAGTAGCTCTATTGCTCTTGTTTATGGTAAAATGTTGCCAGCGTTTAAAAACTGATTGTACTTATTTTACAAGATTTGTCTATACCGTCCCATTATTGGTGCCAGTCCTCATAGGGGTGTTTACTATAAGTACAGTTTACTCACTTGGCTGGCGCGATGACCCAAAATGAGTCTTGGCCTCCAATACAACAATTCGCCATTTTGCACGATCCAGAGCGAATTCACGCCAGGGGCCCTACCGTGAAAACCGAAATTCGCAAACTGCGGGGATCTTTCTCTTTTACTCAGACTAAGACGTAGTTAGAGTGACAGAGAAAAATGCCCGCAATTGACGAACTTCGATTTTCGCGGTTATAGCCCAGCTTTCGCCGACGCCGAGCTCACGGTGGTCTACCTCCACTCTATCCGCCCAACGATATTTAGGATGACCGACAGGACGGCGTCCAGTTGGTCGACTCAAGTATGCTCTCAAAGATAGGTATATTGACTTTTATAAGAGGTGTAAAGTGTCTAAAACAAATTCGCGCTTTGAATTTGACAGATGGTGCTATACGTTCTGTACATTATGCGGTATAAAATGTTAATGTTTTTAAACATCTGAAACAATGTAAACCAACGAACTAACTTTTGCTATGTTATTAAAACATCACAGTTGTATCTCAAAATAATATAATATCGTCATTTTATTTACAATTAAAAAATTGTCATGATTAACATTAGGCCTGATGCCCGTTTCACGAAGGTCTGTATTCTGTAACAAAATTTTTTCACGATAAAATAATGCGACACACAATTCATTGAATGTTTTTTTTTTCATTCATTGCAAGTTTTAGTGTCAATTAATATAAATAAATAGGTACAACATTTTGCATCATGAACAAAAGGCACACGCAAACATAAAAATGGTGAATCGTGGAATTATCCAACTTTTAAGTTATTTTCAGAAATGAGGAAGTCACTTATCTAATTGATTTAAAAGTTATTTCCGTTTGTTTTTACAGATTACAAGCTTTCGTGAAACGGGATTCTAGAGTAACTTTATACACCCGTTATAGATAGCTCCGAATTCGATGATAGGATGATACTTTAGTTACCGACTTTGGTGCGTAGCCAACATGCCAATCGTTTATGATCCACACCTTGGCTAGGCACCCAGATTCATCGGCATAACCATCCCAACTGAGACCGGAAGCAAATCCATTGAGTAAAGACCAGTCGACCTAACCAAGGTGAAAATCGCTATCGCTACGATAACGAAACGCTTTTTGTCTCTCTATCGCTCTTCCATATTAGTGTAACAGTGTCAGTTGCGTTTCATTCGCTACGGAGCATAAGCGATTTACATATTGGCTATGCGGCCTGGTGGTCAAATTGGCGCCCCTCTCGGGCCAGGGGCCTGTGGCATTTTGCCTGCTTTGCTCTAAGCTACGCCATTGATGTTATAAAAATGTTACTGTTTCAATTTGCTTTTCTCCGTAGCGAGTGCTAGTTTCCTTATGTTACACAAACAGCCAGCGGATGCTTCTTGGAGAATGGGGTCCTTGGAGGCAATGGTTTCAAGCAGGAATTGGACAACGCCAGCCTGGAACGAAATAAATATTGATTAAGTAGGTAGCCGAATTAAAGATTGAGGGGGGATTTAAATCTTCTTGGCTCACTTCTTCAGGTGTAGGGTTAGGGCGTAGCTTTATTTGACGTTCATAACTGCATTGAAATATGCTTACTTGAATAATAAACTATCTTTATCGCTTTAAATCTATCCCAGTTGGGCGGTCTTCATATTGCACGTCGCATACGTGCATAGCGCGGCCTCGTTCATACACCGGAATGGTGGTGGCATCATTGGAATAACCGGGTTAGTTTTCTGAGCATTTTTGTGAAGTCGATCCGGATATCACAGATCCATTATGCGGAGAAGGGGTAACTAGCCAGTCCCGGCAGTCCCTCCACCAAGTTCTAGCAAAGATAATTTGGAATAGAGGTGTATTGCCAAAGAAAACTTTGGAGCCACGTAAATTTACTGCCGTCTTTCGACACATGATTAAAACTTTTAGAACGCCATTTGACTTTGATCCTTATTTTTTCACTGATATGTGTTAAATTTGTTAAATATCTAAATGTCTCTTTGGTTCCAGCAAATATAGCTATAGTTATAGAACATAAGCTTTCAGAAATGTTACCTTGTAGGTGCACCATATAATTTTTACTTATAACAAATTAGTAGCCATAGACAATGTCTGAGATTATTCCGTAACCATTGATTAATCATAATTTCAGCTCATGTGTGGTGCGCCTTACGCATAAGGAGAAAGATTCGAAATCATTAATACTCGTAGAGTATATTGTCAATATAAACACACAAGTTCAATTTTGCACCAAAAAAGTTGTTCGCACCAAGTTGTTTGCACCAAGAAAGTATGTTCAGATCTTAAAATATGTATAATGTTATACAGTTACAGTTATGTAAGCCTTACAACAGCTCATGGCTGATGCCCACGATGAATTTTAATAGTGGAAGGTACCCAGCATAGACCTTGTGATGTTTTATGGTTGGCCCTTGCGTTATTTAAACCCAGGTACTCATACATTTAAAATAACAATATCATGGATATTAACATATGTAATGTAATTTATTACTTAACAATTCACTTTGGGTTTTGTACGCTTCGTAAAAAATGTATTGAAATAAGTAGGAACCTAGTAACAAAGATATATTTAGTAAGATGCGTAAAATCTAAGACAATTTCGTGCTTCGTATTTGACAGATAAACGAGATGGCGCTGTACAGCTCCATACATTTTGCGGTAATACTGATTGTCAAAAGTTGACGTTTGAGAATTCAGTGACCGTAAAACATATGGCGCAGTACAGCGCCATCTGTTTTGGATGTCAAACTACGGGGCACGTTTTTTTCTTAGGTTTTACCTCTCATAATCAATTCTCTTTGGTAGTACCTAAATCAAGTCTACTTGAAAATTACCTAAATTTAAATATAAGTAGTAACTTCTTTTGTCTTGTTTGGTGAAGATACCTAGTAATTATACTTACTAATTATTTTGAAGCTGGTGGGTAATAGTTATTTACGATACAAGTGCGAAAAATAGGAAATTCGTAACGAGTGGCGATAAATTAAAACACGACCGAAGGGAGTGTTTTAAATCGACACGAGTTGCGAATTACCTATTCGCACATGTATCGTACAACGTTTTACAGTATATATGAATTTTAAATTTTGGACACAGTTACGTAATGTGCTAATTATCGCACTAGTACGGTAAAGTAGCACCGTATGTACTGTAAAATAAGTTTTATATAACACGAAAATATTTCAAACCGGTTAATTTCTTGAGAAATGTTGAAATCGCCGTTTTTAAAAGTCATAAGATAAGACGTCATATCATAACAGGTTTAAAAATAAGTAACTGACTTCTGTGACCTTATAGTACTTAAATGATTCATGTCATGGTTATCATAATAATCACAGTATGATGATAATGATGATGACTGAGGAGTGAGGACTGAATATTAGGTACTTTGATATCACTCAAGTTATCCATTGACTCTGACATTGATCTTTACTATATAATCTTTACTAATACGAGTAAGATTCTTGTGAGTAGCTATCACATAATCTCATCATCATCAAGGCGTCTTACTTTGTAAACAAACAAATCTCTAATGTCTGAGTACCTTAAGGCATTAGTGTGCCTGTTTACATTTTTTGAATACCTTTGCCGCTTCCATATATCTGTAGCAACTCTACCTACAGCTCGCATCCTCGTGCAATTGATGAAGAAGATGATAACGGAACTAAGGCCGATAGTACCTCTTCATGGAAAGTCATGATACCATCCAGTAAACGAGAGGTGTAGCCATCACAGACAGAACAATAGTACTCTGTGGATGTGTGTGATCCACGCTCAAGTGTCATCTATGTATACGTCTTATGTAAGTAATAAAGTTAAAAAAACGTACCTACAGCAAGCATAGTCACGCAGTCGTAGCAGTGCACTTCCAACTTTGTCTTATGAACTAAGTACGTAATGAAGTAGAAAAACGTACAGCATGCATAGTCACGCAGTTGATAGAGAAGAAGGATAGGTGATACAAGGCCAGGGCAGTCGCGCGGTGGACGTTAGGGTCTCGCGACGTCATCCAGTTGACTAAGGGTGTGATGGCGCCTCGCTTGTTGAACTCTTGACGGTTCTGAGCCCAGTCGCAGCAGTACGCGATGGCCACGCCTAGGTTGGCTCGGAGATGGTCGTCGGTTGTCGTCACTGGAAGGCATGTAACGCTCAAACATGACTTAAATCAGTTCTAGCTTTATCATAACGGTTCGGTTAAAATTTTAACAGAACTAGACTTGAAGCTGAATATATTCTATTAAAGCCTCGATTGCGAGATTGGAACCGAGAAGGAAAACATCCTTCTGAATAATGAAGCATCATAAACATTCAAATTTTTGCGTCGGTTGCATGCGTGCGGTTTGTCACTCAAATCTATCAATTGAAAATTTGTCAAAGAAGGACCGACCTTCAGGTTTGTTTATTATGTTATCATGAATTTATGTTTTGTTGTGACTCACCATTACCACCAAATAAGCCGGCTAGTTTTCCATTACGTCTACTACGTTACTAACCTAACTTAGACAGTTTCCCAACCACACCATGATCAGATATAACAGCCAGATTCTCGTTGTCCTTCGCTATAGTGGCGATAGCTGCGCAGACGGCCGACAATACGTTGTGGTCGTCAGAGTCTAGCAGATCTACCGTTAGTTCCAAAGCACCTACAAACGACCTGTTGGTAATATACATAATTAGACAGCGAAATATTACTCTATTGATTTTTACCTGACAAATCGATAAGAAAACTAAGTGCGTTATTTAATCTTTAAAGTAGTTTCAAACATCAATTGTGCTCTATAGAGCACTTCTAAAAATAGTACAAAAGGATAAGTCAGCACGGTCAAGTAACCTAATTCGGTGGAGTGGTTTTGAGAAAAAGGTATCCAAAAGACTTTTTTGAAAAGAGACCTCAATCTAATCCTGCTTTGCGGAACCATGCGCAAAAACCAGTCATATGTTACAAAAATGGCATCACAAATCAACACAAAAACATTAAATATTCACTAGTGTTTAGATAAGTCAGGCGTTAAAAATTTAGTAATGGCACTAAAGTGCTTGGTGGTGTTGCCAAATCATTTCAACTCAACTCTTACACACACACATAGATCCTGCATTCATAATCATAAACGCATTGATTAAATTTGAAGTATAAAGACTTTCACTTTCACCTACGCACCTGACCATCTCCCCAGAATCCGCCGCATTTTGCACACAAGGACTTAAAGCCAAAGCTGCGTTTGTCTGAACTCTAGGGGAATCATTTTTAAGTAAGGACCACACGAGCCGAACGCCGTCAAGTTCATCTATTTCGAGCATGCAACTGGTTTCCTTCGCGCACTCCATTATGACCAGGGGCACGTTTTCAAGGAGAGGCTTATGTGTGTTGTTGAGATGGTGAACTGCAATCAATGTTCTTATAATAAAATACCTACCTAATGAATTTCTTGTCGGACTAAGTAAATGACTTAGATAAGGTTGAAACTGTCTCAGTTGTTCAAATGTTTACTCATAGTACCTAGGAAAACTTCCCGAAATAAAAATATGTATATATTAACATTTTCTACAAATTAAATTGCGACAAGGAGGTTAAGTAACTGACTTTAATTGTTAAGCCATTTAGGGTTTACTTCACATTGGACATTTCATACCGTTTTTGGCAACCAAATTTTCTTGAACCCTAAATGGTGTCGTCTTCACGACAATGCATGCATATTTACAGTTCGTAACAATCAAACAATGCAAACAGCACTCACTTAGCATAGGCATGCCCCCTGCGGCCCTAATCTTGTCCCTATTCGGCGGTGACTTGGCGCACTCCGCCAGCGCACCAGCCACATTCGTCAACACACCATCATTTTCATCATCCAACAACTTCACAAGTATAGGCACTGCTTGAAGACTATCCAGCCTTTTGACACTAGCCTCACTATTCGCGCATTTCCATAGAGCCCCGGTCACAGCCGCCATGAGAGGTTTATTTGCTCTATTTGAAGAATCTGCAGCAGCTTCTACGAGCAACTCTAGACCTCCTGCTTCTCTGATCATGTCTCTAGTGATGGGATCGTTTGCGCATTTGTAGATAGCCAAGCTGCAATATGTCTGAAATCAGATCGCAATTTAGAAGTCTAACATTGTTTTTTTTTTCAACCACCGCTTGTTTAGAATGTTCATGTAAGTTGGGTTGTGGTGTTCAAAAACGGCGGGTTCGAAATGTTCGAATGTCGGTTGTGATGTAGTGTATAGAGATTGAGAAGAAAAAATGACTGGAAATTCGGCCAGGATCTTGTTAATACACAGACAAGCGGTTAACATTTATAAAATGCGGACTGTTATAGGTAGGTACGGATTGCGTTGTAAAAGTAAACGTTTTTACTTACTTATACGTATTGCCGATAGGTACCTACTTCGATTATTTAATGAGTACGCATATCATCTATCAAAATTCTGGTTAACAACACAGCATAGATTTACCTACCTTACCTATTAGACCTACTAATTTTCAAATAGATAAATACCTACTTATTTCTATGGTAACCTCAGATTATAGAAGCTTATATATATGATCGTAACAAAGGTGTGTATATGGCAAAGATATATTGATTGAGTAAGAAGTGTAAAATCTAAGACAATTTCGTGCTCCGAATTTGACATCTAAACGAGATGGCGCTATACAGCATCATACAATTTGGGGTACCTCTGATTGTTAAAAGTTGACGATTGATAATTCAGTGACCACATAACATATTGCGCAGTACAGCGCCATCTGTTGTATGTCAAACTAAGCAGCACGTTTTTTTTTCTTTTTTACCTCTCTGTAACAATAAATCTTATTGGATGCTGACTGTACCTATCTTCTGAAGTCTTGACTACCTTAGCACCTAGTACCTACTCTCACCAGGAAAACAAAACAGAGTAAATAATGAATGTTGCGTTACAATTTAATTGTTTGTTACGGTTTACGAGTAAAAAAACACGTAAATTATGCAACGGAGTCAATGTCTGCCGGAGCGTCTGGCGGCGAGGTTGGCAAAACAATTTCCGTTATCATAATATTAATTTATGAGTGAGTTCTATATTTACTACCTATTTGTAAGGCTTAACTTACAAATGAATTGAGGTCAGTGGATACATTGTATAATATAACATTTTACCAAGTTTTATAACATTTGACCTGCTTAATATACATATATATAAAATATCCCGAGAATATGAGGTAATCAGTTAAAATAAACCGGTAAGGACATATGGGTACGGATGGAACGCGGTGCGTTTGATATTTATCAACATAGTCACACATTGTACGCCGTGTTTTGATTCAAATGATCTGAAATTTATCGCGATTGTACCTACTTGGTTACTAAATTATGTTACTGCAATAATCTTTATCTACATAAAATATACGAACGAAAGTTGAATAAACTATATATTAAAATGAATTACACAAAATCAGGAATCACATATGACAATATCGTTCAAAATGGCCTCCTCTGGCCTTGACACAGGCCCTCAAACGACAAGGCCAGTCATTAATAACGGCATGCACGATTGTCATGTCTAATTCCGTCACTGTCTTATGGCCCGCTTGAGGGAGTCAAGATTTGTGTGGGGTTTAGCACAGGCTTTCTCCTCAATAACCTGCCATATGGCATAATCCAGGGGGTTAAGGTCCGGGCTGGAGGACGGCCAGTCTTCGTGGGCAATAAAGTCAATTTTGTTCCTTCGAAACCAGGCTTGAGTTGTTTTTGCCTTATGTGCAGGAGCTGAGTCCTGTTGAAAGACCCATGGCTGGTTTTGAAATAGGGTGTGGCTTCAGGGCTTCACTATTGGTTCGAGAACGGTTTCCTGGTAAACTTTGGCCCCAGTTTTCACACCTTTTTTACAGAAATGAACCTGTGTTAGCCCTGAGTATGACACACCCAGCCAAATCATCACATAAGCGGGATGATGGCCTCGTTGCACTGACGGAACAGCCGCAATCGCCTCTTGACTGTTTTTTGCATACACTCTGTCATTCTGGCGGTTACAACATTCTTCAATGGTAATTTTTTTTTCATCTGTAAATAGTATTTTTCGGTGGCCATTTTGTGCGTACCGCTTCAATAGCACGCGACTTCTCTCTAGCCTCATAGTCTTTAATCGTCCATTAAGCAAATGACCATTTTATCTGCGGTAAGCGTGTAGTCCAAGGTCTTCATTGATAACTTTTTTTAGGGAGCTTCTCTTCACAGACATCTGTATTGCCAACAACTTTTGCTTTTTTTTTTAATACTACGTCGGTGGCAAAC
Source organism: Cydia pomonella (assembly GCF_033807575.1). Taxonomy (NCBI): domain Eukaryota; kingdom Metazoa; phylum Arthropoda; class Insecta; order Lepidoptera; family Tortricidae; genus Cydia; species Cydia pomonella. Next base: position 18,859,287 of record NC_084711.1, read on the forward strand.
AAGCATACGGCCCGCCTGATGGTAAGCAGTCTCCGTAGCCTATGTACGCCTGCAACTCCAGAGGAGTTACATGCGCGTTGCCGATCCTAAACCCGCCTCCCCCTCGTTGAGCTCTGGCAACCTTACTTACCGGCAGGAACACAACACTATGAGTAGGGTCTAGTGTTATTTGGGCTGCGGTTTTCTGTAAGGTGGAGGTACTTCCCCAGTTGGGCTCTGCTCTAGATCTGGAATGACATCCACTGGCTGTGCCCTACCACACAAAGCGAGATGAAATTCACAATGCCCATACCTCTCTTTTGGACGTAGTTTAAGGACGTACCCGGGTCCCGTGGTTTCCGGACGGGGTCTCTTGCAATTCTCGCCTTCACTGCCTTTATGCTGGGACGGAAAGCTAGGGTCCGAACGGTGCGTGGTCTTCCAGATTCCAGACCTCTTGCGGTCATCGAAGCTCTGAGTACTATTGTATCTATTAATTGTGCGATAAACAAATTGTTTGTTGATTTTTAGGTTTTCAAGCAACTTCAAAATCATGTTTGGCGGGTGCCTACATTTGTGCAACGCAATTACTGCGATACGATTCTCTTTTAGGCCCCAATTCATTATAGATAAGACGAGATAAGCGTTATGTGTGGTATATAATTATAGCTCACAAATCCACCACATTGTCATTTTTTATTTTTTCGGTAGCATATTTGTTTTAACGGAAATAAAGAGGTTGCAAATCGAGTAACAGAACTTAGTAACCAACTAGGTAATGAAGCATTTCGCCAGAGCATCGCTTATCTAAAGGGCCTACCAGGCCAAATTCGCTGTTTTTACGTCGCTATAGCATGCTTGAACGTTGTATAAACAATAACGTTCTGTAAACAATATTTTAGCTTGGTAATTGTTCTTTAATTGGGTGTACTGAGTTTTCAAAACACATACCGTATCACAAGTAAATATTTTTTCCGTGAACCCTTTTCTTGAGTTAAAATCCGTATAAACTCCCTTATTATGCAACGCTAAGACATAACATTTTAACAAATAGTGAATAATGATGTACACTTCAATTACGTCTGCCGATTTTTCAATTATATAAATAGTTTTTAAAAAAACGATACTATTCAAATTCCTACGTTGCCCCGGCGTGCATTATCACAGCGAACTCACAATGTTCAAAGCGCCATAGACCCTTACTGGCACTTAAATGCTTTAAGTATGCCAATTTCCACCATTTTGATTATTTTGAACATTTTCCAAAAAACGAAACGGAATTTATATCTTAGTCGATTAGGTACAACAAGATTAATATAAGATTACCCATGAACATTGATTAACTTGATAATCGTTCACGATTAATACCTATAATGTTTTTCGACCTTGACAGCGAAGTTGAAGGAACTATAAACCCACCTTTAAATCCTTATCTTCATTGGCCAAATGTGTTATCAAATCATCGACCATCTTCTCCGTCTGTATGGCTAGTTGGAAGGAGGTCTCATTCGTACACATCTGCAGAAGTCCAGTGGCCGGGATGGCTACGTCCAAATGTATGGTTTTCAAGATTCTTGCGATGAGAGGGATCATGCCGTACTTTCTCATGGCCTCTCGGTTTCTTTGGGAGGAGGACATGGACCAAAGAGCCTTGGCGCCCGCACGAGCGATGTCTAAGAACTGTAATTCGTCTTGGTTCAGCTCTTCCCGAGGCGTTACGAGATACCTGCCAAGTATCAAATGTGTAAATGCTACATAGCACCAGCAGTTAGTTTGTAATTATGTTTAAGTTGGTACTATAATTTATTGGTACGGTAGATATTGCGAGAATGATGTAAAAGTAATAAAGGGCTCGGGTTATTAAGTAACATACTATGTAATCATTAATACTAGTTATCATATAAACATTTGTGTGCGTAGGTATAACTTCCATGCCTTCTGTTGATTAGATATTTACTCTAATATACACCTACATATTTACACCTATGAATTAAATCCTGATTGATTATTCATTTTGATATGGCATAATGTTTGTAAAAGTAACAAAGATTATTTCAAGGCTATCAAGATTTGGAACTATTTCAATAATCTATCGGTTTCTACAACTGTAGCTGTACATGCCTAAATAATATTCACATCGAAAAGATAAAAATAATACAAAATACGAATAACTAAAATCGTCGGAGTTCAGGCATTAAGAAAGTGCAATTTATGTATAGGTAGGTAGGGAACCTAATTCCTCCAAGTTAAAAAAAGGTACGTTCCTAATATTTGTCTTAGTATAGTGACATTAAGTGACCTACCTACTTATCTATTATTATGACACTTTACGGTTCCTATACACGATGGCCCAGTGCTGGATTTGCAAGATTGCTATGCGATGGTTGAAAGTACGCACTATGGAATAGGACACGTGCAGGTGCGTACGCACCATCGCTGGCCCACCATTGATATGCGGACGAAAAACCGACACCCTGGCCATCCCATCCCCATCCCGCCGCACCATATGCCATCCGGCACCACTACCCTCTCTACACGCTGGCCCAGCTTAGTGGGCCAGTATGATGGCCCATCGTGTAGAGGAGCCTTTAGCATAACTTGCGTTCTCGCGCGCGGCTCCATACTTAAAGTCGCGCTAGATGTATGAAATCGCGCGCGAAAATGGAAGGTATGCTAGAGGGTCACCAACCATTAGATAGATTGTTTTGTTGGGTAAACCTACCTTTCTTTGATATCCAGCAAATCAATCAGCTTCGGCAACCCTCCGAATCTCCGACAGAACTTTCTACTTTTCCGAATCTTGCCTAAATTGGCAATAGTCTCCGCTGCAAGAATTTGCACATCCCTCGCCGGGTCTGACAACAAACCTACTAGCAAAGGAATCGCTCCGAGATCCGTAACTTTCTTCCTTATTTCAAAATTAGGGGTTATATCTTTTAATACAGCTAATCCTCCTAAAACACAGCATAGGTCGCGAGTTTCAAGTAAATTGACAAGCAACTCCAACCCGCCGATTTCCTGGATAGCTCTCTGGTTTACTTCGATAGTCAAGTCGTGGTCTTTCAGACAAGAAAGCGCTACCATCGTCGCTGTTTGGTTGCCAGCTTTCATGTACTTCACCAGTTTCTGTATGTGCCAGTACTCTGGCGGTATTTCTGAGGACTTGATTAGGTTGGCCCAGTTGTCTTCAGAAGAGGACGTGGAAGACGGGGATGACGCTGAAGTGTCAGAACCTTCTGTGACCATGACGATCCGTGGCAAGCCGACCGTGTCCTGCCCGCCATCTACACTAAACGTTGAAATATTATCTGCGTTCTCCGCCATGATTCGTGATTTAATATGTGATACAAATTAGAAAGTCTCTCGATACGAATATAAAAATAAAATAGAAACCAGATTTATCGTAATAAGAGACGTTTAGTCAATCAGGTTGCCTGGCAACCTTGCTTTGTCAAATACCAGTTAGCGTTTCGTAAACGTATTCGTAATTTGCAGTGTTATATTTTATTCTCACGATAAAAATATTTTTGTGTCTAATTTGGTTATACCTAGATTAAGTACAGGTAAAAATCATCATCTTTATATGCGCACCTAATTTCAGCACCATATAATAAACTGTCAGAATAAGGTGTATAACCAATAAATTGCGCAATAAAAATGATGGTTCATTTCATGGTTGCATAAAACTTTTTTTTTTAATTGGTTTTCATGTGTTTGCCTATAAAATCAGGTTTAAAGAACTAGATATAATGTCACTGCAAAAGGCCGTACTTAGGTAGTATCTCCTCAGGGCCTCCGTTAGCTGGCGCGGATGCACGGAGCAGGCGCACGCCATTTAGCGTTGCTCATACAAATAATACAAAAAAACTATTTTTCGTTAACCCACTCACCCGCTCTGTGCAACCGCGCCAGCCAGCGGCGCCCTATAGTGCCTGAGTAGCGCGGCTATATAAACAAGACAGGTGCCAACCTTAATGTCGCATGTATGTCAAGATCCAAGGGAATAAGTATTACCTTATTTTATAATTGATCAAAATACCGAGCAGTGAAAGCTTCCCATGTAGGTATGCAACTGACCCTCTGATCGTACACATAACGAACGCCTCCAGCGAACGAACCACGCTATGATTTCATACCGTGCTACGTCAAGTATGGATCTGATAGAGTTTATAAATTATACCTACGCCAAATCTTGGGATTAGTTATCAAGCGGACCCCAGTCTCCCATGAGCCGTGGCAAAATGCCGGGACTACGCGAGGATTATAGTCATTCTTATTGCCATGTTTGTGCAAAGTTAGAGTGGTCGATAGAGTGACCTGCAATAATATATTGGCTGGCCTTGGTTCGCCCAAGTTCGCCCTGGCTAGCCACATTAGGGCCCATAATCGGCGCAATCCGTAATTGCTGAGGTCGCCGTCATCGAAATCGATGAGGAGGACTATATATTATTGCAGGTGCCTGTACCGTGTGAGGTTGACAGTTTATAACCAAATTAAATTGAACCACATCTTTGTTACAGTTCCGTCGCAGCGTCAAAGATGTCACAAAACCAGAACACGATGACCACTTCCTCCTGAGATGGCTGAGAGGTAACCCAGCTAATACGAGTACATTTATAGTCTCAAATAAATAGTCTGTCCGCTTTTCTAAGATGAAGCACGCCATAGTAATGGCGTACTTGACCTTAGAGATCGGACAGGCTATAACATTCTCAAATTTTATCGGAGCAAGGTTACATAAACTATTGGGTACTGGCAATGGCATGGGGGGAAACTGCAGTAATGCAGTTCGGGCGCTCTCGCGACTCCGTTCGGCTGAATCGCTGTCAAACTTCTGTCTTGTTGGATGTTTCCTTTCCGTACGATAGTACTATGTTGTAGTTTGGTACTGGCCAACCACTTAAACCGCTACACACAGAGTACATTCAGAATCCTAAATCCTAAAAATGTAACCGCGTTTAGGAAGTGATCATCCTAAAAAGTAGCTAGGAAGAGGAGTCTGAATTGGGCGTTTTCTAAAATAAATATTGAAAACCGGATTCTTACAAATCTGTAATTGCTTGGGCTCATTTTACTCAACATCGTTAACATTCTCCATCCTACCATTACAAAAATATATCCCAAAATATCCGTTCCATTAAGAACGCCACGTTTATGTGTGAACATTTTGAAAACCCCAAAAAACACTAAGATCTGTAAAAATCCGGTCTTCAATATTTTTTTTTTTAAAAGCTCGACTGCACTAAATGGGAACTAATTTTTAGGATGCTAGTTAGGTTCCTGGTGAAAATAGGATATAGGAGGACGCCAGAACTAAGTATAAGGTGTACGGTTCCTGATAAAGTAAATTCAATTTGGTATTTTTTTACTTTTTTAGCGAGACAATGGGATGCGGAAGCAGCAGAAAAAATGCTTAGAGACGTAAGTGATTTGCTAATTAAGAATTAAAATTATTTATTTTCGTAAAATATACCCGGGGACCCGGGTACGTCCTTAAACTACGTCCAAAAGAGAGGTATGGGCATTGTGAATGTCATCTCGCTTTGTGTGATAGGGCACAGCGCAGCGGATGTCATTCCAGATCTAGAGCAGAGCCCAACTGGGGAAGTACCTCCACCTTACGGAAAACCAAAGCCAATATCACTAGACCCTACTCATAGTGTTGTGTTCCTGTCGGTGAGTAAAGTTGCCAGAGCTCAACGAGGGGGTGGGGGTTAGGGTCGGCAACGCGCATTCTCCTCCGGAGTTGCAAACGTACATAGGCTACGGAGACTGCTTACCATCAAGCGGGCCGTATCCTTGTTTGCCACCGACGTAGTATAAAAAAAATATAGGTGTTTATAAAGTAGGGGATAGTACTACCCGGTAAGCAAAATTTGCCTGTATTGGGCAACACCGCTCTTCCTTAATTTACAGATATATTTTTTTTTTAATTAAACTACCTACTAGAAAAAAAAACTACCTGCTAGTATTATAATCGGCCCCAAAAAATCGTGAACTATACAGAAATGAATTACTAATTCTCTAGGCATTAAAATGTTTAATGAAATACATGTAAACAATGTACTATTAACGTACTCTCTGTCATAATACTAATGACATGTTTTACCCATGTTAATTTCAAGATGACACCTTGTCTGCCATGTCCTGCAATGTATGCAAAACATGACACAAACGTCAAACGAACACTGTAGGGGAGACTGGGGAGACTTGGTCCAATTTAATATGCATCTTAAATATTATTTCAAACTCTACTAATTTATTTACGTTGTTAAAATTAGAACATTACAGCTTGCAATGATTGGTTCCTTTTAGGATATGGTTTTATAAAGATAAAGATAGTTTATTTTTCTAGTAGACATATTAAAATGCGTGATAAAGTCTCCGCTATTTAATGGCAATGATATCACAACTCAAGACAGGTTTTATAAGCGTTCCAAAATTGAAGCGCATCATTGCTTAATATACCTCAGAATCTCCTGCCGCCACCTTCGTGGGAGTACATGGTTTTTCTTCTCTACATCTAGCTGACTTTCCCTAGAGACTGCCATTTTTATGTAATATATGTAATAAAAATAATGTACCTTAACATATCTTAACAATCAATGTGGGGAGCGTGCATGAACAGTAGGGGGGAGCAGAGCCCCCTTTTTATTGGCGCGAAACGTAAATGTCAAGCTTCAGGTTCTAATTTACACCGCAAGATGGCATTAACTGTAGAAGACAACAACTGTGAAGTGTCAATGTCAAGTTTATGTTTCTCATTTAGGCCACAAGATGGCAGAACCTCCAACGCGCACCAGTTAGGACCGGTTTCATGAGTCATGACAAAATGCTTTTAAGTACGAGATATTCAAACTCGGGACTTCTAATAGATGTATAAGCAGTAAAAGGCGCGGAGGATCGATTTTCTATATAAGTTTTGAATTTCGCGCTTCTTCCTTATAAAAGTTGGCTTGCCAGAGTATATCTGCAATTTTATGTTATACGAAACGTAGGACGTAACCACAAGCTAGGCCTAGGCCTATATAAGGAAGCCAGATATAGTTTGCCGACTTTGACCGATGGTGGCCCAATCTTGTCTAATTTACAGGACGGAGTTACGCAGCTACATAGGGTTGACCCAACAAGCACATTGGACTTTAAACTAGGCTAATCCCGTCTTCTATTCTTTTAGTCTCTGGCGTGGCGCGAAAAATGGGGCATCGACTCAACATTACCGGAATGGCAAGCGCCCGAGGTTTTAGAGAAGCACTTCCCAAGCGGCAGCACCGGCTTCGATAAAGAAGGATCACCAGGTACATACCAGCTAAATGTTAATAATATCTCCATCGCTCGAATATGCAAAAGTACCTAATAACGAAATACCGTTATTACCGTTATCGGATCGAGTTCCAGGTGAAAGATTGTCAGAAATCATTATTTACGACTTATAACTATGTATATTTTCGGAAGTTAGAAGGAAACTCTTTTGTAGAGGAACAACAATATACTATACATTAATAAGTCGGAGAAAAATTCGGTCATACCATGCCACAGAGCAACCATCACGTGGTTGTATCTGTACCATGTTAATTTTTTCCTACTTTTTTTTATACACTGATATGTTTGACAGTAATAATAGTCCCATTCGTGGGCCTGGACGTATGGGGCTTGCTGCACTCCGTGACAAAGACCGACGTCATCAGGATGATCCTCCGCCATCTTGAAAACTACCTGGCGACTGCACGGAGGCAAGCTGAGACGCGTGGACCTCAGGCGCTCAAGGTTTGTAAGTTTGGAGACTTGAACACCTAAATTATAAAACTATAATCATTTGTCAATAAATGATAAATACCTGCCTTAGAAGGAACCAATCGCTAACATTATTTTCCGATTTTGGCAACATAGTAGAGTTACAATTGCTAGAAATTAAATATAACTTTCCTAAATGAAACCAGTCTTTATAATATTATTATTCGGATTTTGATAACGTAGTAGAATTTGAATTACTATTGATACTTATTAAAATTTAGGGTACTTATTATAATAAGTCTCCCCAGTCTCCCCTATAGATTGATTAACGAAAGTTGGCGTTGGCGAAGATTTAATAGTTATGAGAGTTTTGTCAGTTCAGAAGTTGTAGATTGCTATCTCACGCCAGTAGCCTTACCACGAGTTTGAAAATGACTTCGCTAGTGCGTGCGTAACTTACTTTTATGTATCTCGCTCGTACTGGCATATTAGTGCGAGCGGGATGTATAGAAAGTAATTTACGCCACAGAATAAATAATAGCACTACGGTTACGCAAACATTAGCGAATATGTCAGTGTCAGCATCGTGGTTAAGGTGACTTCTCTTAAAAAAAAAAAGTGGCGTTCAGTTCAGAAGTATTCACATACTGTTTTAGTAATTTAAAAACTGTATACAAAATAATGATAGGCAATAAATAACACCTACGGCACTACCTCAACTACCTGCGAAGTCAGTTAATCATCAACCAAAAGTCATGGAGGTCACGACATTTGCCATGTTGGCATTGTCATTCGTTCGTTCAGAAGAAAGAAATAACAAAAACATTGTGTTGGAAATGTTGTTTTTACGCGCTAGTACCTACGACATGCAAAACATAATCAATTCAATAACTAATACCTAGTCGCGACTGTCGCGAGACAATGTTTGAAATCCCACCCCACCTCAATCTTTTTATTGATACTTAAGGTGAATAGGTATAAGACCTTTAATAGTCGATACATGCATTTCTTTGTTGTTTTTGATATACGAGTACACCTATATTACCTATATAAGCTTATGTGGAGTGAGAAACTTGGTTTATTTTGCATTATTAAGTCTGCAATTATTAAGTTAAAAGTTGGAGTTGCATAGATACAATTTATTGCACTTGCACCCAATATTACTTTCAAAAAGAAGATACGAATAGGTATATCAGTACCCCTAGTGTAAATAAATTCGATTTCGAAACGTGACGTACGCGTTTGCGTTTAGTCTCATTTTGTACTGGATTTAGAAAGAGCGCGCCAAGCGGGACGTTTTGGAAACTCAAAATCCTATACAAAATGAGACTTCGCAAACGCGTTCGTCACGTTATGATGTCGATCAAATTTACACTAGGGGTACTGATTTTAAATTAGTAATATTTAAGAGGATACGGGACCTGAGATTTAAATATTTTAGCTGAATATATCCGTCTCGCTAACGGAAGCGGCTCTTAAAACTAGTGCGATAAGGACAACGCCAGGTTAGGTGAAAAATCTTGCGTAAAAATCTCAAAAAACGAGGTTTCGTACTCGACTGGTTCCTCCTCCAAGATTTAACCAAATGTAACGAAATTTTGAGATCTAAATGGTAATGAATTTATCTATGTCGGACTGTTTTACTTTTTCGGCTAATTGATATCAGTTTTTCATGTTTCTCTTTGCGGCCTAGTAAATTATTAGGCCGTTTTTGCGAATATTTGAAGTGCACTAGCGCCTTAAAAAACAATATAAAAAAAGAACAGTCCGACACAGATATTAATAATAATAATCTGTGTTTAAAAAAACATTGCTCTAGCTTAAAACCGCGGAGGAAACAGTCGAGTACGTTTGTATGGAGAAATGACCACTCCTGTTGCCTCTTAAGTATCGGTAATTTAATTTCAATTATGTATTGTGAGTTAAAAATCTGAACTATTTTATTGTATCAAAACCGTAGTTAAGTAAGTCGGTGCCTACTTAAATGTTAAGTTTTTTAAGAAGTTTTTTTTTTGTTTGCATAATAATTCATGAATTTAGAGTTACTTAGGTTTCTTTTTACATCAGACACAAATCTGTCCGTTGCAGCAACTTAAAAAAAAACTGCATCACGCAAGCCGGGGCTTTAGAGTAAACTTTCACTGGCCCTAATGATCTTTGAGAACCACAGTGTTATATTATGTCTGCTGTAAAAACTGCATCTGAACGATGAACATTACGCCACAGCCTACAAAAGTTATTATGAGATCACTTGGAAAACTGCGACATCGACAGGCAACACTAATGGGATTTATAATGGCACCTTAATCTTCGAAGTGATGGTTTAGACAATCGATTATAGCCCTTAAGTACAGGTTATTAATAACTCTATCTATGCTTATGTTCAAAGTTGCGTATGACCAATAAATACCTGAGAAATCGATTGTGCATAATCTTCCGTGTTTCGTACAGACAGCATCAAAAGTAACGTATCAAACAACGCGTCAAAAGTACCTGTCTATCATTCTGTAACAGCTTAACAAAAAGTATGTCGAACAATTAAGACTGTAAACGATATACTTTTGAAAGAGAATTTTAGAGATTTATCTATATTTGAAAAAGTTATCCAGAATATCAGATACTTTTGGCGCTGACAGTACTGATTTGTGCTTAAAGAACAACATTAAAAGTGACACTGGTGATGAGTGGGTACCTTAGATACTTATTTCCGAAGAAACGAGTCATAAACCTATCAAGTATTGAAATGAGAGCGTAACTATACGTTTGTAGGGAGAACCGAGCTTGCTGCGGATCCTTAACAGGGCTATAACCGCGAAAATGGAAGGTCGTCAATTGCGGGCATTTTTCTCTGTCACTCTAATTACGTCTTAGTGAGAGTAAAAGAGAAAGATCCGCAATTTGCGAATTTTTAGTTTTTGCGGTATGCCCCCCGTTCAGCACAAATCGCGCGTCAGCTCTCGAATCAGCCTATAGCAATTACCTATCTCATGTAATTTAAGGTAATAAATAGTGACGTAAAACTTACGAAGAAAACGTATAATTAACTTACGCAAGCAAACCCAAACAGCGGCCTTTTGCCACTTTCGTGAAAATAAAAAGTGCTTCGTGCTACTTATTTAACGATTATGAAAAAGTAAACTCGGATCGAAAAGTGAGCAATGAAAATGTAATTACGTTTTTTAGGGTTCCGTAGCCAAATGGCATAAAACGGAACCCTTATAGTTTCGCCATGTCCGTCTGTCTGTCTGTCTGTCCGAGGCTTTGCTCCGTGGTCGTTAGTGCTAGAAAGCTGAAATTTGGCATGGATATATAAATCAATAAAGCCGACAAAGTCGTACAATAAAATCTAAAAAAATATTTTTTTTTAGGGTTTCCCCTACACGTAAAGTGGGGGTGAACATTTTTTTTTGCTTCAACCCTACAGTGTGGGATATCGTTGGAAAGGTCTTTCAAAACTAATAGGGGTCTTCAACAAACATTTCTTGATAAAGTGAATATATTCGGAGATAATTGCTCCGAAAGAAAAAAAAATGTGTCCCCCCCCCCTCTAACTTTTGAACCATAGGTTCAAAAAATATGAAAAAAATCTTGGAAGTAGAGCTTAAGAAAGACATTAAATGAAAATTATAGCGGATATGATCAGTTTACCTGTTTTTGAGTTATCGCAAAAAGTTTCCCCTTCATAGTAAAAAGACTTACTTTAATTAGGTACTGATTATGCAAATTTGCCTATTTGTTTAACTCGGGTGAAAGGTACCGTTTCATCCCTTGGTTAACAATTTACTATACTTTAAGCTCCAGTTTAGCTTATTGTGACGGAAGAGTAACTACGGAACCCTACACTGAGTGTGGCTCGACATGCTCTTGGCCGGTTATTTAAATTAAAACGGCCAATCAGCTACAATTTAATAATGTACTCGTAATATAAACCAAATCTAGCGTAAACCTTTAACAGGATGCACAGCTCATAAAATCGCTGTTACAAAACGCAAGTTTGTAAATGAAAATAAAAGTCATGATTTTCTTTGATTTGTGAACGACTGATATCCCTGTTGGTTGCGAGAACCCAAAACGAACAAAGTTAAACAAAACTTATTGGCTTCAAGTCACTGATATATGTATAATATAACCAACTTTTGAAATCTTTGGCTTAGAGCGGGATTCGCAGTTGAAATCCCGCTTGAATGTTTAAAAATGGTACTGGACATAGGTATTTAACCTTATTTTTTTTCTTAACCAAAATCATTGGTACTAACTATGGATCACCGACGAGGATTGAATTCACGAGTCTCCTGACCTCCCGTGCTTTCTGTCAATTTAAAGAGGTGGGACCTTTTAAATTTTTTTTCTTTAATTAAATCTATTCGTGATTATTCGTGTGATGAGCATGGATATTTGTTCCTGAGTCATGGGTGTTTTCTATGTATTTAAGTATTTATATATTATATATATCGTTGTCTAAGTACCCTCAACACAAGCCTTATTGAGCTTACTGTGGGACTTAGTCAATTTGTGTAATAATGTCGTATAATATTTATTTTATTTATTTATTTTATTTAATTATAAAATTATATTAAGTATATAGCATTATAGTATTACTTAGTTCTAAATCTTCAATCTTACTAACCATTATGAACCATTGTTGTCTATTGAAATAAATAAATTTAATTGAAATTATTGTTTCATAAATGCAATATTTTTATATACCTACAGGTGACAGTCCTCTTCGACCTGGAGGGCTTCAACATCCGCCAGTACGCGTGGAAACCAGCGGCGGAGATGGTCTTTACCCTACTACAGCTGTACGAGGCCAACTACCCTGAGATACTCAAGTCCTGCTTCATTGTGAACGGTAGGTAAACATTTATTTGTTTACTTACCTACTACAAATATTTAACACGGCACCACCGTATGAACCAATGCATCAAGTAAGTAATAATACAAACATGCGTAACAATTTATAGTTCGCGTTATCCACGATGACGCGCAGATTTGTCAAATCTAACCTTTAATAACATCACCATACGAGTCAAGGTAAGCGCCGTCGTGAATGACACGATCTATAATACAACTTAGAAAATTAACTTCTACAAGTTGGTAGGTAGGTTACACGTTACACATGCCTCTGGTTCAGATTCGCCCTCGCGTTTTAGTCGAGGAAATATTGGCACCGATGAATGTTATCTCTAATGGCTCCTTTACATGGGTAAAAACAATCTTGATCCCAGTTACTTTTCTACATTAAAATTTCTATTTTTTTTTTATTTAAAAGGAAAAAAGATTTATGTAAAGAAACATTAATTTCAAAGCAGCCAGCCTTCAGGGCACTCTACCAAGCGATCACGACTTGGGCAAATTTTTAATTTAATTGTTTTATTATGTTTCTATCCATTTGTGTTTCGTTGGTTAATAAATAGTTAGTTCATTTACCTATGTAGATGAGGCGTTCAGCAAAGCACTTCACACCTCTTTTATCCTTTTGTCGTAAAGATTAAGTTTTACCACCAATCGTTGCAAATTTCAAATTACATTTCGACAACTAACACTTCGGTTCCATTACAGTCGCCAAGTATTGATTAAAAATTGCCCCAATCACATTATTCATTTGGTATAAGAAGTCTTACGCTCCTGTTACCACACCGCAGGTTGAATAGATTAAGTACCTATACACAAGTATCTGTATCACAAGTGCTATTTCACTCCGCTCACGACTACTCTGAACAGTCATTAAAGTGATTCACTGTTAACATGGTTTTTTAAGACAGTGAGGATTCTGTATCTACTTAATGTTATAACAATTAAGGAGACGATTATGCGAAAGGTGTGTGAGTATCCTGCTTTAACTCTCAACTTTGTTGCAAGTGTAAACGTTAACGAGTTCCTTTAAAATAACAGCATTGAAGCGGCCATGGTTTACCTAGGTACATAGTTCGAACTGCATAAAATGTACCTACATAAATATTAACACTAGAGTGTTAAGTGCGAATTGCCTATGTCACATATTGTATCTAATCTAAATATTATTCAATACTTATGAAGGGAAGATAAAACTGGAATCCAATTAGCATATATTGATTACAGTTTTATCTTTATTTATAGTTTACATTTTTTTTTATAAATAGTTGATTGTATCAAATTGTTTTTATCAATTAACGGCTATCATGGTCATAAATATCTTAAAAGTTCAAACATTACGTTACTGTTTTTATGGAATACGACTAAATAATATATGTATACCTACTAATCGAGTAGTAGGTACATTCCTAAAGTAATTTACTATTACTGTTATGACGATTTCTTCAAACAACGAAATCGAATATACCTAACTCTAGCGATGAGACCGCCTGTTGTCTACCTCTTTAATCAATTGTTTTTCTTTAAGCCATATTTTGACCGAGGTGAGCCAATAAAAAGTATTAAGAAAGGTTGACATAGCTAAACCCTCGTGTGGAGCGTTAGGGTCGGCAACGCGCATGTAACTCCTCGGAAGTTGCAGGCGTATATATGCTACGGAGACTGCTCCGGCGGACCGTATGCTTTTTTGGCACCGACGTAGGTAGTATGAAGAAAAATTATATCTATCTATCTTAAATCTGTGTAAGGCCAAGTAAAACAACAAGATCTCTCTCAATTTCAGCCCCCAAAGTTTTCTCCCTCGCATTCTCCGTGATCAAAAAGTTTATGCACGAGTACACCATCTCCAAGATCAAGATCTACGGCACCGACACCAAGAAATGGCAAGCACAAGTACTCACACTCATCGACAAAGACCAGCTGCCCGTTCACTATGGCGGGACCGTTGTGGATGACAATGGGGATCCACGGTGTAGTCTTATTGTAAGTATCTAGAGGTATCACGTGGTTACTAAGTCAAAGTAGGGACATCATCTCCAAGATCAAGACGGTATAGACATCAAGAAATGAGAGGCAGAAGTGTTCATGCTCATCGACAAAGACCGACTGCCGGATTACTATTGCGGGACCGTCGTGGATGACAATTGGGATCCACGATGTAGTCTTTTTGTAAGTATCTAGAGGCAGAGGTATCAGGTAGGGTTACTGAGTTAAATTAGGGACACCATCTCCAAAATTATAAGATCTATGGTACAAACACCATGAAAATACAAAGATCAACTGGGGACCCATTGTGGATGACAATGGGGATCCATAATGTAGTCTTATTATAAGTATAGAGTAGTTAAGATGCCAACAGGGAGCGCTTGAAAATTAATTGTTAACAATTTTCCTACTTGTTCAATATTAACCTTTTTTTAAGTAAGAGGTCGTATCTGCACCAAATTTAAACTTGTATATCATCGAAGTCTAATACCAGTGTATTATTTTTTCAGGTGAAACCAGGAGGCAAGGTGCCGAAGAGTTACTACTCGCGAAACACGACAGGAGACTCCGAGAAAGAGTTCAAAAGAGTCACCATTAAAACGGGCGAGAAACACGTCGTCGACATGCTGTGCGGGGAGGGGGAGAGCGTGCTTAAGTAAGTTCTGGGCTCAAAGCCCCTGCTTTAAGCAGGGGTTGGCTTAAGGGTATCTGCAAACTTTTTGACCTGAAGGGCGCTATCCCGGTTTAGAATTGAAGACAAATAGATAAAAAATATTAGAACATGAAAATCGTCGGCTAAAAAATATGACACCGTAGATGCGTGCTATACGTTCACGTACGTTGATGTTGCGATTTGTACCTATGTACAGTTTGTTTATGTTGTTGTCAATGGAAAAGAAAGTACTGTGCCAAAACAAGATAATGCCTCCTAAGTTCCTACTTTAACTCTTCAACTCGGCGCGTTCATGAACGGTGCTTCATTAAAATGAACCTGCATGGGTTCTCATGAATGTTAGACTGTCAGCGTCCAATCGTCCATTGTTCCATCGCATGTTCAAATCTGGGTTTAAGAACTGTTTTCTACAAAGATCTTGTCTCGACTATCATTATTACAAGCTTTTATTTAACTTGCCCTGTTAGTAGGGTATGTATGTTAGTACTTGTGACCCACTTCTCGATTACCGATAGGGCTGAAATTTTGCAAACATATGTAGGTAAATCGGATGACAATGTAATATTATGAGAACATGGAGCTGGGAACTCTGTGAAAAACATCGAAAACGAATTGTGTTTAGGATTGTTAAAATTGTCTCGATAAGTGTTTGTTGTGGAAAGAAAAGTACAGTCAGTACACTATTAAAGTTTTAACTTGCTTTTCCAGGTGGGAAGCGGGAGTGGATCACCACGAGATAAAATTCGTGATCAAGCGAAAAGATGAGGAAGGTGCCGAGACTGTTGTCTATGGCCCCAAGAAGATCGGCGAAGGGCCAGTTGATGTCGGCATTATGCCTATCACTGGGCCTGCAACTTGTAAGTACTTCATCTTAAAAGATCAAATGAAAAAGGAGAAAAGCAATAAAAGGTGAACTGGCAGTTGGTGCCTATCCACTTACGCCTGCTGCTCTTGGTGACATTGCCTACTTAAAGTCTACCCTGTCTCCCTACAACGTGGACCCCATTATCGTCCACAGTGAACCGGCAGTTGGTCTATAGATCCGCGCACTTGTGAAGTCTCAAAAATATCAAATTACAAACACCAAACCTTCTTAATGATTTTTATATCTAGACTGGTAAAAAGGACCTTTATGAGAAATGACCATGGCTATATTGGTGTCAAATGTGGCCTTTGAATCGACATGAGAGGATTTAAGCGTTGATTCGAATGCACATGTATCCTCTGTAACTTATATTCGTTGATTATGTTACAGATTCAGTGATATTCGACAACAAGAGCTCCTTCCTAAGAAGCAAGAAGGTATTTTATCACGTCATCGTGGCCGTGCCCGAGCGAGATCTCAATATGAACGTCGAGCCTGACGACGATAAATAACCAGCACATAGACAAAATAGACTGTAGGATAATTGCATTGTGATACTTTTTAACTGAAAAAAAGATTTTGCATTCATAGCTTACTTGTCAAACAACTTTGCCAGTAGAAAAAGGCGCGAAATGTAACTTTTCTATGGGACAATAACCCTTCGCGCCTACATTTTTTAAATTTGCCGCTTTTTTCTACTGACTGCTTGAAAGACGTCACGATTGCATGCGATTTGCGTTACCTTTTTCTGAGTGCGATACATTGTACATTGGTAAATAGAATTCGGTGCACCTACTTAACCTGCAATTATCGAAAATCGCATGCAATTTGTTGCTATGTGAGTATAGCCCATAAAAAACTTAGGCGGCTTTGTTAAATTAAATTCGCTCAAATTGTGTAAAATTAACAAAATGCAAATTTTTTGTACTGCATAAATTGATCTCTAATTCACATTCCTGATGATAGATAGACGACGATTTTATTATGACATATTATGAGTTTTTTCTTAGATTGTTTGTTATTTTGCTACGTACATAAGTTTTAGTGATAAATTGGATTCGCGACGAAACAGCCCAATTATTGGCACAAAATAGTATCAACAGTAATTGGCATTTATTTTTGTGTGTAAGTCTCCATTGCGTTACATTGGTCGGGTGCTTTCAATAGGGTTGTTTACTCTGTTACATGTGAAAATTGCACTATTAGCACTGATTGACTAGCACGTTATCTTTTCGCGGATTAGCAAAGTAATATTTTCTACGCGAAAACCGGAATTCGCAAATTGCGGGGATCTTTCTCTTTTACTCCCACTAAGACGTAATTAGAGTGATAGAAAAGCGGCCAAGTGCGAGTCGGACTCGCCCATGAAGGGTTCCGTACCATTTATGACGTATTAAAAAAACTACTTACTAGATCTGGTTCAAACTAATTTTCGTTGGAAGTTTGCATGGTAATGTATATCATATATTTTTTTTAGATTTTTCATTCCGTTATTTTAGAAGTTACAGGGGGGGGGGACACTTTTTTTCACTTTGGAAGTGTCTCTCGCGCAAACTATTCAGTTTAGAAAAAAATGATATTAGAAACCTAAATATCATTTTTGAAGACCTATCCTTAGATACCCCACACGTATGGGTTTGATGAAAAAAAATTTTTTTTTTAATTTTTATGACGTATTAAAAAAAAACTACTTACTAGATCTCGTTCGAACCAATTTTCGGTGGAAGTTACGGGGGGGGGGGGACACACACTTTTTACCACTTTGGAAGTGTCTCTCGCGCAAACTATTCAGTTTAGAAAAAAATGATATTAGAAACCTCAATATCATTTTTAAAGACCTATCCATAGATACCCCACACGTATGGGTTTGATGAAAAAAGATTTTTTGAGTTTCAGTTCTAAGTATGGGGAACCCCCAAAATTTATTGTTTTTTTTTCTATTTTTGTGTAAACATCATAATGCGGTTCATAGAATACATCTACTTACCAAGTTTGAACAGTATAGCTTTTATAGTTTCGGAAAAAAGTGGCTGTGACAGAATCGGACAGACAGACGGACATGACGAATCTATAAGGGTTCCTTTTTTTGCCATTTGGCTACGGAACCCTAAAAATGCGCGCAATTGACGAACTTCGATTTTCGCGGTTATAGGTAGGCCTGCTGTTTTGTGTTAAGCTGAGAACTTGAGAAGTTGTTTTGGCGTAGCGACATGGGTATCGACCATATTATTGTTTTGTATTTTATATGATTAGCGAGAAAAATACGGTAATATTTTTGCAATTAAGTGTAAAGCGTGTTGTAAAAGTGCATGAATGAATCAATTCCATTTATAAAGTGCATATGTATGTACCTAAACAAATAAACTATATTATTTTAAGTAGTAATTTAGGGTATTCATGGTTTACGTTTTTATACCTGGTTCAATTAAACGAAATATTTTTATGGATCTGACTTTTATTAAGATATTTTTTACAATTTATTTAATTAAATGCATACTTTAATTAGTGTCACAGTTAAATAAATTGCTAGTTATATTTGACGTACCAGATCGGTATGTGTGGCGACGGCGGCGGCCGAGCCGCGCGCTCGAACGCATCTCCTTCGCCAGGCCCCCTTTACGCGCGCAATTCGGACACTTAATCGAGTAGCGATCGAGTTAGATTTGTGTCTTTGTTCTTTGAGCGAATTCATAAGGGCCACGCTGTATGTATTGTGTTACTGTAGTTTGTAATACTTAATCTATTTACTATATACCTATATAATTATTTTCTTTTGTGTGTCAAATTCCATACGTGACCTTGACGAAGCCCTTTGGGTTCATAGAAGTTTAACGTTTAACTGACCCGTGCACCGTCTGGGCTATCAACATCGCTGCCAAATCTGGGTCTAAATGAGTCATCCAAAAACGTCCTTGACATTTTAAATTGAATTTTAAATTTTCATTTGGGACTGAAGAGGTAAATGCAATCAAAAATAGCTAGAGCCCGTTATACTAACACTGAATTGACAGTAGCAATGTTTGGGAGCGACTTAGAGTCTGTCTAAGTGTCTAAGGCTAGAAGCGTCTTAGGGTGGTATGCCACCTGTCCAATTTCTCGGTCTAATATGCATTGCATCTCACTCTCTCATTAAGCAAAATGTGAGACGCAAATACACATTGGACAGGTGATGGAATACCGGTAGCGCTTAGGTGCCCTAGTAGTTTCAGGGCCCACTCAATACCTATTCGCTCGCGACCCTCCAGTGGGTCGCGACCTATAGTTTGGGAAATGCTGCTCTAAGCATTAATACTATGCATTAACTTGAACAGAATAAATTGTGGGAGTGTCATTATAAATGTTTAATTTTCATCTGTAGTGTGTGTCCTACACCTAACCCCACACCCCGTGCACAGCTTACTAATATATAAAAGTATCCAGAAAGTTCTCCTTTCACACCCCCACATCACATGGCGATCCTGCCAGTGCGGCTTTGTGCTGCAAAACTAATTTTCATTGAAATTTGACATTAATGATGACATTTTTACACTTTTTTTTAAATTCCATACAGAGTTAACTTGGTCGGGGTCGCACACTATCTACTTAAATAGCCTACTTGATAAGTTAATAACACAAAGGCACTGGCCCAATAAAGCTGCAAGTTTATTTAATGATTTTAAGGAGTTATAAGTACTTCAAATAACCGCCGTAAATTCTCGGGGTCATTCAGCTCGGTCTCCTCCAGCCTGTCTCCCTGCCATTTCAACAGCGTCGGAATGCGACGGATCTTCGAGCGGGAGTCTGTCCTGAACACGCACTGAGGGTCCCTGTAACTGCAAAAAAATGTCTGTGTTACCAAGGCTCGGAAACCGGTTAAATGCGCAAAACCTTTTAATTACAGTTTCGTTCGTAAAACCGTTATTCTTAAAAAGGTTTCTTCCGGTTCCGGTAAGTGAAGTTAAGAACCAAATAAACATAAAACTTACAATTCTCTTTCGCCGCAGTCTACATGCACAAAGATCAGCTCCTTCTTGACTTCGCGCAGAAAGGCCCGCACTATTGGCTCCGCTATAAAAAAAAACAGGCGTGTATTGGACATTTTGTACAAATAGCGTTTCTAGTCTAACATTTTTTAGGGTTCGGTACAAAAGGAACCCTAAAGGTAAAGAAAATCAAAGTATTTTTTTAAATAAGTTTATAGAGTAAAAATAAAATAAAATTGTATCGAAGTAAAAAAGGCATATTCTTGTAATAACAGTAAAAACTTACCCACAACGCAATCAGGGCACCAGCTCGTACCATCGGGCAGCTTAGAATCGAAGTAAAAGTACACCGGTGGCCCTGTAGAGTCTATTTTATCCGTATACTTTACGAATTCGTCGAACCCTCTAATAGACACGTTGCTCACCATTTTGCGCAACTGACTTTATTGCAAAGAATTTAATGCTTAATTTATCTAAAGTTATCTAAAACTTATCTTGACTGTAGATAATTTGATGTATTTCTCGAATATAGCGGAATTAGACTTTAGTAGCTATGTGATAAGACTAAGATTTGATAGCTAAGCGCTGTCTAAATAAATGTAAAATAATTTCTTGCGTTTTTCAGGCATCGTGAAACTAGACTTTAAATCAATGTGATAAGATTCGTTTTAATAATGAAATTGATCGCTATAACTTCTTCTTTCTCGCGTTCTCCCGGAATTTTGCCACGGCTTATGGGAGCCTGGGGTCCGCTTGACAACTAATCCCAAGATTTGGCATAGGCACTAGTTTTTACGAAAGCGACTGCCATCTGACCTTCCAATCCAGAGAGTAAACTAGGCCTTGCTGGGATTAGTCCGGTTTCCTCATGATGTTTTCCTTTACCGAAAAGCGACAGGTAAATATGAAATGATATTTCGTACATATGTTCCGAAAAACTCATTGGTACGAGCCGGTGTTTGAACTCGCGATCTCCGGATTGCAAGACACAAGCTCTTACCGCTAGGCCACCAACGCTTCGAAATTGATCGCCATAACATTGATGTCTAAATGGAATTCTGTAACTTCTTGAGTAAATAAGCGTTTATAATGAGAACTTGTTCATATAAATTAAACTCATTCAACATAATGATAATGACCAATTGTAACCATACTACATATAAGCATACCTATAGGTATGCAGACAGGTATTAATTCTCATTTGATTTATCTAAATCCATTTGTGTATTTGATGTCCGACTACATAAAGTACCTACAATATTATCCTAACGCTTTATGTAATCTTTATGGCTGGAAACATGTTGAAACCACTGCATATTTATTTATAATAGTTATCCTTGTACTTGGCCACTATGTGGCGTAAAAAGAAACATGGGAAGGGCTGAGAATGAGGTTGATAGCACAAAATCGGTCGTTGAGGTAGTACAGTCGCCATCAGATATATCGGAGCGACCAAGGTGCTCACAAGTACGCACTCTAGCGCCTTGACAATAGAGGCGTGTTCCGATATTTGTGAGATCTTTGGCCGCTCCGATTTATCTGATGGTGACTGTACTAGGACACCTTTGTCCAACTGCGTAGGCACATGTTATCTCCGACCCATTCACAGCATCTTGCTATTCTTAATGTAAGATTAATTAAAATAAATTTTGTATTTAAATACACACAAAATTTAAATACTTATGAGCAGGAATGAAACACTAACATCTTAATAATTACATATATTTACATAAAAGATTATAAAAGCATGCCAATTTCACTTATATCTGGAAAACCAAGTGCATAAATAACCTCAAAATACAATTAACATCACATCAATATCTTAGTAAAATGGGAAGATCAAAGTTTAGTGTATTTTGAATTAAGAACACTTTCAAGTCAACATAGGGTATACCATATTGTCAGCTCTTCCTATAGTCAGTGGTGACTTTACCCTGCATATTAATGCACTTTACTCTTCATCTTCCTCGAACAAAATCTGCAGGAGCTCACGCTTATTACACTGGCTGCCCTCCAGCCTCTGGACTCCTTTCCATCGGAGCAGTGTCGGAATGACCATGAGTTTGGTGCGGGGGTCAGTCCTGAATGGGCACATTTTGTCTTTCCAGCTAAAAATAAACATTAAGCTGTCATTTAGCAAATATGACTTGTTAATAATTAATACATATTTTCTTCAGACATTCCCAATTTTTCCTCCTAAAGCCAAATTAATGTACAATATTCGTTACAATCTAATTAAAACCTTTTATGAACCAATTAAAGTAGCAATACATACATTGAGCCTTACAAGGATCTTGTACAGCTTACCATACAAAATATTTCTATTTTTAAATTGAACCTTTTTGTTTAAGCAAAGAGAATTTGTAATAGAGGTGGTTTGTCAAAGAAAATTTTGTAGCCAAAGTAAATTTACTGGCATCTTTACGACACATGATTAAAACTTTTAGAACGCCATTTGACTTTGATCCTTATTCTTTCACTAATATGTGTTAAATTTGTTACATATCAAAAAGTGGTGCCATCTCACCGGGCTTCGGCTAAAGGTTGTGGCGCCATTGCTCGAAACGATGCCACCATACCTTCAGCCTTTGATCTATTAGATGACGCCACTTTTGATATTTAACATATATTAGTGAAAGAATAAGGATCAAATGGCATTCTAAAAGTTTTAAGCGTGTGTCAAAAGATGGCTGTAAATTTACTGTGGCTACAAAATTTTCTTAGAAAATCCATGTCTATTTCAAATTCTCTTTGGTATAACTAAATTGGAATTTATTATATTTGTTTAAAAAAGAAATGAAACAAAAGAAATGCTACTTTATATGGTTCATGAAAGGTTCAAGTTAGATTGCAACAATTATATAATATACAATAACCCTTGGAGTGGTATGGCGTCGACTCCCGACCGATTCTGTCATTTAAATTTCAAATTTGATTAATTGAAATAAAATCAAAATTCCAATAACTCAAAAACAAGTTATGCCACTTGAAGAGTTAAAAAAGAGAGACATTCCACATTGAATTTCGTACATTGCCCCACCTGTTGCTATCTCTATTGCACGTGCATAATCATATTGCTGTCCTGCTCCTGCCCATGATGCCGGTTGTCAATGTCACTGTGCGAGTTTGACAGCAATATAATTATGTGCGTGCAATAGAGATGCATCAGGTGGCTCAGTGTATGAAAATCTATGTGGAAGGCTTCTCTTCTTTAGTAATGTACAACCATGGAATTTGAAGGTTTGACAGTTTTGAAGTTTAATGCCATTACATAGAATCGAAAAGTGATAAATCATCAAATTCCGTGACTGTACATTGAGCATTACAAGGTTATAAATTTTACAAGTATACGGTTTTCTTACTAGTCTCTGTCTCCAACATCCACATATGCGAAAATAATGCTTTTCTGTAGTTCATTGAGGTAAGCTTGCACTATAGGTTCAGCTGAATCAAACAAAAAAAAATACAGTTTATTCTAAATTTAACAATTCATTCATTAATATTGTACTTTTCAACAAGGGAAGAATCAATCCATCAACTAACTAGAATCAATCCATCAACTAACTAAGAAATCCATCAACTCACAACACAAAGTCATAAACAGTGGTAAAAACCATAATCTGGTTTAGGAACATTTATGTAAGATAGGCTGTATTATTTTGTGATCCTGATGTAAGAGACATATGTATAATTTTAACTCAAGATTAATTCTATTTGAAGTTAGGAAAAGTAAACATATAACAAACCCATTTGGCAATAAATACACCAGCCTCTGCCATTTTCTTTTTTACTGGATAAGAAAAAGAAATAAACGCGACGGCTTTTGCTTTTCAGGGTATCAAGAAAATTGGAGTATTCATCAAAGGTATTTAAATAATGAAAATCAATTTTAGTCTTCTTTCTCTTAGACATATTGACAAAAAATAAACAAAATGACAATTAAGTACACCTTTTGGAGCTACATTAAACTTTTTTTATATATTAAACCTACATCGTTGTAACCGTTTTATGTCTTACTTGATACGGAAACATGATGGGAACGTGTAAACATATCAAAACAAATAACTTTGGAAATTGCAAATAAAATTATCGTTATCCGTAATTGTAATTCAATAAATTAGACTTACCCTCAACGCAATCTGGGCACCAACTAGTTCCGTTAGGCAACTTAGATCCGCTAAAAAAGAAGAACACCGGCGGTCCCGAACTATCGATGTCTTCGGTGAACTTTGAGAATGCGTCCATCCCTTTGATTTCTACGCGAGTAACCATCTTCAATTTTTAGTTTTGGTAAGGTGTTAGACCGCCCACAAATATCAGCTCTTGTAATGAGCTAACACACAAGCTTGTAAATGATTTAGTGATGAATGATGATAAGCGCAATATAACACCGGATCGGATAACTCTAACTCTGACAACTACCGGAAAATGACAAATGTCAATGTCAATTTGGCCTGTCGAAGCCACTGTTAAACCTGTCGAGACAATAGATATATTATATTAAATGTAAAGTCGATTTTAATATGTTGAAAATTTTACTATTTTTTTTTATGGGAAATTGCTTTTATTTGTTTAAAATAATAATAAAAAGCAGGTGCTAACGCGTTGCATGGCCATATTTATCCAAACATTGGTGTTGCATCTCTTTTTTTACTATGGCGAATGTAGGTGATGCAGCTAACAAAAGGCGATATGACTTAAAATGGACAAATGGACATAAAATAGTGAAAATGCGTAGAACGGATCTTGATTCGAAAAAGCTCGTTCAGTGTTGCCAGGCGTACGATAATTGTCGCACACATA
Source organism: Cydia pomonella (assembly GCF_033807575.1). Lineage (NCBI taxonomy): Eukaryota > Metazoa > Arthropoda > Insecta > Lepidoptera > Tortricidae > Cydia > Cydia pomonella. The sequence continues at coordinate 18,884,143 of NC_084711.1, forward strand.
CGATAATTTGGGCTCCAGTACGTTGTACGTTTCAAAGAGCATTATGCAAAAGTACGATAATTTCAGCCCTTAGACGATGCTACCAAAAAAGTCTAGTTTTTGAAGCAAAGTATGACACTTTTCTTGCGAAATAGGCTACAATTAGCACCTTTTGGGTGTTCAGCTAAGGAGCCGAACCTTGCCAAACCAAGGGGTTTACGTCAAAAATATCAAAATTATCCGTTTGGAACTATCACAATAATACACAAATATTTGATTATACATTGGATATGTAAGCTTATTTTGCATGAAAATTTTGGAGTAGTGCCTTTTTGATAGGCGTGCGATATTTTTTTTCATCGGTACGATAATTTTGACACTCAAATACATACATACAATATAACTCAAATACGATAATTCTCTTTCGCTCACTTGGCAACACTGCGTTAGACAGCGGCAGCCATGACAGTTATATATTTGAAATTTTGAATGTTGTGCTCTTATCTGACGCTGAACTAAAACAAAACCTTGCTAGAATTGTTATTTTACAACAGTTAATACGTACAATTGTTATTTAATTTATTTTCGTGATTGTGTTGTGACTTAATTTGTTTTGATGAATGAAGATGGAGGAGACAACGATGCAGAACATATCCTTTCAGCCAAAAACGATGGCGGAATTGCTTCCTAATCTAGCTCTAAACGGTAAACCCAATAACAAAGCTTTACGATTCTTTCAACTGTGCGTTTGATTGAACTAATTGAATAATGATTACTTATTTCCTAATTTACTATAGAAAACATAAGCTGGAATGTTCTCGTTCTAGGTATATTATCGAAGGAAGCAATACTGACGCTTACTGGTAAAAAGAAGCCTCGAAACACTATGGCAATCAACCGAACCGCTGAGAAGGCTATGAAGCCACTTACCATGGCTGAAATGAGAGCTGAATTACAAGGTAACCTTTAAACCTTTCATAACAGACATTCTATTTACAAAATAATTGTTCAATCTTAACCCTTATTCATAACAGGGTAGACTACATTTCAACTGTATACAAAACCTGAGTAAGTCAGTGGCGGATTTAAAGTGTTCGCCGCCTTAGGCCTTAGGGCCCTTATTAAGTACTAGCCGCCTGATTTTCTCAGCCCATTTATTTATATACTGCCTCCCCTAATACCTAGCCACCCTAGGCCCGGGCCTACTGGAGGGCCTAATCCGCCATTGACTAAAGTAGGTGCTACATAATCTGGCATCTGACAGCATTAGAGTAAACCGATGCTGGATTGTTCAAACTGCTGGATTATTGTATTTACATGGGAAATGGAAGCTCTTTAAATATAATATAAATTCTACATAATAAATGCAACTGCTCTGTAATTTGGCTGTGTAAACTACTGGATTATAAAGGGCATTCCAGATTGAGAAGAGCCGGGACAATTGCTTGCCGTACTGGGCCATTCCAGCAGCAAAAAATAAATAAGCTGATTTATATTGATATCCATATCTAGAGGAAAGTTCATGAATTTTTAGTAATCAATAAATTTAATTAAATTTTTAATCGTTTTTGACATGCCTATTCAGACAGCCCATACAATCTTGTTAGGTATCTTAAAAACTAATTATTAATTGATGTACTTAACTAGCATTACAATTTACGACTAAAAAGTAAAAAATAAACATAATAAGCACAACATATGGTCAGCAGTGTTTGTCAACATGCATAGACATCCCCGGGCTAACATAGGGTTGTCCCAGCGGTTAGCAAACACGCTCAAGATGCGATTGGGACTGCCGCGCAGACGGGACATGAGCGAGGCACACCTTTTCCTCAGGATGGCCGCAAAGCCGTCTGTCGTGGCTGCTACAAACACGCCAGACGCGCTACAGTGTCGCGGCAACCCCATCAGCACCCGGAACGCGTTGTATTGGACGCGAAGATCGCTGTACGCTCTATGCGTATAATTGACCCACAGGCTGCATGAGTAGAAAGATACACAGAAGGCTTTAAAAAGAGTAATCTTGACTTTTTCTGATTTTTATATGCTGATATAATATTTAATACAAATAAAATATTATAGCTGTTAGAAGAAATAAATCAAAGTAAAAAAAGGAGTCAAAATGTCCCACCCGTCACAACGGAATGACTCTACTGTAGAAATTAATAACATTTTAAATTTTTATTGTTTTCCAGCTTTCGAAGTCCGGACCCCTGGCAAGGCTCGACCGGCGACATCAACGAAGAAGAGAGGATGGAACTCATCCGTGAAAGTGGATAAGAAAGTAAATCACACGGCAGATGGGAAGCTGCACAGTAATGTGGTCAGAAAGGTTCTCAATTTCCAACCACCTAAACCTGTAGCTCCAGTTCAGGCCAAAGTATGTTTATTTTTTATGCATGTGATGCTTGATGATCTTATGCATGTTCTTCACAAATAAACGGATTATCTATCTATCTATCTATCTTGTGACCAATTTGAACTGTAATTTCATATGTGGCAAAAAAAATACTGATTACTATATTATTCAATGTAAGATGCATTGTATTCTAATTCGGGTGATTTGCCGCAACTCGACGATCGACGACTGCCTCCCATTTAGCGTGACCGAAGCGTTAGCAAAGGTCTCCGATTTAACTCGGGCATTTTGCTTTCATTTTTAATTTTATTTATTTGGGAAACATACAGCACATAATAATACAATAAGGTACAAGATAAAGTTAGAACATAAGCCAAAACAGACACATGGATATATATCCATATATCTGGATGTTTTCCTCTACAGGTCGCAATTCTTAACCGATGCTAGTGAATTTTTTGACCAATCCAGTGTTTGGAATTTTTCCAAAATGCGGAAATTGGCATCAAGCACTTAAGCGCCAATAGCGTCTATGGCGCTTAAGACCATTGCGAGTTCACTGTGATAACGACTCAACAAACATAAGTATTTTTCACTTTTACATTTTCTAAGTTTTACGCGAGATCTACAGCTCAGAGAGCCACTAGTTTTATCTTTATTTTATTTAATGCATATTGAAAAAGTATTTGTTTAAAACCTATCAACAAAAGTACAACTTGTGAAAGCCACCTGTGGAGCGTCAACGTGAACGTGAGATGACATCTTTGGTAGTCAAAGGGTTCAATTGTAATTCTTCAGGCAGCAATTTTTGGTTAAATTACAATATTTAACCTTTTTGACGCCAACGACGGATATATCCGAACCTTACCACAGAGCAACATGGACCTACGTGCATATGCATAAAGTTCAATTTTAGTTTTGACACTTCGGTTGTTAATCTTTTACATACTTCTCTGCCACATTCATGTAAACATAGTATGTAGACAAAACGAATTTAAATCGAAACAAATATTAAGTAATTCATTTCTTTTTCAGACAATGCCAAATGCTCGTGTATCAAGGATGCCACCTGCTCACTCAAGAATGACTTCAACAGCTGCTGTATCCAATGCCAGGAGGACTCTCATGCCTCCTGAGACCCCAAAGTTTCCCAAACCAGAACACAGAACAAAGAAATCACTATATATTCAGGGTAAGTTTTATCAGCATAACAGCCAGTTTTAGGTTGAATATGTTTACAGGTAGTTTCTTAACTTTCTTATGAAAACATGTAACTCCCTCTATTGAAAGCAATATAAGAACTCCTCATGAGGTAAACTGTACTCATGTTCCTCTTTATAACAAGCCCCTTTGGCCTTCAGCCTTATTTAAAGGCAGTGATGACTCCTAAATATCTAAATTTCTTTAAAGACTGTATCGTTTATTATAAATACAGATAAAACCATGTCTAACTGTTGACTTGTTTATTATTTTGTATTACTATGTTCTTAGGGTATGATCTGAGGGTATTTTTACGCCATATCTGATATAAGAAAGTTTTATATTTTGTTATTTTAGGGACTTTATGATGCTTTCAAAATAGTCCAGCAAAAATATTTCGGACAAGCCTATATCGAGCTTAATTTGAGACTATTTACCGACTCCTGGGTACGATTTAAAGAAACAGAAGGTTAATATGCTGCCAAAACATATTATCAAGTGCTCTCTTCATGATTGCTCAATTGCGCATCTGCAGAATAAATGTGGTGAATTTTTTTTACATAAAAACAAGTTTTCACGCAACATTTTGGATTCCCGACAATTTCTGATGCAAGCTAAATGATAGACAGCTAAAAGAATCAGCTAAAAACCAAAGTCTATCGGACATTCATGTCGTTGAACCATCGCTAGAGCGGGTCGATAGAAACGAATATTATAGTTATATTGGATGTCAAAGTCGGAGTTGTCGTAAGTAACATGCAATTTTCTCTAAAAGGCCACATTGCACAGATCCACAACTTCTTTTTTAACTAAAACAAATGATTAGACTTTATCCAGATGTTTCGCTTTACGAATCATGTGTAATTGCGGTTCGAATAGTACGATTTTTTTTGCATAATGTCGTCTTGTTCGCAAACCGTAATTTTTTTGTAGTACTTGTCCGAAATCGTTATTGTTACTCGGGAGGATCGGGTAAATTTTGTCTAAACCATACGCTTTACGTAGAGCTCCCAGAGAGAAATGTGTACCATATTAAAGCACTAATTAAACACATGTGTAATTTTTAAATTAAAATGTAATAGCAAAAAAAAACGGCTAAGTTGTATTTATAATAAACGATACAGTCTTTAGGCTGCACAGAGTATTGTACTATTCAAATAGTCATTCCTATTCTCAGTTTTTGTAAAAATGCATGTAATTAGCTACTTGACCGTTTTTTTTTGTAAATAATGTCAGTCGATCTAGATTTTCCTGAGGATCAAATGTCTATATAGGACTCATAGCATTTAAACAAAACAAAGGTCAGAAATGAGAGTTAAAGTCTGATGCTCGAACTCGACGATTGAAACGCCTCTAACAAAATGATCATGTAATGTGACGTCATATTACATTAGTCTGTCCAAAATGGGTTATTCCCACTAGTTACCACCAAGTAACCAGTGGTAACTACTGGGATTTATTTACCATTGGTAACTACTGGGAAAAGGTGGATTTTTTTTTCCCAGTATTTACCACCAAAATTTGGTTAGCGTTAAATACTAATAAAAACAGTATAGATATCTCTATATCTTAAATGAATAATTAATTAAAAGTATAATTAAATATAAGTTAATTAGTTATTCGTTTAGTTATAAGTCGTTTACTGTTTCAGTAAACTGCCTTAAAAGTGATAAAAAATCGGTTTGCACTGATTTGTTTGTTCGTTTGTATAATTTCAACGTTATTTATTGAATGGGACTTTATTGTCGGTGGCGCTTACTCCATTATCAACGATGTTCTGGAAACCTAACCAAACCAAGTTGGTGGTAACTAGTGGGATTTTTTTCCCCAGTAGTTACCAGTGGTAAAAGGTGGTAAAAAAATTCCCAGTAGTTACCACCAACTTGGTTTGGTCAGGTTAGGTTCTGTTAAAAGGTCGGAATTTTTTTTCCCAGTAGTTACCACCAAAATTTGGTTAGCGTTACAACTTGGTGGTAAATAGTGGGAATAACCCCTCCTAAATGTATGAAGATCATGAAAATTGCTATTTTGACCCTGAAATATTGCGTTTATGCATATAGTTGTCATACAATTTATATTTTCTATCCATTTAGCTAAATTTTGTTATAATATTCAACATGTGTCAAGTACCCAATTGTGTTTTACCATTTCATAGAATAATCAAGGACTTAACTGATTTTCAGCTAAAACGAATGTACGGATCAGTGGCATATGCAACATTCCAGAAACACCAGTAGAACCTAAAGCAGCAATACCCAGAATAACTATTGCCAACAAAGAAAACAGCTCATGCCAAGCTAATATAAACAGGAAATCCATCGCTCCCAAGCTCATAAACCACAAGAGGCTGGCCCCACCCCCCATACCTGACACACCTTTATCCAATGACTCCTGGAAATCTGGCAGTGATGCCAGTTTCATACAAAAAGAGAGGGAAATCCATGAGACTGAGGCTATGAGAAATGCAACATTAGACACACAACGCACTCTTGAGAACATAGCTGAGGTCTCATCACCCATCGCAACACCATTCAGGGAGTACAGAAACAATATTGATTGCCATAATAACTCTATTGTTATGGACAACTCTAATACTGAAAACGACACTATTATGAGCTTTGATAACCCTACTATGTTAGAAAGAGTCAACAATCAAGATGAAAGAGTAAAGGGAAGTGAAAAAGTTGACAGAGAAGAAAGTGTGATTGTGTCATTGTGTGAAATGCTGAATAAAGCTTCTGTCACTAACTCTGAGAGTACATCCAAACTGGATGAGCTACTTGAAGTTGAACGGGAAACCGAGCAGAACATTAAAATGATAGAAGATGGTATTCAAGCTCTTATAAATATCAAAGAAGCACAATATAAAGCACTATCTCAAGTGCGGAAGCTGATAACGGAAAAAAGAAATAGTAGAAAAGTATCAGACAGTGATAAAGATACAACTTTAGTAGGTAACAGTGCATCCGAAACCCAAAGTCCTCCAAAGAGTCCAGTGCTCGGTCACCCTTGTTCAGTTATCAGATCCCCTAAGTCCCCCTCTTATAAGATACCTAAAAGAACTCCATGTTTGAGGAAAAGTGTGTTTCACAAATCAATGCCTAATGTAGCGTCAGACATGAGCACTCCGGTGAAGTTGGACGGTGGCAAAGCTTTAAACATGTATATGAAGATGAAGGAGCAGTTGCAGTTCCTGAACACTCCGCTGCTGCAGGCGCGGCCGGCGCCGCCCGACACGCCGGCCGTCACGTCGCTAAATCTTCAGAAGCAACTCAACAGATTATACAACAAAAGCTAGTAGTCATTATACAAACAGCAGCATTTAACTGTCCATCGGTAGACCTAACGCCTTTTGTAATAAGGTCCACCGATGGACAGTTAACAGAGTGGGCGATGCTACTATAGATAATGATATGGGTTTAATCAACCAGCTTTAAAAAGAGCTTAATAATAAGGGATATTTCCAGTAGCCCCACATGTAATCATAGGATTGCGTTCAACAGGAATTCCGTTCACGCTGTCATATTAGCCTCATGGGTTAAGAACTGCCAATTGTTCACTACAGATACAAGAGTGCGAATTGTAGGAAAGATTTCAATGATAGGTGATAAATTTTATAGCATAGGGTCATTGCGCTAGTTTCCGTCCAGCCCTAGTTTGCAATCCCTAATGCTTGTCTACATATGATTTTTGCAAATTAAAAATGAAATATATTATTTGATACTCCGTCGAGTGGACGAAAACTATAGTCTGTATCTTTAGGTATTTAAAAAAAGGTAAACAAAATCTACCCTCAAATGGCTCCTTAAGGCAGCTGAGGGTAGATGAAAACATTACATGATCAAATAATGTAGGTTTAAAGTCAGGTCGTTCAGTGACAGATCCAGGCGTTTTTGTATTTGGTTGGTTAACCAATAAATATTAAAACTACCTGAAAATGTACAAATTGTTTGTTTACCTTTTTTTAAATACCTATAGATACAGATTATAGAGCCTGAACTGGACGGCTACTAGCTAAATAAACCAACATATCATAACTGAGGAGGCCTAAGTTATGGTACACTGTCCCTCTTGTCTTGTCTCTCTAAACTCGACCGCCGCAACTATTTTATGTAACATACAAAAGTAAACTTTATTTGTATACAAAATCTTAAGATGCAATTGTTACTGTAACCTTTGTCATCTATTGCCGACTGGTGGTCATAAAACCTGACATTCTGGTTTATTTCTTTCAAATTTAACCAATTTCCACATTGAAGAACTTCGGAATTTTCGGAAACATCTCCTATTTTTGTAGGTATGGGAATCGAATTGTTCAATTCCAAAATTAAAGTTTCCTTTCTTTCCTGTGATTTTTTTCTGAAATTTCCAAGAACTTTGGAAACTTTCCGCAACTTGCACATATGTAACTCAAACAGACGGAATTTCATCTAATCCACGGTCTCGTTACACTGCAGCGCCATCTGCGATGAGCTTTGCGTTTTTTACCTCATTGTAAAATTTGCTACTGAATAGGTTATTCTATTTAGTGAGAGTCAGGTTGGCGTGTGTACCTAAATAAAAATAAACAAAAAGCATTCCATATTCCTGTATTATTTAGTACTTTAAAAAAATTATACCTCCCGGTACTTAAAGATATTACCAAAAACAGTACAACCGCCATTCTGAGAATGGCGAAATCATCGCTCGATTAGTGATAAATTCAATGAAAACAATTATAAAATTGACGCAGTTTATTTGTTGTTTCCAAGTTTTACTTTTTACTATTAAGTTTTTGCAGGCGCTATAATTCTTCACCTCACCGATTTCATTTCTAAGCAAAAACACTACAGGGCGGCTACCGGGAAAATCGAAATTCGTCAATTGCGGGCATTTTTCTCTGTCACTCTAATTACGTTTTAGTGAGAGTAAAAGAGAAAGATCCCCGCAATTTGCGAATTTCGATTTTCGCGGTAGGCCCCCAGTACCATTATTTTTATTACGCCCAGGAATCTACTACTAATAGGTAGAGTCTGTGTCTACGACTCTTGTTCCGCACTGTTTTTTTTTGGTAATGACTTCAAGTACGGGGGGGTATTTTTTTTTAAAAGGAGGTACTAAATAGTACTATTGTACAAATTAGGTGCAAAAATATGGTATGCCTTTTATTTTTATTTAGATACACTCGCCATCCTGACTCACTTAATTTTGACAGCACTGTTTGAAATTAGGGCTCGCGGTCGCGTCCGTGTTTCGTGCACCCGTCGCGGAGCTCCGTTCTCGTGTTACACGAAACCGGATTTGTAATCGGAACGGGTAATTAGGGTCCGGGTACCCGTGTAACCCGTGTGCCCGGATCCACGGACATAAATTAAACACGGGGCCGGCCCGTTCTCGACATATAGTGACGATCGGACGCGTTCTTTATAAGAGCGCAGAATGAAAATCACTTTCAAGAACGAAAAATAAATACTTTAGTAGGCGGAAAGAAATAAATATTACATTTTTTGGAGACAAAACAACAAAACACAAATAACAACAAAACTACTAAGGTATCGTAACGTAACGTAATTTGTTTAAAATACGAAAAAATATAAATCAACGTTCTTACTACAACATTATAGATCAAAATTCAATTAATAATTTATTATTCTAATAGTGATTGATGCTACTCATGCGCTAAGACAACTTTTAATTATACATAAAATAAGACTTCATATCTAAGACAAATTAAATGAAATATACAATATTATATAGTAACTGTATACTTATAATTTATTATACCTCATAAGTTTAAACTAATACTAAAAACACGGTATTTAAATAATAGGCGCATAAATATTATCTTAGGTAATCTATACCTATATGTAAATGTAGATTTTGCTAAGTTATTAGCCATAAAATTGTACTTTTTAGTTTTTTTTTAAATAAACAGTTTTTTTGTCATAAAACAGTATACCGAATTATGGTCCTACAATACTACACTAGTTTTGTATTGAAAACCCCTTACCTACTCAAATATAATCAATATGACTGGAACTGATGCAAAGAATATAAATCGTCATTTATTCAAATATAAGTATCTAAACCCTATTACTACTCAATATAACATTATTTGTTTCAATTCAAAACGGCATGGTGGGTCGGTCCGCCGGCGCCGAGTATTCAACACCCGAACGTAGCCGAGGGCCGCGGCCCCGGGGCCGAACGCACTACACGGGAACGGACTTTGGCGGGTTCGAGTAGTTCGGACGCTTAGCACCGCCGGGGCTAAGAACACGGACGCACGGGTTGGCGTGTAGAACGGATACCGGGAGCCCTATTTGAAATAGGTTTTAAAATTATTTTTATTTAGAAGATAGACATATTTATTAAGCGTTAATGCTTCGAGCAACACCGGGAAGGGTGTCGACATTCGCGCTCTTTCCCCTCTGCCAAAGCACATGCCCAACTGGGCATAACGCGATACATGTTGTGACTAGTCCGTATACAAAAAGAGATCGGTGTGCAAGATTTGTCTTTGAATTGTCACTTTCTATGTATTTGTGTCGTCACTTCAAATTGGATTATATATGTAGTGAGTCATAAGTGCGAGTGTGTGCACGTTTCCCCCCGCAAATGTTGGCAGAACAATTTGTGGGCTCCTCCCTTCCGATGTGTCGGAAGCCGATGTTGCTCGAAGCTTTATTTTAGATGATTGGATGTAGTGAGAACAAATAACATTGGAATGTAATATTAATATATTGTAAAATACTTGAAATGCATTAATAAACTGGCATATATAATGATGATTATTATTTGTCCTTTAACTTAAAGCAAAGATAATTAGAAGTAAAGGTGGATTGTCAAAGAAAATTTTGTAGCCACAGTAAATTTACTGCCATCTTTCGACAGATGATTAAAACTTAGAACGCCATTTGAGTTTGATCCTTATTATTTCACTATTTATATTATTATACTATTCCTAGCGTTGTCCTGGATTTTGTCACGACGCAATGGGAGCCTAGGTCAGCTTGGCCACTAATACCAGGAATTGGCGTTGACACTAGTTTTTATGAAAGCGACTACCTTCGGACCGTAGTATAGTAAGTCCTTTAGCTAAGGACCGAGGGTCTAACGCGATTAGTCTATTACATATTTGAACGATAGAGGCAAATAGACCAACGAACGTCGAAGTGGTGCTAGGCCCTCTGCTGTTCAAACGATGACCTGTACAAGTCCCTCGATAAGCGCCATAACATAGGTATTGTAATTTTTTAAACTTTTGAATCTCTAAAATATACCAATATTTGAAAACAATGCGTTTCCCGCCACCCAATGACAGCGATAGCATGATAGGGCATTCAACTATCTGTGGTGCGGCCTTTGAACTGAACTGAAAAGGAAATTCACTGTCACTTTAGCTTTACGTTTGTTGATAAGTGCCGATAACTTTATCAGTTATCAATCGTCTTAATAAAGTAATTATACTATCAGTGCCAGCATAACGCTAGATTAAGGCAGTTGTGGCATTTCATCAAATAATTAACTTATAAATTCCGAAATGGCCTTATCGAAACCGATCATGAATTTGGTGGCATCATACTTGCAAAACCTGTATTTGAATCCTATTAAAACAAAAGCAATCACAAGGTGAGTACATAATAAGATGAAAGTAAACATTCCTGTCGCTGAATACAAAGTTGATAGTCAGTTGTTTGAATAAGTAGAAATCTAGATGATGAAGTTCCAGCTTGACTATTTGAATTTCCATGTTGGTTTACCTTGTAAGTACAGGTTACAGTTTAATAATATGTTAAAGTCGATATTTTTTTCTGTTCTATAACTTTGTTGGTTAAATTTCACTTCACATTGTTTGTGTTTCAGCTGTGTTGTAGGATCAGCAGCCAGCATTGTGTCACAAGTCGTTGCCGGAGACTGTGTCAGACTTGATCCAGTCTTAGCATTCGGATTATATGGGTAAGGACAAATAAAATAAAATGTTTTTTTTTTTTGGTTTGTTAGTATCCTATATTCTGATGATGATGATGATGATGACCATAATATTCTATTGGAAGAGTGGAGTTTCCCAATACAAGTATCAATATACTTAATGGGATATTCCAACCTTTTATGTTTTGTGTTTTATATTTTAATGCAATAAGTATTTCTAGGTCTAGACCATTGTGCCTCTCTCTCTGGGGTCATCCATCACTGAGATTTTAGGGTCCCAAGCAGTTGCTTCCGTTATGACCAAACTAAATGTTGTTAATTCATATACAGCGACACTCAAGGGACCTGTTGTTTTTTGACAGTATAGAGAGTTTTCATTATATGGAGAGAAATGAATTCTAAAGTAAATCAACTATAGCCAACAAATGTTGACATTATAGAAAGTGAATTGTTATATCGAGTAATGTTATATGGAGTTTACACTGTGTTTTATTTCCCCAGGTTATTGTTTGGAGGTACAATCCCGCACTATTTCTACAACATAGCAGAGAGATTGTTTCCTGAAGAAGTAGTGGCCTTCCCTCTAGCAAAGAAGCTATTATTTGAAAGGCTGGTATTTGCTCCGTTCATGCAGGCCTTCTCACTCTACACCCTCGCCAGGTTTGAGGGCAAGAACCACTCTGCTGCCCTTAAACAGCTGTATGCATTGTACTCAACGGTTTTGGAAGCCAATTGGAAATGGTTGACACTGTTCCAAGTTATAAATTTGGCATTTGTGCCTCCAATGGTGAGTAAGAACCTTAATTTAATATTTGCTAAAAACTTGATTTATTTACAGTCCCAGTATAAATAAAATATATAAATGTGGCTTGAAGCTTTTGTTTAGGTAAGTAAACCAAAATTCTGATCTGTTGAAAGATAAATTCAAATTTATCTGACTATAATAATTAAGCGCAACAACAATTTTCTAACTTGTCTATCTACCAGATTTATTCTTATTGGCGTGGCTGGTTTTCATAAAAATATATTTTCTTGATCAAACATGTATTCTAAAAGAAATGAATAGGTAAAGGCATACTAATACATGTGCATTTAAAATTTATTACTATTGTATACAATATCCTTGACCCCACTGCCAACTGCTATCAACAAGTTTTAGTGCAGTATCTATAAATGTATCTTGTTTTCAGCTTCGAGTACTGTTCATGAATTTAGTTGGTTTCGGCTGGGCTATGTTCCTGGCAACTAAGAGACGCCAACGCCAACAGAAGGAGGAAAGGAAGGAGTAATAAAGTAAAATAATAATGTTAATATGTGGTGGGGGCTTCAAATGACATCAAATGTCTATGCCTTATTATTTTAAAGATAGCTATAGCTGTTGATGACTTTTACATATTGTGGGACCATGTTAGTGTTAGGTTTAGCAATTGTAGAAAATGGAACAGGCCAACTAAGGTAGTGCTCTAGGTCACAACTTTCACTTTTATGCTAAGAAAGGTTTATAATCTTATTAGACCTTTGGTCGTTAAGGGAATAGACAAATAAATAACACTGACCGCCACAGACGGCTCTGGACGTCAACGGAAAGTCTTGCCAGGGATGCCAATGATGCGACGGCTTCAGCCGTCAGCTTCGCGAATGCAATAGGGACTTACGCGGGACTCCGTACAGTTCAATTTCCTTTAAATCATCGCGATCGCCTGGCGTCCGGGGCACGGCATATTCCTTCACCGTCTGGCGTTCAAAGGGTTAATAATTATATAAAATAGTTGGCAAATATCCATATCTCATTAAACAAAATAATTACCTCGCTTTTATCAGAAATCTATCTTTATCAACGTAAGTTGAAAGGTTTATGAATGTTCTTATTTTTCTACTCGTTTTGAGATAAAATCATGTCATGATAAAACTATTAATACAGGGATTTTTACATATATTCATGTCAAATATCAGTAATATTACTGTTTGTAATTTAAATTATAAGCGGTACTTGTCTTGTCACTACTTTGTAGTGCGACTGAAATAACTTTTCAATTGTTTTTTGGAATTAGCATCTTATACTAGGGCTATAACCGCGAAAATCGAAGTTCGTCAATTGCGGGCATTTTTCTCTGTCACTCTAATTACTTCTTAGTGAGAGTAAAACAGAAAGATCCCCGAAATTCACGAATTTCGGTTTTCGCGGTAGACCCCCTGACGCGGCCAATGATGATCCCTATGACAGTTCATTTTTGTATGGAGTAACTGTCAATGTCTAATGTTTTTGGTACTTGACACTTTTTTTTTGAAATATAACTATTAGGTAATAAAAATACGGTAAATGCCTATTTCTACAATTATGCTTTAGATTGTCTATCCAAAAACAAATTCAAGGATCATTCGGGGATCATCATTCGCCGCGTCAAGTATAGTATTAAATTATAATTTGGCGCCTTTTTTCACTAACGAGGTAGCCGTCTTTTACATAAAATTGAAAATGCAAGAAAGGGGAAAAAAAAAGTATAGTATTGACCATTCCATTTGACTTGATTTACCTATATTATTTTATTGTTGGTATGGTACTTATGGAAGATGTTTTGCTATTATTTCTAGTGATGTGAGGGAACAATTTCGTGCGTAAGAAAAAGATAAGCTAAGAAATGTTATAATAATGAAACAAATGGCTAAATGGAATGTATTTATTTGACAACAGCAATTGGATCCATTATATTTATTATGTATAAGTCTACTCACTTATTTGAGAAATTGTTTCAACTTATGTTAAGGTGGCTGGAAATGCCAACTCTTTATTTATGGTGCATTTATGAGATTCGTTATGATCAAAGACTTATATTTTATTTATTATTGTGTATATAATACATGTATTTTGTTATAATATGAGTATCATTTCAATATCCACCCAAATACAAATTATTGCTTTGTTAATCAACCTTTTTCACATGTATTTAATTCATTAAAAATTCTTGCTATACTTAATTATTAATACAAATACAAGAAACCACGTCTGTGGTAGCTATTGTTATATTTTTAAATATAACAGCATTTTAATTCAGAGCATTATTTGGTATAATATGCTACTGTGAATGACTAGTAAACTTAAACTAGGTTTCGAAAGTGTAAATATGTATAATAATATTTTTTCATTAAATATATTGCACCTTACTAATTAAAATATAAATATTAAAGAGTATTTTTGGTACTGTTAGAGCTTATAATCTAAAAATAATTTAAAATAATATTACCAACAATGAGTAAAAGTGTAAAAATAAATAAAAAAAGAATAACATTAATAACGTAAAATGTTGTATACGACTGGAATGATTACATTTGGACTAGATAATTAACTAAATAAAATAAGATTCGTCTCATTTTTAAAACTTAAGTTACCATATGTATGTTCGTAATAAACTCGAACACTACTGAATGGATTTTCATGCGGTTTTCACCTATCAATAGTGATTCCTGATGAAGGTTTAGGTGTATAATTTGTGTAACGCGTGCGACGCCGGTGCGCGCCGCTAGTGTATAACTAAAATTATGTCCATACTTATATGACTAGAATTCCTCGATGTTCTTGTAACTACAACTGGTAAGCGTGTTTCGTATAACTATCGTGAACAAATATGATGTAGAGAATACACTAATTTCCCTCCAACTATTCAACCATTTTGGCCCGTAAGGTAATGAACAATATAAATTAACTTTTTACAGGTATCGATTATATCAACTAAAACTCGAGCTGTAAAATTGTAATAGATTCGATTCTTTTCCCCGAAATAAAACCTAATTTTACTCATGTAGGGGTAATCGTACCTAATTACAGTTATTGGCTGTATAAGATGTATCGGCTTTAAAAAAAACCCCCCTAGTTGACGCATATGTATGCTGCCAAATTAGAGATACGATTTTTTTTAGACAATACCTCTTCTAATACTATTAATAACTCTGAACCTCTACAGCCCTGAGTTTGTGCATTTTTCACAAGATGGCGTAAGTTTCTACTTCCAAATTCAAATTCTGTCTGCATAAATAAAACAAAGTCGGTCATCTTCTTAGTCTCGGTCTGGCTTGGGCGAGCGCGACCAACTGCGCTCGCTGGAGCTGCTGTAGCTGCCGCTGGATTGCGATGATGGCGTCGGCCTGTGGTACGGGATCGGCCGCTTTCGTGCGCTGTTCGGTTAGTACACGTTAGTAGGATGCGATGGAAGTTAGTAAGGTTATGATGATCAGTGAGCCTGCTGCGAAAATCTTTATTATCTGCCTCTTTATCGCTTTTGCATATTCGAAGCACAGAGGTAGATAACGAAGTTTCGGTTTTCGCGGTAGGCCCTTAGTACATATTCATTTTTAATCTCGTGAGATCGTATACTTATTGCACGACTTCGTTAAGGAAAAACCTGAGCTAGCCTAACTATAGGCTGTTTAATTGCACGATATGTGTCTCGCAGGCGAATAATTTGAAAACTGCAATTGTCATAAAAGTTCAAGAGTATGATCAGGTCTTAAAATATAAATACGTCCGACAAAGTGCCAAAAATATGTATACATCTTAATCCTTTTCCAGGCCGCACCAATCTGCAAGGTTTTCCCAAAAAATACAAATATATTCCAATTAATCTAGCTTTGATGATTCATGTTTTTTTGTACTGACCTAAATAATTTTATTGAATACTCATTAAATCTAAAAAATATGAAATAACTGAAATTTAATAAAAACACCATTTGAACCTTAAATCGGAATGCTAAAGTTGAGGTTCTTTTCGTGCGTATGTGGTCGATAAATCGTACTATGCCTGGATATGGGCAATAAGGTCGTGTATACATAATTTTAGCACTTTGTCCGTATCGATATTTTCAGACGTGACTGTACCGTGGCTAAATGACGTATAAACGACGTTTCAGCGCCGAATAAAATGTATGTTACTGACCTTTCCTCCATCAAGTGAAATTTTTCGGATGCATTAGTAATCTCTTATCAGTTACTAGTAGCTAAAGTTATTGACTTTGTTTAGTTAACAACAAATTGTGCACCGTTATAAATATAATTATGAAGTTCATTTGCTTCTGGTCTAACCTATAACCTAGACGTCTGATATCTTGTGTAACAACTGTTTCAAAACAATCGTCATCAAATTTATTATCAGAACATGCAGTGAGGAGAATGACAAATGATATCTGTGAAACCATGCGGTAATTCGTGTTGGTCTCAAGGAAAATAAACCTTAAGTGGTCGAATTAATGTCACTTTTGCATCGTTAATACTGACATTAAGATGAATGAACTGATCATGCTGATTAAGATGAACTTTCCCTGAGAACAAATAGAAAATAACTTAAGTGAAATACTATTAACAAATGGCTTACCTTTCATTCTGGCCAAATCAAAGTAGCATAATCATAAAAACACTCAGTGTGATCTAAAAAAAGTTCTAAAAATTTCATGAATACAAAATAGCTCTACCATGCAGCGATAACGAAAAAAAAAAACAACTAAAAATTATACGATAAGTAACTTTAATGAGATAAAACAATTAAAACAAAACACACTCAAAATAAATGTCCGATAATATAGCACTTCATGATCTACTGCAGTGGCGATCGACGGCTTCCAGGTGAAATAGTTCATTTATCTTCTTCTATACTTGAATTTATTTGATGTTAGATCTACAACGGGTGCGCTACGGAGGAAAATAATACAGTTAGTCCATCTATTTGAGCTTAATATGGCACTGACAGAATATTGGACTAAATTCGTCACGATTTATCATACATTTCTTTAGCGCTAACTGAACTAAAAGACGTACAAAAACGATAAGGACTCGTATCCTCATAATTCTAAATTGTATTGAAAGTCTCTATAGATAGCATCAAAGAGAATTTTAAATAGAGGTGGATTGTCAAAGAAAACTTTGTAGCCACAGTAAATTGACTGCCATCTTTCGACACATCATTAAAACTTAGAACGCCATTTGATTTTGATCCTTATTCTTTTACTAATATGTGTTAAGTTTTAGGTTGTGCCCGGTAAGATGGCGCCACGTATTGATATTTAACAAATATAAATACACACTTATCCACACTTTATCAGGCCTGAAATCAGACCCGATTTCGGGCTCGAGAAATAATATTTTTCCGTTTCACCAAATATCAAGTACATCGTTTACAATATTTGAAATGTAAAAAAGCGGCCAAGTGCAAGTCGGACTCGCGCATGAAGGGTTCCGTACCATTTGAGATGTATTAAAAAAAAATCTACTTGCTAGATCTTGTTCAACATTTTACCACTTTGGAAGTGTCTCTCGCGCAAACTATTCAGTTAAGAAAAAAATGATATTAGGAACCTAAATATCATTTTTGAAGACCTATCCATAGATACCCCACACGTATGGGTTTAATTAAAAAATTTTTTTTTTTTTAATTTTATGATGTATTAAAAAAAAACTACTCACTAGATCTCGTTCAAACCAATTTTCGCTGGAAGTTTGCATGGTAATGTATATCATATATTTTTTTTAGATTTTTCATTCTGTTATTTTAGAAGTTACGGGGGGGGGGGGGGGACACATTTTTTCACTTTGGAAGTGTCTCTCGCGCAAACTATTCAGTTTAGAAAAAAATGATATTAGAAACCTAAATATCATTTTTGAAGACCTATCCATAGATACCCCACACGTATGAGTTTGATGAAAAAAAATTTTTTTTTAATTTTATGACGTATTAAAAAAAAAACTACTTACTAGATCTCGTTCAAACCAATTTTCGGTGGAAGTTTGCATGACAATGTATATCATATATTTTTTTAGTTTTTTCATTCTGTTATTTTAGAAGTTACGGGGGGGGGGGGGGGGACGACACACATTTTACCACTTTGGAAGTGTCTCTCGCGCAAACTATTCATTTTAGAAAAAAATGATATTTGAAACCTCAATATCATTTTTGAAGACCTATCCATAGATACCCCACACGTATGGGTTTGATGAAAAAAGATTTTTTGAGTTTCAGTTCTAAGTATGGGGAACCCCCAAAATTTATTGTTTTTTTTCTATTTTTGTGTGAACATCTTAATGCGGTTCATAGAATACATCCACTTACTAAGTTTGAACAGTATAGCTCTTATAGTTTCGGAAAAAAGTGGCTGTGACAGAATCGGACAGACAGACGGACATGACGAATCTATAAGGGTTCCGTTTTTTTGCCATTTGGCTACGGAACCCTAAAAATGGTTCATGTGCAAAAATATCAAACATTGAACATTTTTGGCATTTAGAGACAAAGTATTTTTTACATTTCAAATATTGATAACGATGTGCTGATATTCCGTGAAACGAAAACGAAAATCAGGCCAAAAATAAGGACTCATTTCGGGTCCGAAAGAATAAGGATCAAAGTCAAATGGCGTTCTAAAAGTTTTAACCATGTGTCGAAAGATGGCAGTAAATTGACGTGGCTACAAAGTTTTCTTTGACAATACACCTCTATTTCAAATTATTTTTGATAGCATTATGATGTACGGGTTCACAAACCTTTTAATAAGCCAATAAATTAAAATAAAAAAATAATTAATAATAATAATTGTTAGTGTAGTCGTGTAAACATGTTTTTCACTACACCAACTAGTAAAGTAAAGGCTCTTGATTGTTCAAAAACTAATGAGAAAGTTGCATGTTTGATATTTTTTAGTATTTCATAGTTAGTATTTTCCTCGCGTTGCCCCCTTGTAAAACAAATAACTATTTTTAAACGTTGGCGTGTAAGATGTTTGTGAGCTCGACTGTCTTGTGCTTTGTCGATGGCTTGATTAAAAAATATACTAGGCAGCGCCATCTAATGAAAGTGAGAACACAATATTCTAATTTAAATAGCACGTCCATCAGTTCAGTGATCTAGTAAACCAAACAAGTATGATTTATATAAATTATTACTTTAAATACTGATCAATTAATGGTTAACTTTCTTATTCTAATGTTAAGTAGCACACCCAAGTTAATTATAAAAATGGTTGTCACCCAATTGAACACACTCAGTTTTAATATAAATTCAACTAAATTAAATATCGTTAGCCAAAGAACGCTACACAGCTGTGGCATAGGTTAGACGCACACACAATATATATAAATTATATGAGTATTTACAATATGTGTTCATAAGAATTAGTTTACATTATGAACTATTTTCCCAAAAATTGTAAAATGTTATGTCATATAATTTGTTTATTGAATTGAATTCTTATTGCACAAAAGATCAAATTTGTATAGTTACTTAGGGCCAACCCACATTAGCGTTTTTTGAGCGTCAGCGTGAGTCAGCGCTATGGAAAGTGGCGTCGCTGCGCAGTTGCGCCGACGTTGCGTCGAGCAGCAGCCATAGGGTTGACTAATCGCCGACGCTCGGGAGACGGTAATGTGGGGTGGCATTATTTACCAGTCAGCTTTAAAATACAAAAAGAAATGCGCTATTCACAGCCTGTATTGTAAATAAAAAGTACTAAAAAAATAATTACTGATAATAATAAAAACAACTTGTGATTTATCAATGTATTGGAAGTATTTCATAGGGATAATGACAACGCACATAACTTAGAACTAGACTAATACACTAGCACACAGTCACTTCACTAGAACCACTAGTCGGAGCTACTACTGCTGTCCTCTGAACTCGTGCTATGTTTTCGTGACTTTTTTCTATAAAAGATGAAACAAAACATACATATATATGGGAAAACAAAAGTTGCCATAATATAGAAAATATTGAAATACATGTCAAGTAGAAATTGTGTGTTCTAAATTGGCACTGGATACAAGTTGTTTATTTAGTCACCTGCAATAATTTACGGGTGGGTATACAAGTCATACTGAGAAACTTTTACTATTGGACCAACCCCGAAATCGCGAAATAAAATTGGCTGTTTCATACTTTTTGGCTGTCTGACGGAGAGTAATTTTTTTTTTGCGATGTCGGGGTTGTTCTCATGGTAAAATTAGTCAATATGACATATATTCAGTCCGGAAATTATTGCAGGTGACTAAATAAACACCTCAACTGCTGTAAAGTATTTTTTATTGTGTAGTAAGTTTGACAAGTAGACTCGAGAGCAATATACGGGTCACTTAACCCGGAACATCAGTGACCACGAAAATTAGGTCAGTTTTCGTTGTCATTGATTGTAGTTTTATTTTCCATATTATGGCAAAAGGCGAAAACAAATTGGAAGCCCAAAATAAAAAGAATTAGCATAAGAAAAGCGACACACGAACAATGTTAAACCGAACAGTCAAACAACTACGACCGTATAAATGAAGGCATAGAAAACTTTCTTTCAATAACCGTCATTCGTACGCTTCTACGCAGCCCGAAAAAAAGTGCTTTTAAAAAGCAATATTGATTGATTGCAACAGAAATATTTGTTTTACAGAAATGAATTTTATTTCACTTTTCATAAATCTGTCAATGAATCAATTATATTAGGGTTTTACAGAATCTTTGACCTAAAGAATTCTGAATAACACTCTTTACTTGTGGCACTTTTTGGTCACCCAAAAACTTTCCTATCATTTTTTTAAGGGGCGTGTAAAGTCAAACCAAAAATCAAGCCAAAAACACAGGTCGTTAGATGACCAGACTCAAAAACTATCCAGTTTACATGTCCAACAAGCCAGTCCATATGATCTCGATTTTACATGTAGCTCCGTGAATAGCGGCCGCCCGAACGTAAATTTAGAATTCTCTTAATCAATCCGAAAACTAAAACTCCGTCGAATGAAACGGACGGTAATAAAGCGTTCGGAAAAATAACGTTCGAAAAGTTTGCACACAGCAGTTTATTCATTTTCAAACCGCCGTGCAGCAGAAAAAATCATCGGCCCTAGCGGTCGAACAGACTGGCCGGTCCTGGTGTAAACCGGGTGCGAGTACGTGAACCGGGCGCCAGCAGCCTTCACCTGGTGATGCGGCGCCGGTCCAGGAAGCTCGGCGAGCCGGCGCGCCGCGGGATGGACGGCGAGCGCTCCCGCGCCGCGCGCGCCGCCGGGGACCGCGGGGACCGGGGGGACCGGGGGGACCGCGGGGACCGCGGCGACCGCGGGGACCGCGGGGCCGATCTACGGTAATCGGCGTACACGCCCGTCATTGTTCTGTATTCGTTGGTATGAGCGAGCATGCATATACGGAAACAAAATTGTACGTGTTAATGCCGTCGGAACTTGGCTAGAGTCTGTCAAATTGATTTTTTTGTATCAATTTTAGGTCTGATGAAATGAATTGATTTTGGCCCGATTTCCTCCTGGGATAAATTTGACAGGCTCCACTGTTGGCGTTTACAAATTCTATCATTAATTTCTTCGTAAGCTCGTTTGATGTTTCGTTCGTAAATTTCGTAAGCTTTTTCAGAACCATAGATCGGAGAGAATCGAAGCGTTTCTTACGCATACGTAATGTGACATCAAACAAACTTTTACAAACATAATTTTGGAGTCGCATCAGGAAGTTTACTGTAAGAACTTCAAATGTATTAAATATGCAATACCACATAACCTGTAATTTTTATTTCGCTAATCTTATTTTAAATACATAATACACATACAATAAAGTACCTTTAGTTTAAAAACATAACTCTATCCAATCGTCGAAGTTTATCCTATAAATCCTGCATTTCTTATTTTAACATCATTTAATTGTCAACGAACTAAGCTAATTCAACAGACCATTCGATATCATCCCGTGTTCTACATACAAAATATAAGGGATCAAATACATTTCAAAGAAACTTAGGAAGAGTTTGAAGAAAGATGTCTTTAAAACTTGAAGACACAGACGCTTAAACGAAGGGCCCATTGCAATTAAAAGTTTACAAGCAGAAGGTATGAATATTTTCCGTCTATTACATAGGTTAGCAGAACATGAGATGATATAGTATGGTGGCGGGCAGCCCGGGTGTTACCTCGAGGAGCGAGTGGAGGTGGAGCGGGAGGAGCGCGAGGAGCTGCGGCTGCTGTACGAGCTGGAGCGCGACGAGCGGGAACCTCTGCACCAGGAACGGCTTTCGGTTAGTATATATCTAATTGTACGGTCACACTCCGTGAACGAATTTAGTTATTCAATACTTATGCTATGGAATACTTAAGCCATTTAGGAGCGATTACGATATAGACTACCGGTGGCTGGACCGGCACCTAGTCTATAGCTCTGTTCACAGTCGCGGCACTTTTATGAGACTCAGATATATTAGAAAATGATGTAAAAATACTAATTCATGTGTATACTTAACGAGCTAAGGAGATATTAAATTTCCGACCCGATTCATAAAGTCACTGACCAAAAGCATTAACATGTCAGGTCGCCGCCGTAAAAACTATAATAAGAATATATGCTGTGGCTGTAAAAAGTGTTAGTAGAATCAAAAACTATAATCAGTAGCATGCTGGGGTAGCACGCAGTCAGTTTCACGGTCTGTTCTTCAAATGTACTTTTGGGTGTATTTCTAATTATCAAGTTTTTACATACCTTGACGACGAGTAGGACCTGGATCTGGACCGCGAAGACCTCGAGCGCGACCGCGACCTCGATCGTGAACGCGACGACTTCCCGCGCGACCGCGACTTGTTCCTCGACCGCGACTTATCACGCGATCGCGACTTCGACCTCGATTTCCCGCGTGATCTGGACTTGGATCTCGACTTGTCACGCGATCGGGACTTGCGTGATCTAGATTTAGACCTCGACTTGCCGCGCGATCTCGATTTTGACCGTGACGAGCGCCAACCGGATGATCTTGACCAACTCCTACGAGAACCACTACGCTTTCGAACTTCTTTCCTACGTTCCTCTGGAGAACTCTCTATATTCAAAGGACTTTTGTCCTTTTTAGGTTCAGGCTCCTTTACTTCCTTCGCGACCTCTTTGGGCTTCTCAGGAGACTTCTGTTCAGGAGTCGGAGTACGTTTAGTTGCGAGCGGCGGTTCCGAGCGGGATGTGGTCGCTTCTTCGTCGCGTCGCCGCTCCATGGAAGCTTTGGCTTTTTGAGCTAATCGCAGTTTCAAGTCGTGGAATTCTTGTAAGTCAAGTTCGTTTTGTCTGGCACGCTCGTCGGGCGGCAACGTATCGCCGTCGCCGCCATCGCCGCTTTCACTCGAAGAGCTTCTCAAGCAAACAGCAGTGGGCTTGACGTTGGAGGTTTTCTTTTTGTCCGGGACTCGGATGTATTTTCGTTTGTCTTTCTCCGGTAACTGGTCTATAATATCACGGTAACGTTCGGGGCTTCTTCTCGCCGGCGAGTAGCTGAGGCTGGATGTGCTGCGGCTGCGATTTCGCGATCTAGATTTGCGTTCTCGCCGCTCGCGTTCGCGGGAGCGCTCATGGTTCTCCTTCTTCTCTCTATCTCTGTTTACAGTTTTGGGGGGAGATTTTCGTTCGACGGACTTTCTGAACTCTCTGCGTCTATCTCTGACGGGGGAGCGCGACGGCGGCCGCCGGCGGCGGTCGGGGCTGGGTGACCGCCGCCGCTCCGGGGTCGGTGACCTCCGGCGCGCGCTTGGGGTCGGTGACCTCCGCCGCGAGCTCGGAGAAGGTGACCTTCTCGACCGACTGCGCTCGCGCTTGTTCTCCACGGGTTTCACTACGCTCTTGTACTTATCCGCCTTCTTAGGGGATGGCGATCGTTTCCTCCTGTAGTCTGGGCTCGGACTTCGTCGCCGCTCCCTTTGTGGGGACGGGCTTCTGTCTTTGTAATATCTCGATTTGTCTTTAGCTTTATTTGACTTTTTCTGTTCGTCCTCAGATTCTGAAGACGAGGCGTGCCTTTCCGGTCTCGAGTTTTTGTAAGATTTTGCGGGTTCCTTCCTATCTTTGTTCCGGTTTTTAGGTGAACGGTCTCGCTCCGGTGATGGCGACCGTTTATCTTGAGAGGGCGATCTCTTTCTGCGATGATTTTTGTCCTCGTAGCTCTCTCGGTTTCTCCGTGGCTCCTCGTAGTTCTCTCTGTTTCTGCGCGGTTCTTCGTAATTCTTCTTTCTCGGCTCTTCTTCTAAACGCTCATGATTATTCCTTCTTTTATCATTTCTATCTTCCTTTCTCCCATATGACTCCTCGCGTTCCTCTCTTCTTTTCTTTCTATAATTAGGCGATTCGCTCCGCTGCCGCCTGTCTCTAATTTCTGGGCTTTCTCGGCGTCTGTTCGGTGCTTTTTCCTTTCTGTAATAGTTATCTTTTCTGTCATCTCTGTTCCTATCGGGGGAGTCGCTTTTTCGTCTACGTTTCTCAGTCGGTGAGCCGCTGTGATCGCGACGTTTCTTTGGTTTCTCTACTCGTTCTTGGGACTCGTTGGACGATGAGCGATCTCTACGGTTGCGCTTGGGTACCCGTTTCTCTGAGCCTTCTCTTGATGGTTCTCTGCGATTGTCTATTTTAGTGACATAAGACTTATGTCTGTGCTGCGGCGAGGCCTGACGCTCCGGGCTTTCGTCTTTCCTTCTAGATTCACTTCTTTTCCTTTGCGGTTCATCTCGTTTGTCATATTTCCTGTTTTTATCTTCACGGTCTTTGTTTCTGTGATTCTCGTTTTCTCTGTCGTTTGTATCTTCCCACTTCTTTTCTTTAGAAGCTTTCTTGTTTTTCACTGGCGAGCTGTAATGCAAATTACGTTATTGTTTTAGCTGTTTACGAAATACACACTTAAGTGTTTAATCAGGTGACCAATGTTCCTACTGCAATATTGACTACATTCGATCAATACATACTAAAAATTTCCAAAAAACTTCTTATTGTTTATTTAGTCTGACTATTTATCATTGTGTATGTGAACAAGTGGACATACATACAAATGCTTTAGTAAGGGAAGTATACTTTTGATTTATTATAGTCTGTGACTTAATATTCCACCTTGTACAAGTGTGAAATTAAAACATGCAGCTTATTTATGCCATTAAACTATAATAAATGGATTTATTTATCAGAAATTTTCTCCAATTTGTGGTGGAAATTAAACCCAGCGTGCCTGGATTTAAGCGAATATATGCACTCTAATCATTGAAAGGCTCAAATAGTTGCATTAATTGCAGAACATTTCAATGTTGAGTTATTCAGTGGTAGAAAATTTAGAGAACCGGTATTTTATTTTGGCATTTGCTGAAGCCTGCTGATTGTTGATTTTGAACACTTTGATATTAAAGGTGCTCCAAACATTGAATAAATTTGGTATTTTATAATGTTATCCTTGTTAAGCTTGTCTGTTGCTAGAATTTTGTAACTGTTCACCATTTCCAGTTATTAATTTTCATTTAGGAACGTAAAATGCCCGAGGTTTGAAAGGTTAACCCTTTAAACGCCGCGCCTATCGTGCGCAACCCGTCGAGAACCTTGTCGAAATGCGCGAAGGCTGTCGATAGGGGGCTGTAGCCGCGTGGGCTTTTAAATAAATTTAATTTTTTTTCTTAAAATTTTTCATTTTTTTTTAAACATTAGGGGACATCTTACACTAATCGATTTGCCCCAAACTAAGCAAAGCTTGAACTATGGGTATTAGGGCGACGATATACACATACTTATATAAGTACATAGAAAACATCCATGACTCGGGAACAAATAAAACACAGATAAAATAAATTCCCTTTCCGGGATTTGAACCCAGAACCTTCATAGCATTGGCTTCACTACGCACTAGGCCAGGCCGGTCGTCAAAAGGTTAAACAATGTTGTAAATCGTTATATTACTGCTTTAAGGAAACTATAGTTTTCACTTACCTTTCTCTGGTAGAGGGCTGGCTGCTGCCGCGACGTCTTGAACTCGACTTTTTCTGTTTAAATCCAACGACAAATGGTGAATAATCATCGCAATAGAAAACTGACATCCAACACCGGTGCCAATACAAGAAGTCTATAGTGGTAGGTATGTAAAGGCAAATCAAATCTCTCGCACACACGAGATATTCGTAGATTCTTCAATGAAAAAGCGAATCACAAAAATCGTCTAATGAAGAGTTTTCAGAATTAAAATAATATACCACTGTTACACATGCACTCTAAATAACCATTTATAAAATTAATAGACAAAAAATAATAATTAATACTAAAATAAATGTAAGCTATCATGTAAGCAAGTATAAATGAAATGTATAAAATGTTTTGTAGAATGTTTAGTTATTATTTTATCCTTCATTCTCATGAAACAATAAATAAAATAAAATATATATAAATGGTATTTGTAAAATG
The DNA here is from genome assembly GCF_033807575.1 of Cydia pomonella. Lineage (NCBI taxonomy): Eukaryota > Metazoa > Arthropoda > Insecta > Lepidoptera > Tortricidae > Cydia > Cydia pomonella. Next base: position 18,910,792 of record NC_084711.1, read on the forward strand.
GTTCGATTCTTGGCACCAGTGCGAGTGAGATAGATATAATATTAGTAACACAATTACAATGTCAACATTTAGTATTAATATAGGTAATTAAAATACATAAATACATAGACACAAAATCAAATGGTAATAACACTTCGGAAACGTACCTTATTTAACAAACGGTGGTGGTATTGTATACCATTTAAACATGTGGAGCATCCTTAATTAGTTTTGGGTAAATGAGAAGAGGGAGAATGTTATGGATTAGTTACATTTTCACATTCAATCACAGGGCAGGGCGGTCGTCGCACGGAAACGTGTCGGGTCCGGTCGGGTCCGGTCGGGCCGGCGGCGGCACGGCCGCCATGCGAGGGCGGAGCGGACACGCTTCCGTGGCGCGAGCGCCGCGCGGACAATATAGAACCACCATCTGTTTAAAGGACTACGCACACCATGCAAGTAACTGTGCACTCTAGGACCCGCAAGCACCCGCTCGAGCGTTAATCACAGATGTTAACTCGAATGCGTTACCGATTGGCACGGAATACGTATTTTAGTATTCACCTAACATAGTGTTTACTGAGTGTTATTGTTTTGATATACTTACAGTATACGTTATTTCTTCAGATAAAGATGGCTATCCTATGAAATGATGCACAGTTAAACAGATAATTTTTACTGTCTATTTCTTGTATTTACAGAAAATAAACTAAAAAATGAAGTATGTAGGAAGACATAAACCACATTCACAAAATCAGATATTCCCCCGTAACAGTTAGAGCTTGAAGTGTGGGCACCATAGCTAAGAGATAAAGCTTGGGGGATAGAGCGCAACTGAATTTCGTGATAGCTACGTTTGGTTCTGTAACTATTGCAAAAGTAACAAGAAAGAGGGCGGTGTAAGGAGATATTTAAGAAAAATAAAAAGTGACGCCCAAATTCATATGCAGAGGATGGTGCGAAGTATTTTATAGAAGATCCCTTCAAGTCAATGTTTGAAAGATAATAGGGGAAATGGTACATCAGCTATTCGGGGGTCTTGAAGCTAGGGGATGAGGTGTGTGTGGGGCCCAGTGAGTCTAGACAGGACACGTGTGAAAGTATTCTCAAAATTCAAACATCAATTTCCCAAGTCCCATAGTAATATCAATTTTAACCAACATTGTTAGAACACTTTATGTTCGAAGATTATGTTTTACATTGTATAATTTTTACTGTATATCTTTTAAATAAAAGTAATAATAGTTATTCAAAAACGTTCAACTCAATCCCACCTAACAAAGTGAATTATTTTGGCAGTAAGTTACTACAATAGCCTTTTAAAAGACAATCGTAATTAAAAATCACTAAAAACAGTTCTTAAATCCATAATGCACAAGTTGGATTTTCTCAATACTGCTTGATTGCAAGTTGTTAAAATCTATAATTACACTAGCAAAGATAAAAAATAAGCACGGAAAAATATTAATACATGATTATTTACCAAAATGTTCAAAACATGGACTTAGTGTTGACTTGCTTAAGTCGAATGTAGGGATCCACTGATTGCCACGAAACGTTTTTAAACAAATCAGCTCGAACTCGTCCTTCAATTCCTACTTATTTATAAACTGAAGTAGGTGTCAAATACGAAAGAAAAAGTGCTCAAGTCCACCTGTGGTCAGCCGGAATCGAACCGGCGTCTTCAACTTACGTGACTAACGTCCTGACCACTAGACTATGGCTACGGCGGTACCCTTCCCAAATTCTCTAATATATGCTATCTAAGGCTCCTCATCTTCCCAGAACGTTTCCAATAGCAACACAAAACATAATCTTCGATGGTGGCGGGCGGGCAGAGTCAAGTAACAATTACCTTCTTCTTCCTGCGTTTGTCGTCGTCGGAGCTGTCGTGCGACTCGCTGGAGTCGCTGTCGCTGGAGCTCTCAGAGTCGGGGGATTTGGAGCGCTTCTTCTTTTTCTTGCCGTCTTGCCTGGGGGGATAGAATTGGTGTAAATAGAATGATAGGTATTGTAGGTGTGAATTAATTTATGGGCGTTTTCAGTTTATTTACGGTCCCATATTGGGATACCCTCCTACAATTTAGGAAGGATTTAAATCTTCTCAGGTCAGAGGTGTAGGTTTAGAGCCGGCGTAGCTTTATTTGACGTTCATAAGCGCATTGTAATATGCCTACTTGGAACATAAACTATCTTTATCTTTACTTGTTTGAATCACATTTCACGGCTTATTAAGATCAGTGGAACAAAAAATGAAATGCCATTCGATTTCAAATCTTACCAGTAGAAGATAGAATGTTAAATGCGATAGCATTTCCATTTGAGTTGTGGAGTTGTGCCACTGTTCACGATAAGCAACGATTTATTAACTTTCATTTTATGACAAAATATATCAATAAGGTGTTAAGGTGTATTGGAATAATTTCAACAGCAGAATAATTTTGAAAATCCATATAATCTACTAATCTAGCACTTGATACTTTGGCAATACGTACGCTGCTGCAGCGCTTACCAAGGCATCTTGCGTACCGTTACTACAGTAGAAAGTGCTTCTAGATTAGAAGATAACTACTTTTACAATAATATATATCGCCTTATAAAACAAAGTCCCCAGCCGCGTCTATCTGTGTGTATCTTTGCGATAATCACAAATACTACAGAACGGATTTTCAAGCAGTTTTCACTTATGAATGGAGTAATTCTTGAGGAAGGTTGAGGTGTATAATTTGTTAAGGTTTTGTGTAAATCGTGCGAAGGGCGGAGCGGGTCGCTAATTATTAAAATAATATTATTAGCCTTTTTAAAATTTACTCCGCTTCAGAAATTATCCCAAATGCAAGGTCTTTAAGTCTAAATGGGGCTTAACTTTAACTTTGTGACAAAATATAATATGGCACCTTTACATTGACTTATTTTTACCACAATCCGGCCTTTAATGTATTATAATTAAACGAAAACGCCCATGGAAAGGATAACACAGATGAAATGTTGGTGGCAGATAAACAATTTAAGCACATGTTTCTAAGTTGCATCTTTGTCATTGTTTATATAATGTATATCAATGACATAAATGCCACCATAACTACTTATCACAAAGTCAAACTTCAAAACTCAACTTCTTTACCTAAACCCAATGCTTGGGATAACTTCGAAAGTGGGGTAATTTCAGAAACTACCCTACTAAACCAGAAGGACTTCATACATTAGCACTTACGCTGTAGATCGTGTCATTCACGAAGATGCGTGCCTTGACTCGTAATACCATGTTATTAAAGGTTAAATTTGACAAATCTGCGCGCATCGTGGCTGACACGAACTATACTGTAACGCTTACCAAGGCATCTTGTTTACTTACAGCAGAAAATGTTTCTAGTTTAGTACACTTGTTATTTTCAAGATTACCCCGTTTTCGAAATTCACCCAATGTACTTTAAAACCACCAGAGGCCGGAATTTTCGTAGCAATTATGAATTGTCATAGTGACTTATTATTTATCGATTTTACCTGAATTAAATCGATATATTACACTAGTACATACTCTTTCTATTTACAAATAGATGTTTGACTCTATAAAAACCAGATAGCATGAATAAAATGATGACTATCTTAACTATCTATTTCTATAAGGGTTATCCCTTAATTGCATCACACGAATTTCCAGTTTTTTTACCCCCTCCCCCTCCTTGTCACACTTGGTCACATTAGGCAAACCCCTCCCCCCCTGATGTGACGTCACATTTTTCGAATTAGGTATTATTAATATTTTATCAAATTATTTTTGATAAAATAAATATTAGTAATTTTATGACACAAAACCGATTAGGAAAGAAAATTAAACGAATATCGTTCCAAAAACTCATCACATACGAATAAAAAATTAAAAAAAAAAAACGATTACTGATGATTTTTTAAAGTGACGTCACAAAGTTTGTGACTCTCCCTCCCTCTTGTCACATTATCTTGACCCCCCCCCCCACCCCTAAACGTGTGATGTAATTAATGGATGATCCCTAATTAATAGATTATAGAGAAACTAAATAAATGGAACACTTGTTAGCACTAAAACAGACTTTAAACATGAAATTAAAAAAAAGTCTAATCTGAATTGATTAAATGTGAAATTAACTATTAATGTTCATAGTTATCCTTGCATATCTCTATTTCACATTTCCAACAACTCAAAAGTTATCTGGAACCGATTACTTTTTAGCGATAATGCCGCCTGTTGTTTACTTCTACTTTTAATCTTCTTTAATATATCTGAAGTAGATAAATGAGAAGCTACTATGACAATTCAAAATTGCCACGAAAGTTCCGGCCTCTGTATAAAACATTTTGTGCTAAAATAATTTCAGATCAGAGGATACTCCGACATGCTATCTTATCATAAGAAATAGGTAAAACAGAGGCTAGGTTAATTTATACCTTTTGGCTTCAAAATAAACATAGAATATAAATAAATGTTATTATTTTATATAAATAAATGTAATTTCAAGTTATCGTAAAAACAAGCGCAAACTAAAATTCACAACATGATTTTTTACAGTAGACAAAGTAACGACGATGTTTGAACATAATTATATAATGAATATGAATTTTCGTTTGTGCTTGATTTGTAGTTATGGTTATTGCTCAAAATCTACCGCGATTATCGCTATAATATTAAATTAATATTTCTCACATTTACCATACCTACGTATGAAATCCCATAACATTTTTCTCTCGCTGAAATTAGCAAATATATCGGCTAAGTACATTTAAAAAAGAGGATAGTATTTAATATCCAGTCAAATATACTCTAAAATACTTGCCTCTTCGATAGCGGCAACATAACCTGCCTGGGTTGAAAAATCTTCAATATTATAATTATAGACATGCAATAAAACATAACAATAGTAAAAGATATTTGACAAATAAACTTACTTTTCTTTTTTGTTTTTCTTAGATTTTTTCTTCTTTATTTTCTTTGTTTCAGGCGATGTGCTGTAAACACAAAAGCGTCGATGAACAATTGAGTGGATAAATAATGTAACTGTCAACTACAATTGTTTTGGTATGATGTGGCAACTCTATTGAATTTTCCTGTCACTTGTCAAAGGAAACTTGATTAATTACTTATAATTTATGAAGCGTCACCACACGTCATATGCTGCTATAATAAAATTTATTAATACTGCCATATAACATTTACATATTTTTACAGATATGTAAAGTTGGTTGGAAAGTGCTATTAAGACAGAAGCTGATGCTGCCTCGTCATCTGACGCTATGGCTATTATTTCAACAAAGGCACGACGTCAAAGTAATAATTTTGTATAATGTGTGTCTCGTATCAAAACGAATAATAATTTGTACGTCCCGTACCAAAACCACCTGAATGATAAATGTATGTCAAGTTTAAGTTTCCGATTTAGGTCATGAGGTGACATGGCAGCCTATTAATTAACTAGTGTGAATGCAGCCATTACCTTCGTTTCTTTTTCTTCTTGGGCGGCTGCGGGCGCTCCTCGCGCTCGTGGCTGGGTGTGCGCACGAGCGGGTACCTCGCTGCGTGCTCGCGCGCGCGCCGCTCCGGGTCCAGGCTGGAGCCCTCCACGAAGCGCGGCGAGATGCCGAACGCGTCGCGCAGCCGCGCGTTCTTCGCCTGCTGCGCCTCCGCCACCGCGTGCGTTTCGCGCACACTGAGGACAAACGAGTCAGTCAGGACGGCTGAGACGAACAGCTGACAGCTTTGCAATTAGGTATTAATAAATGTGCCGATAGCTCCCAAAAATTAGAATGACAGGTCAAAGTGCTAGAAGTGAACAGCTATTTTGAAAAATAATATTATTGCTTAAGCACCATGACCTATTTAGCATTATTCAATGAATGGAATAATTGGTAGAACGTGACATGTCATTTGTGTCTGAGACCTATAATTAAGTAAATTGCAGTTAATCTATTGATGATAAACGTGTTACGAGTATACACAATTGAAAACAACCTACAATTGACGCATGTTTTGTTATCTATATGGAAGTATTCCTAATAAAGCTTTAAACAAGACTAACGAATATTTACCTGAGCAGCACCTAAGTGCGCTAGAAATGGGGAAACATTAAAATAATTTAACATACTTAATCCATACTGATAAGTTTGTAATAAAACGAAGCATATCACAATAACCAAGCGTTGGCTACAAACGAGTATGAAATCGTTTAATTTCCAATCAAGTCGATAGCGCGCTTTCCATTAACGATTAGGCTGACGCCTGCAACCTACATGCTAGTGATCGATAAAATGCACACCTTATGACGGACCGCATGGACTTCCTCTCCTCGTCATTGGAGAGACAGACCTGCAAATTATCGTTATAATTGCGTTCGGCTGCGGCACAGCCGCAGCGGCAGCAGCAGGTGCCACGCAGGCCCGCGAGCAGAGTGCGGAGCGCCGGCTCGAGCACATCGGCCGCGTGCGAAGGCCCCTGAGTCTCCGGCGGCGGCGGTAAGGCTTCCGGTAAAGGTTCGTGCGACGCCGCTCGCGGCCGCCCGCCTCGCCCCGGCGCGACGACCGCTTGGAACGTCCCGCGCCATAGCCTCTCGAAAACTACTCTATTTGTATTTTGTTCGCGACGCGATCCCCTGCCCCTTTGCATACTTAAAACTAGTGGAAGACTTGGTTTCTTAAGCTAAAGAGACTTATTAATCTAATGGAAGACTTGCGTGATTGCGGGGGCCGGGTACGTGAGAGCGGCCGGCGACGGGCCGGCGGCGCTACTGCGGGCGCCGCGCGCAGCCTGCGCAAACAGGATCTCCGCTCGACGCACAAAGGGAGCACTCCCCTTTTACCCCGACGGGAAAACACTCATTATTTTCCCCGCTTAGGAATTTTCGCAAACGATGAGGTGTTTTAAGCGTCTTTGGCAGAGGAAATTTGGTTAAAAACGCGCTAAGTAGCAGCATGTCGTTCTTTGTGCTAATAACATGTTTATCGCATTATTTTCTCTTTAAACTAATTTTAAAATACTTCAAGCCTTTTTGTCCCATTTGTAATAGACTAATCGATTTGAATGCGGACTCGTAGATTACCTTTAATGTAAAATCACTTACTTTTATAGTTACACGCGTAGTAATCAATGATCACGATAACTTGTTTGTAAGCTTTAATCGAATATTCTTACTTTCAATTGCGACACTTTTATAATGCATAAGTTTTATTCAAAACCGTACGAAGTAAATTATGTATTTGTGAATTGCCTTCACCTACATTTTATTACATAAATAATAACGGATTAAACTGTCTAACATTATTTCTATCAAGGTACTAATATGATTTATAACATGAATGGCGTGCAGAACGTTCTGCAGCGAATGGCAATGTGGCGTAAACTATATTTAATACATATGTTCATTTAGTCAGTTCACATGCTATTTTATTTATTTATAAGATTATTTACGACACCTGGAAATTCTGTAATTTATACAAAATTTAAGCTACCTTGAAGAAACTTTTTAATCAATCTTTTAGTTGGCTGTAGAATTTAAACTGAAGGAAAAAAACGCTAAAATTAATTTCTTGACATGTTACATGTTGTGAACGAGAGTGACCTCAATTTGCGGTGCATGCCTACCTCACGAAGTGTCCGTCCGTCTGGCAGCACTTCATAAATCGGAACACGTAGACATTTTCATATTTTCATACAGCATAGAGTGTCTTCTATATTGTCACTTAAACCATTGATATGTCAATCCGTCTAAGCTTTTTAGGGTTCTTTAGTCAACTAGGAACCCTTATTACGCTTACTGAGCGTAAGCGTGAGCGAGATGGATGCGAGTGCTCGGGACCGCAGATATGATGTTTTGAATTTTAATTTGTTGTAAGTTTTAACAAAAAAAAAGTAATCGATAATTAGCATTTAGAAGCAATTTTCATATTTTTTGCTTATGTGCGTAAATTGTTACAAATTTTTAAAGTGCGTTTTAGAATTATGATCGTGATTTTTATCGAGTGAAAGTCAAAAACACAGGATTCGAAACGATAAAACCACTATAGAAAATCCTCAAGATTGCTAATTACATTGTTGGCAACCATATTGTGATCTAAAAAAGCGGTAAGATTTTAAAAGAAGCTCTTTGAACCTACAGCACCTTAATAAATAATAATATAATAAATAAATACTATCCCACGGTAAGCTCAAGAAGGCTTGTGTTACCGGGATTCGAACCCAGGACCAACGGCTTCATAGGCATGATCACTACCAACTAGGCCAGACCGGTCGTCATTAATGGTGGTGCACTCTCCTATAATGAGGTATAGGCGCGGTGATAGCATGGCTGCCAACCTTAATTAGGGATAACTAACATTCAGCTGTCTGTCCGTTACAGTTAAAACGTTGCGTGATTAAAACGCTTAATGCTGAATAACATTAGTCGGCAAAATCAAGGGAATTAATTAGCTTCAACACGTGGTTGTTAGGGTGTCCCTTATTTTACGATTTGCAGAAAATAATAACATACCCCCTAAATCGGTTTTTTTTTTATCTTAAAACAATCTGAAAATAAATTTCAAGTCATTCCTGTAACTAATCCGTGCCGGCATTCATGCGATTTTCCCATGCAATGTATGAAAATGAATAAAAATTTTTTCCTTTTCATTCTTTTTTTCGTATCAAATGCGTTTACTATTGCCGTATAAACATTATGTCACAAAAAATCTCGATGTGAACAGAAAACCAATAAAAAATATTAAATTACCGTCTGACCAAATTTTTCCATAGTAATTTGTATGGGAATTTCAGATGCAATTCGACACGGGTTCCTGTTACAGTGTTCCTTAAGTTCCTTTTCAGGGTGTTTTGGGATAGCATCATTATATTTAGAGGATATGCGTTGCTACATTTTAAAATCGCAAAATAAGGGACACCCTAGCTTTTGTGGTTTTATTCCATTACGAAACAAACCACCAGTTTCGCTTACCTACTGTTGACGCTAATCTATTATAATTACTGAAAATGTATTACAGCTATTTCCGGTCCGTTAATTTTTTAAGTCAAGCTATATAAAATACTGTGTGATATCATTTGATATTTAGTAGTCGCTTTTCGGTGAAGGAAAACATCGTGAGGAAACAGGACTAATCCCAATATATCCCAGGCCTAGTTTAGAAGGTCAGATGGCAGTCGCTTTCGCAAGGACTAGCCTACGCCAATTCTTGGGATTAGTTAGCTAACGGACCTCAGGCTCCCTTGTGCCGTGGCAAGAAGCCGGGACAACGCGAGGAAGAAGAAGAGGTTATTTGTTGCATTCTTTCGGTGTAAAAAATGATCCGGTAATTAGTCCGGTTTCCTCACGATGTTTTCCTTCACCGAAAAGCGACTGGTAAATATAAAAATGATATTTCGTACATAAGTTCCGAAAAACTCATTGGTAATGAGCCCGGGTTTGAACCCGCGACCTCCGGATTGCAAGTCGAACGCTTTTACCGCTAGGCCACCAGCAGAATGCTACAAATACCTATAATAATGAATCGCACTGTGAACTACGTTTACCCGTAATCTGTCTTAGTGAAATCTATTGAACCTGTAGGTATACATTATTTAAATATGATTAGAATACTTCTGATAGAGATATGGGACAGATTTGGCACGATAATATTGGATAACTCAGGTTAAACAACCAAAATAATTAAGTGTTTTTTTCTTTTTGAATAATATTTACTATTAGCACAGTAGTTAGAACTCGTGAATTGTAACTAGACTCAATGTTTCAAGACGTAGATACACATGATATATCTTAGAATACAAATATTTCAAACTAAACACATTGTTGTACTGAAAAATATATAAATATTATCGTCAAGCGAACATTTCTAGGCCAATCGTTTCCGGCATGGCACACATACGTCAGATGAGTTATATATTGCCTATTCGAAACAACAGACATCACATAACAATGTATTAAATTTACAGGTTTATGTGGAATTCGTAAATTATATGAACCAGTTTTAGTTTGGACAGCTGTCTGTTAAAACGGGGTACTGAAATTAAATTAATGGCGGTAAGCTTAGGACACCTAAATACCGCGTTATATGATGCCTAATAATATGTGTTGTAACATGTATGAAGTAAGTTTAAAACTAATATTGAACCCACACAACATTTCATTAATACGGTACCGGCCAATAATATATCACGTTTGTGTGTTTTTGTATGAACGTGTATAGATAGAGTAAACAATATAGGTTAGTTTGTAGATTGCATATTTTATACAAACATATGTTGAATACTGCAATGAAATACTGTGAATTACAATAGGAGACTCAGCATATTACTAAAAAAGCTCTAATAAAGAATGAAATTGACATACATTAAAACAAAAAACCTCTATAAAAAAATCGCTGGCACAAGGTACTACTACTAGATTAGGTACTTCGTATCGATATTTTCAGACGTGACCGTACCTAAAGTAGTGAGGTGGAAGTTACTCACAAATATAAGAAAAAAGTTATACCGTAGGAACATGGAGGTGATATATTATTTTTTTATTTGACGACCGGTTTGGCCTAGTGGGTAGTGACCCTGCCTACGAAGCTGATGGTCCCGGGTTCAAATCCTGGTAAGTGCATTTATTCGTGTGATGAGCATGGATATTTATTCCTGAGTCATGGGTGTTTTCTATGTATTTAAGTATTTATAAATTATATATATCATTGTCTAAGTACCCTCAACACAAGTCTTATTGAGCTTACTGTGGTACTTAGTCAATGTGTTAAATAATGTCCTATATATATTTTTTGTATTACCATACAACTCTACTACATCTTGTCTGGATTGAAATTACACATAGATCCAGAATTACTAACATTCGAAATTAAAATTCAACTTGAAAGGTCTAACAGTTACAAAATAACACTACAGTGCACATAAGTACGATATGATTTTCATCACATACAGCCAATAGCAATTAATCAAACCGATAACGTTTTTTTATCTGTTTATTTTTCCTTTATCCATAAATAAATAAACTGAAAAACATAAAAAATAACAAGGTCAGAGAAATATAATCTAGTCCTATCTAAACGAGCAGTTTTTATGCGTCGCATGTCCACGGGTGGAGGACCCCTGATTTAATAAGCAAACGTAATCTACTGGCATAAATTTAGACAACACGCAACCTGATTTCAGGGGTCCGGCGACTAATTAAATAATAGTTTTGTTGTTTTACAAGCCTCCTGATTAAAGTTAAATAATACAAATTAGTTAACCCTCTATCAAGCTGACAGTTTAAAGGTATCAATCAAATGTCAATCTTTCTCATTGAACATATAAAGTTTGAAGTGCCGTATGTGGGAAATATCTCCCTTAGCCTGGTAAAGGGTTAATAAAATAAATATACAGGTGTTTTTTAAGCTACGGATGAACACAGTTTTCATCCATGTTGATAAATAATGTGGCAAAATATGTTGCCAGTAAAAATAAAAGAAATGGCAGTCTACATCTTTCAAAACTATTTTTATACATTGGCTCGAACAGCATTATAGAGACATCTGTAGAATACTGAACACCCCCTCGAAGGTAGAAGTCGGCTCAGAGCCAAGACTTATCTATCCAACTGAAAGTGGCGAAACAGCGCAAAAATATAATTAACCCAGTTACTTGCAGTTATTGCCCTACATGTATACCCTAACATGTTTAGCTAGGGTGCGCGGAGGCGTATTAAAATCCACCCCTCCAGGGGGTGAGCAGCTGACGTCATCGCCCGATCAATATTCAACCCCACGAATAGCGACAGTCACTGAGCTAGACGAGAGTTGGCTGGCAAACGAACCAGTATAAGTGAAACCTCATAACTAAAGTTCCATTTAGACGGTTCAAGAACATTTCGGTATTTGGTCGATCGACTGAATTATTATACTCTGTAGTTAGCAATGTATAGAATATTGCATGCAGGTTCTTGAAACGTCTAAATGGAGCTAAAGTGTAAAACTTACAGTTTGCGTTCATATGAAACTTCCTTAAAAGTTTACTCAATCAGTCGATAGATGTCGTTGAACCAAGCACGGCGATTTCTACATCGCGCTGACGATAATTTTATTGAGTTTGTATACACGTTTATTTTTGGATATTATTTAAGAAGTGTTGTTGCGTCTGCGTCCCTCTAATACCGGGAAGGACGCAGAGTGACCCGTCACTTGAATAATTTAATAGAAAATACAGGAGAAATCTAAAAGTCCTCGTATAATATGAGGTTTTTGGAATATTGTACGTTGTGCTGCACTAGGCTTTATTTGTAACTTATTTCATATGATTTCGTTGTTTAAAGAGCGGGCTTTTTGAATTAATTAAAAGCCAGCATACACTTAGGGCCACTTGCACAATCTCACTAACCCGGGGTCAACCGATTAACCCGTTAACCCAGTATCAAATTGTGATCGTAACCATGGTATTGTATTGTAATACGGGCGATTTTCCGCAACTCCTGGCGCCTATTCTGCGGGGGGGATTGACTAGGACCTCAGGAGGATCCGAGATGTTTTGCCCTGTATGGGGCCACTCCGCTGCATTCCAGCACCACGTGAGAGGCTGTTCTTCTGCCTCCATGCATCCTCGGCATACACTACACTTTGAGGCTTGCACTCGTTGAGCGTTGGGAATCAGCTGAATGAAAAGTCCTAATCCGCTATCCATCGCCGCTTCCATATATATTTTGTAACCTGAGCTCAAAGGTGACGGTCAATGGATCGCATGTAACGCTATATCGTGGTCGGAGGTCGCGTTTCGGGCATCAGGGCTATTTTAGGGATTTCGTGACATTACGTAAATGTTGTCGTTTATTTACGAAATCTAAGTGAAAAGGTCAAACACTTACGATTTTCCATGTTGCCCGAAAGTTTTGGTGCTTGGGGATTTCATTACTACGGCATTGAATAAGTTTCTATTATTCGTATGTCAGCAGCTAACTTTGTCACAAGACCCATTAACATTTTTTATAATTTGGTTTGATATCTCTAAAACAAAATAGGGGATAGAGCGTTTATTCATCGCAAAATAAAAGAAGAAAACAACACGTATAATATATAAGCCACGAAATGGTCGACGACGACTCAGCATAGGCTAGCCTGGCTGGGCTAGCGCTGGCCTTCCGTCGGGGCCATGAGCGTGTGCAGCATGAAGCGTAACACAATATTTTAAAAAAATTATAAAAAATACACATCGTTATTACAACAAACAGACACAACGAATTTATAATATTATTTTAATACTACGTCGGTGGCAAACAAGCATACGGCCCGCCTGATGGTAAGCAGTATCCGTAGCATATGTACGCTTGCAACTCCAGAGGAGTTACATGTGCGTTGCCGACCCTAACCCCCTCCCAACCCTCGTTGAGCTCTGGCAACCTTACTCACCGGCAGGAACACAACACTATGAGTAGGGGTCTAGTATTATTTGGCTGCGGTTTTCTGTAAGGTGGAGGTACTTCCCCAGTTGGGCTCTGCTCTAGATCTGGAATGACATCCGCTGTGCTGTGCCCTACCACACAAAGCGAGATGACATTCACAATGCCCATACCTCTCTTGTGGACGTAGTTTAAGGACGTACCCGGGTAAAAAATATATACATTAAAAGAATGGTGGCGATAAATATGTTCACATATATCGTCGCAACTTTACAAGCGAGTGTATTTTTGCGCACTTTGTTACGTAAGATAGGTATTACTGCAAACGGTACTACTAAAAGCAAAGTCCAAATCTATGATAATTTCGATATAATGAACGCGTTTTATGCAACACGATCTACATTATTTATTATATAATCAGCGTAAGCGGTAATATTTAAACATGATAAAATGTAAAAGCACCAAAACCAGCTTCGTATTTCCAGAATAATGAAAAGCGCATAACTTCGAGCTTAAAGACGTCTATATATAATTTATTAATTATATACCCTTAATTTATATACGGATTAGAGATTAAACTACAACGATCTGGTAAAGGATTTGGATTGAGCGTGGCGTAAACGTTTTGACCTTTCGTAAAGACTCGTTGATTTGTTACTATCATATTGTGTTCCTGATAGACCCCAAACCCTTTCCCCTCAAAGGCCAGCAACGCACTTGACGTTTGAAATAACACTTGCACCGTCTGGGCTCCCAAAATCGCTCCCGACTTATCTTGGTCTGACTATACACCGTGTTTTTTTTTATTTCCGATAATTTCAAGGGTGCATCCCTGAGCTTAAATTAAGTAACTTTCTCAAAGACACCGGTATTCTAATTAACTCCATTTCGGAGATAATCAATCATTAATTTTTATCTTATAAGGCCCTTACGCGCATGTACACTTCCCTTAGAGCCTATTTAGATATTGATTAGTGTTTAGTACGAGTTAATACATTTGCTACTAAATGTACATACTATCTCGGATGATCGATGTTTGAAATGACATTGTGATGTCACAGTTTTCAATTGTTTATGTTAAGTTAAATGTAATGCCCGTGTTACAACAACGCTATATGCAACATTTAATTACTATTAATAAAAATTAAAATCATAAAAAAATTATAAAAATAACTTATTGTTTGAAAATTAACTATGCCATTTAGTTTTCTTAAACGTACTTACCGATACCCCGAAGTTAACGGAATTCAATAAAAACACGGTGTATAACATTTTATATCAGCCAATGTGGAAGGCACCATAAGACCGACTCGTTTATCGCCGCGTCGCGCTACGTATTTTCAATTTGCAAAGAGCTCGCGTAAGGCACATCTGTTATTTATTTACACTCAATTACATACTGCAATTAAGGCTAATTACATGTGGCGTTCTACAAGCAAAATGTTAACATAATTGTCGATAGTCAATAAGACGTCGACAATGTAGGTACTTCGTAACTTTAATTAATTAAAAAACATAGGATGAGCAAAATCAAAACATCGTAGCCGTAACGAAACCAAATCACGACATGGTTCAGTCGCCATCAGATGTATCGGAGCGGCCAAGGTGCTCACAAATATCTGAACAGGCCTCTATTGCCAAGACGTTAGAGAGCGTGTTCAGATATTTTTGAGCACCTTGGCCGCTTCGATATATCTGATGGCGACTGTACCTTAATAACGAGAATAACGCGACATAATTTCATTATTTTTACTTATAAAAATAAGCACAAAAATTAATAATAAAAACATTTACCTATTCATTGTAACAGTACCCTTACACATTGTACAACTCCCACCAAATTGTATAACAGTGTCTTGGCAGAAATAGGCTCCTTTGTTTACATTACTGTTTTAAGTTATCAATTTAGTTCAGCACATAAACTTTATCCGACATTTCAGCTGCGTTGCACCAGACGATATGTGGTCACGGCTAGTGTTGGTAGGAACACGAGTCTTGAGTCTGAATTTGAAGAACTCGACTCGTTTATAGGGTTCCGTACCCAAAGGGTAAAACGGGACCCTATTACTAAGACTCCGCTGTCCGTCCGTCTGTCACCAGGCTGTATCTCATGAACCATGATAGCTAGACAGTTGAAATTTCCAAAGATGATGTATTTCTGTTGCCGCTATAACAACAAATATACTAAAAAGTACGGAACCCTCGGTGGGCGAGTCCGACTCGCACTTGCCCGGTTTTTACGAAACTCGGCCCTTAAAAACTTCTGAGTCTTTAAGTCCAGAGGCCAGTCCTTTATTGAGTCTTTTTTAAGAACAACTCAAATGGACTTGAGCCTCCACACTATGAGCCTCAACAGTAAGGAAATTAGGCGTTATTGTATGATTTGTGTACACAATCCACGAATATTACTTAAAGATAATGCATTTAAAAAATAATTTACAGTACATATGGGGCTACTTTATAGCACTAGTGCGAGAGTACTGTGTCGAACATTTAAAGGGCCATATGTACTGTAAAACGTTGTACGATACATGTGCGAATAGGTAATTCGCAACTCGTGTCGATTTAAAACACTCCCTTCGGTCGTGTTTTAATTTATCGCCACTCGTTTCGAATTTCCTATTTTTCGCACTTGTATCGTAATGTACTATTAGAGTTCTCTGAAAAGGACTCAAGTATCTACAAATGACTCGGGTCTCTAACAAGTTGAGAAGAACTCGAGTTAGACTTAATTATTGACGACCGGTTTGGCCTAGTGAGTAGTGACCCTGCCTACGAAGCTGATGGTCCCGGGTTCAAATCCTGGTAAGGGCATTTATTCGTGTGATGAGCATGGATATATTTTGTTCCTGAGTCATGGGTGTTTTCTATGTATTTAAGTATTTATAAATATTTATATATTATATATATCGTTGTCTAAGTACCCTCAACACAAGCCTTATTGAGCTTACTGTGGGACTTAGTCAATTTGTGTAATAATGTCGTATAATATTTATTTATTTATATAAGTCTGGAAAACTGAGTCGAGTTTCAAAGAGGACTCAAAGGAAGGGAGTCTGAACCAACACTAGTCACGGATCGGAACCGGTTTTTTGCAAAAACATCAAATTAACCATATATTTCGGTTTATTTTATACTCTAAATGTAGGACTCAGTTGTGTTTTCAGATAACGACTTCGTATTATTAGATTGCCTAATTAGAAATGAAGTAATTAACAAAGGACGAAAAAATACCGTTTTCGTTCCCATACAAAAAATACCGGTTGCCGATCCCTGCACGGATGACACTCAATAATAAATGTTATTTTCTATGTTAATGTCACAGCTGTTGGATCTCCAAATAAATAAAAATAATCACTAAACACGTAGACTAAAACGCACGAGTTTTTAAAGAGTAATCTAAATGCAGTGTATACGTGTAGTGATACATACTAAAACGTTAAGATACTTGCAATATAGCTAGGAGGCTACAATTAGGGTTGAGACTAATGCCTTGACCGGCTTGACCCCAATTAATCGGGATAGGTACATGTGTCGGAATATATAGGTATCTATACTGTAGTATCTAGTTGCTACCTGTAGGTAGCTAGTTGAACGATCAATGATTCTAATCCCAAGAGTTTACTAGACCTATATTCTATACTCGGGCAAATATATGCTTAACGAGACACCATCCCTTAAATTATATTTTAATTTATAGTTTTTTTTAATGAAATAAAGTTTTTTGTTTTGTATTTATATTATGAGTTCAACAGGGTGAAATCGACACAACTTAGTGCACTTGACCTTAGTGCTGGTAGGACTAGGATCTCAAGTATTTTATTATTATTATTGTAGGGACATTATTACACAAATTGACTAAGCCACACGGTAAGCACAAGAAGGCTTGTGTTGTGGGCACTCAGACAGCGGTATCCGTAATACACCGTGTTTTTAGGGTTCCGTAGCCAAATGGCAAAAAACGGAACCCTTATAGATTCGTCATGTCCGTCTGTCTGTCCGATTCTGTCACAGCCACTTTTTTCCGAAACTATAAGAGCTGTACTGTTCAAACTTAGTAAGTGGATGTATTCTATGAACCGCATTAAGATTTTCACACAAAAATAGAAAAAAACCAATAAATTTTGGGGGTTCCCCATACTTAGAACTGAAACTCAAAAAATCTTTTTTCATCAAACCCATACGTGTGGGGTATCTATGGATAGGTCTTCAAAATGATATTGAGGTTTCTAATATCATTTTTTCTAAAATGAATAGTTTGCGCGAGAGACACTTCCAAAGTGGTAAAATGTGTGTCCCCCCCCCCCCCCCGTAACTTCTAAAATAACAGAATGAAAAATCTAAAAAAAATATATGATATACATTGCCATGTAAACTTCCACCGAAAATTGGTTTGAACGAGATCTAGTAAGTAGTTTTTTTTTTAATACGTCATGAAATTAAAAAAATTTTTTTTTTCAACATACCCATACATGTGGGGTATCTATGGATAGGTCTTCAAAAATGATATTGAGGTTTCTAATATCATTTTTTTCTAAAATGAATAGTTTGCGCGAGAGACACTTCCAAAGTGGTAAAATGTGTGTCCCCCCCCCCCCCCCGTAACTTCTAAAATAACAGAATGAAAAATCTAAAAAAAATATATGATATACATTGCCATGTAAACTTCCACCGAAAATTGGTTTGAACGAGATCTAGTAAGTAGTTTTTTTTTAATACGTCATGAAATTAAAAAAAAATTTTTTTTTTCAACATACCCATACATGTGGGGTATCTATGGATAGGTCTTTAAAAATGATATTAAGGTTTCTAATATCATTTTTTTCTAAACTGAATAGTTTGCGCGAGAGAACCTCCCAAAGTAAAAAAAAAGTGTGTCCCCCCCCCCTGTAACTTCTAAAATAACAGAATGAAAAATCTAAAAAAAAATATATGATATACATTACGATGCAAACTTCTAACGAAAATTGGTTTGAACGAGATCTAGTGAGTAGTTTTTTTTAATACGTCATAAAATTAAAAAAAAAATTTTTTTTCGTTAAACCCATACGTGTGGGGTATCTATGGATAGGTCTTCAAAAATGATATTTAGGTTTTTAATATAATTTTTTTCTAAAGTGAATAGTTTGCGCGAGAGACACTACCAAAGTGGTAAAATGTGTGTCCAAAGTGGTAAAATCTTGAACGAGATCTAGTAGTTTAAGTAGTTTTTTTTAATACGTCATAAAGGAACCCTTCATGGGCGAGTCCGACTCGCACTTGGCCGCTTTTTTTTATTTGCGTTAATTTCAAGAGTGCTTAAATTAAGTAACTTTCTCAAAGGCACCGGTATGCTAATTAACTCCATTACGGAGATAATCATTAATTTATTTTGATCTTATAAGGCCCCTACGAGCGTGTACACTTGCCTTAGAGCCTGTTTACATATAGATTACTGTTTAATACGAGTTAATACATTTGCTACTAAACGTAAGTATTATCTCGGACTTACGGTGTTCGAAATGACATTGATATGTCACAGTTGTCAATTGTTTGGTTGAGTTAAATATAATGCCCGTATTACAACAACGCTATATGCATTATACAACATTTAATTACTTAAAAAGTTTTTTTTTTTTCGATAATTACCTATGCCATTTTGTTTCCTTAAACGTACTTACTCATGCCCTGAAGTTAGCGGGAGTCAATAAAAACACGGTGTATATAAATACTTAAATACATGTAAAACGCTCATGACTAAGGAACAAATACCTGTGCTCATCACACAAATAAATGTCTAGCATAGCGCCAAGTGTGGGTAGCCTTCAGATTTATGCCTGTTTATCATTGCACTGTTCATCAATTTGCTACTTACGATTAGTGGTAAATGTATGAAATCGTTATAAACACACGCAAGTTCCATATAACACTTGAACTGTACCCTTTTTCACCTGAGCTGTCCGAGACTTGATCCTCCTTTTCACTAAAGCTACGGGATCCCTTTGAGACCTAACTTTGCCTGAGCAGTTTTATTAATTTGTGCTACACGGTTAACATTAATTACATGTCAGTGACGTGGACAAGTGAACGCAAATTCATTGGCGGCTATATGAAACGAAAAATCGGTGTAATTAATTTATGAGATATCAGTTTTTATAATTCAAAACATGACTTTTATAACGCTGAGTGGACACATGAGTTTTTAAAAGAGCCTTTTTGTCTTAAAAATGCCCCACAGGTATTTCATAGAAACTTACGAGAGTTTGACCATGCCAAGATTTCATGCCAAGTGCTACGTCAACGATTGAGCTTATAGAGATATTTGTGCTCGTTGTAAAGTTGGCGTGGTCAGAGTTCCAGTGTGTCTAATACTAAAACCTTTGTGTTAGTAGTTTTTCACAAAATTACAGAACACCTCATAAATGTCACTAAGCGTGCGCAGAAATTGGCAGGCATCAATTAGGCGATCGCAGAGACCATTAGAATAATTGATTTATATGCGTCGTTTGAGACTAAGTAATCTTGTTAGTGCAAAGTAAGCAGTTACATGAACCGTTTTAAGTAATTATGCCAGATCAGTGGCAAACTGGTGGTAAGGCTACTAGTAACTGACATTTTTTTAAAGAATCCGATATCCATAAGTTGTTCTTTGGTTCTATGACTTATTCGCTAGTGTGCGCGTTACTTTCTATGAATCTCGCTCGTACTGGCATATTAGTGTGAGCAAGATGTATAGAAAGTTACGCAGACGTTAGCGAATATGTCAGTGTCAAACTGGTGATACCATGAACCATACATACACATATGATGGTGGTGAACCATACTCCGCAATTAAGGGTTACCTTAACTCGGCTAACTCCAATATTAAAACTGAATTTCTGACCCACTTTTTGTATATTTTTTATTGTTCCTGCCCAGAATCATTACATTATAGCTATTGAGTGTTGAGAGGGTTTAAATTTTTTAAACTCTCTTTGTTTCGCGTCGTTTATATGCCTAAAACGAAAACCTGAATTATTCAGAAGTGGCTACTTTTTTCATGAGAAAGGTTGACGCATTATACACGTATCAAATCGATGAGGCGCCCGTATGCATGGATACGTTGAAAACTTGAATTATTCAGAAGTAGCTACCTTTTTTACGAGAAAGGTTGATGTATAAACGACTCGTACTAAATCATTGTGACGCTCGTATGCAACGATCAGAGACATGTCAGTCGCTTCGCTTGACAGACAGATGAAGTGTGCGAAAGGGAAGCCATGACGTATATGAACAAGCCATAAGTGCAAAAGAGGCAGACTACATAGGAGAAAACGTAACCAATTTTGAGTTCGAAGGCGGCCGAGGCGGCCAAAATCATATTGCCGTATTTTTTAACGTGAAAAATATAAGCGAATCAAAAAGAAAATTATACATTAAGTAATTCAGTGACGATGGTGTCATGTTGTGTGCCGGGTTGTAGTATTTCAGGGCCAAAAAACCCAGGAAAATACTCATTTCACAGGTAATTATGATATTCCTAGCGAAATTTTCGTAACGATATTTTATCAAATTAACAGCATAAAAAGTTTAAAAAACCAATTATAACAGTTCATTATAAGTTTTTCTTCAATTGTGTGTTAATATTTCATCATATTAGTCAATAATTTAGAATATTTTGTGTAAAAACCTAAACTGTTACTTTACTTACTAGGGCTTGACAAAATGTTCATATGACTGTATCGACAACTTGTCGGTATATTAGTAGGTATGGAATTAGTTGTTCACAAGACATCATTAAGATATTACCTTTATAACCGACTTAAAATAATAACGATTGTTATAATACCTTTTTTGAACGTGTACATGTTTAGCGATAAATTTAAACTTCACTTTCCAACACAGTACTTACATTTTAACCACTTTGCCACGGCTTTGCCGCCAACACAAGGAAACACAAGACAGCGTATACTTGTACACAGCGTATACACATCCAACCCAAGTTGTCAGCAGGAAAAGGCGCGAAATTCAAATTTTCTTTGGTAAGTCAACTCTTTGCGAACACATTTTCAAACAACTTCAACTTTATCATTTTCAACTTTTTCAAACACATTTGAAAAAGTAGTCGATAAAGCAGTTAAACATCGATAGATTATTAATATGTTGTAGCATGACATCACTATTTTTGTTCGCACATAGACAATTTACGCACACACTTGCATTTCATTTTTGGTCACACTTTCCAAGTTTGACAGTCGTTCTATACTATCCTATTTCTATGGCAACGATACATCATCACGCTGATCAGGCGCTCGCCCGATTCATGTAGATTCCAATTATAGTATTATCGTGCGCGCTTCTCCACATTAATTAGGTGTAAAACGTGTAATTAAAAAACTCAACAGACTCCAGGCGGAATTATTTCGTATAGAAGTCGGTCAGTGGAGACAAAGTGAAAATCTTAAAATGCTACATTAAAGATTTACAAGTGGAAGGCAGACGTTAACTACCAGACGCTGAACACGAATAACCCGACTGTAATTTGTATGGGAACTGCACGCCAACCGCAACATCGGCTTGCAGTTCCCATACAAGATGCAGTCGGGTTGCAGTGCGTCTGTACCTTCCCGATGTGATAGACACGAACATATAATTTTTATACAATTAAACGCCTGAAAGATGCAATGTGTTAGGCGTGAGCTTATGAAAACCCTCTGCCCTCAGCACCAGTGTTGCCATAGGTCACAAAAATTACGATGTTGCGGACGGTTAGTTTGTAGTTCATATTTTTGATAGAAGATCGCAACTTTAGATCTTGACTGTCTGTATTAATACTAATTTTAAATATCAACCGCGAGATTTAACAAAATACTAATGAATTCCTGAAAAAGAAACATGCTTGCTGATTCGTTATCAATCAATTAAATTTAGCAATAAAATTCTGAATTCCCTTCGTTAGAATTTATAATCCACGCGTTGTTTTACAACGCTCACACGCAACCTTTTTTTTCTAACACGACTGTAATACTAATAAAGTATGCGTTCATCTCTACAGTCAGTGGTCGTGTGTGTTTGTCATTTACGAAAACAATAACAGACATTCCAAGTATTGCGCGAGCAGTCTTGCGATACTGCCAACACGCGCTATATAATCCAAACGTATGCAAATACATTAAACGAAACATATACAGTGAAAGTATATACTATATCGAAAGCCCTATAGACCTTTTAACTCCCACCTTTTTACGCTAATGGAACTCCTGGATCTAAAAGGGACGGTTTGAATAAGTAAAAAGGGTACTCACGCTACCCTGCCGAATTCGTCTCTGGGCACGTCCTTTTCGCTGGTCTCCGATATCTTCGCCCTGAACGCGGCCACACGCGCCGCTATCTCCTCCCGCGGCAACCTACGCAACCACACCAAAGACACGCTCATTATTTAAAAAAACACAATTCGAAATTTAAAAATTAGTGTAAACAGTAGTGGACTGCTCAGTGTGAACAAGTGGTGCGTAATGATTTTTTCCTTATTAAATTCGCAAGCGTCACTATTACGTCTAACACCTGTACCAACCAATGCATAGCTGTCGCGGTGAGGCAATCGAGTCGAATTACTTTTGAAAAACAATAAAAGCGATAAGACGAGCCCCGTGCGCGCTCGTGTGCTGAACAAACTTGAATGAATGTTTCGCACTGAGGGTGTGCCCGTATTGATTATACTCAGGCGCAACAGGGGCATCGCCCCTAAACGAGGGTGCGAATCGATCGATGTTCAACAACCCTTAAAGGTTTTTTTTTCTATACAACTAGGATTATATGGTCAATAGATAATATCTTCAGCATGTGAAACTAGGAACAGGTTGCACATAAATTGTTGCGGTTTTTATAGCGATCACGGTGCGATAAAAATAACAGTAGCCCAATCTACCTACGCCTTGTTTACACATTGCCCCTGCGCTCTAACGAGTTTTCAGGTCATGCGAGATTAGCACTACGCTGGGGTTTTTGGAGAGAAAATTGTAAGGAATTTAGCTTTTAAGTATTAAACGAAAATAACACAGAAAATAAAATAAGTGCATGGCTGATTCCACAGCGATATATGGTTGTATAGTGATAGGAGACGAATAGACTTATTGAAAGCAATAGATAAACAGAATACTCTTTATTGCACACCTCGTTTGATTACTTTTCAAATTTTTTTGATAACGGTCGAGTTTACTTGTTTTAAAAATCTGGCAAAGGTTTCAATAGTCATTTGCATCGAGCTTAAATTTAATACATACAAGTATCTAATTTCCGCGCGTAAAAGATCGCGTTTGATGCGTTCAATAAATATAATCAAGTGTGAAGCTGTACATAACGCAAATTAGCACACATTACAAATTTTAATACAATATGTTTATTTCTAAAACCGATAAAATGTACAAGTAGGACTCATAGAGCAACGGGAACTACTTCGTAAGTTCTTACTATATATTTATAAGAATTAAAACCTGCTATAGATAGTGTCATTCATGAAGACGCGTGCCTTGGGTCGTATCTGCATGGTATTAAAGGTTAGATTTGACAAATCTGCGCGTCATCGTGGATGCCACGAATTATACAGGTACCGGTACAGTGGGCATCCAATAGATAGTGATGGTTAAAGGCCAAAGAAGTGTCCTGATATACAAGGCGCCTGCGAGGAAACGGAAAAAAAATTAACCACGTATACCTGAGGTCATAAGAAGGAAAAAATCTTATACAAATATGTCATATCCGACAAAAATAATTGTTTTTTTTTTACTTTTTGTATGTTTTGAAACATAATAAGTACATGTTCCTGGAAAATTTATGGATTAATATGAATTGGTACTTTTTTTTTTCGTAAAAACTAGTCTACTCAAAGGGTTCCTTGTCACTTTGATATCCGTCAATAAGGCAGTCTAGACTAGGTGGCGTGACATAGAGGCGACATAGCCATAAAAAAAAAGTTTTTTTTATTGGTATTAACTCTGAAACTAGGCGAATTAAAAAAAAGTTTATATGACATTTTTGTCTCTAAATACGATCCGGAATATACTGTTAAAATCTTTCCGTTTCCTCGCGGGCAACTTGTATATATTTTGATGAGTATCTGTTTGATGGTGACTGTACCATTGATGTGGTTTGAATGTCAATGCAGTAATGTATGGAAAAAATTAACTATTACAATAGTACCAATTATTTATTTATTGGGCTTAACATCCACCAGAAATGAGTGACGTAGTGAAAGGAACATCAACTAAATCGCGTGCACGAATGGAATTAACTCGCTCATCTCTTCTGGATGTTAACCTTTATTTGCAGTTTTAAGATTTAGGTTAAATACCTACCCATTATTCAATTGTCCCAAAGAGACGGTAGCCCAATGTTTATGAGCCCAATAAATTACTTCAAGTACATCACTTATTGCAATAATCACAAATATTTCCTTTGGAGCGTACCCAATATTATGTTCTTTTGAACTTGGCTTGTCGCCAGCACGTACTGGTCAAGCGTAGGGACCGTATCTTTTTATTGGAAATGAAATTGATTTACGTCAATTGGGCGTTTACGTTGATACGTCTTTATATAGCTAACTGGGCCAATAATGTGGTTGAATGTACATGAAAGTTGCGCGTGGTAGTATCAGGAGGCGCCGGGAAATAAGAAGGGAACAAAAGATATCTCGCGCCGGGCGACAGTTGCGACGAAAGATTTTTTATCGAAACTTTAACCTTTTAAGGTTTTGGTTGAAGTCAGCCCTTGCAAATAAGGTCTAATTTCCGTATATCAAGTTTTAATATAAAAACATCAATCTTGCGTAAGCTTCCACTTAATGGTTAAGGCACAACTGGGTGGAGGCCGCAATCGGGAACATCTGGAGCCATTTTAGCATGGCTGTAGCTTTTACGTAAACCGATTTTATTCAATAACGAATGTCTTAAAAACCGGCCAAGTGCGAGTCGGACTCGCGCACGAAGGGTTCCTCCGTACCATTATGCAAAAAACGGCAAAAAATTCACGTTTGTCGTATGGGAGCCCTCATATTCTATTTTTGTTGTTATAGCGGCAACAGAAATATATCATCTGTGAAAATTTCAACTGTCTATCACGGTTCATGAGATACAGCCTGGTGGCAGACGGACGGACGGACAGCGGAGTCTTAGTAATAGGCTCCCTGTACCCTTTGGGTACGGAACCCTAAAAAACGATGTTTCTAAAGGCCTGTGATGCAGCAGTAATCTTCGCCGGGGCTTATAAAAGCACAACACCACTTCCCCACATTTAAATCCAATTGGGCATCTAGCAGATCACCGGTATCACATCGACAAAAAAATTAATATCAGGTTGATGTGATCATTATCTTACAAGATCAATTAGAGCATGGAGTAATATGTAAAACCTACTCCATAATAATACTTCGCTGAAAGTAAGTCACGAATACAGAATTAGTAACGAAAAACCTTTACATTTCTAATGTTATCAATCAATGTGTCACAACTACGCTCCAGAACTACGAGTAGAGTTGTAGATGTAGGCGTCTAGACCGCTAAGCTTAAGTGGGAATGGGTTACACATGTCTGCCGCATGCACCCGGAAATATGGGCCAAAATGGTTACTGAGTGGAACCCACGGAACACCGTAAACGGTGCAGGCAGACCGAAAAGAAGACGGCGGGACGACTTGGACGCACGACCCCAAATGGTGGGAAAATACCGATGACAGGGTCGAGTGGAGAAAACGGGGGGAGGCCTTTGCCCAGCTGTGGGACACCCAAGTAGGTTGATTAAATAAAGGCGTTGAAGGAGAGGAGGCCGCGCAAGGCGCCTCGCAAGAGCCAGTGTGGCACGGCAGAGCCGGATATTGCTTCTGGCCTGAGGTTTGCCACACCGAACACGGCGCTATATGTTTCGCGCCTGCATGTTTCCGCCACGGCAGATGTTGTGGAATATGTCCGCAAGAAGATTCGTTACGAGCTGAAAGTATTCCAGCTGCGATCGCGGCATTACGTGCACTTCAGCTCGTTTGTGGTGCGCGTCCCGCGGCCGCTGCTGGAAACCATCGCGAGCGCAGACTTCTGGCCGAAAGGTGTGATATTTCAGCGGTTTCGTGGGAATCTGCCGAATCCCGCACCAGAACAGGCGCAACCGAACACTGCGTCGTCAAAATGATATTTATATTTTAAGACTTTTATTATTTTATGTATGTTGGTCTGTAAGGTATGTATATATGGGCCATAGTTGCCTGAAAATAAATGATATTTAATTTTAATTTAATTTAATTTATAAGGGTTTTGTTTTCGGCTACGGGAACAGGACCCTATAAATAAATTTGTTTAAAAACAATTCAGGATACCAAGATTATAATATTGTGATTCATACACCTATTTCAAAACATTGTGCAACTGCAGTAGTACACTGTGTAGCACTGTTTCTTCTATTATTAAATTTACTGAACTTTTCCAATGGGTACGGTATTGTAAGAAAATGAAAAGTTTCCTATTCTACTGTTATTCAATTTAGGTCATCACATAATATGGGCATTGGGATTTTCTCAGACTACATACAATTGAACTGAATATAATTTGATTTTCAGTCACGAGATTAGGTTTGGATTTCGCAACAATTCTAACTTATCAAATTAGACTTTGTGGGGTAAAATATTGTAGAAATAGATTACTTGGATGTTGATCGCGATCATACGAATAAGAGCCTGGCAAAAATATAGATAAAATTTATTACAATATAAGTTTGAGACTTAGCACCTTAAAGATTTTTTGAAGCATGGAATGAAGAGTATTATGGTGGTGTAGATGTTGATATTAATAATATTCATTAAAATCTAATGAATACCAATGTGCTATCATATAAAATGCGCTCTTTCTTTTGGATGGGTCACCACTGTTACCAGGTCTTATTAACATTTTTGTTGCAAAGACATCCTAACAAACTTTTACCCAGTTACTAGGACCTTCAAGAGTTACCAAAGGAACTCAGGCAAAAAAATAAGGTTAAGTATCTAAACTGTTTGACCCAAGCTATTATTTGCCTGATACAGTTTGAACCACTTTAAATTGCTAGCTATAAAATTTAGGACTGTTCCTATACAGTCTAATTCAGGAGTCACCAATTAGTTTTTTAGGGGTCCAGTCCTTAACATAAAATGACCATGGTGGTGGGTTTCTTTCTACTTAACGTTTATATGAGCCTGTCAAAAATTTGCCATTTAAGTATTTAGCAACCATGACATCTTCATGTTTAAGTTGAATTTGGTTGAATATATATGGGGCAGATCTGCTCCTAAGCATACCAAAGGTTAAGTTTATTAAATAAGCAAAAAAAAAATTAGGTTGGCAGTCCAGATCCCGACTGTGGTCCGCCATTCATTCATGCGGTCTAATCAGTCCAATTTTCCACCAAAATTGAGAATTGCTGATAACATAAGCAAGTAGAGAATTTTTTCAATTACCAAGTGATTTGTCACAGTGAAAGCTATTACACCTTCATAATTGATTATGAAAGGTATTTTAATTGTTTTAATTCCTTTTCCAATTTACTTTTTTGATTATAAATTATTTATGACTCTTGATCATAAAAAGACAATTGTTTCAGTTAAATTTAGTTTGTATAAACATTATTTTTATACATTGTGAGGAAACCTGTATACATTTGCGAAGAAATTCAAAGGTGTATGTGAAGTCCCCAATCCGCATTGGTCTAGTGTGGGGACTATAGCCTGAGCCCTCTCGCACATGAGAGGAGGCCTGTGCCCAGCAGTGGGACGTATATAGGCTGAATTATTATATATTATTATTATATTCTACATTATTTTTAACATATTTCGTTATTTTAGGTCTAAACCTCCAAAATAATAATTGCTCAAAGGTTAACTGCAAGAGATCCCTTAAAGAGATAAGTTCGCCTTGGTACTAATGATGAGTGTTTTATTTCCTGTTTTGTTTTCATTTCTGTACAATAAAGAGTTTTACTATTACTACTACTAAACCTAACTTTTGGTAACTTTAATTATTTTAGTATAGTATAATTGTAATTAATATTATTTATTTTCTATAACATTGAAGGCAAATCATTAACATCTATTAATTATGGTGTAAATACTTATAATATAAAACAAATAGTTTGAATGCAAGATAAACAAAATAACATGATATTAAATTTCACTCCAAGATAAATATCACAATTGTGATCTACTTATAATATCAGTTATTCTCTCAGTAATCCTGATAGTGCTTAGTTTCCCCTCTAGGCTAGGTCAGGTGGCAGTCACTTTCGTGAAAACTAGTGCCTACACCAAGTCTTGGTATTAGTTAGGACAAAATTGACAGCTTTAAAGTGAAAAATAAAATAGGTTGGTGGTCCGGATTCTGACTGTGGTCCTCCATTTAGTAACCCCTGGTCTAAGCTATCTGAATTTCTAGTAGTTTGTATGCAAGGACCGAGTCTAGTACTTCTGCAGGTGGCTGTACAGCATAAATCAAATACTGAATTACACAAATAGATAAAAAAATATATAAGTAAAAATAACACTGGTTTTAACAACAAACATAAATATCTCCTTTAGTCTTTGGGACACCTAGACAAGAAAATAATAGTTTTAAAGGTACAGAAAACTGATGCTACCACCGGCACCAGATAAGAAACATACCTTTTTGGAATTAAAATGATAAAGAAGAAATGTAAAGGACTTAAATATTGTAGATTTTCATTTCACAGTAGCAAGGTGAATTGAAAAGCAACTTTGTTTTAACAGGTGTACTATGAAATGTTTGTACTTAATAAATTACTGAAATGACTCAATATGGTATAAGGGTTTTGAGTGTAAAAAACAATAATTAAGAACACAACAGCACTGGGGCTCTATGATTGTCTAGGCATAATAAACCTATTGTAGTATCTACTAAAATCAGGTAGAATTTTTATGCATTAGTATACAAAATAATATTTCACAATACGAAAATTACTATCGCTAAACCCGCCTACCAATTGTTTAACGTGGAACACTGAAATTATTTAAGAATTGGAGAGTGATAGCGTGACATTTTGTTTAGTGTTCTAATTTTGTGGTTAACTTACCCCTGCTCCTCCAAGCTGTCTTCAAGCTCCGCACACTTCACTTCAATTTTCCTCTTCCTCTCATGGTCGAGGATCTCGCGATTTGGCTGTTTATTGGAAGCCGAGTCTAACTTGGCGATCTCCTCCTCGGTACGATAGTTGACAGAATCTTTGGTTTTACGCACTGATGCCCAGTTTCTTTGCACATAACCGTTGGTTCCCGAGCCTCGCGGTGTTGTCAAGCCGATGCCGTTGTACATTTTGCCGATTTGTCAGGCTAAAACGAAATTATATAGTGAGAATGTACGTTCGTAAGTTTGGGTGACATGTACTAAAGCGCAATTTCTTACGTCGACAAAAATGCCAGTGAGGGGAATTAAGTGAATTTACTTAAACTTGTTATAATGTGTGCAAGTGAGAGCAAAGAAGATGCCTTACCTATATTAATGTTCGGCTTTTTGTAATTTTTTTAGCACGTTTATAATATGAGCTTCTACAACACGACCATCTTGGTAAAATATTTATTTAATATTTTAACTAATTTGTCTATGGTTAAATTAGTGTTGCCGGAGTATGCGTAATCATTCCCCTTAAATGCGAGAATTATAATTTGCCTGCGATTTTTACAACATTATAAATCTGGGGGTTTCTTTAAAGTTGGATATTGTATTCTTTAATTAGTAGTTGAGTAGTAAAAGTATTGTAGTTAGGTTTTTAATATAGGTTTTTTTAGAATAGGTATTATAAGTAACCATAATATTTGTTGTATGAATGAGCTCAACACAGTTGCAATATTAAGTTTGCTATTTGATAAATTTGTTGGCATATTTTTTTACAAAATTCGTTTTAAAATAATGTAAATGTATTAATATAAACTCTAAATTACGGGGATGAAGTGTAGCTGGCAATACAATCACATAAAAAAAATGATAATCGTCTATGAAAATGTTTACGAATCTAGGTAATGTGTTGTATTTCTATAAAATGTTATCGTTAAACGAAATTAACAAAAGAAAACAGTCTTAAATCATAAAAATAAAATTACTATTATAGATGCTCATTAGGTTAATGTTTTCATTTATTATTATTTATATAAACTATTAATACAAAGTTCACAAAGTCCAATATTAGCAAATTAATCTGACATTGACACGAAATTGTTGGAAGCAAAGCAAAAGCAAACGGTTTTTAAGAGGTTATGCTGGTTATGTTTGGTTTTGATTAATAATAAATTGTTAACGTTAACAGTAACAGCAAATAAGTCAAACAGAACAATCAGACGCAGGCGTACCAAAAATGCTTGATAAAATTCTTTATAACACTGTGTTATGCCAAACATTTTCACCTTGCGGTAAATATTTAGTGGCCGGTAACATTTACGGACAAGTAGCTGTATTTGAGTAAGTATATCAATTATCAGTAAATTAGACTATTTAGATTATTTTATTTATTTAAGGAAGGAACTATATAAATATTTATTCTTCCAGAGCACCTTACATAAGATACAAATGAATAATTTTGTTGTTCCATTTCAGCCTCGACAGAATACTAAATCCTATCGTAGAACTCCTTACGTCTGACTACAACAAGCCAAAACAAATCTATAAAATTGAGTCTGGAAAACAAATATGCAGTTTGGCCAGTTCTGAGAATTTTCTCATTATTGGAACAGTTAATGAAATTGCAGGTGAGTTGCCTTATGAATTTATTAATAATTAAATTAAAATTTATTTATTTATTTGTACTGCTGCTATACAGATGCCTTCTTTCTCTGTTTTCACTCTTAACTTCTCATATGTCTGAATATGGATCTGGATCTGTCTATGAGGAGACTGAAAAAGAATATAGTACTATTAGTACTGGCACACCAAATGTTAACAATGTTTGGTAAATTCTCAAAGCATTTTATTGTGAATTTAAATGTGGCCAGTACGAAGTTACACAAAGTTTTGTCTTATTTATCAGACTCTGGGTAAATGAGTTGGATATTGTATGTCTTACATGTCAGACTACAGTGGTTAAAAGATTAAACTGTGTGATATTAAGCAAATTACCTAAATATCTTTTTCTTCCTCATTTCCCCATGACTGGGGGTCACAATCACATGAGATCATTATTTTGTGCACCAAAGCTCTCCATTCTGCACAATTTTCCGCCTTCCTAATAATCTACACAGGCCCCAGGGATCTCCCTGGCAGGCCTTTTTTATAATGTCCACCCACCAATATCTACAGGACTGATAAGTTTTGGTTAAAGATTTTTACAATTTTTAAGAAGTTTTGTAGTCGCAAAACACCTTTTTTAACCAAAAAATACCATCAGATCCACAGCGCAGCCTTCGTTACATTAATAGTATCTGTGTATGACCCTTATAAACAAGTGCTATATTTTGGTCCACAGGGTGGGAATGGAAGGCAGTTATGTCCGGAAAATGGTCCAAACAGTCATGGACAATAACCATACCTATGAAATCCTCCATGGAGCAATCTGACGTAAACAGTCTATGGCTTTCTGAAGATCAGTCCAAACTGTTTGCGGGATGTGGGGACAACCATATTTATGCTTTTAATCTGGAGGATGGCCGATTGGTGGCAACCTTCAAGGGTCATAGTGATTATATTCATAGCATTGATGGCAAGTGAGTATACAATGTATAGCCGCGCCGCGTGCATCCTGTCCGTGGCCTAACAGATTCTATGTCAGCTAATTTCCCACAGTAATTTTGAACTTTATTTAGTGATAGGATTTAATTTTGCTTAATTTTTGTCACCCTTTTAATAAATAACCTAAATACCAAGTAATTACCTTCTGCTGCTCTATGTAAGAGGCACTTCTAGTTACCATAGATAAAAAAGATGGGTAAAGCAGTGTACAGTCAAATGCAGAGAGAGGGGACCCTCCTGCATAGACTGATTGTATGCAGGGGGGTCACCTTTCTCTGCAGCTGACTGTACAGTATCTTAGTAGAAATTTTAATAGCAGATCATGGTAGGTCATTATGACCTATAATATGCACAAATTCTTATAAGGCTTTTGTGTAACAGATACACATCTTAGGCCCTCAGCACATGAGGCGTCAGCGTAAGCGTATCGTCAAAACGTTACGAGTATGAGACGCGTAGAGCTGGGCTGGGCACCAAGCGTCGCGTAGGCGTCGCGTAAGCGTAATCGTTTTATAAATGAAATCTAATTGAAATCATGTAGTCGCTGGCGTCAGATGTCATCGGCGGATGTACATGATGGACGAACTAACATTCTCGTCTGATGAAGATCTTATTGTTTGATTAGGTATGTCAGAAGTTTTGCTTTTTACACGTGTATTACATTGTATTATGTATTACATATCGTAATAACGACAGAAAACTCATACGCTACGCTACGACGACGCTTCTTGTGCGGACTTGTTTGAACTTGTACGTGCTCGTGGCGGTCTCGTTCTACACGCGTATTACGATACGCTTACGCGTCTCTTACGCTTACGCGCCGTGTGCTGAGGGCCTTAGTGTTCCTTTATTTATGCTTGTCATAGAACACAGATTTAATCAGTATTCTTTCAGGGCGCAACAGCTTATATCTGGCGGTGAAGATGGTCTGGTCATGCTTTGGGATGAGAGGACTGGAAAGTCTCATAACAAACTGGAGCCCCACGCCAACAGCAAAGTGAGCCGGCCAGAGGTGGGCAAGTGGATAGGGGCTGCGTCTTTGGGAGATGACTGGATTGTGAGTTTATTTTTATATTAGAATTTAAGTTTAAAAAAGTATAATTTTATAATATCACACTTAGTATTCTTATTCCTATTCCTTAACTTTGACGAGTTTGACAACTACTGTACATAAGCTACAGGATTTGCTAGTTTTAAATTTTACTTAATTGTGATGTTTACTTTCATGCTGTACCGCAAAACACTTAAAAATATTTTTGGCGCTATGAGCATGACAACTCACGCCGCCGACGAAAAACACTACAATTGTATTGTCAATGTAACAATTAAAAATACTTATGTACGTTGTATATCTACGGCTGTTGTAGTTTTGAATACAAAAACAATTGTGTGAATATTATTTCATTTCATCAGGTATGCGGCGGCGGCCCCCGCCTAGCCCTCTGGCACCTCCGCTCCCTCGACCCCGTGACCACCTTCGACCTCCCCGACCGCGGCATACACGTCGCCTTCTTCCACGATGACTGCGTCTTCGCCGGGGGCGCCACCAAGCACCTCTACCAACTTTCATACTCCGGTGACGTTAGGGTTGAACTGCCCGTGTCAGCGACTACTGTGTACTCGGCGGTGCTAAAGACAAATCCCAATGTGTTGGCTATTGCGGGGTCTAGTCCGGAAATTGATCTGTGTACAACGTTTAATTATAGAGATCAGGTGCTACATTTCCGGTAAGTTGTAAGCAAAGCAGTTGCAGATGCAAATAAATTATTAGTGTAGCTCTTTCCCGCTCTGGCAGGGCTGTAAATGTAAATCCAGTAAAAAAAAATTGTGACCTATTTTGTACCTTGTCACTGGGAAATGGGTCACAAATTAAATATTTTGATTCTACTAAGTTTAAGTGTAATTTTGTTTTTCTATAGTCTGGTAGACCATTTAAGACAAGGCGGAAAAAAAATCATATAACATTTTCGCGCATTTAAGTATAGTATGAATTATGTCAGATGATTTTTTGGCCTCAAACCCTAAGCTGTTAAAAAAGGCAATATTTCTTTTGTGCTCCGCGGTGCCTACCTAATTTTTAGGGTTCCGTAGCCAAATGGCAAAAAACGGAACCCTTATAGATTCGTCATGTCCGTCTGTCTGTCCGATTATGTCACAGCCACTTTTTAATTAATGAGAAGGATCAAGCCCATTTAAAAGGTAATTTCAGCGTTCTAATTATATGGTTCAAATTCATGTAACAGCATTGGGAGATAACGATAAAGGTTTGGGTAATGTAAGAATATTCGGAGGTAACAAAAAGCTGTTGCATAAATTTGAGCCGTATGTGTAGAGCGCTAAAATTGTCTTTTAAACGGGCGTGATCTTTCTCACTGATGAGAAATTAGGTAGCCACCGCATAGCACAAAATAAACAATGCCTTTCGTTTAACAGCTTAGGGTTTGAAGCAAAAATCATTTCAGATAATTCATACTATAAGTATAGTCGTTCGTTTTGTAGCTGGCCCGCATGGCTAATCCTTAGTCTATTGTAAGTAAAACCGCGCGTGCTACTTGCCTGCATTAAAAAAAGTTTTGTTCGTTTTTTTTTTACTCGGTTAACCGGTTATTGAATTACGACTGTATGAGTTTTGCAATAAGATTCAAAATGTACTAATGGAAAAAAATATGTTGCGAGGCTGTGTGGTCCCTCTACGGTTACTGAGTGCCGGCGAATCGAACGCTACCAGTGTAAAATGTGTCAACGAGTGCGGAACAAAGGCGCGTTATCGAAGAGCGCACTTACACTGGTTTTTTGAGCGTTGGACTAGCCCGCGGTCAGGTGCCAATTACAATTTTTTTTGCAGGCAGTCGCACGTGTGGTTTTACATACAAAAGATAAAATATTAGCCGTTCGGGTCCAGCTACAAAACGAACGACTATATATGTAATGACAAATTGATTTGCCGGACTATAGATACCTTGCATTTTGCAAATAAACCTGAGTTAAGGGTCAGTTTTATGTCCCTCATTGTGACATGAACTATGATGAATTTATGTTAAGACAGACAGGACTCTGACCACGCTAACTTTGCACAATCTCGATAATCCGTACACAGGCTATCCGAACGTAAATAACATACTAAAAAATCATAGAAAATGGAAAATACATAGAGAAGTGGAAAAACTATTTCTATTTCTATATAAAACTTAGCGTGGGCCTGAATCTAAATGACATCAGGGTTGACTGAAAATAAAATTGTAAAACACATCAAATATTTTTATTAACAATAACTTATTAATCATAAATGCAAATAACTTATTAATTAGTAATATGCCCGTTGCAAAATTATTCTTCAACCAACTCAATATCTGGGCGGCAAAACCTCAAAATTGAATTCTGTAACTATTACTTCAACGTCGTTTAATTAAATTAGGAGCCAAAATGATAAAATTGATGACTATTGTCTCAATTATTAAATGTTACCAATAAGAAATGTTTTACAACTGATTACAATACAAAATATTGGCTTTCACGATTCTAAGGCAACACATAATTATAAATAAATAAATAAATATTATAGGGACATTCTTACACAAATTGATTAAGTCCCAAGGTAAGCCAAGAAGCATAGTGTTGTGGCTACTCAGACAAGTTTTTATTTTTTGCATTAGAAAAAAGGTAAACTAATCTTGACAAGTCTTTTTATTGAAAAACGCTTTTTAAAAATCAGAAACTGTTACATATGATAGCAAAATAATGTAAATTATCGTATAAAGTAAAGTAAAGTAAAAAAATTAAAAAGTCATTTATTCAAGTAGGATTTATAATTTACTGGATTTATTTATTTTTGTATACGATTTATAATTCTTACATATTTGCCGTGACTTATTTTTCAATAAAAATACACATCAAAATCGCTTACCTTCTTTCTAATGCTAACAAAACAGACTATAACATACAAATACTTCTTAAATACATAGAAAACATCCATGACTCAGGAACAAAATATCTTCTATCACACAAATAAATGCCCTTACCGGGATTCGAACCCAGGACCAATGGGCTTCATAAGCAGGGTCACTAGGCCAGACCAGAAGAGACAGAATAATTAGGTAAGGTCAGTGTGGAGAAGACCCGCCCAGGGCAAAAACTCGTATTGTATACGTAAGTTGCTCAGACACAGTCAGAAAGAAAGAGCCTCACTCCTGTTCTAACCCAGAATGAGTAATAGTACTACTGTACAGAAAGGAAACTTCCTACCAAACCGAAGTTTAACAGCGATTCAGGGACGAATCATGTTGTCCCTTTCTAATGTATGGCACTATCCCTTTCGGCCATGTAGGGTTGTGAAAATTCAAGTAATTATCTTATCTGTGGTTGTGCACGCACAAGGACGTCAAGTTTTGCCAACCCTAATAATTGCTCGTAGCAACGTGAAGCCGAACGGAGTCGAGAACGCCCGAACGCTGCAGTTTCCCCCCACTAAGAACTTATACCGACGAAAGGTCTTGAAGACAAGTCTTCCCTTACATACGGTTTTCACCACATTGACCTAAGGACCTATTTATAGTCAGAAGTGAGTAAACATTATGATAACATGACTTGGGCCTTCAGATCAGTTTAAAGAAGGCTTCACTTTCACATGACTATTTTAACACCTTTGAATTACTTAAGAATACAATTATTTAAATATACCCATGACCAGCTATAACAGCCGGTATAAAGCCCTGACTGCCATCTCTTTTCCTCACATAGAACCAGTCCGCATCCACATCAGTCTCTCCCCTTTCCACCAACACCACCACATCTCCCTCTCTCACTGTCAACGTTTTATTCAACACACTTCCTTTATAATCACTATTCACTACTAACAACGTCTGTCTTTTTATTTTTCTTTTGTCTATGGTAGACTTTTTTTCTATGTTGTCTATATTGGAGCAGACGGATTTGGTTCTTAAGTATAAGGAGTCAAAGTCCTTTTCCGCGCAGCGCTGCTTGCGCGGTTTGTAACGTGTTTCGGAACGCGTGCGGGTGCGAAGCTGTTCTTTTTCATTATCTGTTAGGTTGCCGCAAGGACGAGGGTAGATGTCTGTGCTGCTTTCCCAACATGGCATCTTCTTTTGGGATGTCCTGGATGAAGAATGAAGAATCGGATAAATGTTATAGATATAGAACATTATTACACAAATTGACTAAGTCCTACAGTAAGCTCAATAAGGCTTGTGTTGTGGGCACTTAATAGACAACGATATATATAGGTAATATAAACATATTTGTAAATACTTAAATACATAGAAAACACCTATGACTCGAGATAAATATCTGTGCTTAGCACACGAATACCAGGATTTGGACCCGGGACCATCTGCTTCATAGGCAGGGCACTACCCACTGGGCCAGACAGGTCGTCGTGAGTTTACCACTGGCAGGGTTTGCACGACGGATCTGAAAATCCGGATCCGGAGCCGGATATTGCGGATCCGGATTGCAAGGCGTAACCACTTGAATAAAATCACGTAATATACAATATTCAGTAGTGCGTCTTACGACTTAGGGTTCAAGTTAAACAGCGTTGGTGTGTACCGGGGTAATCGCTTTATAAAACGGACTGTTAGTATACATATATGGTTGAAGTAAAAATACCTATTAGGCAGTATCCCGAGTGGCAGACACGCGCTGTACATGACATATCCCTCATCACCGTGTGGAGTTTGCACGTACAGCCACTGCTTGTTTTTAAACACCGCGTTGACCACGGTACCGAGCGGAAGCGTTAGCTCTCTTTGCAGGTCTTTCTGAGTTTGGTACAGCGTTGTTGGATATGCGATCACTACTGGAATGTTGCCTGGATGGTCTATTGACGCCTGAAAAGAATTGATAGCTGATTTTAGGTAATGAAATATTGTTATTGGAGAAGGGCAGAATTTATGCTAGGCTTTGTGGAACAGCTGGAGTGGTTAGAGTACGCTACCTCGTTTCACGCGAAATAGGCACAAATGGTGGACTTGCGGAAAATGCCCAGAAGCACTAACTTACTAACTGAGGGCAGAATTTAATAGAAGAGAAAAGTAAGTTAAGAAATAAGTAAGTTTAGAGTGCTTGCTCTCTGTATACATCAGTTTCCTTACTTAATAAATAGGTAATAAGTTGTATGAAAGATATGGTAAAACGTATTATTAATAAATATAAAACTCGTTTAAAAGTTAATACTTGTTATCTTATTTCAATGAAGTTTTCGAAAAACGAAATGGGTTTTTGTCTATGTATGTATGAAGTGAGCACTCTTAGCTTACTTAAGTAATCCTATCCATAGACAAAAACCCATTTCGTTTTTCGAAAACTTAACTTCTCTGTGGCACTACGTAGCTTATTTACGTTGGGTAAGGTGTTTTTCTTTGATTAGGAAATTTTACGATTTTGGGTTAGGTAGTTGTTGTTTAAACAGTTTCAACTATTCATCATAATATGTATGCCTAATTGCCTATTAAATAACAGCGAGCTCAACCGCACTTTAAGTAATGAGATTAAAAAGTAGCAAATTTAATGTTAATCATTTAAAAATCTCATCAACTGAGGTCAGAAGAGTAATTTCAATCGCTCGCAATGCCGAGCCGAGTCCATCAGTCGAGCAAACCACTCAAACCAGTATAAAACCGCTATCCTATTACGCATAGTCTTATTGTTGTTGTCGTTTTTAAGCGCTAAAGCAGCAAAAGAGATGCTTTAGGAGTTTTGTCTAGTGGCCCTTCATAGTTTCATACTATTTTATTGGGGAATATCAGTAGGTAGGTAACACCGTCTCGCTCCAGCTCAGCCCAACTGCTCGAAGCTGGCTTTCGAAGGCCCGTCGTCGCCATTAATGCACAGAGCCCCCAGAGCCACGGCTTGCGTCTGGAAAATTCCATGACTAGACAACATAGATGCAGCTTGTCTAAAAGAATCTTGCTGATGACCAAGTAAAATTATAATCTGAGACAACCCAAGAGTGACGTCCCTGCCTGTAGAGAGCCGACCCAATGGGATAAGACTTGGAAGAAGAAGAAAGGATATATGGACCACTTTACACCAGATAACCTAAGAATTCGACTCATGTGAACTCGCGCAATCATGGCCAGACAAATGAATGTACAGGTCGCGTACATTTTTTTACCGCGACATATGGCATCATGGAAGGCAATTAACACCGTGACATTTAACCCCGCAGATATATCGTTATTTTAAATAAACCGCATTGATGAATGGCCCTTTCTACTTGAGATAATCGCAGTGCAGGCGTAGTGAAATTATTTTTGTCAGTATTTTAATTTGCGAGATTTCCAACTCTAGACTTGACATTCAAACAAACATTTATTCAGCAAATAGGCCACAAGGCAATTTTACATGTAAATTTTTTACAATCAATAAAAATAACAAAATACAATTACAAATATGGAATCAATGAATGATTATTTAGATCTTGACTAAAACTGCAAGCTCTTTTTTGGCCTTGCTGATTTTTTAAATTCCTGTGATGCCCTGCAAATAATTCCGCGCATATAGGTAGATCCAATAGATGAAAAATAAGGTTTTTTTTTTTATTACATTATTACACAAATTGACTAAGTCCCACAGTAAGCTCAATAAGGCTTGTGTTGAGGGTACTTAGACAACGATATATATAATATATAAATATTTATAAATACTTAAATACATAGAAAACACCCATGAGTCAGGGACAAATATCCATGTTCATCACACGAATAAATGCCCTTACCAGGATTTGAACCCGGGACCATCAGCTTCGTAGGCAGGGTCACTACCCACTAGGCCAAACCGGTCGTCGCTTTTAGGTTTTATTAGTTAATATTTACTAAACTGACTTAATCGGATTTCTGAAGTTTAAAACAATGGCCTACCTAATGGGGCCAAGTAGGGTACGATCCTGAACTGTTAGGTATACTGTTTGGTTCAGCTACTTGTACGCCATATCTCGTTTGATATGACCTCATAAGAATTACAAAAGAGTGTCGACTTTTTTCTACATCGGAGTCCAAGACAGTCAATGTTTGGTTTACAAAAAACGTTATTTTAGACAGTTCAGTAGAAAGTAGAGATTTAGGATAGTCAGGACATCGTTTTTATTTTACC
The DNA here is from genome assembly GCF_033807575.1 of Cydia pomonella. Taxonomy (NCBI): domain Eukaryota; kingdom Metazoa; phylum Arthropoda; class Insecta; order Lepidoptera; family Tortricidae; genus Cydia; species Cydia pomonella. Next base: position 18,950,953 of record NC_084711.1, read on the forward strand.
GTCGGAATCCTGCGGATGTCTCTTCATATCATTGGAATCACTTGATAAAATACTGTTTCGCCTTCCATTGTTTGACTGTGTAATCGTTGCATGCGAGCGGCGAAACAACACGAAACCCACTGTCATAAGGATTATTATCCACAGATTTAATATCAAAAGCAAAATGCGGATAAGCGGCTCGAAACTCTTCATTAAACGTCCGGAAAGTATCTCGAATGTTGTAAATGACGTGCAATTTATGCCTTGTCCAATTTTGCGCCAATTTCGAGATTCGAGAACGGCGATCGAGTTTATGTTTGGCATGTGTTCCAGTTAGGTACTTACCGAGCGCCAGAGTCGAACGGTCAAGCGAACCAGGAGCCCTGCCGTGAACTTCTCTCACTTCTATGGCCTTTTTTGAATCAAGGCAAATGAAGATACAGAAATTTCGTATCTGGTAAGTACTAACATGCATTGATCTGTTTACCAAGTACAGTCACGTCTGAAAATATCGATACGGCCCAAGTGCCAAAAATTATGTATACACTACCTTAATATACGGACAATAAGGTCGTGTGTACATATTTTCGGCACTTTGTCCGTATCGATATTTTCAGACGTGACTGTACGACTAGTCATGATCCTGCCCGCCGTCCTAAGATTTTGTAAGTGCCATTTTAAATGAAAACACCTCTAAGGGCTTTTTTTTAATGTTGGAGTAAGACATGTAGAAGAATATTCGTAAATGTAGGTAACCTATGTCAACCTTCAGGGCTTAAGGGCAGGGATTTCTAGGCATTATCAAACTTTTCACCAAATATTCAAAAAAATTACCTAAAAAAAGTTACCATAACATTTACGATATCATATCTACATATTATGGATTGGAAAACAGTCTGGTTCGACTCGTTTGCGCTTTGTAAGTTGCTGTAATAACATCGCTTGGACCGTAAGGCACAAAAAGCACCTACAAGACCTTTTATAATCCCAAAACAGCCTATCAACCTCCGCTTATACTACCCTTCTACGACTTTTACCTCAAACAAAGCTGAACATACCTACTATTATATCATAATATCCCAGATATGAATAATGATCGAGATTGCAGAGTTTAAAATTCTTTTGTCGAGATCCCGTCGTGTCGAAACTGAAAGATGAATTGCTTTCCGCGCAAATTGAAACCGTTCTTTTATTCAACCCTTTTTATCTACATGGTTCCATTTACGAGCTACAAAACGTTTTTGCCGGTGCATTTTTTAAAGATAATACTTAATCGAATTCTGTATTTGGTAATTTTGATATCAACGTTAAAACTGTACATCGAAATTTGTTAGTGACCTTAAGGAGAGAAATTGCTCTACATTACTTTATTTGGCAAGCACAAATTGTCTCAAGCCTTTACATAACTTTGCCTGTTATCGCAAAAAAATCGGGAAAATGAATTGATTCAGATCCGTTACAAAAACGCTTTACTGACACACGTTACTTTTATAGTCTTGTTTACATTTGTGATACGAAACAACAACTTAAAAAAGCGGCCAAGTGCGAGTCGGACTCGCCCATGAAGGGTACCGTACCATTTATGACGTATTAAAAAAAAACTACTTACTAGATCTAATTCAAACCAATTTCGGTGGAAGTTTGCATGGTAATGTATATCATATATTTTTTTTTAGTTTTATCATTCTGTTATTTTAGAAGTTACAGGGGGGGGGGGACACATTTTACCACTTAGGAAGTGTCTCTCGCGCAAACTATTCAGTTTAGAAAAAAAAATATTAGAAACCTCAATATCATTTTTGAAGTTCTATCCATAGATACCCCACACGTATGGGTTTGATGAAAAAAAAAAATAATAATTTTATGACGTATTAAAAAAAAACTACTTACTAGATCTCGTTCAAACCAATTTTCGGTGGAAGTTTGCATGGTAATGTATATCATATATTTTTTTTAGTTTTATGATTCTGTTATTTTAGCAGTTAGGGGGGGGGGGGGGGGGGACACATTTTATCACTTTGGAAGTGTCTCTCGCGCAACCTATTCAGTTTAGAAAAAAATGATATTAGAAACCTCAATATCATTTTTGAAGACCTATCCATAGATACCCCACACGTATGGGTTTGATAAAAAAAGATTTTTTGAGTTTCGGTTCTAACTATGGGGAAGTCCAAAAATTTATAGTTTTTTTTTTCTATTTTTGTGTGAAAATCATAATGTGGTTCATAGAATACATCTACTTACCAAGTTTGAACAGTATAGCTCTTATATTTTCGGAGAAAAAAGTGGCTGTGACATAAACGGACAGACAGACGGACATGACGAATCTATAAGGGTTCAGTTTTTTGCCATTTGGCTACGGAACCCTAAAATGTACCTATGTAGGTGCTGTACTACAGCCATCATGGTTGTAATGTATAATTTAGACACATTAACATTATTTTATGCAACACATCCCACTAAAGAAGTTGTAAAAATCATTCCACTTCTTTCTTCGTTAGTGAGTCAGAACACAGCATGTCCTAAGTTAACTAACCGATTATAGCCAAACGCAAATATTCTTTCTAATCACTACATCATAGTGATTATAGTCGACATACTTACCTCACTCAGGAAACTGTCCAAATCCCTGATATCGTATCCGAACCGCTCCTGGTTCCTCTTCTTTCTCCGGTGCCTATGCCTGTGTTTCCTCCTGACATACTCCTCAGTACTAGTCTCGTCAGACAGCGTGTCTTGACTGACGAATTCCTCGCAAGCACTGCGGAACCGAAGGTTGTGGTAGTACTCGTTTCGACCAACGACTCTGGTCTCTCTTAGCTTTGTGGTTTTGAAACGGTCTTCGAATTGACGCTGGTATCTAGAAATAATAGAGGGAATATTGTTTTTAAGTTGTAGTGTACAAACAAAACAATTTTTAGTCATTAAGTAATCACACATATAACAATCACAGAATCTAAACTACCTACGCTAAATGTCAAATGTCTCGGGCCCCAGTAAGATTTAATTCAGCAACCACAAATCCAATAATCCGATTATAATATGAATAAACTATTCGTTTTCGAAGGACCGTGAGTATTTCGGTTCGTGTCAAATTTTGAGTCTTCACACAGTCTGTGCTGCACCGCATGCGATTTTCGATTCATTGCGGCATTTGATCGATCGATTCAATTTGTTGCACCTCAGTAGTCGGCAGTGTAATATAAATCACATGTAATTATCGTTGACGTCTGTAATGTTCATTAAATGAATGCAAGGCTTACCTGACTTCGTTCTGAGGTTTCGTATTTTCCGCATTTTCCTTCAGCACCCACGTGAGCGATATCTTGGACCTGTGCCGATGTGCCAGCGGCGTGGAGTGCCACAGACCCATCTCCTGTTCCGGTTGTTCCTGGATCTCTGCGTACTCGACGTCGGAGTGGGCGATTTTGCAGTTGGCTAGCAGGTCCAGGACTTCGCATGGTGGGATGGGGCTCTGTAAAAAAATCCTGATTTAATGCAATCGAGAAAGCATTTCTGCTCAAGCTGCAACGGAGATGCTTCGCGCTCGCTCGGTAAATAACAAATCATTTGCATCGTTTCGATCGGAGTATAATGATTGAATTCTTTGATCGCCGAGACTTTTAAACCTTTGAAAGCCACGCCTATCTATCATTCTCGGCGCGTCATCGTGAACGTGTGTTCAAACAGTGGAATCTTGTGCGTTGCAAGGGTTTCAAAACACGACTTTTACCTAAACAAAACATTGAAAAATCCTAATCCCGCCAACAGCAAACAATACATAACATTAAGAATACAAAAGATTAAGTCCGCCATTTGTAGGTAAGTTATGTTGTAAATATTTTGAGCAATAATGTTTAAATAAAAATAAATAAAATTAAAGAAAATCCGTAGTTTTTAAACTTTGACTATTTTTGTATAGGTACAAGACTGTTTATTTCAAGTAGAAACGCTGCTATATAAATTATAAACCGAAATAAATGTCATACTTATACTAAGAAAAAGGTACCAAGGCCTCCAGTGCTCAGGGGCTGGAATAGATCCAGCGTCGTCCAGTGCCCCGGGTAGCCGAGGGGCTCGGGCACCTGCCACGATAGCAGAGGACGCTGGTTCGACTCCAGCCCATGCCCAGGCATTGGAAGCGCTGGTCACTTTTTCTTAGTAGGTATTTGACATTAATTCGGTTTATATTTTTGTATAGATAACAATACTTACTGGCGCTGGTGGCCTAGCGGTAAGAGCGTGCGACTTGCAATCCGGAGGTCGCGGGTTCAAACGCCGGCTGAGTTTTTCGGAACTTATGTACGAAATATCTTTTGATATTTACCTGTCGCTTTTCGGTGAAGGAAAATATCGTGACGAAACCGGATTAATCCCAACAAGGCCTAGTTTATCCTCTGGGTTGGAAGGTCAGATGGCAGTTGCTTTTGTAAAAACTAGTGCCTACGCCAAATGTTGGGATTACTTGCTAAGCGGACCCCAGGTTCACGTGAAGAAGAAGAAGAACAATACTTACTGGCTCATATATTTCCTGTGAATCGTCGGGCACATCCTCGTTCTCCCGATAAGGCGGTGGCAGCTCTTTGAACAGAATTTCTGTAACGGCACATTTTTACATGTTCAGTTAACTTGTCTAAGGGCCGCGCGTTTACACCAACGTATATTAATTATTAATAGTTTAGTCTATTGATATAAAAAAAATCCAGCGGCAAGAAGTTAATACTCATGAGATAAAAGAAGAAATTAAAACCTCATGTAATTCTATTTTAAGTTCAAATTTATTCAATTTCATCGAGTTCTCAACTTCTTTCTGCGTGAATCGAAATATTCCTACAGAAAACAGACAGAACGTTTTAAGTAACTTATTTGCAGTAAGCAAAGTCGGTTAAAAATGTAGCCTATAGTCAAGTTTATAAAACAGTTCATAATGTTTAAATTAGTATTAAATCGCCTATGCCAAAATTATCCTAAATATTACGTTTCTTTTTTATAGTTTGGTCGATCAGTGTTATAATTTTTTCGGACAAATTAGAATCGCTTTTGTTTTATAGATAGATTTTGTGTTATGATGGTCGGATAGATTATCTTTAAAATATTTATTTACTATTATTTTATTTGCAAAATAGTTAGTACCCTACAAATATACGTAAATTTGGGTCTTTTCGCATAGGAGAAGTTTAAAAAAATATATTTATAAAACATCACTACAAATAAGTTTTTGTCAAAAAAATGCAAGCTTTTATTGCTGAGTGTAATTTTCCTTCATCAGGCAATTAATACTCATTCAAACAAAGTCAAACACAATTAGGTTGCGTTGTTTTATCACAGAGTTCTGAATGTTCCTATGACCACCTCCTGTGTACCATAATATTGCATGGTCAATTTGTCATCCAACTTACATATTTCAGATCAATGTTTCAGTACAAACAAACATTGCAAGTTAAATAAAAGCTTGTAATAATAAATAAGCACACTTTCAAAACAAAGCAACAATTTCCAAACATGACAATAACTAACTATAAAGGTATACCAATTAAGGTGCCGTAGGTTTGAGAGCCGATTTTTTGAAAAAAATCGTACTGCTTTTTAAGATAACTCAGTTGCCAAAAATTTCATTAGCTATCTTAAGGATTTTTTCTAGGGACTTCAGCGATTCGAATCCTGTTTTATTGACTTTCGCACGATTGAAAGAAATCAAAAATATCTAAAACGCACTTTAAATTTTTTTATCAATTTATGCACACAAGCTAAAAATATGAAAATTGCTTCTAAAAAATGCGCAATTTTATTTTTGAGGGAACTCTGTGATTACTTTTTTCTTTTTAAATCTAACAACAAATTAAAATTCATAAACACATCCATCTCGCTCACGCTTACGATCAGTGTGAGTGAGAGAAGAACACAAACCTACGGGGCCTTAAAAACAAATCAATACAACTAACACCAATCATCCGCGAAACTCGTAAACCAAACGCTAAGTTCCTAAACATGCGTAATTGCGTACGCGCACAAGCCTTCCGCCGGCGACTGCGGCGCGTTCTCGACTGGCCCTGGGTTGGGTTATGGGGCTGATGATACGACAGTTGCTCCTAAATATGGCATCAAACAAATAAAAACATACGCCTGCGAAACTTGTAAACTAACTAACACTACAACATGCGTACGCGCACAAACCTTCCGCCGGCGACTGCGGCGCGTTCCCAATTGGCCCTGGGTTATGGGGCTGATAATACAACAACAGTTGCTCCTAAATATGGCAACAAACAAATAAAAAATACTACCGCAAAACCTGTGAACTATACTAACTGACACTCTAACATGCGTAGGTACGCGCGCACAAAACTTCCGCCGGCGACTGCGGCGCGCTCTCCACTGGCCCTGGGTTAAAGGGCTGATGATACAACAACAGTTCCCCCGGAATATGGCAACAAACAAATAAAAACATACACCCGCGAAACTTGTAAACAAACTGACACTATAACATGCGTATGCGCACAAAGCCACAAACCTTCCGACTGCGGCGCGTTCTGGACTGGCCCTGGGTTATGGGGCTGATAATACAACGACAGTTGCTCCGATATTATGCAACAAACAAATAAAAACATACACCCGCGAAACACGTAAACTCAAAGTTCTTACAACATGCGTGCGCGCACAAGCCTTCCGCCGGCGACTGCGGCGCGCGCTCGACTGGCCCTGGGTTATGGGGCTGATGATACAATGGACAGTTGCTCCGAAATATGGCTTCCGAAACTGCCAATATGCTGAACAAGTTCTATTTTGTTCGTTGTATGGAAGTGACCACATACTTGACCTACTTATTATTAGTACTCAACATATTAAAATTGGAACTTTGTACAAATGATTATAGAACGCAGTGAGAGCGTCAATTGTCCGATACTGAAATGGTGCCTTTCACCCGAGTTAAACATTCTACTTTTCATTTCGAATAAGAGGAAAGTAAAATACTGGATTTCTCATGACTCTCATCATCAGAACTGGGTTTTGACAAAGACGGGACCAACTATTAGGGACTATATATATTTAAACAAAAAAATTATTTTCCAAATCGGTCAAAAATTGCGTAGTTCTGGCGTAACAAACATTCAAAACAATACGGTCGAAACGATAGCCTCCTCCTTTTTTGAAGTCCGTTAAAAAGTGAAAACATTGCGCTCACAATGTTGCTAAACTTGCTGATATTTGAAGGTCACGTTCATGGGTTATTTAGTAAATAATTTGATTGCTCCCTATCTCCCTAAGTTGCTTTGTTCAGATATTTGTGAACTACTGTAGTAAACCGGTTAATGACCCTGACCAAACTGTAGCCCCAGGGCTCGCTTGGCCAACCTCGGGTCTGCCTCCATTAATTCATTACCATGCCCGAGTAATTTATTATCGGTAAGGCACGCTACACTTATGGCAAACTAGACGAGTTTTAAATAGCAAAACAATGAATTCTACAAGTACGAGTATTCCCTTTCACATGGATCAGTTTGAGTTGAGCTCTAAAGTACATATTCAGTGCGAGCGATGTCAAAATGAGATCAAATTGAGGATCAATTTGTAAACTCGATTGCTGCTTCTATTTTTACATTTAAAAAAAAACATAAAACTCACTCTAAGGAGACTAGCTTAAGTACCTAATAGTCAGTTTTATATGCCAACAGAACAAGAATGAGTGGTACTAAACGATGATGAGTAGAATTGAAACGTACTGCTAGCTAAACTAAAATAGGGGCGCAAATAGCAGAATTATACAATACTTAGCAACCTGCACCGGCTTCGCATGGGTAGAACCTCAACAAATTATACACGTAAAACTTCCCCAAGAATCACTCTATCGATAGGTGAAAACTGCATGAAAATCTGCATGTTTTTTTTTTTTTGAGTTTATCGCGAACATACAGACGCGGCGAGGGGCTTTGTTTTATAAGGTGTAGTTATAGTATACTTACCAATTTGCTTCTAATGAGTGAGTTGCGCTTTAACAACTCAGCTACCTTTACGGTATTTTATCAAATTAGATACCTACCTATCAAAGCATGAACACTTCCTCGTTTTTATTAAAAAATATATCTTAACCACTTACGTAAATGCAGGTACTTCTCAACCCAACAATTCATTGAAAAGATGCAAATACACGAACCGAACAGTCTGCCAGAAATATATGAGCATTTTCACGGCACTTAAGTGCCCAGAGTCCCTAATCAAGACATCGTCTTACGCAATTTTCTTATCGATCCCATTTAAGTCCCATTGTAATTTGTAGCTGTAGCCCATCGTGTGAAATCGTAAAGGAACCGTCACGTTGTAAGTAATTGCCAGGTGTTAATGTCTAGCACAGTGTCTGTCTAAACGAATTGTTTTAGCACTCTCACGCTTTAAATTGTATAAATAGCACCTGTGTTGGTTTTTCGTTAAGCTGTTATTAGTTTATCAGGCTTCCAATTTGTTGAATTTTTTACAAAAAACCGCATTGAGCAACTGCTTGCTCATAAGTCTCATGACTTTCAAAAGGGTAGGTATTACGTACATGGTTTTGTAGTGTGAAGTGTGTTACATAGGTTCGTGTTTTTTGGTATACTTGATGGATTGTATCACAAATTGATCAGTTTCTTTTGAAATGACACTCGTGATATTTAATTGAAATGATGTTTAGAAAGATACAGTTCGATTAACTCCAATCGGCAGTTGTCTTTTAGATTCACTGCGTCGCGCACAAAAATTAAGAATTTTGCGAAAGCTAACTTTATATAACAACTGTAATAGGATTTGGTTGACTTCTCTTAATCTTTAATCTTGTGCAGACAAGGCAATCTTATCGCCACACATATCCAGACACAGACAAATCATCTCTCAAGTCTCAACAACTGTGCTAGGTAAACATATATAACATAATCTCTCACCGCAGAACAAATACTTAATAGTCTTCAGACACATTTGTCGGCAAATCAACACTTAGAGCTTGTGGTCACTTATGTTCACTTTAGTCACTTATGGTCAACTTTATTAAGTTTTAACGTTCGTATTTTTCACGGTAATGTGACGCAAACTACCGTAAAACTCAGTCGTAACGTAACGTTTAACTAGGAGTTTTACATTTAAAAGTGAAAAGTGAGTGGTTATCCCCGCTACTTTTTACTGAATTATTACTTGTACATATTCAATCATATGTTTAGGCAGATTAGATAACAGCTACACGATATAACCCTCTCTCTAAATATTAAATTAGCACATCATTGTCGGACCGCAATTATGCACACGCAGTGTGACTTGCGTATTGCTTATGCACGTACGAGATGTGCTTATGTGTGTTCTGCGAACATAAATTATTTTTTACCAAGTGTCGGTATTTTTGACGTCTATAATAATTATATTCTGATATTGATATAAATGATATAATACCTATACAAATATATTCAAATACAACTTATGAACTGTACCTATAGAACAATCGACATCAACGCGCCTATATGCGTCTGAAAATGTTTCTACACTTCTGTCTTGCGCGGGACTTACATTTTTAATAGATCCGCATTGTTTACCTAACTACGTGACTTTAAGAGCCCACTTGGAGTCACGATTGTAAAAAATACTTTTATGTAAAAGTCCAATTACAATTGAAAAATTGTTATAACATACACACTCGAATCGAAACTTATCCCCATTTTTTGCGCTCGTATTCGTATCGTCATGACTTATGGTGCGTGAAAATCGAAGACAATCGTTTAGGGGACGCACGAGCATATCGCTATGAGGGGAATGTGACCAATCCACAGGAATTCCGGACACGACCCAAACACACACGGAGAGAAAAAGCGTATAGACCGTTGAATCTTTAAGGCACATAAAACCTTTATTAAAGTAAAGCTACGAATTACTTCACGTTTGAAAAGGGTATGTATGCCTTCGATTTTTGGATGTTTTAAGTCGTTTTGGAAGGGTAAGTCGAAAACGTGCGTGCACGCATCGAAGCCTCGTGACACCCCTGCGGCCGAAATATCCGAAATATTTGGTGTTAATAGAGCGATTGTGGTGACGATCTGCGGCGTGAGTTGCGGGAAGAATGTTAACATGCTCACTGCGGGAGGGAGTCGAAAGACTCCAATGTAAAGCCTTTAGCTGCCGCGCTGAGCACGTATGACCGATTTTAGTACCTATACGACCTCAACTTTAGACCGACACTAATAATCTGTCCACGACATTTAACCTACATTTTCAGATGTATTTTATCGAGCAAGCTTCGATAACTCACTTGGTTAAAGCGATTGGACCTCTCTTTGGACGGAAATTCTTCATTTAAAAAATGTTTAAAGTAGTTTTAATTGAATAATTATTTTATGTTACTAATCATATTGTTGTTAGTAGAAACATAGCTAATATTTTCGATCTCTAACCTGTAGATAGATTGACATCTCGCCATCTTTTTTGCAGAAAGTAGATAGATATAAAAAAATAGCATTTAAATATGCTCTTAGCAAGATTTACTTATCTTGCCCGCAGGCATGAATAACTTTAGTATTTTGCCCGTTTCTAGAAATTCTCCATCGACCGGGATTTGAACTTTGAACATCAATTAGTGTAAACTTATTATTAGGCAGATGATTATCGGATAGCTATTATGTTGGTCCACCTACTATTGGAGAAGACACGCCCCAATGAATTGGAAACACATAGCATTAAGTTTTATGTGGGAAGCTTTATCGAGATACATCATGACGAGGGCAAACGATGAATTTATAAAATAATTGATATAAGTGTAGATAGGAAGGGTAAAAAAAATCATACGTATTTTTATTTTGTTTCGAACTAGCGGCCCGCCCCGGCTTTGCCTGGGTACACAAAACCTTAACAAATTATACACCTAAACCTTTCTCAAGAATCACTCTACTGACAGGTGAATGCCGTTCAGTACTTTTTGAGTTTATCGCGAACATACATACATACAGGCAGACAGACGCGGCGGGGGACTTCGTTTTATATATGTATAGATACTAGAGATGGCATAGTTATTTATCACACTGACTTGACTGACTGCGTAGGCTGCGCAATACGACCTGAATTGACATTGGAAATGCTATACCTAATGAATTTAAGGTTGCAGGACCCATAAGGGTTGAATTCCAACCGGGTCATATCCGTGGTTTACAATTTTTGACTTTGCAGTTCCATGAATGCCTGCCGTTGTCCCGTACTAAGTTATAAACGCAATTTACTTAAGATTTGTACAAAAAAGAGTATATTTTTCTTTGCGCTCAATAAAATGCTCTGAAACTATAATAGACCTCAAAAGTTGGCAAAAAAGCCACCAGGTTGCACGAAATACGTAAAATGCATTTGTAGGGGAACGCCGAACGACGAGAAGTCCGTGGAATGCTCCTTATAAAAACTTAAACAATCTAAAACCATCTTCGCCTTCAAATTAAGTTCATTTAAAACATAAAGGCACCTAATTCGTGAACTATTGCGGAAACTATCACAAATCACAACTCAAAACTAAACTTACACCACAATTACACAAAATAGAAGCACATAATAGCCACGAGTGTTTACAAGTAAAGGCAGCTAAATAAGAGCTGAAATTAAGGGTAGTTCAGGCAACTGATAATTGCGTGGGAACCTGCGTCCGCACAGACCGACAGCACACAACTTGGAACAAGGATTTTTACCCGATTGATGGAATGGGGACTTAAAGTTTGAAATATTAGGGATATAAATTAGAAAATATAAAAAAATTTCCGCCATTTAAAAAAAATACCAAAACCTGAACCGACAAAAAAATCATCTATTGAACCTGTTCACAAAATTTTACGAGAATCGGTTGAGAAACGTAACCTGCAGAGGAGAACATACGAATGCATTTTTTTGTCCAAGTTGAAACGGAGAAAAAAAGTGTCCCAAAATTCCCATACACTTTTCGTTTCTTCCATTCCGTTACCCTACTCATAGAAAGTCTATGATGAAAATGAGCACCGGAATGGAATAAAATCTTGAAACACTTGTTTTCTTCTATCAGGATCGTTAGACCTCGTGATTGAGTACAAATGATATAAACTAGTGGCTCTGTGAGCTGTACCTCGCATTAAGCTTAAAAAATGTAAAAGTGAAAATACCTAGTTCGATGTGTCGTTATGATATTGAACGCACAATGATCTTTAGCGCCATAGACAATATTGGCGTTTAAGTCCTTTATGCCAATTTCCGACAAAACAATTAAACATGAAGGTCCGTGATATATCATCCGCGTCCGCGTCATCTACGTCCGTGATATTTAATCATAGAATCGGTAAGAATTTCACGAGAGTCGGTAAGAATTGCGACCTGTAGAGGACAATATCCGGACGTACGAAAGCAAAATACTCGAGTTAAAACGGAGACCTTTGCTAACGCTTCGGTCAAAAATCCCAAATTTGATAAAAAGTGTAGTACCTACAATTTTAAGTAAAATGGCCCACGTATCAGAAAAAACAGGTGTCTCCGGCTTACCATCCGGCAATGTTACAAAACAAAACATGTTTTCCTATTTTTTAAGACTATGGGCCTATTTATATACGTCTATACGACATCAGTGACAAATAAGCATACTCCCCGCCTGATGGCAAGCGGTTACCATAGCCAATGGACGCCTCAAACTCTATAGGTGTCAAATGAGCATTGCCGATGGCGACCCTTTGGAAACCTACACATTCGTTTTTTGAATATATGCAATGTAGATATATCGTAAGAACTCTGAGAATATCTACTAGGTGTAAGATTTTACTAAAATCAGCATAAACACACCATCATTGCTTCTTTCGCACACGGTCACGCCTACTTACAATCACATTACATTACATTGTGGCGAGCACAATTTGTAGCGCTCAACGCCTATCTACATCTCAGCGGTTTACGCGTGTGAAAAATCGGCAAGGAAAGCGTTGCGAGCGAATTTCTAACTTTCTCTGGTCGGACAAGTAGGCAAACCTCATAATTTAAATGTAGACACTACTTAAATAACACACTATTGTGTGTTTTTATTGTTCCTTCAGGAATTCTTTCTTGGCATTCGGTAACAGCAGACACATGAATTCATAAATATATTTACCCAACTATGTTTTTCAGATCAGCCAACCGAGCGAAGCGATATATTAGGGTCAATTGGGGTAATGTAGATAGTGTCATTCACGAAGACGCGTGCCTTGATTCGTTATGTCATATCATTAAAGCTTAGATTTGAAAAATCTACGCGTCATCGTGGATGACACGAACTATAGATATATTAACTTTTTTTAGGGCCTGTTTCACCATGTCCAAATAAATTAACTGTCAGATAAAACTTCCTCCAAAACTTAGCACTTTATCTACCAGTTAAGCTTATTGGAAGATTGTGAAACGCCAACGATGACTTTATTCGTCAGATAAGTGGCAAGTAGCTTATTCAGGACTTTACTTGGACATTGCAAAACATTATTATATATATTAGACAAATCTTGTTTTATATGCAAGATCCAGTTCAAGAGATCTGTATCCAATATGCATGAAATGTTGCAGGACAATCAGTTACCTAAGATAAATATAGTTTATTTAAGTTCGGATATTAGGACATGGCCGTTTTTGCCGACGCTACAGCCCGGCACGGCACGCAGCAATCGGCGAAAAGGCGAAATTGCCGCATTACGATCCCGGCCGATGTATCCACATGCACGAACACGTTCTCTGCTGATGCCGGGTCGTTCCCGATGCGACCTGGCGCATTTTATAAAGTTAAATTTTTCTGTCTGAACCAAAGATTTCAAAAGTAAAGAAAGGCCCTTTTATATAATGCCGAGCGAACACGCGCATCAACGAACATGTGCACAGTGTAGTGCCCGTAAGACCCGTCAATCAATCGTAATTCAATGGTCTGAACCTCCATCGGTTGCTGATAGTTTGCTGGTGTGCCCGCAATTTTGAAAAAGCCGAAATATTAAGAAATGCGTCTATAAAATCTAAAATCGAAAATGTAGCCTCCACTCTATAATTATCCGAGTTCCACGGCATAAATTGTCGTGACCAATAACTTACTGAAAGCACGTCAACAGTAAGTCGCCCGTCAAGTATGGCGGGGTCATACATTTTTACTGCCAAGGGTGCCATGCCAAAGTACAAACATAGGTAATACTTATTTATATTTATTTATTTATAATGTAAAGCAAATAATATACGTGACATTTTTAATTATAGCCAATTGCCTACCATCGATTCTAGTTTTGAAGAGCCTAGAATGACCCGAACTTAAAAGTTCTCGGAATATGTGTACTTATAGAGACAGGGTTGAATTATAATAATTGCTCGCGCTAATATATGGATCATCACCTGGATTGCGTAACACCCATCATAGGCATTCATTGTAATTACTGACATTTTCTGCACAGTTGTTCACCTACGACGTTATGACGTTATAGTGCCATAACATTGGCAAGCTTGTAAAATGGAAACTGTGGGTCCATCTCACGATATAAGACTAATAACATTATTACTGGAATAATTATCATGATTAAGTATGATATCTACCCACTCAGTCAGGAACTTATGATTACCTAGCAAATTTATGATTACGCATCAAAAGTATCTACCGTTCTCTAAACAACAACTTTACAAAAGGAGATATTATATTATTTTTAGTTTTAAAATATATGTATTTCCACCGCTTGCCGTCGGCAGGGTGTTCATCCTCACACCCTAGAGCCTAATGGTTGAATTGTGCTCTGCGTGGTTTAAGAGGAATTACCTCCTACGGACTGCCCACGGACGCTTCGGCTGTGGAATGAGGTACCTGCCGAAGTTTTACTGAGGGTCTACGGTATGGGGTTCTTCAAAAAAAGGAGTGTACAGGGTTATAAAAGTCGGCAAAGTGCATGTAACACCTCGGGAGTTGCAGGCGTCCATAGATTACGGTGACTGCGTACCAGCACGCGGGCTTTAAAGTTTATGTAGAGTTGTTGCAAACTTGTGTTTTCAAAAGTTATCCGAAGATGACCGTATTAATGTAAACAAATGAAAGTAATATGTCAGTAGACCGTGTGTCGTATCGAATAGGTAATGACGGACATCAGTAGATTCGACGCGGACCCTGCACTTATGGTAACGTTGAGTGGAACAGCAAAACTAGCAAAAGTGGTTAATGTCCAAATTGATACTGTGATGTGAAGGTATGTTAAATTGAGTTATAATGTCAAATACATGTGTAGTATTAGTAGTAGTGACCCTGCCGGCCCTAGTCCTAGGGTAATATAAAAAAAAATTATATTTGCTAATCTTTATCACATTCGGCCTTGAGTCCCACGGACTGACGGACGCGTTATCGAGTCGGAAAAAATGATTCATAATTCGAATAGAACTTTAAAACTATAAGGTAGATTTACTTCATAACGGAAATTCGTGTAGTTTCAAATTACAAATTAAGAGCGTTTTCACATTGTCCGATCCGATATCCGATGTAGGATCCTACATCCGCGTAGGCGCGGTTTATAAAATACCGGTTTATTTCAGTTTTCTTCAGAACTTTTATAAGAACGCGAACATTTAAGAACTTTATTGTAACCTAAAAAAAAGGTATGTTAAATTGAGTTATAATGTCAAATACATGTGTAGTATTAGTAGTAGTGACCCTGCCGTCCATATTCCTAGGGTAATATAAAAAAAATATATATATATTTGCTAATCTTTATCACATTTGGCCTTGAGTCCCACGGACTGACGGACGCGTTATCGAGTCGGAAAAAAATGATTCATAATTCGAATAGAACTTTAAAACTATAAGGTAGATTTACTTCATAACGGAAATTCGTGTAGTTTCAAATTACAAATTAAGAGCGTTTTCACATTGTCCGATCCGATATCGGATGTAGGATCCTACATCCGCGTAGGCGCGGTTTATAAAATACCGGTTTATTTCGGTTTTCTTCAGAACTTTTATAAGAACGCGAACATTTAAAAACTTTATTGTAACCTAAAAAAAACGGTTGTTCAACGAGTGACCAAACAGCCGGCCGGCCTGGTGGTGTGCCACGTAAAACATAGACATAGGAAGAAACCGGTTTTCATTGCTCTAAACCGGTTAATTTGACAAGAATTGTTCTCATAAAAACCAGTTTAAAAATATGGGCATGGTTACATGCACTTCCCTCTCCACATGTGGGTACCTTTCTCGACAACAACTCAATGCTCTGTCGCTGTCGCTCTTCGCCTGGGCTGCGATGTTTGCGAACCTCACATATGCATCTGCGACACTATGGTTGAGAGTAATGGTCACCATGCGTTGAGTTGTTGTCGGGGTGTGGGGAGGTTTCCACGGCACCATGCCCTAAATGATATTGTAAGGAGAGCACTTTTGTCAGCAAATGTACCGTGCTTGATGGAGCCTCCAGGACTGAGCCGGTCCGATGGCAAAAGACCTGACGGGCTGACTCTTGTACCATGGGAAAGGGGTAAGTGTCTTCTCTGGGATGCCACTTGTGTCAGCACTTTTGCCGCCTCGCACATTGGCCGGACTGTCCGGACGGTAGGAGCGGCGGCTGAATTTGCGGCACTCCGAAAGCGCGATAAGTACTCGGCGCTGCTGTCGAGATATATGTTTGTCCCGTTAGCGGTAGAGACGTCCGGGTGTTGGTGTGCCGAGGCCAAAATTTTCTTGGGCGAATTGGGGCGGCGGTTGAGGGAGAGGGGTCATGACCCTCGTTCCGGGTCATTCCTGATGCAGAGGCTGTCTATCGCGATTCAGCGTGGCAACGCGGCGAGCGTGATGGGCACCTTTGCGTCTGGGAGGGCTCGGGACGGGTGATTTGATTAATTTTTGTATTTGTGTCTTTCTTTTTGTTTACTTTTACTTGTGTTTAGTTTATAGTCAATTTTAATGTAAAGACTATAACATAATATATAAATATAAATTTATTTGTATTAAAAAAAAAATTAAAAATAACGGTTTTTCGAGCAAAACCGAAATTAAAAGGTTTTGCGCCAAGTACACGATAACGGTTTTGAAATTTGCCTTGCTCGTTCGATACCCCCCTGAAGGGAGGTATGAGAGGCCGCGTCCGCCTTTCGGCTGCGACGGCTGTGGCGGGTCGCTCCCCACCGATATGGGGAGGTCAATCGTGGGACGACCTTTGCTGTTGTAGTTGGCCAGCTCTTTGCTACCGGTCGTTACCCAAGCCCACAACGCCTAGCCCGTGTCATAGGGATCATTATTGGACCCGAGAGGTATAGGAACCTAAATTTATTTTTCATTTCTCTTTCTTTGAAAGAGATTCGTTGTTGTTCGGAAAAGTGTGCAAGAAATGATACGTTTCTGCTCTAGAGCACTGTAATTTCTAAGTACGTTTTTTTTCTCTTTTTTACGATGAGCAATTAAAATTTTGGTTTTAAATGGATTTGTTGTACAATTTCCATTCTAATAATGAACTTCCATGAACAACGACATTTTTATCTAAACTGTTAATTGAAAGTACCCTCAAGATAACAAAGTGAAGTTTAACTTAGCCGTGTTTTTTAAATGCACATGTATTACTTTCCTCGAATTCGAAATGAAAAGTAGAGTGTTTAACTCGAGTGAAAGGCACCATTTCATTCTCGGACTATTGGCGCTCTCGCTGCATTCGAGCTCCAAGTCCACTTCGACAGAAATGGGTGCCTGTCATCCCTCGGTTAACAATCTACTATGGGGGCACGTGACCAGTTCGTTATCTATACGCCAGGTTTGACCAAGTCGACTGTTGCGTCTGTAAAGAGGATATCTTAGACTGGTGCATTTGTTACAGCGCGGCTTACGTGGGCGATGACTCGCGAATGCGACGCGGCGCGGCGGCCCAACGGCATTCGGAGATCGCCCACGTAGGACACTTCCATAGGTATCAAAAGATTGAATTCACCCGCGCCGCTTCGCGTTCGCGAGTTATTCGCTCAGGTACGACACTGCCTAAGGAGAATCTTAGACTGGTGCGTTTCTTACTGGACAACGGTCACACGCTTCATTTCTCGTAAGATGCAATTACGATACACGCGCACGCGCTCGCCGACAGTGGGCGGGGCAGCGACCTGTAAGTATGGACTGGGTATTCTACTAAGTTTATTTTTTTCGGTGTCAACCTATCAACAACCATCACAAATAGATAGTCAGGACGCTTCCAGGGTAAAAAAATGCTGCCAGATAGATGAAATTGACATTTCTTTGACCAATGACGAGACGCCTTGTAAACACTGACAGAAAAGACATCAACGCGTAACTTTGGGGTGACGTGTTTCGTTTCTTTATTTCCGTGTTTCATAAAAATAAAATGTACATTACAATTAAATATATAGGCTAACTTAATTAAATCGTTTTAGAAATCTTCACGAATAAATACACGGAGATTAGCGTTCAAATATTAGCCTCAGAATCAAAACTTTATATGACTTAAGATACAATACAATATACATAAACATGGAGACGGTAAAGAGTATATAAAAAAAATACTGCTGCCTTCAGTAGTGATGTGAAGAGGTAGTAGTAGAGGAGAGGGGTCTTAGGGGACTTTCAATATGTGATTCCGGCACCATCTTCGCACTCAAAAGTTTTTATGTGTCGTCTTATGCATCTAACTCTTATGGAGACAGCTCTAAATACGCTGATTGTTACTAAGAAAGTTAACTATTAGGGCCTCCGCTAGCTGGCGCGGGTGCACGGAGCGGACGAGCGGGTTAACGAAAAATAGTATAAGCAACGCTTACTGAAGCGGACGCGTGCGGCGGATTTCACCTACAAATAGCACCCGCGTGCGTGCGCACGCGGCGGGCGTCCGCGTCAGCTAGCGTAATAGGTCCTTAGGATACGAGTTACTGCACAAAAATGTTTTTTGTGTCACACACTTATTGCTGACTGCACTTCTTATTTGCATGCATTATCAAAAACTTCTCGACCCCCTCCTAATGAACCCAAACTTCATGTGTTTGTATTTTTCCATTGAAGAGTTCCGTTTGCTACCTTCCGACAGTTCCGACCGCATCATTAGATCAGCTCCATGTTAGCATATTATTGTATTGTCACGGAAGCACTCCAAATTTCAATTGAATTTCCGGGAAGTGATTCAAAAATGTACAAGATTTGAAGCACACATATATGTACAAAGATAGTTTGGATATACATACGGGGTCAACCTAAATTGTTAAAACACCAAAGACATACGCATTTTCAAACAATGTCCATATATTTCATAAGTCTACGACGGAGGGCCGAATGGGTCGGCTCTAGTATCTGATAGTGCGTGTTGATCCTTTTGTTGGGAGATTAATTTACACGAAACATGCAGCGTTTTAATACTTTTAATAAGTAGAAATATATGTATAGTGGGAAGGCCGTGTTCTTGTGAGGGTCAGTTTCTTCGAACCCTTTAGACTTTATGTTGGCTCGTAACACTGATTGTTCGGAGAGATTGATCGACTCAGAAATTATTATCGCACGAGTGAATATGCTAGCTTCAAAGGGTTATGCTATCTATACTTGTAATTTAGTCAGAACTATAATGTATGTATTCATAATATCAATATTTTAGAAGATACGGCTTTCCGATGCAGACGAAAAACGCAAAAGACCAATAATTCATACATTTTTGGGTTTCGCGTGTTTAACTCGCCAATTCGTGAATGTTTAGAATACATTACTTACCTACTGTTACAATTACAAAGGCAAGTACCTAATTTACGCAATTTTGCGTAAAAAAAATCCGTATTTTTTGTCACGATTTACTTACTACTACTTATTGTACTTACTACTTAGTCTGACCAAGCTAAGTTGGCAGCGAATTTGATAGCCCAGACGGTGCAAGTGTTAAGTAAACGTCATAATTTCATAGAAGTTTGACGTTTAAAATAACACTTGGGTCTGGGCTATCAAAATCGCTGTCAAAGACCGTTTTTTTTTCGATTTTTTTCATGATTATAAGAAATTTTGAAAATTTGTATGGAAGTTATTTTACGCTCCTAATTTTTATAATAATCATAAATAAGGGGCATAGCTATAGTTAACATACTTATACCTAATACATAAAATTGCGTACCTAAAATAGTTATTTTGTTTTACAAAGGGGCAAAGTGGTTGTTTAACCGCTCGTGCTAATATTCAAGGCACGAGGGTTATACAAACTTTGCCTCCGAGTGAAGCACACATTTTTTCACCACATCAACACGAAGAAAATACCAGAAATACCGAAAAAATAAACCAAATCAAATCCAAATTAATGTAATAAAAAATGTATCATAAAAGTCAATTCTACCACCTAAGCTAACATAAGGAAAAAAACTCAAAATTTGCATCTGATTCTTTTGCCCCACATGTGGATAATTCGTTTTTAGGGTTCCGTACCCAAAAGGTAAAACCACCCTATTACTAAGACTCCGCTGTCCGTCCGTCTGTCACCAGGCTGTATCTCATGATCCGTGATAGCTAGAAAGTTGAAATTTTCACAGATGATGTATTTCTGTTGCCGCTATAACAACAAATACTGAAAAGTACGGAACCCTCGGTGGGCGAGTTCGACTCGCACTTGTCCGGTTTTTAAACAATCAAGAGGGCCTTTACCACTTGGTGTGGTGAAATAGGGGACGTTGCTTATGAAGAAGCGGTCATCCACTATTCTCTTAAGATTGAAAGTGGCAACTATTGTTTGTATTTAACAAAAGTAACGTAAATGTCCCTTGGCCGCTAGAGTTAAAGCCATATTCCGTACCCATAAGGGAGGGAGGGGGAAGTTCCGTGTATAAGGGAGAAGTAGAAGAGGGAGCTGGAAGGGGTAGACCTCGGCGGACTTTCTCTGATCAAATCGGGGAAATCCTGAAGAAAGGCCAGGTCAAGAGCACCCTAAACCGACGAGCGTGTATGAGGAATGTCATGAAAGTGAAGGAAGCGAAAGAGGTATATGTCAGGATCGTAGCAAGTGGAAATCCGTGGTCTCTGCCTACCCCTTCGGGAAATAGGCGTGATTACCTATATGTATGTATGTATGTGTCCGTACCCATGCGGCTAAAAAACCAAAAAACACATTTTCATCCTTTGCCAAAAGCCTGAATTCTCACCGAAACACCAATTCTTAAACCATAGCTCAACGTTTGCGAAAGAAATCGTGATCTCAGAATTAAAGGAGATGCAATATCCAAAGTCTCGTCACCTTGACGCGCGGGTTAAGGGTCAGCCCGCCCCCCTAATTGCCGGTTGAAATCGCCGCAAATAAATATTTTTATCCACCTCGGGAATGTGGAGCCTCTTGACCTTAAATTACGGTTTTTTGCGAGTTTTATCGGTTTCCAGAATGAGATACAATCGCTACGACGAATTGTTAATCATATGGTTTCTGTGGAGTGCTTTAACGAGTCCTTTTAAATGTTAAAAGTACCTCAGAAGATTTAAATTGTGACCCATTTCGTACCTGGTCACAATGACAAACGACATGAAAGTCGCTAGAGACCTCATACTATTGTCACAGTGACGAAATGGGTCAGAAATTAAATCTTTTGACTATATTTACATGCGTGGGCGTATCTAAAGATGTACCTCAAATTATTGCGTTAAGATTGGGAATTTTCATTGACCGAGCGTTAGCGAAAGACTCCGTTTGAGCTTGAGCAAAAATGATTTCAACTCAACCGATTCTCGTGAAAGTAAGCAAGAACAATAGTTACATAGTCAGATTTTTTTTTGCTTTAATTTTTTTGCAAAATGTTCAAAATAGTGGAAATTATCACGAAGGACTTAAGTGCCGTTATGGTCTATGGTGCTTAAGACATGTGAGTTCGCAGTGTTTTTAGTTTTTTTTTAATAATTATTTATTAATATTTTTTATTGGACGACTGGTTTGGCCTAGTGGGTACTGCAGTGGCGGATCGTTCAAAGAACTCGATTCCCACCGGCTTGTCTAATTTCAGCCGGTTGAGTACTTTCACGATCGGTTCATGGAGAAGAGGAAAGCAAAATTAGCTCCGGGTTCCCCACGAATATTTGTGACGCGCCGCCGCTGGTGGGTAGTGACCCTGCCTACGAAGCCGATGGTCCCGGGTTTAAAATCCTGGTAAGGGCATTTACGTGTGATGAGCATGGATATTTGTTCCTGAGTCATGGGTGTTTTCTATGCATTTAAGTATTTATAAATAATTATATATATCATTGTCTAAGTACCCTCAACAGTCAACACAAGCCTTATTGAGCTTATTGTGGGACTTAGTCAATTTGTGTAATAATGTCCTATAATATTTATTTATTATAATTATTTTTACTTAGAATCACGGACTCCAAATGCAGCCGACCAGAGAGGCGTCACTAACAAACATATATTCCACGTTAACCATTTCGAAGCCATATATAGGTACCTACCTCATATAAAAAATGTCGCTCACTCCGAGATCACGGGTGCAAGTATGCCAGTACCTTACCTGAAAGCGTGAAGGTTGAAGACAGCGAACGCTTTAACAATGTCCAATGGCTTCAAAAGTTTAAAGCAACACTCACTTTGCTTGAGATTCGCGAAGATTTCCAACATGGCGCCTAGCGGCACGTGTTTGTATCATCATATAATATATACAAGTTATGATGTATGTTTTAGAAAAAGTCACTTTCTTTGAAATTCCTGAATATCGTCACCGACGGCGTCACGCGGCCAAATGTAGCCGTCGAATTTAACAAGTTGACTTTGTATGTTGAAACACTCACTTTGCTTGAGATTCCTGAAGATCCTCAACATGGCGTCGCCGGCGGCGGCACGCGTCCAAATGCAGCCGGCCAGATAGCCGTCACCGTCACGCTCCGTCGCCGGTAGCGGGGTAACGTCTCGCCAAACCATACACCACATACGAAGCTAGTTATCAATGCAATTACATAGTAGCTCACGTGCTTTTAAAAGATAGAGGCGAACCCTATAATAATAAACCTGGTCGGGGGCTTCAGAAAAGTGACGTATGTGAATCCTCCTGATAAAGCTAAGAAGGCTCGATATTTGGCATGATAGCGTTTGATAACTTTGCTTTAAATTCAACTTACGTACCTATGTTCTTCTCAGTGGCGTAGCGTGCCTTGGCGGGGCCCCGTATAAAAAATTGTTTGGGGGCCCTTAGGAAGGGTAAAGATTTGTCACAAAAACGCACGTTGGGGGCCCCGTGGCCCGTGGGCCCCGTATAATTGACACGGCAGATACGGCGGTAGCTACGCCCCTGGTTCTTCTTCTCTCGTGGCGAGGTTCACCTCTAAACAGTGGAAGCCCAGAAAGCAGCGGTGCTGACAGCCCGGACCGTGGCGTCTCTAAGGTCACATTCAGAGCAAAAGTGCGGGCACGCGTGGCAATCCAGCAGGTGCGCCATGGTTTGCGGTAGAAGGTTAATGAGGTTAGCTGCCATACCCGTCACATCCCCGACTTAAGACCGTATTATAGGACATTATTACACAAATTGACTAAGTCCCACAGTAAGCTCAATAAGGCTTGTGTTGTAGGTACTTAGACAACGATATACTTATATACATATTTATTCGAATGCCCACAAGGGCGGATCCAGAGTTATAGGCTAGGAGGTAACAAAATCTGTTATATTCGTTTACATTATTTGCCTTTTTTATTGAATTCCACTTTTCGTTTGCCGTTTGTTTCAACGGTGTCCGTTGTAACGATTATTAAATTGGTAAGAGAGCGCAACAATGAAGTAACTAATTGGAAAAGCTTCAGTTTTTACGAAGCCATTACCCATTAGTGGCCATGTTATTGTCTTATTACGCTTTTTATAGTCTAAGAGCTAACCCTAAGAGCTAAGATTTACTAACTTAATAACGAATTCTAGTGACATGTGTTAAAATTGACATTTAACTATAACCAACCCTCACAAACGTAATCAGACCACCGGGTGTAAAGGGTTACCCTTATTATTACATAAATCCGGCCACCTGGCTCTTGATCGGTGGAACTTCTATAACTTACACAAGTTGAATTTGGTCCTGAGTTCCTTTTTCTCGATAAAACCAAAAGAAACTGTATTATTTTAGCACTCCGTTTACTGCATGTGTGTTTTTCGTGTCAAAGCTTGTGCTAGGTTGCATTGGGTTAACTTAGAAAGCGGGGTAATTATGAAATTGGCTAATATCTACTAAACCAGAAACACAACATGCTCGCAAGGTATTTTTCCGTTAGTTCATTTTGTTTCTTATTACAATTTCCATACCTATAAGACGATTGCGTGCGCTTGATAGGCGTGGTGTAATTACATGGTAACTTTATTGCGGTTTTATGACTTCAGTTTTTAGAGACAATACTTGGTAGCATTACTAAATCTGAAATTCGATCAGGCTAGGAGCAATGAACGTGTCGGCATTTGTTTTCTTAGCTAAGTCAAAGATTTGGTAATTATTTAGTGAGACGACATACATTCATCTAACTTATCCTTTTAATGGGCAAGACTGAAAAAAATCCTCAATCAAACCTCATCGCCAATTTATACTTAGTCCTAAAAATTCTGTACCAGAAAAAATACAAAAAGATTGTTTTGAGACCTTTGCCCTATAAAGATTTTAGAGACAAGTATGGTAAAGGCACCAGTCATGGGACATTTAAGAGTAAATTTGTAGCATTTGTGACATTTCCCTGATACATGTAAAAATTCTACTCCTTAGCGTGTTAAAAGTTGAATGTCCTATCCGTCTTTTATGTTTCAGGCGTATTGTACAAAAGATACTGCAATTCGTTTCCACATAATCAACAAATTAAAACTACCTATGTTTTTTATCTCCAGTCATGAACCACAAAGCTCCAGTGATGGAACCCCGGTAACGCAAAGGAACCATATAATGGAATATGAGTACATGACCCTAGCAATCTGAAATATTAGAATTATAATAGGGGCAACGATATTCATTTAAAATAAATGCATTTAATTCCAAAATTCAATTTATTAGGGCTAATTTAGACTATGAGGGAAGTCGCATACAACATAAAATACAATAAAAAATAAAACATACAGGAAGGACATGCGTAAGTGGACTTATTTATATTTAAGGAGTGGAGTGTGAGTGTGTGTGTGTGTGTGTGTGAATGTGTACTCGTATAAAGGTTTTAACCCCATAATTAAATCACCCACGGGCGCGTAAGTCATCCAGAGACAATTACCAAGAAAGACAGCTGAGAAGCCATGGTGTCCGGAAGCGTGCTCGGCGGAGCGCGACGTGCGATATGGTCTGCGGCTTAGGTCGTAGACATTACACCTTATACACTGTGGCCCTGTTTACCCCGTATGTGGGCGAATCATGGTAGAACGACAGTATCATTACGACACTAATCTGCTCACGATATTTAAACTTGAATCTATAATTTGGCAAATGTCGACGTCAAAGATACTTCAAAGAGATTTGCACCTTACTGCGTTAGAATAAGGCGAAATATTTAAACATATAGGTATAAAAGTTTTTGGCAAAAATTTCATTTTTGGTACAAGCTTTTATCGCTGACTGTACTTTTCTTTCCACAAGCAACTAATACTCATAGAGACAATTCTAAAAACCCCAAACACAATTAGGTTACGTTGTTTTATCACAGAGTTCCTATGGCCACCTCTTGTCTCCATCATCAGATCATCTCGATGGTACCATAATATTGCATTGTCTTACGTATGTGTGCAACTTTTCAGCTTCATCGGAAACCGGGTCAAATTTAATAATTTGCAAGATTTGATTACAGACCGACACACAGACAACGGGAAAGGTGAAACTAAATAAAAGATAGTAAATCAAACGGTCGCGTATAGCTATGGTTAAAATATATCAATTTGTGTTAAAATTCAATAATGTTAATATTCAGAGAAGAAAATGAGGACTACGTTTGCATGAAAAGGCGATTTCGCGCGGGGTCCTCCACTTTCAATTTCCACCATCAAAAAGTTAAATACATAAAAATTGATAATATTTTAGTTATCGTCCGTTGTAAAGCAGTTGTAAAGTCTCTTCTCTTTCCGCACAGACTCATTATAAAAATTGACATAAATATGAAATAAACTTTTTTGCTGCATATATTTTTGACAATGCCAATAATTTGTCAAAAATAATTGTGTCAAATATTTGATTCATACTAAAGTGTCTTTATCTTAAAATACGAGCAAATTACGCTTACTTAAATTCTTACCAAGCTCGTCAAAATGAGTGCAACTGCAACTATAACATTCGACAGTGCAGCAAACGAGTCCCACCATAGTCAAAATAGCGATGAAGCTGTCACCGCTAAAGTTAGCAAAACTGCGTTCTCGTTCATGGATAAGCGGCTTAACACCCGCGTTTTTATGGACGACATCGACTTTACCCCCGATGACATAGTGGAGAGCAGCTTTCCTACCATGATGGACACGTTTTCACACGCTGCGTTTGAAGTTCGCGTGCGCTCTGCCGTCGCGATAGCCAAAACAGACAAGACTAAAGCAGACACGGGGGACGGTGGCCCGAAAGTGTTCGCCACAACAATCTCCCTTGACGACATAAAAATCGATCACACGCTCAACACTGAGGAGGGCTGCGCTCCCGACGACGTCGACCTAGACAAAGCTCCCTCCGCGTTCTATTTGCCTAAAAAGAACCCCATCATGTCGTACCCACCAAATATTATGTTAGTTTTCAAAGAAACCGAAACAGAATTCCTGTTCGAGCTGCCTTCGTTTTCCTTTGATAAGGGAACTCCCGAAGGAAATGCAGTCGAAGAAGCGAATGAATTCTATAACTATATTACTGTCGGGAAGGGCAGGAATCGCAAAATGGTGGTGGAAGAGACCCAGACTGAGCCAGTGGTAATCCAGTCTCGGCATACACTAGCGGTTCGACCGCAGAAAAAAAAATGCGGCGTCTTTCGCGTCCTTATGGGACATGCACGACACCTACGAGAAGCTGAAGCGAGCCCGCGCTAAAGAGGAACCTGACGAGATGGTGCTATACCAGTCCGCGGACGCGAAGCTGCTGCGTAAGAAGAAAGTAGTCGACACCGGCCCAGACCAGCAGCGAGGCAAAACTTTCCAAGAGATAGGACAGACTCATAATTTCTACGATGCAGTAATGTTAACGGAACGTGTTTTAGCGGCTAAAGCTTATTCAGATGCGCAAAAGAAGTTCAGAGGACTCGTCCCTATGGATCCGCTCTCGCTCGACTTGGTGTACATTTACACGATCAAACGGCTATGGACGTTTGAGTGCAATGAGACCGATGATCATCCCGTGGTGATGATGGCTTTCAATCCTAGCAATAATAATATATTGGCCGTGGCTTACGGTGACATTGGTTGTGCGAAACAATTCGATGGGCTAGTCGCTATCTGGTGCACAAAGAACCCTATTAAACCAGAGCGATTTTACCGCTTCGTTGAACCGCTAACTTCCATAGCATTTTCCGCAAAAAATCCTAACTGGCTTGCTTGTGGCTTTGCAAACGGAGACGTTTTAATACTGGACGTCACATCATACTCCAAGAAGATTATAGCTCAAAGTACCCGTGACACCAACCCCTGCTTCGAGTCAATCTGGACTGTAACATGGCGCGCGGTAGACAAAGACAACGAATACGTTTTAACCACGTGCCAAGACGGAAGGGTGAATCGATTTACAAGTACGAAAACACACGATTTTATCTGCACGCCTATGATGCGTTTGTCCACAGTAGAAGGCAGTTTAAAAGGGCTTCAAGTTACAAAAGCATGTCTAAAAGTGGATGTACCAATAAATAGACATCCAGCAGGACATTGCATCATGTGGCATCCAAGAATCAGTCACATTTACTACGTAGGTACGGATGAAGGCTGCATCCACCAATGCTCGAAGAATTATCTAAACCAGCACATGGACGTGTTCCGAGCTCACGCGGGCCCTGTTTACGCTTTAAACTGTTCCCCTTTCATGAAGAACTTGATGATGACTTGCGGCGCTGATGGGGCTATAAGATTGTGGGTGGAAGGGATAGATGATGTTATAATGACGTTAAGTTGTAAAGGGGCAGTTTATGACGCTGCATTCTGTCCCGTTAATGCGACTATAGTTCTAACCGTAAGCACTAATATATTATCTATTTGGGATTTGAGGAGGAAGACGCATATTCCTTGCGCGGAGTACACATTGACGGAACAGGGTATCCTGACGTCTATCAAGTTCGGTGCAGGCGGGGATAGTGTGTTTGTCTCGGACAGTGTAGGGAAGATCCATACGTTTCATTTAGAAGACACGCCAATACCACCGTTTGATCAGAGAAAGATGCTGGACGACGCCATCAAGAAAGCATTGTGCACGAGGCCGAACCTGCTGAAGCAGCTTGAGAAAATGGCATCTTATCAGAAGAGACGCCCTTAGCCTAATTAGCGAGATATTTTAAAGTACATTCAATGTATCATACGCCAACTTCGTTGCAAAATAGCGAAAGGAAAACGAGGTGCTCTAGCTCTTCAGCTATTTCAAAACCTAAGACAGCAGTTTTTACCCATAATCGATTCCTTAAACTACTGGGCGCGTAGCCAATGTGCAAATTGCTTACGCTCTGTATAGCAATCGAAACGCAACTGTCACTGCCAGACTAATATGGAAGAGTGATAGAGACACAAAGCGTTTCGTTGTCGAAGCGATTGGTAGCGATTGTCACTTGGCTAGGCCGGCAGGTGGTCAAAGATAAGAAAAATCCAATAGACAAGACTGATCTTCATATAACAAAGGCACGTCATTTATAACTTCTCATTTCTTTTTTAGGTGCAATCATGTTATCTATTTTAAATATATTAATTGACGTTATTATTCATACAATAAGGTTCCTAATTTATATAATTTCTTTTCTTTTTCTTAGGTATAATCATGTTATCCATTTTAAATATTAATTAACGTTATTATACTATAATAAAATATTACAATAAAATAATTGTCATTTTCTTAATATCAGATTTATTATTCTTAAGCTTACCCAAGAAATACGAATTAGGTATAAATATCAACACAGTATAAATTTATGACAATATAAATAATTTCGTAAACAAAACAGGCGTTAATACATATAATAAATAATTGAACTAAGCCTGGTGACTAGGTCCGGTTAGAGAGCATTTGCAGTTGGTATTCCTTCTTCAGTTCCTTCAGGTTCGCTTCTAACATCGCCACCTGTGACGCAAAGACTGTGATTTAGAGTGGTGCTTACCTTGTAGATTATTAATTTGGCTGAATACGTCAACATGTCAACACGATGACGCGCCTCGCACGGTAGTAGGGCTGCCATCCGTCCGGGTTTTCCCGGATTTGTCCTAGTTTGGAGGCCGTCCGGGGGGTGTCAAGAAGTGTCCGGGGACAACCCGGACGCTTTTCATGTAAGGCAGCACATTAAAACTACATGTAAAATTAAAGGTCTTGTTTTTTAAAAATATTATTTTCGGACTCGTCCGGGGAAAAAATGCGGGTTACGCTAAATGTTCGGGTTTTTTTTGAATCTTTGTCCGGGTTTGGCGAAATTCGAGATGGCAGCCCTACACGGTAGGCATAGCATTCAAAGGGTTAATAGAAAATTATTTTTTTGTATGTTATTGATACAATGAAAGACTACGATTACAGGTTTTCCTCTTTTTTCAATATTAGCAAAACAACAAAAAAAAGCGATTTTTTTTAAAGCGAAACCACTAAACCTAGAATATATTATGCTGAAACGATCGATATCAAAATCAAAGTGATTTGTTAAGATTTAGTTAGCGGAAAACTTTTTTTCCCGAAATGGAAACAAAAGCTATTCTTCCATCTTAATATATATGACTAAACGCTAGCCGCAGAAGCTAGTCTTTCCTTTTGTATCTAATGTACTTACTTCCAATAAAAACTTTAAACCCACCTCTTCAAACCTCAACTCCTTCTTGGCTTCTTTAATATAGCCTCTAATAATATTCATCTGCTCCAAAATGGGATTATTGTCATCGTGATGCTGCACGTCGGGCCGGCTCGGGCCCGGCGCGGGCGCGAGCGCGCCCTCCAGCTCCATGCGCTCGCGTTCCCTTTGTATCTGCCGCTCGGCGCGCTCGTACCGCTGGCGGCGGACCTCTTCGATCTGAGCCTCGGTCGGCAGCTTTCGCAGTGATAGGAGTTCCTCCTGAAATTTAGATTGCTTAGTTTAATAAGGCATTTCTTAATTTTTGTACAACTTTGACTGATGTTTTTTTTTGGATCTCTTAGAGCCTCATATATTAACACAATCGCATCAAAAACACTAAAATTTTAAATAGCGCCCAGTTTTTCCAAGTCTGAAACCGAATCTTAAATAAATTAACTGTGTTAAATTTTAATTGATGTAACTACATAGGTAAGGTTCGTAGTCAACTAGGAACCGAAAGAGATAGATAGATAGATAGGTTTGCCGAATAAACCTGATGGTGATATCACCATCAAACATATATATGTTTGACCGGTACTGTAGTAGCAGTTTGCAGTAGCGTATAGGTACGCTACCTACTGTACGGTACCTTCAATACAATCAGAAACGCAATAGTTAAAAATGGCATCGACTTTTTCCCTGATGCCCGATCTCAAACATGCTAGCTAGACAATTAAGCCGAGGTACCTTGGTTTAACTAGTAGCAGCCCGCCTTCACCTTTTCGACGCCAACGACGGATATATTATTCGAACCGCAAGTCCAAAGCCAACGATGGAATAATCCAAGTCCAACGCCAACAACAAATGAATCCGTTACAGAACACAGAGCAACATAGGCTGACGTACATATACATAAAGTTCAATGTCAGTTTTGACATTTCGGTGACGTCTGAGCGACAGATTTTGTGTTTAACACGGCGTCGAATAGGTTAAGGAGCGTAGAGATTAATCCGTTTTTAATTTTTATTTCTTGCAAATATGCAAAACAATAAATTGGCACCCACTCTTTCCATGTCGGAAAACGGATGTCACATTAAAGATATGTTAAAAAAAAAATTACCTTTATGTAACTAGTAGCGGCCTGCCGGATAGCAGCATATAATTTAGCTTGTCTAGTGCCCGGTTCAGCCGGGAAGGCGGCTATATGTTTGCTGAGCGCGTCGACGCCTTCTGCGAGCTTGCCGATGCGCCCGCGCATGGCGTTCACGTCCGACAAGTTGTAGGTGCTCTCGCCGTCGAAGAGGCTTTGACACATCTGAAATTAAAGGTTGTATCAACTTTGTTTTACTTTGACTTTATGAGCTCATTTCATATTCATACATTTTACTATTCAGGGTCTGCAGCAAGCCTGGTTCTTCGTACATACGTAGTTACGCGATCATTTTAAAACTACTGGATTGCTCTGAAACGTTGTACTTACAATAGTCTAATTAAGTCTAATATATCTAGTCCTGTAATTAGTTTATGTAGTTTCAGATACCATATTTATACTACGTCGGTGGCAAACAAGCATACGGCCCGCCTGATGGTAAGCAGTTTCCGTAGCCTCTGTACGCCTGCAACTCCAGAGGAGTTACATGCGCGTTGCCGACCCTAAACCCCCCTACCCCTCGTTGAGCTCTGGCAACCTTACTCACCGGCAGGAACACAACACTATGAGTAGGGTCTAGTGTTATTTGGCTGCGGTTTTCTGTAAGGTGGAGTTTAAAAAAATACAGCTAATTTAAGAGTTTTCCTACAAAACTTGTGTTTGCTCTATTTCGTTAGTTTTATAAACTGAAGCTATATAAAATAATTACAAGCACAGATATACCTCATGTCATTGTATGTGCAAAGTTTCATTACAATCCAACACGTAGTTTTAAATGAGAGAAACTCCATTTGTATGGGAAGGTGAAATTCAGCCGAGCTTGCCGGGGAATATAGATGGGATTCAGGACTCTACCTGAACATTAAGCAGTAGTTACTGCTTCTGCTGCTTGTAGGCGGTGTACGGTGACAAAGAATGATGGTAATTTTGCCTGAAGTACATGACAACCTAACTAGGTTGTACACTTCAGGCAAAATTACCGTCATTCTTTGTCACCGTACACCGCCTACAAGCATATTATTTTACAAATAATTGTGATGACATCATAATTCGCATATTGTACATATGTAAAGTAATTTAAGAAGCAGTGTAAGTGCTAAAACAAGTCAACGAGTATTTTTAGGGTTCCGTACCTCAAAAGGGTAAAACGGATCACTTTATTGTCCGTCCGTCTGTCTGTCAAGACCTTTATCTTGGGAACGCGTTGAGGTATCGAGTTAAAATTAAAACCATATACTCAAGCCTACAGTCACTTGAACAAATCAAACTTCTAAGATAAATTTAAAAAAAAAATACGGTCGTTTATGCCACAAAAAACGTATATTTCGACACTCTCAAGGGAAACAAAATTTATAGGGTACTTGCCGTCGACCTAGAACTATGAGATTTGGCAAATGATATCGTCTTACAGTACAAGTATAGGGAAAAATCTGAAAATTAAACGTAAAAATAAAAAATAAGTTAAATTTGGACGGAACCCGCAATGGGCGAGTCCGACTCGGACTTGACAGGTTTTTATATTATATTAGTATTACAGCAAGCAAATATACCTTTTCATACATAGCAACAGCCGGCTTTGCCTGATCCATCAACCCCCTCATCTGCTCATATGCCTGTACAAGCGCTGTCTTAGCATTACGACTCTCTTGCACTTGTTTCCGGAGCTCTATGAGGTTGTAGCAGTGTTCGCAGAGACGGAGCCCTGTCTTCTCTGTCACCTCATGGTCTGAGGGCACCAGGGGCACTGATGGGTCTATTATTGATCCTAAAATAAAGAGTATTAAAACATGAAAACATAGACAACATAGTTTATATTTGAGGTGTTCGGTTTCATGTTATTGTTGTTTTGATGTAGATTTTGCATTAGATGTTAATGATCTAATCCTATGCAGGTTTTTTTTTTTTTAAATGCAACTACCTAGCCCTCAATACATATTATAATGTATTTGATGGAAAATGTTCACTTTAATACTAAGTGAAGGTAAGATGATTATTTTTTAAATTCATGCTTATTTTTTATTCTTTTGTTTCTGGGCATTTTTTGGGGTACTTACAAGTATAATTGTAAAGAATATCTTCTAAAATAATAACACCTGTATGACCAGGGTTTGGCCGGAAATATTTTATCTATTTGATCTAAGTAAATAACTGGTAACTACACAAACAATAATTAAAAATGTGTATGAATGTGGAAACAATAAAAAAAATCATAGAGTTTGACCACACAAAATTTTGAATGCCAAGTGATATAGCACATATGAGCTTATTGGGATGCATTTTACTGAGAAGCTCAGAAACGAATTAACAATAATACTTACTAGCTACATTAATATCTAGGAAAGTGGAACAGTCATGGCACAGGATGGAGCCGCAGAGCCGGCAGTGGTGTTTGCGGCGCGTCAGGTTAAAGGCCTTTGCACAGTTCGGGCACAGCTTCACCGATGAACCATCCAACCATGGAACTACCTGAAATTAAAGTTGCACTATAAGCACTGGGTATATTGTACTATAAGCATGACTAATATTTTTATAAGCTGGTTTGCATACTGGTATCAGGTATACCTTGAACTTTTCGATTTTGTTTAGCATACTAAGTAAGAAAAAAGAAAGAAAATGTGGAAAGAGCTAGAAGTAGCTGCTCAGGATAGCAACAAATGGAAAATTCTTCTGCGAACCCTATGTCCCTAATGAGCAATAACAGGATTACATCATCATCACAAAGGTTAGTCAAGAAGAGATGCTTTGCATATAAATTTTCGTACATTGACATGCTTGTTGACATCTCTCTTGCACTCGCATTATTATATTGTTCTGCAATAGAGATTGGTTACTATCTCTATTAGCAACAGGCGGGTCAATGTATGAAAATCTATTTGGAAAGTGTTTCTGCTTTATACTAGACAAAATTGAAAAGTTTAAGGTATACAAAAATTTATAGATATTTCAATGAAGTTTGGTGGCTTATATACAACCTGTTGTAAAATGTGGACCCAAGATGTTGTAAAAGAAAAGTAATAAAGTATGTTAACTTATTAATTATTCAACTGAGTCTGCTTAAAAAGCAAATTAACAACCACAGTAGCAAGTTTTGCTAAAATTTATGTGTAATAAAATTTAAGCTTAACAAGTGCTAACTTTAAAATGAGTTTTAAACTTATTAATAATATGTTTTAGCACACTTATACAACTTGTTATTTATTCGGTAAGGAAACTGATGTATGGAGTACACACTCTAAGCTCACTTATTTTTCTATGCCTTAACTACATCAGGATTTTAACTTGCAAGCAGAATTCTGATTTATGCAATTAGACTTAGTACCTCTTGTTCATGTTGTCTCCGCTGGTTGGGTTCAGTAGGCATATTGCCCACCAATTTGTCTAGCCTAATCAACAACTTGTTTGTCTCAGTCGCATATCTCTCCAACCTTGCCGACCTGACACCTTTGAAGTAGTCAGTCGAACTCCGAGACACCCCCACTGTCTGCTCCTCGTTCGATTCATAATAGTCCTGGGAATTAAACTTTAACGCACGATCAAACGTCTCCTGAATATCCGCATCGTCAGTATTAAGTATTATCTTCTTCGCTTTCCCAAATATCTCCTTTAGAGACCTCAAAACATCCTGTTCTTCTTGATGTAAACTCTCAAAGTGATTCGTAAGTTGCGAAGCGGTTTTCAAGTCAGCCTTGCAAATGGGACAAAGGAAACCTTCGAGGATCTCCTCGTCGTTTGCTGTCGCCATCGTTACGCACTGATTCCTACATTAACATGTTAAATAAACAATCAGTGCAGTTTATTTCTAGCGCAAAAAAGAAATCCTCCCATTCTTTCTAATTCACTGCTGATTAGTAAGCGTTTGTTTATTGCAAAGACTTTTGTGATGTTACTAATATCTTATAGTTACATTTGCTAAGTAAACATGCTCTCAGGAAACTTTATCTGAAATTATTAGTTTCATTATAAGTTAATAGAATGGGTCTTTATTTCAGATATTTTTCGTTGTTTATTATTATTTTATATTTATCCCAATAAGGAAATATAAAATGCAATATCGAAACGCTTCAAATGTCATTGAAGCTATTTAAGGCAAAGTTAAAAACGCTCTATTTCTTCCACTCATCTTGACTGAATAGGGAGCGTGCATGAACTATAGGAGGCAGCACAGGAGCCGTCAGATTTTTGGCGCGAGGCGTAAATGTGATGTTTATTGTTCCAATGTAGCCCACAAGATGGCAGAACCTACTATGCACAAGAAAACACGTGTCGTGTAAATTTACATGTTTATTGTTCCGATTCAGGCCAAAAGATGGCAGACCCTCCAACGCGCACGGTCCCTATAAGTTTGTCAAAGCCCAAACCCGTTATGTTAAAAAAGAACCATACGTACAAAAGGCAACCAGGGTTTCCCCATAGGTTTTCCTTATATTTTACAGTTTGGGTACACTGTACGGTTATGAATGGAGGTTTTGGAACGAAAATTAAACACTTAATTTACATAATAGATTTCATATATTCTGTTACAGTATTAAACAATCCCTTCAGCTGTTCAAGAGCGTCTGCCGTCTCAGGCCAGTCTTGCTTCTCTGCCGCCCGTATAACGGCCTGACCGGTCAACCGTGCGGAAGACAGCTGCTGGTCGGCCTGCGATTTTTCCTTATCTTCGGCTTCTTGCCTAGCTTGAAGACTGTATTCTAGAAGGTTTTGCGCGAGGTCGATGACCTTTTTGCAGGTTTCTGGACTGTTAGTCCAGCTCCCACTCTGCAATAAAAAAAAGCATGTTGTAAATTAGAACAGATTGAATCGGTAACTGTCTGTTGTTTGTTTAGAAATACTTTTCATTTGAACTGCAACCATTTCTGACAAGTATACAAAGTTCTTTTTGTACAAATAAAAATAAATCACATTAGGTACCTCTATGTACATATTATTAGTGGAATCTATACCCTTACTTAACCCTTGGACAGCCACAGACGTCAAAAGACGCGCGCGGAACATCCCAATATATCAACATGGAGATTGTATTCCTT
Source organism: Cydia pomonella (assembly GCF_033807575.1). NCBI lineage: Eukaryota > Metazoa > Arthropoda > Insecta > Lepidoptera > Tortricidae > Cydia > Cydia pomonella. The sequence continues at coordinate 18,986,925 of NC_084711.1, forward strand.
ACCTCTACCTTCCATATTTCAACTTATTTTAATAACGGTTATGTGACCTATGTTTCATCACATGTCACAAAATACACAAAACTGACCTGTGTGTAACCTCTATAGGCCTTCAGCAACCTTTGTGCTTGCAGCAGCCGGGTGGGGCTCAGGTCGGCGTACAGCTGCCAGATTTCTGGTTTGTTCTGGTGTATTGAAGTTATGCGCCCGAATAACTCTAGTATCCGTTTTCTCAACCTAAAATTAGTAATTTATACAGGATGGACAAATAAGAGGTATACACTTTGTTCTTATTAAGTATATTAAGTGCAAAGATATTAAATATTTTTTCATGAATATGTTATTCAGGGCTGGCAATTATATACGGAAGGTAATTTCTGCCAAATGTCTACCTCTAGCAGCAAGCAATTGACTTTCAAATGTTTCTATTGTTTAAAACACGTCATTTGCTTGATTAATTTCGTGAATAGTGACAGTGATTGGTACCCACTTTCCCCAAATTTTGCAGCTCCTGACTTATTTCTGTGGGGCTATCTAAAATTACGTGTCTATGTTAACAAGCTGATGAAAATGAAACAGTTAAAACCAACCATCCGACACTAATTTACTAAGATAACGCCGAAAATCTGCGAAAATATGCTGAAAATTGCGATGATAAGGGTTCACATTAGTCTGCTGTTACAGGTAGACAAATGTCAAACATTATGTTCCGCATGTATTTGCCAAACCTGAATAATATATTTTTAAAACAATAGGGAGCGTGCATGAACTGTAGGAGGCAGCACAGGAGCTGTCAGATTTTTGGCGCGAAGCGTAAATGTGATGTTTATTGTTCCGATGTAGCCCACAAGATGGCAGAACCTACTATGCACAAGAAAACACTTGACGTGTAAATGTGCCTGTTTATGGTTCCGATTCAGACCACAAGATGGCAGACCCTCCAACGCGCACGGTCCCTATACTTATTAATCTCTGAACTTATAATATATCTTGGTTGGTTTCGTAGAAAAAGTCATTATGATCAACATATTCAGCTCGCAAAGTATGGGGTACAAAATCACCCTGTAGGTATAATTTAATTTTCCAATATGAAAGTAATAATATCTCTTTTACCTAGCACTACTATTTCCATCGGCATCATCTTTATCCTGTACAACCGCCCGCACAAGTAGCGCCAGCACTTCAGTGTCTTCGAACTTGTGCTGCAGGTCCAGCATACGGTGGGCGCCGCGGATCACGTCCTCGAAGTGCCCAGTATCCATGGATACTATTATCACGTTCTCCCATAACTGCAACAATACGATATTATACAACTACAATTTGCACTAAGCTATTCTTAAAAAAGGTAGTCTTTACTTTAAAGATGTGTGTACCTTTTAAGGCAAGGGTATAATCCTCATTATCCTCACCACACACTCCGCACATTTTTTTTTTTAATACTACGTCGGTGGCAAACAAGCATACGATGGTAAGCATATGATGGTAAGCAGTCTCCGTAGCCTATGTACGCCTGCAACTCCAGAGACACCACACCACACATTACACCAGGGAGCCTACCGCGACCCACGTTCGACGTGTTGCCTCCCTGTCTCTGTTACATACAAATTTACAAGTGCGGTGGATTTTAAGAGGACAGTCAATAATAAAAAATAATTTCATAATTACAGGTTTAGGCAGGCATACGATAGAGTCCCCCGTAAGGTTCTGTGGTGGGCTATGAGAGAAAAAGGAATGCCAGAGAAGTATGTGCGGCTTATTCAGTCCATGTATGATAGAGCCAGTACTCACGTCAGGTCTGAAGCTGGAGTAACCGACAAGTTCAATGTGGCGGTAGGTTTACACCAGGGGTCAGCTTTAAGTCCGTATTTGTTCCTCCTGGTTATGGATGCTCTGACATCGAACATACAGGAGGAAGCACCCTGGTGTATGCTGTTTGCTGACGACATTGTTCTTGTCGGAGAAAATGCACTTGAGGTCCAGAGCAGACTGGGAAAATGGCAAGAAAAGCTGGAAAGTGTGGGACTGAAAATAAGCAGAACCAAAACGGAGCATATGTTCTGCGATTTCGGTGGTCTATCCAGTTTTTCCCATATTGCCTTAGACGGTGTATCCCTACCAGTCTGCTCCGATTTCCGGTACCTTGGGTCATTGATCCAAAGTGACGGCAACATCGACCGTGACGTGAAAAATAGAATAAATGCGGGATGGATGAAATGGCGACAGGTCTCTGGAACAACTTGCGATCCACGAATGCCCCTTAAACTTAAGGGGAAAATCTACAGGACGATCGTGAGACCTGTTGTAATGTATGGATCAGAATGCTGGGCGACGAAAGTGACGGATGAAAGAAGAGTGCACGCAGCGGAAATGAGAATGTTGAGATGGATGTGTGGAGTGACGAGAAAGGATCGAATTAAGAATGAGTATATAAGGGGAAGTTTGAAAGTAGCACCGGTAGCGGAGAAGATAAGGAGTGGTAGGTTAGCGTGGTATGGGCATTTAATGAGGAGGGATGAATGCCATATAGGAAAAAGAATGTTAGGAATGAATGTTGATGGACGGAGAGCGGATGGTAGACCCAAAAAACGATGGATGGATTGTGTGAAAGAGGATATGAGAAAGAAAGGAGTGAGTGCTGAGGTGACGAAAGATAGAGGAGAATGGAAGAGAAGAACATGTTGTGCCGACCCCACATAACGTGGGATAAGGGCAGGAGGAAGAAGAAGACAGGTTTAGGCAGCAGTCCACTAGATTTTGCTATATTTAAATATACCTTCCAGTTATCATAGTTGAACCGCAGAGCCTCTATCAGCGCCTTGTATGCGTTGTTCTTGTTCCCCCGCTTGGCGTACAATTTGGAGAGATTATTGAGATTATTGAGATGAAGAATAATTTAGGAACTTACCTTCCAGTTATCATAGTTGAACCTCAGCGCCTCCATCAACGCCCTGTACGCCCTGTTCTTATCCCCCTGATTGACGTACACTTTATCGAGATTGTTCCACGAGTGTGACTGCGTAACAATCTACTGAGGACTTGGCTCAAACTTATGGAACATACCTTCCAGTTATCATAGTTGAACCTCAGCGCCTCCATCAACGCCCTGTACGCTCTGTTCTTATCCCCCTGCTTGACGTACACTTTGGCGAGATTGTTCCACGCCTCGAAGGTGTTGGGCTGTAAGTACGTGTAGCGGCGGTAGGCGCGCGCTGATAGCTCCCAGTTTTCCGTCTCCAGAGCTGCGAACCTAAAGTAAAAGGTAAATGAAATTGGTTTTTCAACTTTAGTAGCGTAGTTAGCGACTTTATGAGAGGTCGCAAGGGCCCGAAAAGACCTAATAAAAAAAACGCGTTAAACGCGGTAATGTCCTACATGGGAATGGGGATGCTGCGTCGTGAAATAATATTTCTGCCGAACGACGACTTAGATTATTCAACTCCAAAATACCTATCTTTCTGTTTTTAACAAGTCTGAAAATAATATAGAAAAACCGGCCAAGTGCGAGTCGGACTCGCGCACGAAGGGTTCCGTACCATTATTTATAAAAAATGGCAAACAAATATGTTTGTTGTATGGGAGCCCCCCTTAAATATTTATTTTATTCTGTTTTTAGTATTTGTTGTTATAGCGGCAACAGAAATACATAATCTGTAGAAATTTCAACTGGCTAACTATCACGGTTCATGAGATACAGCCTGGTGACAGACGGACGGACGGACAGCGGAGTCTCAGTAATAGGGTCCCGTTTGACCCTTTGGGTACGGAACCCTAAAAACGGTGGATTTCAATAAAAGTTTATTATTCAACGGATATTACCACTGTTTCCATCACTCCTCCTACTTGTATAAGGCCCTAATTCATATAATTATAACTCGCTTACCCAAGCCTCAGCCACACGCTCTCCTGAATGCTGTTGATCTCCACCGACTTCTCGAAGTGCGGGATGCACTCCTCGTACTGGTTGTGGCTGAAGAGGAAGTTCCCCCAGTGCCGCTGCGCGCGGCTGCTCTTGTGCCCCGAGAACTCCCACGCCTTCTCGAACCAGGATACGTCATCTGGCGAGAACGGCAACAATTTGACCGGTCTGGTTTAGTGGGTAGTGACCCTGCCTATGAAGCCGATGGTCGAATCCCGGTAAAGGTATTTATTTGTGTGATGAGCACGGATATTTGTTCACGAATCTTGGGTGTTTTCTATGTATGTAAGTCTTTGTCTGAGTATCCACAAAGCAAGCCTTGTTGGCTTACCGTAGGACTTAGTCAATTTATGTAAGATTGTCCCTATAATACTTATTTATTTCTTATTTTTTATTTTATAATGATAATCAATAGGTAATATTGCTCCTCGGCAAAAGGACTTCACATTTTAAGGTATTTTTATGGGGAAAATCAGAGAGAGTTTAAATATATCAAACCAGTGGTAGATGCTCAACCTTAGTCTCAATCCGGATAGGAGATTGACTGAAATTTTGACAGATTTATGCTGGTTTCGTCAATGATTTGCTTCACAGAAAAGCAACTGGTCAATTTAACATCAAATTACATTTCGTACATAAGTTCCGAGAAACATCGGCCGAACATCATCAAGTGTTGTAGATATCCAAAATTTCGTCTCAGTCGAAAATAGAGCAAAAACAAATATAAAATGCAAGACTAGATTATATAATAGAAGAACAAAGAGAATTTAAACTAGAAGTGGCCCTCTATTTCAAATTGTCTTTGATTATATGTAAAAATATATGTATACATAATATAGGACACCCGACATCTGTTATAATTTCTTTATATACAAATTAGATAAGCATATAATTCAGAGAGTTTTCCTAATTCTAACCTGTAGCATCACCCAGCAAGCAGTACAGTTTGACGGTCGGCTGGATGTCGATCTGTTGCTGAATCACCTCCGCAGCCTGCAACACAGTAATGTATAACAGACGATTTAATATAGACGTTCGCGTGCGCGCGTCAGGAACAAAACATACGCAATGCGATGAAATTAAAAACACGTTTTAAGGTTCCTACGTAATTTAGTCAGGTTATTTGTTACACATCATAAACAGTTGGGAATTAAAAAAATGTTAGACTGTGACAAGGACAAACAATAATAACGCTTTCTCTGCTATTCCTACTGAAAGTTCCATAGAAGCATCTCGTTCGGTCATCTCCACCTCCCCCATTTCATGTCTATATTATTGTACCAATATGATTTCTTATCTTCGTTTGGTGTTTGTCGATGCTCGATTCCACCTTGCCTAGACTTTTCTGAAGTAAATACAGTATTTACACTCACAGATATAAATTGATTAGTTACCTTATGCCGCAGCTGCAGCATGGTATAGCACACTATGACGTCCTCCCACAGCTGCAGCCGCCGGTACTCCTCCAGCGCCGCCTTCACGAGCCCCAGGCTGCGGTACAGGGCGGCCAGCTGCTGCCGCCACGCCCACGCCGGGCCCAGGCCTGAACCCCATAAGTACGAGAGCCTACAAACAGATGACCCATCTAAAAATGTCCGTGAGGTAAAATGAGACTTAAAAGCTACACTAGACTAGATTATTAATTGTGACTAGAATATTAATAGAGTCAAACCAAGATAAGTTGGCAGCGATTTTGATAGCCCAGACGGTGCACGGGTTATGTCAAACTTCTATTAAATTATGACTTTTACTTGACATTTGCACCGTCTGGGCCATCAAAATCGCCGCCAACTTATCTTGGTGTGAGTTTAATGATAGATAGATAAACCATTTATTCGCTTGCCACAATACACACATCTAAACAAAAAATAATACAAACAATAGCAACACCAAAATAAAAATTAAATAAAGAACAAAAAACATCAATAAAAGGTTATGTGTGCTGGGTGCGTTGCAGCAAAACAAAAGGGTTCTGGCTCAGTAATACGCTCCACTCTTTCGGGTGAAGCACTGATAATTCTGCTAGAACCCAGATCACGAACAGATTAACAATGTAATAAAGAACATATATATACATAAATAATTAGTAGCTTGCCTATAAAATAATAATAAGTGTCGTAGTATGGATTATGTAAAAGTGTGGTGCGTGTTGGTGTATAGTATTATATCAGATGTCGAGTATGAAACGGCCTACAATAATATAAAGAGTTTTTACACATACAGACTAGATTCGGTATTCTGCAACCAAGTACCCGTGCCGAATTCCTGCAATTTGTTTATTTAAAAGGTACATTTTAAAATGAGACTTAAACGATTGCTTTGTTTTAAGGCACCTTAATGGTGGAGGGATATTATTCCAGCAATTGGTTGCGAGATACCGGAAACAGCCCGTAAAAGCGACGGTTTTGTGTGTATGTGCTTCTAAAAGACAACGCCTGGTGGATCTAGTACCATGTCGTCTGTGGAATGAGGAAATGTATATTTTTGAGTATAAATATTCCGGTTTTTTGAGTATAAATATTCAACATATTTCAAATATTAATAATAGTCGACATCTAGCGTCAAGTAGCGGATTCATCAGTACTGCTGAGATGTCGCGACGAACGAAAAGTCTAATACTCAAAAAGTTTCAGCTAATATTGTAACCGGATTAACCGGAACTCTGTTTTCAACTCCGCTTATAATAAATACGTTACTTGACGTTAGATGTCGACTACGAAAATTATGAGCTATTTTGTAAGAAAACTGATGTATGGAACGAGCACTGAATACATCAATCAATCAATTTTTGTGTCAATCAAGTGTTGATGATTCTGCCAATGTCGAGGTTGAATAAGACACGGCTAGTATATACTTATTTCTCTATGTCGATGTATTACAAATTGGCCGTACCAATTGGCATGTGGATCATAAATAATATAATTGTTATATGTTTATCCAAGCAAATAATAAAGATAATTTCGTTATAATTTTTGTTATCACACAAGATACAGGCTTCGCAAGTTGAGGTCATATCAAATATATTACCTAGTAGTGGGCGCCACTTCTTTTTTCTCATTAACAATGGTCTCGCACTGCAGCATGGCCCGCTCCACGCTCCGCTTGTGGCCCGCCTCGAGCTTGCAGCGGACTAACAGGGCCGCTACTCTCGTAGCCCACGGGCCACTCTTTTGTGATAGTATGGCTTCTATGTAGGGTGACAGTTCTTCGTGCATTAGGTCGTCTTTGGGTTGCGATTTTTGGAGATATTGGCTGGAAAGTGAGAAAATTTACAGGATACAGTAATTGTACATTATATAGTTCGTGTCACACACGATGACGCGCAGATTTGTCAAATCTAACCTTTAATAACATGATATTACGAGTCAAGCCATGCGTCTTCGTGAATGACACGGACTATACTGATGATAAATTGTATACATATATAAACCCCATTCTTTTGAGTTTTTTTCAATAAATGTGTCGTTTTCAAGCAAAAGGTACCACGTTATACATATACATAGGTTATTCAGTATAATGATAAAAGGAAATTTCATCCTTATGGTAAGCAACAAAGTGGTACCTTTTTATTGATAATGTTACAACTCAAGTTATGACTAGAACCACAGGGTTAAAGTAAGCTATCACTCCATAGATCAGTTTAATTACTTTTACTTATCAATAATAAGATGTATGAAGAGGTATATAGTAAAATGTATTATTAATAATAATAAGTTTCAACTCACTAAAAACTTCACATTTATTAAGCTTAAACAGTTATAAGTAAGAGTATTAATTGAAAGATTTATATAACCCTGTCGGTTATAAATTAGAATAAAATTTACCAGTAACGGTGACAAAATACTCTTGTTAAATCCAAGTTTCTGCCCTTGAAAGCAGAACTCAAATCTACTAAAGACATATTTTACCGCAAGTCACTAAGGAAAGTTTTAAGAAGACTAAATCTAAATCTTAATGCGTCCAATTTGGTCTACCAAGACCTATTGGGTCTTAGAATACAGTTGCCCAAAATTATTTGGGTTTTTCAATGCCAACAGCAAAGAGAATTTGAAATAGAGGTGTATTGTCAAAGAAAACTTTGTAGCCACGTAAATTTACTGTCATCTTTCGTCACATGATTAAAACTTTTAGAACACCTTTTTTTTTTTACTGATATGTGTCATAGAGAAATAAGAAGTAATAGAGTGCTCACTCCATACATCAGCTTTGGCACCAAAATGCTTATTATTTTCCATGCTAGATGTCGACTGCGAAAATAATAAGCATTTTGGTACCAAAACTGATGTATGGAGTGAGCACTCTATTACTTCTTATTTCTCTATGTATGTGTTTAATTTGTTAAATATCAAAAAGTGGCGCCATCTTAACGGCCACTACCTAAAGGTTATGGCGCCATCGCAAGAAACGATCCCGCCATACCTTTGGCCTTTGATCTATTAGATGGCGCCACTTTTTGATATTTAACAAATTTAACACATATCAGTGAAAAAATAACTTTAACAATCCACCTCTATTTCAAATTCTCTTTAGAACCAACTAACTAACAGTAGTGTTGATACCAGATTAAACATAGTTCAGCCAGTGGCGAATTTCCAGTGTTGGCCGGCAAGACCCGGCCCTTGGCCCGGGCCTACTAGGCCTTAGAACAAACCTGCTCCTGGTAACCAGCCTTTTAACCTTTTGTTTGACATGGTACAAGCTCACGCTTGAGCTTGCATGATAAATAAAACTTACACAGTGAGCATGCACAGCATCTGCTCCAAACTTGGTAGCTCCGCCTGCCTGATCTCCTCCAGGTACTGGATCTTGTTGAGTCGCACATCATCTTGTAATTCGACATCAGGAGGTAGCTCCGCTTCGCCATGGCTCTCCTCGGCCGATGGTCTCAGCACATTAGAGTCTAAGGCACTGGTCAATGCTAGCTGAGGCAGAGTGTTTTGCTGCCACTTTGTTCTCTTTCCGAGGATCCCTGTAATAAAGTAGATAGGTACGGGTCATACTCGTGAACGGGTGCTGTTTGTGGAGACTAGTCTGTTTAAGTTAACTTGGGCTATTATTATATATTATATTTTACAGTGAAGCTTCATGAATGTTTTAATTATACAGGTTTTTGACTCTTGGAGACCCTATACATTTCTATAAACTATATAATCTTTTAATTTAAGACACTTAAAGACATTTACACCTCTAAATAATTCTAGATAATTTTTTTCTATCTGTTTGTTTTTAGGGTTCCTACCCAAAGGGCAAATGGGACCCTATTACTGAGACTTCACTGTCCGTCCGTCCGTCCGTCTGTCACCAGGCTGTATCTCATGAACCGTGATAGTTAGCCAGTTGAATTTCTACAGATTATGTATTTCTGTTGCCGCTATAACTACAAATACTAAAAACAGAAAAAAAAATATTTAAGGGGGCTCCCATACAACAAACATATTTTTTTGCCGTTTTTTATAAGTAATGGTACGGAACCCTTCGTGTGCGAGTCGATTCGTACTTGGCCGGTTTTTTTATATATTATTAAGTCCTATAATATTTATTTATTTATTTATTTATTTATAGTTTTTTTTTGTAACTCAACATCAAGAGACATTATACATCTCTAAGTAATAATAATACTTTAGTTTAGTCAGTTGTATTTTATAATTGTTTTGCTTGTATGTAAATTCCACTTGCCCCTTGTGACCTATTTTAAATGTTAAACTTAAATCAATTAAATCAATAAAAAAAAAGGAACATAACAGCAACATTTCATTATTATTATTATGACCCTATCCATGAAGTTTATAACTAAAATCCTATATAACTGTTGGAATGGACAGGTATATAACAGGTTAAGCAGGCTTTAAGAGAGTAAATCAATATAATAACTACCTGTTAGCTCTAATTTCAATCCAGCCAGCTCTCTCGCCTTAATCAAATGCTCCTCAACCTTCTGCACCCGTCCATACACAAGGTACGCCTGAGCAATCTCCGCGTGCAGTAACACAGCCAGCCTCTTGTTGTCCAACATGTTGGCCTCGTTGGACAGCTTGGCCATCAGCAGCTCCAGCTCTGTGTAGATGGTGGCACTGTTGTCTTCCAGGGCTTTCTGGTGGATAACTATGCTTCGGAAATACCACCATAGATGAACCTGAAAATTGTGAGCAATAATCATAATCATGTTAGTAAAAATATGTGAGTTAGGTATGCATTTACAGGGGGCTCAAATAATGTAAACCTATTATTTACTCTATATTATTGTGAATAATTTTAACAACAGTGATTTATTATTATTATTATTATTATTTAATAAGCAGGCAGGCAGTTTGACAACTGATATGACCTGTATCCAATATTCATAAAGATAGTTATCATGAAAATATATTTTGTTTTAGTTAAATCACTGTAGTTTAAATGTTTTATATAAGAAATATCATTAGTTGCTTCAAATTAACTTTTGCATTAAGTGACAGACTGAGAGGACTTTCTCTGAAGCTAACACGGACACAGAGTAGTAGCAACCCTAGACAACACCTGTCTAACCACATATTGAAAGTGTGGAACAGGTTACCCAAATCTGTAATCAGTGCATCCTCAGTGAACTCTTTTAAAAACAGGCTCAACAACATTTTATAAATGGACAAAACACAAATGCAGAACTTTGATGTGCACAAATCAGCTATAAGCTGCCTGTGCATTTATAAATACTAATAAATAAAATTTAACTTACCAAATTCTGTTGAACGGCACTAAGAGCATTAAATATTTGCAGTGAAAAATATAATAATTCTGGATGAGCTATGTTCACATACACAGGCTCAGAATCCCGTTGCAATTGTACAGCAGCGTCTATATTTGTAGGCCACTCCTGCCCGAAATATTCTTGCAGATTCAGTTTCTCAGGGTGAGTATTCCAATTTTGCTCACAGAAAGTCAAGAATGAGCTTATAGCAGTGTAAAGTATGACGTCTAAAGAAGAGCCACTGTCGAGATATGTAGTGAGAACAGCTCTGAGTTGTTCATTGTCTAATCCTGTTGCCAGTAGCTCTTTACATATGTCAAGATTGTTTATTTGCCATTTACCTGACCATAATTTACTGATGTGCTCATGTTCTGAAATATAAAAAAATATTGTTGAAGTTCTTCCACGGAAATAATTATAGTAATGAAATAATAGAATAATCCTAAATAATAAAAAAGTAAACATTACCTGAGTCGTGAAGTTTTTCGTCAAAGTTACACAAGTACAAAACGTTAATCTCAGTAAACATTTTCTCTAACTGTTCGGTTACTTAAATCTCTATTAAATTATATTATTCATAAATAAGCGATATAAAGTAAATGTAGGTTATAACATTTAAAACATTTTCAACATGTATTCCATTTAATATAACCTAAAAATTCAAGATAACTGTTTGACACTGACGTTGACAATATCCTTTCGTTCAGAAACACACGGGTGTCTAGCCGCATGCGCTACGACAACGAAACGCTTTGCGTCTCTCTATCACTTTTCCATACTAGTGCGACAGTGACAATTGCGTTACGGTTGCTACGGAGCGTAAACGATTGACATGTTGGCTACACGCCAAGGTCCTGAAACCAAGACCAAGGTCGAGGTTGGCGAAACCTTTGCGTGTGGCGCATTTAACCCAACATTGGCGCGGGCTACATGTGTGATGCTGAGCATGCTCAAACTACATGCACTAGTTGCTCGCGTGTGCTTGTATACTATATATAAATGTATACAAAAACTAACTTGGGCTACTTGCGCAAGAAGTATGGAGAGGCACTTGGACGAGTAAACCAGTATCTTCCAAGGAGAGGCAGGTGTTTCAACTTTCAACGCCAGCTGTATCCGGACCATCCGGACAGCGTTTTATTGTCTGTTTTTTGTTTTGGTCTCACGTTAAGTTTTTTTTTTTCTATTATGGCAAGTCTAGTCGCCATCCAATGAAATCCATGCAAGTTGCGGGGGTGGTTAACTGACGGAGACGGGAGAAATGTATTTTGGAGGTTATGATTGATATAATGTAATTTTTATAAATATAATAAGATTCAAACAAAATGGGTTATACCGTTAAGATGGAATCAGTGTTAATAGCAATAATTACAGTGTTGTGTGCTACATTAGTTTTAAATTTAATATACAAACTCAGGTAAATCACTTTGAGGTTACGTAGTCCCGCTTTCCCGCCTGATCTAACAATATTGTCTTGAAAATCTTTTCTTTTTGTATTCAGATTAGCGCTCCCATGGCGCGTCAACTGTTGGTTTTGTAATCAAAACTTTTGGATGAAGTTTATTGTTAGAAACAGCTGGATTTGTCCAAGTTGTGAGCAGTACAACGGCTTCACTAAGGTGAGGTTATTTTTATATTTCAATACCACTACCCAAATAAATATTCGAGATTTAAATGCTAATACGTTATAATGTTATTGTTTTTAGGATGGCGACTACAACAAACCGGTTACTGGCGTATTAAATGACTCTGCCATTAAATCACCCAAAGTCTTCCAAAGAAGTCCCCCAAAAAATGGATTGTGTAAAATGTGTAACGTAAACCAGCAACTAAAGGTCGCGCAGCTCGCCAACTTCGTTCCCATGCATGAGAGCAACTTCGACAATGAAATTGAAAATTACAAGTAAGAAAATGATTTCATATTTGTAATCTGAACTGCCCTAAAAAAATATCTCATATGTTGTCAACCTGAATCACTTTGACTAAGTCTGTTTACGAATTTGATTGGCTGATAACACACTTCATAGTACAATCAAAATTATTTATTACGTAAGTGTTAAGTGATAACAATTTGGTTAATTAGATATAATGAAATGCTCTGGAGTTAAAAAGTACTTGAAAGCCCAGTAAACTATTATTTTTTGAAAAAAAAAAAAATTTTGCAAGTCTGTTTTTTTTTACAAAATCCATTTATTTTCAGGATGCAACTTGAAAAAGCATACAAACTATGTAGCCCTTGCAGAAAAGTTCTACAAAAGAAACTGCATAAAGAGAAAGAAGTATTATTAGGTTCAAAAGTAAAAGAAACCAGGAGCCTAGACAAAAAGAAACAAAAGAATGAGCAGAAGAGCTCATTATTGAAGAACTTCATAAACAGAACCTCCATACTCATTGCTGTAGTTCTTGTGGTTCTAGTATCAATTGAAAGCTACAATAACACCAATGAATTACCAAGTACATTAATGAATTTAAAGAACATACTAACTGGACTTCTGGATAGATTGATGACCATATTTAAAATGAAACTCTTTTTGACATTCCCTACTTTAGAAAATTATTCATTTGACTTTACTAATACTGAGATACATAAGATGTTGAAACTTAAATTAAATGTGATTAATATAGGATCATTGGACCATTTTAATGAAATGACCCAGAAGGCACTAGGAGGCCTCGTGTGTTTGGTACAGATATTGGGGCATGTTTGTAATGCGAATAAACTGAAGGATACAGTTTTGATCGATATACTCTGGTCAGTTTTTGTTGTGATGTCTGTAGCTGATAAATATGTGACCATGGAACCAATTTACAACAGTTTAGTTAAGGTTGGTATAGTAATAATATTGTGTTATATTTGTTACTAACAACTAAAGGTCCAACCCCACTGCTGCTTAAAAAATGGTGATGTTATGGGATCACAGTGACATATTGTAAACTTACCGATTGTATGGCATGCTACACACCACTGCTGACTGTGTGAACCACTGATGGTTTGGAATTGCAGTGACCCGCCGTAAATCTCACGATTTTAACGCATATCACTGCGATTCTGCACTGTCACCGTTATTTAAGCAGCTTTTTCAAGCAGCAGTATGGTCGGACCTTAATGCTGTTTTCTAACCTTTAATACAAACAAGCGGGTATCTAAAAATATATATCTTTCATGTATTTGCGTGAGCATAGTTCCGGTTTTTTCCAGTTCTATAAAACCATTTTGAATAAGCTATTTTTTAAACAATTGATTTTGAGCAAGTTATGTAAAAAAAATCTTTTCACTGGAATGTAAATGAATAATTTATTTCTCTTGTTTCAGTTGACAAGTCTATTTGCAGTATTGCTAGTTTATAAGAATATGGATAAAACTACACCTACACAAAAGCCTGTAAAGATTCATACCTCTCCACGGATAAAAAATCTAAGAAACGGAACACATACCTCATTCCTGGATGAAGATAATGATATTATGTTGGAGACAGATGATGATGTGTCACTCAGCAAGTTTGGATTGCACAATTTCACTGATTCTTCCACAGAAACCATCAGTCCCCTAAATTCTAGCATGCTCAATGGTAGATGCTTCACTCCAAAGAAAAATGACAGCATTTGGAGCAAATCCAGACTCAATTCCACATTCTGCGTAAATAGCGTTATGAGCAAAAGTCCAAGTTCCGTCTCAGATACTTTATTTACTAAACCTTCTTTCCATAACTTTCAAAATATGAAAGACGACTCTGATTCTGATTTAGACGAAAGTATAAGCTCCTTGTGTATTAGTAGTCCGAAAAAATCGACTCAAAAGAGCAATTCAATTTTTGCTCTTCGCAAGTTCACTGCCACTCCTAGCTTTCTCGCTCCGGCGCCGTTGAATCGTTCCAGACCTTTGATATCTCCTAGTAAACTTGGGCATAGTACGTCATGGGTCGCAGGAGGGTATTGGGGATCGGAAGGCGAGAGGCCCATCTTCAGCGTAAATGGGAGTCGCTCGTCAAGTCAGAGCTCGGGGTTTGAATCGCAGGCGTCGAGCGCGAATCAGCGCATCACATCGCAGCCGCCGTCGCGCGAGGAATCTATCTGCGGAGATCCTGCGGCGTCGCTGCTCGAGCGCTTCCAGAATTGTAACACAGGAGGCTACTCTAATTACCAGTCCCCGGCTAGCTTCACGCGCGTGAGCTCCCCAGTGTTCCCGCAGATGCAGTACAATGGGCACGTGCATATTCCACAAGCTAGGTTCGCGCCGCAGCCCGCGCCCTCCAGCGTGTTCTCGCAGGCCTCCCAGGCCTCGCCGCAGTACCCGCACGGCCTGCTCAAGCCCGGCGGGTCCGGACTGATCAACCTCGCTCAGCTAAGCTCGCTTAGCACTAGATAATCTCACTAGTCAGACATTTTGACTCTTTTCAAAGCTCTTGACTCATACGTATATTTTTCTTTTATTCTTTGATTATTTTTTTCTAGTATGGTAAACTGCCATTATGATAAGCGGACTCGTTAAGTTAATGTTAGTGTTAAGCGGTTGTAAGGTTTGAGACTAAACCCTAGTGTTATGTTGCTGATCTCGTGTTTGGTGCCAGTGGTGGCTGATTGTGAAAGCA
This sequence comes from Cydia pomonella, assembly GCF_033807575.1. Taxonomy (NCBI): domain Eukaryota; kingdom Metazoa; phylum Arthropoda; class Insecta; order Lepidoptera; family Tortricidae; genus Cydia; species Cydia pomonella. The sequence continues at coordinate 19,002,151 of NC_084711.1, forward strand.
TGAAGAATTATTCTATTGTTACTAAATAATATGAGGACGTCACTGTCCTCATCTTGAACAAAATGTGATATTTTAAAAGACTAGTAATTTTCTAAGATGAGAAAGAAATGATTCTTGATGTTATCATTGTTTTTTTTGTTTTGGTTTAGCCAATGGTTTTGTCATTGAAAATCGGAAACCTTTTGTAAAGTTCCTGCAATAAAAACATGTTGTAAAATATCGTTCTTTTTCTTTCAATATATTAGGAATTAAGTCGGAAAGTAGACAGCGATGGCTATGTGCGCGACTTGGAGTACTTGGACGCCAGCCATATGCGGCGTCGGTTATGGGCCATATTAGACTTATGGACTGTATACATTGTCATCGCTTTTCCTAATATTACAAATTTCGCAGTAAGGTGATCAAACGTCTACTGCGGCGCACGCCTCACATAAATCGGTGCGCCTCACACAGACACGTATACCTATCTATGCGATTAGCATGAATTTATTTTGCATAGGTAGGTTCCTAACTTAGGCGAATTGCTCATTAGCAATACAGCCGTGCGCCGTAGTGGGCTCGTAATTCGGTTCTCGGCCTACCACGAAAATCGAAGTTCGTCAATTGCGTCCATAATTTGGTCCTAGTGAGAGTAAAAGAGAAAGATCCCCGCAATTGCGAATTTCGGTATTCGCGGTAGGCCCCCTGATGTCACAAGTCAGGTCAATGGCAAAAATGTATATTCCAAGATATGGCCATGCAGAATTCAAGACTTACGAATTCCTGGCCTTCCGCTCACACCTCTGTAGGTACTGATGAGGCCGCGGTGGTAAATAGGAGTCATCGTACAGCGAGGACGCGTAATCAGATACATCAGTGCAGGCCCACTCATGCTCTTTGAACCTTTTTAGACCCCATTCGGTTTTGTTACCCTGGTAAACAGAAATACAAAGTACGTAAGAATTATGTAGCGCTATAGTTCGTGTCATCTACGATGACGCGCGGATTTGTCAAATCTAACCTTTAATAAAATGACAATACGAGTCAAGGCTCGCGTCGTCGTGAATGACACGATCTATAACAGTTTAAGCAACTCTACGCTGCTAAGGGCGGGCGTATATAGGTATGTACATCAGTCATGTTTCGCAAATAGGACTGATGTCAAAGGGATTCATATGCGTTATACGACGCCTATAGTGCCGATCTAGTACAAATTTCCTAGGTGCAAATTGGACAGCTAACGTAGATGGCACTGCACTGCGTTTTGCGTTAATTATCAGTTTCCAATTTCTTGATGAGCAAACTTACCGCACGTGGTAGGGGACCATCTTCATCAACTGCCAAAACCTACAAAATATTGCACTACTCGTCAGGTACCTACTTACCTATTCCATTGGTATATCAGCAGTGGCGAAGCATCTATAGAACTCGATTTCGCAAATATTGTCTTATTCTACAATTTCTACATGACAAAACTTCATTCAGGTATTTTAAGTCGAAAAACGCTCGACATGTTTAACTCCGTAGCGAGGAGTGTCGTCAGGAGCTTGCGTTGACGGACCGGCGCAGACTGCGGGCCGCAGCCCTCCGGGCCCGATGACTCGGCGCGGGCGCCGGTGGCGGCAGGGAGGGCGAGAAACTACCTCGTTTACGGCATTTTTGACAAATAATGGGTTGCACGAAACACTACGTCATTCAATAATGGTTCGTCCACACTGTCCACCGACGTAGTACCCCAACACAGACTTAAAATACGTGAGTGACCCGTTGTAACATATTTAATTTCTCCATGCTCTAACATCGCAACCAGAACGCCATACGAAGCACTCCATTCCATATTGACTGGCTGCGGGTACCTACCGCTGCACAGGCCGCACAGAGGTTTCGGCTGGTGGTTGTACACGAGGTCGTCGTGAAGTTAGATACATCACGTTGGGTTAACTAGAACATACAAAGCACTCCATATTGTCCGGCTGCGGGTACCACTGGTGCTTGCAGCGCCGGTAGTACCGCTGCACGGGCCCGCATAGAGGCTTCGGCTGGTGGTTGTACACGAGGTCGTTGGTCGTCGTGAAGTTGCCACAGTCCTCGTGGCTGTCGTGACGGTACACTACTTCCACATTGCCCTTGGGGAAATTAGCATAACTTAATTATGTTAGACAAAAAGCTGGAGTTCTCTAACGTGCTTGGCGGTAGGTAGTTTTAAATACCTACAGGTAGTGTTTTTACTGCTCATAAGTACCTAATGAAAACGGGTGACGTGACTGTGTATTTAAAAAAAGTTTTTACCTCATATTATATTTTATTATTTGTGTCGCCTCTGGAAACAATCTACTTTGTTTCGAATAAATAGCTAAGTAGTTGGCGCAAATTAATTAAACCATGAAACTTAATTAATTTTGTATCACCTACCCGCAAACCGTTAAGTTTATTTAATCTGAACTCAGGTTGTCGGGATTCTGGTTTCAACTTTTCATAGTCGATTTCTTCTTTAGGTGGGAAGTATAAGGTGCCTTGCTTGGGACATTCTATTCTGTCTTCTACCCAGTTGCCTGGACAAAACAGTCAAATGTTACATTAAGATTACGTTACGTTTTTTTATTGGTACTGTCTAGGTACGAGTATAATAAGCTGTGAGCTCCTCTCAAGGCAGGTAGGTTTAGGTTCGTTATTTCTCTTGTGATCGACCATTTTCCAAGTGCTCTTTCTTGAAGTCAGTTTGACTAAACCCTCCCGTTACATCAGCTCAAAATTCCTTAATATATGGGCGAACTGTAATATTACTATTGAGATAGGTACTAAGTGGGATAAAGGAACCATAGCCTCTGTAACACGGCCAAGATAGCTTAAGTTCATACAAAATACAATCCGGTCCACGAAAAGGAAGCAAGGCTTGGCCGTAATCCTCTGATCACACAGGTAGGAAACCACTACCTACTGTATAAAATAATATATAGCTGTATACTTACCTAACAGAACCCCATTACTGAAGACAGGCTGTGGCCTCAGAGCTATAGCGATGGCTTCAGCTCGCGTCGGGGATTTTGGTCGAGTACTTATCATTTTAAAGTATTTTATAAGCTAAGATTTTTTTTTGCTTGAATTATTTATTGGTGTATAACAAATTAGATCTTTGGGACTAAGTAACAGAATTATCTATGAAAATAAAGGAAATTATTTTTAAGAAGCAGAAACGTCTGCGAACGATGCTATTAAGCTTAGAATAAATTTCAAATCGTGAGTTCAAGTCTCATCCAAGACAATTACATACAATTTTTCCACTTTTAAATTTATTCTAAGCTTAAAATAAAGGAAGTAAATTACGAAAAAAATGTTTTGTTTACTTTTCGTGTTTGACGTTTGTACAAATAATTGACAGCTGTCTGTTGTATAGGTATAGAGAAAATATAGGTTCTTTTCAAAGAGCATATACTTAATCATTACGTTCTTTTCAAAATATTATATAAAGGTTGTAATACAGTTTACAACAGTAGTCAGCCTTTCTAATTTCTAGTTTCCAAAAGGGTGTTAATCAACCGAGTACAGTATTTAAGGATAAAAAATGAAATATGAATTTGATTATAATTCATACATATGTAAATATATGAGGCAAAATTAGTAGAGACTAATCAGTACTAATATCAACAATAATTATTATTATATCAATGAATCAACCATAAGCAGTCAATGTAAAATGTAAATGGTAGTTATGTACATTGTATATAATAAATAGTTGACTAAATCTATGTGTAAGGGCCTTATCAGGGAACTCATTGCGCACTTGTGCCTAACTCACTGCACACTCGCACAGAACTCGCTGTGCGCTCACTTCGCTTTCAACTCGCTCACAAATCGCAAGTATGAACCTATGTGAGGGCATATACTTAACAGGTCAAACAGAACATGGGTTTTCAACATATATTTACTTCTTCAGTCTTAAAATATACTTATATTAATAAAAAAAATCCTTAAGATAACAATATCATTCAGTTTCCATGTTCATTTGCAGGTTGGGGTCTGGCAGGGCTCGGAGCAAGGCATTCAGCTGGCTCTCAAGGGGGCCCGCCTGGCTCACAATCCTCTTCATGTTATTTGCTATTAGCAGCAAATCTTGGTTTATTGACTCCATTCCCTGTACACCACAAAAAATAATAGTAAGTATTTCATTAGCTTAATTATATATTTTGAACATAGGAACTTTTGAGTGTAAGTATGCTTTAAAAATTGTTTTTCAGAATGTTTTGAAATGTATCTGTATTTCCATACGTTTTACAAAATGCTTCAATAAAAAAAACTTTGTTATTGTTAAAATGCAGGGTGCATTATTATTTTGATGCTTACGCCCATTCAGTGGGTTATGAAAAAATCAGTGTTTTCCCATGATTGAGAATACAAAAAGCAATGGTATTCCGAAGAAACCATCGTTTCAAACAGACCTAAGATTCCCAAGAAGTTACTCACCTGAATAGCAGACAAATACATTTGAGAGATGGTCCGGTCATTACAAGTTATAAACCCGCTAACGTTCGATTCACAGTCTGATGCCATGGAGGTCATTGTTTTTATTTAAATGTTAATTATTTGATAAAAATAACAAACCACTTTCGTGAATGGTGATGCCAGTAAAATAATAAAATTTGAATTGACTGTGACAGTTGTGACATTGACATCTTTGAAGCGTTTTTTACAGATGTTAATCACTGTTAATAAAAAAATGAAATTCTAAATACGCTTTCGACAAATGTTAAGTCTGATTAATTATAATAAAAGCAATTGCAATATTAAAAAAAAACTTATACAGTGATTTAAAGGAAGTTCGAAATAATGCAAATAAAAAACCATTAAAAAACAATGAAAAAACAAATTCACCTCTAGGTGACATTGACATTACTCAAACGTTCGGAAATCGGCTGACAGTTCAATTAAAAATCAAGTACAAATAATACAAATAAGTACAAATTAAGGAATATGTGTTTCTTATACAGAAACAGAAATACGCGTCCTAAAAAGGGTAATGCAGTCTGATTCTAGCATTCTCTAGCTAGAATTAGAACTTATATTACAATAATTATTACGCTGTTTTATTTGAAACTGTTAGAAAACTAGATATGCTACATTACTAAAAATTAAAATGATCTTCCTTTTACATATCAGTAAATAAAACAAGGAAGAAAAAAGAGACAAATAATAGCTGGCATATGTGCTAGTCTTACAGCCTTCTTTTCGGCGAGTATGGTTTTTGAACGATTCGCTCAATGTCAATGTCATTCACCTGCAATAAGAAGAAGTATGGATTTTGGCGAAAAATTTATTACAGTTTACAGCGACGAAATTTTGTTAATCGTGATTTCTGTGTGAAAGTTTAAGAATTAGTATTGTATACAGTGTTCCTTCTATAGTAATATAGTGTTTGTTGACGTATGTCGGGTGTTCCCATTCCTACCCTATCATTTTATCCCGTACTACTGAAATTATTGATTAATATTTTTCTGTATTATTTACTTCGACATAATTACCTTAAAAAGAATTATTACGAATATTTCGTACTGGTAAGGTGAATACTCATTTACGTAATGATTATAAGAAGTAATAGTAGTAAGTGTGTATACACATAAGTTGTTTATTCCATGAATAACTGTAGATCAAATAATATTTTAGACCAGATACAACACAATTTTTTAAGTAATATACGTACCGGTTTCGTCCTAAGATCACTATCTATTAACACTAATTGTATTTTTTCGTAATGATTATAAGAAGTAATAGTAGTAAGTGTTTATACACATAAGTTGTTTATTCCATGAATAACTAGAGATCAAATAATATTTTAGACCAGATACAACACAATTTTTTAAGGAATTTTCCACACCATTTTCGTCCTAAGATCACTATCTATTAATACAAATTAATAGTAAAATAACTAATGGAAACAGTTAACTTTTTATGGTGGTATGAATTTATTAAAATGCAAATTTATTATCTCCCTATATACTTGTTATATTAGCAAAATAATATTCTGGATATTTATGGATTTGTTTTGATGTTTTAAAAGTGGTAAATTTACCTTTAGCTAATGACAAATATTATAAAAATGATTAACCAGATTTGTTGATACTTATATTATAATTTTTTTTCCTCATTACTTTTTTGGTTCACTTTTTACTTTTAGGTCTACTTTAAACTTTTGTACCATATGGCTGTTTCCATGACATTAAAATAAGTTTTCTTTGGATAAATTTTTTTTTTATGATCAAAATTAAAATAATCAATGGTGTCAAAGTCAAAATTGTATTTTTTTTAGGGTTGAAGTGAATTAATTTGTAATTCAGAAACCATGGCACATTCTAATATTTCAAAATTTTACTACAATTGCTTCCTGTAAAAATGTTGTTCACAGATTGATTTCTATCTTAAATTTCTAATTTATTCTGAATCATAATTTTATTTCCTTTATGATATTCTTCATATGTATGATCAAGGAATCTGATTTCTGTGCCACATAGTACCTTGTCACAGTGACAATAATATTTGTACCCGCTAGGGCAGCTGCTAAGCTGTCATATTGTATTTTGCGAACAAGATAAGAAGTGAGACTAAATTAAATTCCTTGATAGTACCTAGAGTCAGACCAAGATTAGTTGGCAGCGAATGTGACAGCCTAGACAGTGTATGAGTTATTTTAAACATCAAACTATGGCTGGGCTATCAAAATTGCTGCCAACTTAGCTTAATCTGACTCCAGTTATCTGCTGACATTTGAATTTTCAAAAATATTATAGCAAATCAAATAATAGGGGAACTCTTAATTAAAATTACATTATGCTAATTTCATGTAGTGTAGGAATTAGGTTTCATTTAGTGTAGGACCTAAATAAACTATTTGTATATTTTTTTATGTTTGAGTATATATTTATTTTAAATCTTTAATATAACGCAAATTAATACGAGGTTATACACTAGGTAGACATTAAAGATTACTTCATACACCATGTATTCTTCCTTCTGATTTGCCCCATTAGTTGGTTAGTTGGTCACTGCACAATGTGGAGATGAGTAGGGTTGATTGAATAAGCCGGCAGTGCGACGCCGTAGGCGCCGGTCGGGCTGGCGTCGCGACGTCGCGGCCCACCCGCCCCTAGCTTCCTCTCACCCTCACCCCCACACCCAACCATAACACACTTACAGGCATTCGCTTCTGTAAACTTGTTACGGCCAGTTATCTCTGCCTATAATCCTTTTATCCTGCAGTGCACATAATGGCATAGACGATGTGTACATAATACGCGACTTAGAGACATGTCAGAAAATGACGCTTGTGCAAGTGATCAAAATACAGAGGAAAACAGTTCTGAAGTGAATGATGTCGAGAAATGCGTTAAAGAAGATACCGAAAAGGACAGTGAAAAATCGGACAGTGTCAAAAACGTGTCAAAGGATGAAACGGCGACGGAAGATAAAGTTTCAGAACAAAAAGGGACTCTGGAATGGGAACTGGACGGTTTCAAGTGTAAAGTGAAATGGAACTTTCCGGAAGGGACGACGACGCCGAAGGACTACATCGCCTTGTGCTATGCAGGTGAGATTGATCGGCAAAACGTGATAGGATTGTGTTGGCATGGTTCCAAATCACTGGCTAGACGATAGGCGTAATAGCTGTCCAGACGTATACAACAAAGGATAGGCTAGACTATTAGCATATCTCTGCAACCGGCTGCCGCAATATTGACGATAGGCTTTGTTATCTAACATAGATCTAGATTGCCAGTATCTCGGGGTGTCTTTTATCGGAATTGGAACCTCTAAGGGCCAGCTGGACCAACCAAAGTTAACAGACTGATCAACGTCACGAAGCAGAGATCTATGAAACTTCCCATACAATAAAATTTTACGAACACTTTAACGATGACAGACGACTTGGTGCAACCGACCCTCAGTCAGTTAATGTAGAGCCTGGGTAGGCACTAAATCTACCACACATTAAAACCTATTTGACCTCTTTCAAAACGATTTCACGAACAGTTATACATATACATATATAATAGGTATGTAATTAATTAAAATAAAAACCAGAAATTTGCGCGTACGATTCGAAAAATAAATATAAAAATGTTATTGTTAATATGCTTGCTAATACCCTTTTCTTAAGGAGGGTATTTTTTCGGACGTAAAAAATAGGTAGTCTGTTCGGAAAGAGAAGAGTCGTGGAATGTATTGGGCCCCATAGTACATCCCACGACTCTTCTCTTTCCGCATAAGCACTATGTAATTAATTAAAAAATAAAAACAGGAAAATTGCGTGTACGATTTGAAAAAGAAACACATTTTTTATCTTTTAATATGTTTACTAATTCCCTTTTATTAAGGAGAGTATTTTTTCGGTTGTAACTCAAAAATGGAGCAATCCTCCGCACATCTACGCTCGATCACCAAGCAGCTTATTCATACCATTAGCAATTTCTTATCTGCTTATTATCTAGTCAACATTTCTTGTCCGTGGCTATACTTTGTTGCTTTATGTCTCATAATCGCCGTCTCGTTAAAGCGGTGCTGCTGCGTTTTTGTGTAATTCTCGGCCCATCATTTACCTAGCAATCGCTTACAAAGAAACCAGTCTAAGCATGATCTTACAATCCATAATATTTTAGTTCATTACGACCATGCGATAACTGGTTTTTCTTAAGAGTTGTCGGATAACATAACAGTCCTGGCTAGAGTGACTAGCTCAGCTAGAAAGAAGGCATTATAACGGAGCAGCCACCGTTTGCATTAATTGGCAACAGGAAGCGAGGAATCTCTTATATAAGCCTACTCTATAAGTCTAGACCGTGGACAATTCAACCGGTACACCAGCATTAAAGGGCGCCAATACATGCGTTAATTACGTTGCTGCCTTCCATGTCGCGCCATGCGTCCCTTCCGCACTTACAAACTTGTTAGAATGTGACAGACAGGCATGGTGACAGGCGACAAACTGGACTGCACTGCACTGCTGGATTACCTAAGACTAGTGATTGGTCGCTACCGGTAAAATTTCCAAGGCGAATATTATCCCAGTAATGCTACCAGTAATATTACCGCTCAACGGAAATATAGAGAAAGATAGAAATAAAAATCGAAAACCTACTTTTTGTTTACTATATTAATAGGGTCGTAGTATGCCACTATTTTACAACTAATAAAAATACATAATAATCCTAAGGGACCAAGGGAATATTTCCAGTAAGATTGGTAAGTTACTCGGTATTATTGGGAATATTACTAGCAAGAATGGTAATTTACTAACCGAGGTTTCCTATATATATTTTTTAGATGTCGTGGAATACTACTAGTTACCAATTAGTATAGAAATAATAAAAAAATAATCAAGTATAAAAATCGTATATTTTATATCTTACTAGCTTTTGGTAATATTACCGGTAAGATTGGTAACTTACTGGTAACATTCCCAAATGAAAAAATACTGGTATCGAGTATTTTACCTTCAACCGGTGCCCTATTCTCTCTGGGGTTATCCTCCAATTTGTTTATTTGTTGAATTCACGTATGCCGAACGTGGACGCACACAAGAGGTTAATCTGGAACTAGGTCCGAAGAATAAGTGTTATGTACCTGTTACTAATATTAATATAACAAGTAAATTCATAAACACGACTGGAACTATCCGGTTACATAATTTACAAACGAAGCTTGTGGATATGAATATACATATATGGTCATAGAAATATATTGAAATACATATATTATTTTGGACTCGGGTACGTCCTTAAACTACATCCGAAAGAGAGGTATGGGCATTGTGAATGTCATCTCGCTTTGTGTGGTATGGTAGGGCACAGCGCAGCGGATGCCATTCCAGATCTAGAGCAGAACCCAACTGGGGAAGTAGGTACCTCCACCTTACAGAAAACCGCAGCCAAATAACACTAGACCCTATTCATAGTGTTGTGGTCCTGCCGGTGAGTAAGGTTGCCAGAGTTCAACGGGGGTGCGCATGTAACTCTGGAGCGGGCCGTATGCTTTTTTGCCACCGACGTAGTATATAAAAATCGGACAGACAGACGGACATGACGAATCTATAAGGGTTCCGTTATTTGCCATTTGGCTACGGAACCCTAAAAAATTATTTAAAACTGTATTTCTCGGTGATATCACAAGTATCACAACTGAACTTGCCACAATTTTTATTTAACTATAAGTCCTCGTTCATATCTCATCTACAAGTTCTGACAAAGATATTACCTATACACAATCCAGCCTACGCTACCCGCAGCCGGCCGGATGAATGTAAAATTGTAAATTCGAACTAGAGCTCGAGAAATGTTCATATCGCATAGCTTAGCACTTGCATACCTTCAAGGCATAGAGAGACGAGGCAAAACGTTTTCTCACCTAACAACACCCACAGTCCATCATAATATTTCCCCCTTCGCATTTGAAGAAAACCTTACAGAAATACCTTTGCCATTCCAGATTATCAAGTAAATATTTGGCAAAATCTGCATACTTTTAGATTTTATTCAAATATTTATTGTCACTGCCGTCATGCCGTGGACACACCTCTGTATATTTCCTTTACGTTCTGTTGACCAAGTTCATTTGGCTTTTTGCTCCTTTCCCGTATTGACGAAAGTGCACCCACGCATCGTTTTAATTGAGTGCGTGGTGAGGTAATTTCACCGCCTTTAGTTTATATGCTAATGCGCTACTTCCGAAACCTCGCATTTTGCACAGCAGTGCATAAGCGGTCATATAGTTTACTAATTAATAGTATTTTATGCAACAGTTGTATAAGAAGGGTCAAAAAAGGCGAGTGGCGTGAGTTACAATGTGAGCCGGAGCCGAAGGCGTAGGCGAACATTGTAAAGGAATACGCTACGAGCATTTTTTGACCTACTTATACAACGTTGCATACAATATTTTTCCTACGAGTCAACAAAAATAAATCTTAATTAAGGTAAATAAAGCAAAAGTATATAGCCAAGACGCGCAAGCATACCTTGTTACGCGCCCAGCCCGCCCTGGGCCGCGGCCGGCCGGTCAGCGACACCTCGTAACTCATGAGGCCCTGGTACTTGCTACTTGCTATATTAAATTTTTGTACAGTTTTTTCTCAATTTTGGCCACCGTAGACTACGGAGATTAACAAGCAACGCTAAGCGGTCTTCGTAGTCTATGGGTGTTGCTATATTACGGGTGTCACATGCGTGTTTCTGACTTATGAAGTAATTATTTTTACTATGCAACCAAATGAATATTTTGTAAGTTGGCAGTAATGCACTTAGTTTAAAACTGTATTCGTTTTGGTTTTGTTAGGTTGGTAGCCATTAATCGCAGTAACGTTATAGCGATTAAAAGCACAGTTCAGTTATTTATTTATTAATGAATGCATAAATGACAGATAACAGTAGAGGAGTAGGAAAAGTCTATAATTAAATGACACAGGTTTACTGAAACTCAGTAATAGCAATTTTTTTAATTCTTTTAAACATGCCATGGACTGTCGGGATAGAAAATTTAGACTTAGATGACAACTTAATATATTGATTAAATAACGTGTTCAATAGTCGTGAGTCATATTAACACTTATTTTATGATTCAATCATTATTTAGAACACTATAAGCTCTAATTTACGATCAATCACCAAAATCATCATTATCAGTATCACTACTTCACTAGCCTTCTGTTGAATGCTATAGATGAATTATAATCAAGTTAATGTAGGGAAGAAAAGCAATGTAACTCCTCTGGAGTTGCAGGCGTACATAGGCTACGGAAACTGCTTACCATCAGGCGGACCGTATGCTTGTTTGCCACCAACGTAGTATAAAAAAAAGCAAATAATTGATTACAAGGAAGTCCGTCATGGGAAAAGAACTCTCGTATTCGTATGCGTAGAAATGTCGCTAAGACAGAGCCAGAAAGGAAGAGTTTAACTTCTTCTGCTCTACCGACCTTCTGTAAGTGAAGTAAGTGTGCAAACGCAGGAGTTAAAAGCGACGAAAGAAAGCGTGTAGTCGGATTTCCCTTATAGACGGGTTTTTGTTACATTGACTTTACATTATCTGATATTTTTCGAAGTAATCATTCGAAAACGGCCATAATATTTTGCCTAGACCCAATGGTTCGCAATCACTGGCTGTGATCAATATGCAGTGATGAAGTAACGTTCAGATGCAACTTTGGGGCGACAATAAAACGTCTATCGAAGTGCAGTTGCATTGTGCAGCCACGTGGTTAGTGGGACTGTTACATAACTGCACCCTTTCACTTGCACCGTTGCTTGCAGTTTTCTGCCTTGCAAAACCGACGCATTGGTTGCTGATGTTGTCGTTAACAGTTATATTTCTGAGCTAAGGTTGAATTATGTTATGAATGTAAAGTTCTATTCATGTTGATGACTGTACCTATAAAAATACTGGGTACATCTAGTTATTTTAATATTTGGTTTTTCCATCGAATAGTCAACTAATTTGTGTGGTAGTGATTAATTTCTGAAGTAAAAAATGGGTAAGTTATGTGCTCTCAAATAAGTATTTGAAAGTACCTTATCAAATTGTTAAAGGTTCAGAAATTTTTGATCACCTTGAAAATATTTGTGATGGCAACTCGAAATCTAAAAGGATCCTAAAATTTGAATGATAGATGCCTACCGCCTAATCCGATCTAACCAAAAGTAATGTTGATAAATTGATTATTAGGAATTAGCGGTATTCCTTTGACTAATTAGGTTACACGCTGGAGTTTAATCTTTTTATAATGTAATTGCCCCGGTTATTAATTATCAAAATAAGGCCCCATTTTGCATTTCCAATTAATACCTATAAACTTTAAGTTAAGTGCAATGTGCATTTCGCGATCGCCGGAAGCAGATTTGATGTCGCTGCATTATAATTAGTGGTTGCGATTGCTCGAAACGGTGCATTGCGCAGGCGGCGCGGTCAGCTCCGCTCCGAGACTGAGCATGAATGGGTCTTGCCCCGCCACTGGTTGTGAATGAACCTCCGCCGGCGCGTGCGCTACGCTCAGTCGCGCAGAGCCGTACGCGCCGCAACCGCATGCGCCTATTTTCAATTTTGACGATTCGAAATCGCGCGTGCTTCTGTGTTATCAGACTTGGACTTCAGTGACTGATATATTTGCGCCAGCAAATATATCCATTTAAGTTGAATACATCTGTAGTGAGACTTACTTGTTGCGATAAATCAGTGGGAAACCAGCCCTTGTGAAAGCCGGCTTCGCACACCGGTTGTCAGCTCGAATACGGTAAGTAGCTTTAATTAAAATAAAATTTTCTCAAAAATATTGCGGTATGAAGGTTAGGTTAGGCCATCTGCTGTGACACGTAGGTTAGGCGAGGCGGTATTATACAAAATACGACAGTGGGCTGGCCTGTAGGTGGGGGCCTACGCAATTTCAAATAGTAGGTGTAGTTTACCTACACGTTGTCATCTTCGGAGCGATTAGCTTGAGCAATGTAGATAATTACGATGTAATTTGTAATGTAGCGCTACTTTCACTATAACAATTCATGTGCCGATTAGGCCGGACGAGCACTCTCTTCGCGCCTGCAATGGATCCAATTGACATCGTACAAGTCGAGCTGTTTAATTTCATTTCTATTGTTAATAGGTATGAGCCCGTAGAAAGCCAGATTTCACATTCGAAAGAAAAGTTTAAATCGTTTCGAGCAGATGCGTTTTGGGTTAGAGTTGGAAAAAATGGTCAAAAGTTGGCGCCGTGCGTGATACAATGGTCCATTTAATAGGCGCTCTCTCAGCTCTACCTGAGTAGATTGTTGCCGATTTTTTCTCACCACACGGATAGTGTTGTCAAGTCACATCTTTATTGATGAGCTCCGATTGTTTGGAACTGATATACATCTCGTTTTAATTAGCTATCTTTATTTTAACAATAAAAATAAGAAGAATTTATTTGCACAAAAAGCACATAATAGGAAAAAACAAGATCCTTTAGTAAGGAAAGCTACACCTATAACGTTTAAAGTAATTCAACTAAGTGTAAGTTTCAACGTGGTAAAAACTAGGAAAACAGTTTTCATTTTTTATGCAAATATTCTAAACAACAGCAAACATCGATTTTAGAAGCCTTCAAGATTCTTATTTCTTGAGGCCATTATGTGAAAGAAGATTCTATGTTTAACAAATTTAATCTCTCGCAGTCACCCATAAATTACGTAAACTTCCAACACAAATTGACTGCAAACTGCAACTGACTGTAAATTGCAGTTTGAACCGTAACGGTTGCTAAGCCCCAACACAAGTCCTTGCCGGCACAAGCCGTCCGAGCATGGGCGGCCACCGGCGGATATTAAATTGACACGCCTCGCTTTAACACTCCTTTATCTCATTTTATTACGATGATGTATTAGACAAGAGGGTTACTTGTTACAGGTTATTTTTGTGAGTACAAGGGGTCATTCATAAATTACGTCACACGAAGATTTTTTTTAACCCTCACGGTCATTGTCACATCTGGTCTCATTTGGTAATCCCCTCCCCCAGGTGTGACATCGCATATTTGGCAATTTTATTTTCAACGAAAGCGGCAATTCGAATTAGGTAATGTTATTTTATAGTATATGTATATGGTTAGATAATAAGAAGTTATTTCGTACGCCAAAAGGCACATCATAGCTGTTCCTTAGAATTCTGAATTACCACCTATTTATGTACCTGTGATGAACGAATAAAGAATTGAATTGAACTGAATTGAATTGAATTAAATAACATTTTCGATATTAGAATTGTTATCAGCCGAAACCGATAAGGAATCAAAATTACATGAATAAAAACGATTATCATTGTAAAAACTAGTTTTAGACTTACAGATGAAGTTAAAGTGACGTCACGAACTTTGTAACTCCCCCTCCCCCTTGTTACAACATTTTCTTGACCCCCTCCGGCACCTAAACGTGTGACGTAATAAATGGATGACACCCATCTTAAGTATCTTATTGGTTTCTTATTAGATATTGCATTAACAATTTTTCATAAAAAATAATAATGTTACCGTAAGGTTTATCCATAAAAATAAACCCTCTTCGTACAGATCAGCCGGGCTAGCACATGATTGGTGCGACAATCTCGACCGCGAGATATACTACCCATCCCTCTTTAAATTAATACAGTTAGAAAAGACGGGTTGTCTAATCTCGCGAGCGAGATGCTGTCGCGCCAATCATGTGCTAGGCCTACTGGTGTCGCAAACCGCCGCTGGCGACTTTTCAAGACACCCAAAAACTGTACTCTTAGAGGACTAAGATCACTTTTGTCAACTTTTGTTACTCTTTGGGATTTATTGATCTAATGATTTCTGCAACGGCTAACTCTTCCCTTCAAATGTTTGCCGACCGCTGGTATGTACATGAGATCTAGAAATTATCACAGCTACATGTCCTGCTGTGGTTAGGTACTTGCTTTCCTAAGAGACAACGTTGATGTAGCGAAAAAATATCATCTTAAAAGTGTTAAAGTTTCTTAGCGAGAATAAAATGCTCCCCGCAGCGAAGCCGGATGGACCGATAAAATCACAGAGCTGCAATATCTGTTCGTAATATTTCTTCAAAGGCATTTAATTTATCGTCGCGCTCGAACAAACTTCTAATCAGGTTGAAAAAAACTTAACAATACGCGTTCCGTGGTCGCCATCATTGCTTGTTACAACGTGGGGGCGCGACAAGCATGCCGCGGAGACATCTTGTCCGAGACATTCCTTGCACATCCCATCGTTCTTCTAATGATATTTATTCGATCTGGATATTAATGCGAATAAGTCATTATGACGCTTTGATTGCGCAGGCCGCGCAGATACTGGTGCAAAAAATGCGAAATGGTTATGATGCAGTTTAAATTCTTCGGAAGTCAATAATCGCTACCTATGGGTATAGGTAAAAGTTAATGTAGTAGGTCAAAAATCTTGTTATGAATTATGGATTTCATTTCAGTTTCAACACTTTTTTAAATAATTTTGTTATTATTCACACATTCGATGGAAAAACTGTCCATACAGTTTTGAAGCTAACGTTACCGGGTGGTGATGGTGGCGCAGAACGGAAATTAAACCGACACGCCTGTGTTCCTCATCTAGCAACGCTTCAATTCTGCCCCTGTACTGCTCGGTCTTACACTTAATTAATCGAATAGGGTTGTAATGAAGGGTTAAAGCGAAATATCTCTAAGAAAAGGTTTGATTTTGTTGCTTTATTCCGACCAATCTTTATCTCCATCTTTTTAATTTGTAGAAAACTTTTATCGTCAATGCCCTGTAAGCTATGTTTGTGGTATTTTAAACAGATTTTGTATCATAACAGCAAACGAACAGCACAATAATCTAATCAATTAACTAAAGTACTTTCAAATGTTGCAATTACAACATGCGATACTGGAGGCATTCTCACGATCTCTTCACGTCTGTGGCGACCATTAGTCAACCGCTGCTGAACAAGTAAAAGAAGTTGTGAGATCTTTTCTCACGGCTTACCAAGAAACCAACCCGCTGTTTCATTTAATTCATTAAGTAAGTTTTAAAACATTGCCTCCCGCCTGGTACTTGCAATGTTTTCTTGCGAGGCACCAGCAACATTTTGATAAACGAGTTTGTTCACCGAAATGCCAGTTTATTCGACAGGGACAACTAGAAACAAAGCGAGTCCGTCACGCGATTCAATTGCTTAACTTATAGTACAGTTACGGCTTGATGTTGTCTTCCGTCGGATCCACTGACTCGTTAAAGCAAATTACTCCTCGACACGTCGTAAAGACATTAACTTCACACTCGGGAGAGCCGAGCATTGTTGCCGAGTGAAAAACACTGAGAGGAAACGATAAATTATGTTCGAAGTTTATACGATCGGCCGGTAATGGGCCCGTGCGCCCGCGCTCTCCCCGCGCCCTCAAAGGAATCTGTTTAGATTCGATATTCCTAACGGCCGGCACTTCCGTTCCTATCGAAAATATTCTAATCTAAATGGGGTAAATACTCTTAGCGAAATGCTCTGTGAACGCCTAATTAGTCCCTTTCCGTTAGTGCTTTCCGATACAAAATCCTCTGTGAGTAATAATAATTTCCGACAAATATTTCAAAAAGGCTGTAATTCTGTATCAAGCTTTGTGTGTGTACTGTTGATATACTTTAACAACCTATTTGAGATCAATATTGTTACCAGTTATTGTATATTGCGTAGGTACGGTACAAAAGTTACGGTTACTCTAAATAAAAAAGCGGAAATCCGCCGGCAGAACAAAAGTCTCATTGACTTTTAAACGTTTATTAAATTTAGTCTCTTCCGGAACAGCCCTCGAAAGAGGGTGGAACTCGCTCATGCAAAAACGGAAGTAGCATGCGTCCGCCATATTTTGATTCTGTAATTGTGGCACGGGCTCCGCTTCCGGTTTCTTTGAGCAATAGAAAGAGTTTAGTAAAAAAATATTGTTTATGAATATATTCCCACAGGTAAAATTCATTTTATGCGAGCGAAAAAAGAATCCGACGTTCGGCGATGATTGTAAAGATTTGGCTGCCATTTCGGTTTCTCAGGATGTTGGTTGTACCCTTGAGAAGATTAGTGAAGGGTGGAGGTGCTAATGCTTGTGTGTACGCACATCCGGTCCGGCGGCCGTTAATTGGTCCCCGTAAAAGGGATATCGTGCTCCCCGCGCCCTCGGCTTCCTGCGACAGGTCGCAGTCGTGACATTCGGCCACTTTAAAGAGAAAGCAACGGTTTACTCTCCAATTAATGGTCACATCAGAGTTCTGTCCTCGCACATAATAAGTCACGATTTAAGCAGTAAGCAGATTGAGAACGTGATACTTGTATTTGATGAAAATGTTGAACCTCATGTTATGATCAGATGAACAAACTTTTAAGATATTAAAATACCGACTAATTGCGATATGTAAAATTGCGGACGAAAGACAAAGAAATAGACGCTTGTATAATATACTTACATAAGTTACATAACCCCGGAAAACATTTAGCCGTCAGTCGAGTTAAACATAGTCTTACGCATTATGAAAGCCTTTAAATATGTAAAGGCTTTTGAGTTCCCAGGAGCATTGCAATTATTCAAAGTACAGAATCATGAAGCGTGGCATGTAACTTCCCATCTTTGCGATGAGCTACGAGTTTTATAATCTGAACATCATGGTTTGTTCCCATGACGGCTTTCTGGACTGTGACGAACTCCATACCTACCACTCATTAGTATGAACTTACTTGCTTTTACCGTCGTAGAATATTTTGATTTCACCTTTATATAAATTCGTACTCCTTATTAAACCTCCCTATTAACATGATATCTTTGACTGAGATTGAAACTATCTCCATTTCAAATTTCTTCTAAATCAAATAAAAAAAAAAACATTTAGTCCAAAGGCGCGCTGTATGAATCGTCGACGATCCCAAACTCACAAGCGGCATTGAACCTTTAGTCTCCTCGTGCGTTATACTGCTTGTACAGTGGGCTGTGCTCTCAATAATTGTTTGACCCGATGCCAACAGCCACTTTCTATCACCGCACCGCTCGCCGTTGGCATGGTAATCATCCTCACACCCTCTCGCGTACTGTGCCGTTTAAGACGAATTTTCTCCCACGGACGCTCCGGCTGTGGAATGAGCACGGGCAACGGCAGGGATGCCGAGGTCTTCCCGGGGGTCTACAGTATGGGCTTCCTAAAAAAAGGAGCGTACTGGTTTTTGAAGGGTCGACAACGTACATGTAACACTTCTGGATTTGCAGGCGTCCATAGGCTACGATGACTGCTTACCATCAGGCGGGCCGCATGCTTGTTTGCCACCGACGTGGTATAAGAAATTAGTGGTTTAAACCATATACCTGGGGCTCAACGCTAAAGTTATGTACATGTTTCATTTCATGAAAACCAGTTCAAAATGTATAGTCTATGCCGGTCAAAGGTAAGTAACATGCAAAGTTACTTTCGCATTTATATTATAAAATAAATGATGATATGTATGTGGATTAGTATGGAAGTATTCGTGCGCAATCTTGAAGTATGTTTTACCTATTCACTTATTCCATCACGCCGGGTTCCATTGATAGACGGCGGTCATGTGTTTACTAGTTCATATATACATTATGAATCCACGTGTAATACATTGTATTTCCCTCTACAATTTTCCTCAATTTAGGGTTGTAAACAAAAGTGGCAGTGTTCGTAGAAATTCTGCAGATATGCCAGCGCCGGTAGTGCCAAAAGCTGCCGTCCGGAGAATCGAACAATAGTGCGGTGTCTTCCTAGAAGTCAATAGTTACGTTACGTGCGTAGCCAGTGGATATAGGGAAAATATGGGAACAATAGGTGGTAAACACCTACAGAATTTGCCAAATAGGATATACGACGATATAAGGGTTATCTTATCAGAAGCCAGATTTTTTCTTGACACAGCAAGAATCCTGAAGACTGCAATATATGAAAGGCGAGACACCAATTATTGGATATGTACGGAGAAATTACTTCATTATGAAGTACCAGTCAAATGTCAATGTACCAGTTAAGTGCGAAGTTTTAGGAATGCTAAAGTTAAGTACTTGTAGAAATTTCATTTTGTTTTTCACGGATAGGACGTAGGTATAAATATAAAAAGTTTTTTGCCAAAAAAATCAATTTTAATACAAGCTTTTATCGCTGACTGTACTTTTCTTTCAACAGGCAACTAGTACTCATCTAGACAATTCTAACAAACACAATTAATTTGCGTTGTTTTATCACAGAAGTATGGCCACCTTCTGTCTCCATCATTTAAATCAGCTCGATGGTGCATATTTATGCAAATTTTCAGCTTCATTAAAAACCGGGAAGTGGGTCAAATTTAACTTGCAAGATTTGACCCGTACAAACATAGTTACTTACATTTTATCTAGTATGGTAACCCTAATATAAGTCGGGAAGATGATTTCGTAGATTACCGAGAGGAAAACCTCAACCAAAAGCTTATTATCATTTATCGTAGTGTTCTAATTGAGCAACTTGTATGCGCGCGTTTGTTTTCATTCGCACTGGTCCATACGAATAGATCATTGTGTAAACATAAAGCAGTCAATGAATCAACTGCGGTAGCTACCTTGCCATTGTCTAATAGGAATTTTACACCAACGATAAAATGCATTGAATGCGTTGAATGTTATTATAACATCTTATTTTGCATTCTGATTCCGTGCTAAATTTATCGAATCGACGGTATCTATAAAATGGGAAACGATCTTGCTTAGCTTATCAGATTTCTCCTGATTTATTTTACTTGCTTGGTTTATTACCAATTTGCTTGGTCTGTTTCACCCATTTCTATCAAACGTATCGATTTATTCCTCTCTTTGTGTTTCGGAGAAACGAAGACTTGTCCTTTAGATTTATTTTGGCATTAATAATCTAATCCGGTCTGGTATCAGGCAATTTATTGGCGACAGAGTGGTCCGGTTCCGTCGCACGCGCAGGAAACCCTCGTGATATATCTCAGAATTAGAATCGTCGGGTTCTTATTTCAATTGCTTACAGAGTATTGGCAAAGCGCTCATACGAACCAGCATATTTAAGTGCGACTTTCGATTAACAGTTATTACGAATCCTTGGATCACAGTTAAATTGGTTCAAATCGCCTGCCTTCGGTAAGCAACGAGAATTCACGGGCTGGCCGATTGACGCCGGACCACTTGCACTATATCGACCGCACTTCCCATATCCGGTATACATAAGCCCTCACTAATGCTTTGCTTAGCCGGTTAATGTACGCAATTACTCACTGAGTTTGTTTTGTAGATACCAACTGTAGTTCCGGTGTTTTACGACGGTCAAATATTTTTTCTGACTCCGCAACCAACAGATCAGTTGGGCGGCCTTTAATTCTTTGACGTCTACACGTTTCCGTCTCGTTCCGTCGTAAATATACTTTTTACATCGCTTTTAAATCATGGAATTCGCGTATCGATACATTTTCGATGTTTTCGCAGCGCGGAGCGGAAATCATTATGCGTTTTCCTCCGAGCGTTGTACCTACGTTGTCCTGTAAAATTGTATTCATTAAATCAGCGATTACGTTCCCACCGGTTTTTTCTCGCAAGATTTATTTCGTAGTTATTTCTGATGTCTCTGTGTGGTTTTGTACGTCGGGTTTTAATCATTTCTCCCACTCGTTTGCTTTACGAGTGCGCCTTTTGATCCCGGCTTTTCAAATGGTGCGCGCAATATACGTACTACTTCATGCAATGCCGGCGGGGGCATGCGACAAATATTGACTGGACAAATATTTAGAAAGCATGGCAAACATGCGGCTCTTATGCCGTGTAGGTGGCGACGCGACGTGTCTCGCGGATCGGGTCTGGACCACGGACATAACCTCTGTTTGCGTAGAACAAAATCATGTTTGTTCACTCTTAGTTGTATTGGCTGCACGGATCACTAGCTCGTGGACGGATAAAACGTCACGTTCTGTGTGCACAGGTTTGTATGCGGCTGTGTGCGATGTCACAGCAATGTGATGCATCGATAAATATTATAGTGTTAAAAGTTTATGACTAGCAAGCTGCGCATAAAAGGATTATCTATTATAAATGAGAGAAAACATTTACGTTTACACAAAGATATGTATTTTATACATACTCGTACGTAATTGCAACAACCCTACAAAATACTGAGACATAAAATGTTCTTGTGTATCACTTGAGATAACTTGAGCTACCTTTGATCAGAATGAGTTTTATTATTTGTTAAATTCTAAACAGTATTATCTAACAAAAAACAAATTCCTGTAGTTGGCGTATTCCAACATAATACAAGTTTGTAAAGCCAGCATCCGTAAACACACCGCGCGAAGGCCGCTCGTGTTTACATGTCTTCTAGCATGCGCAATGCCCAAACAAATTACGGGCGCCATTATTATGCCTAACTAACTTATTATAATTGCTGGCTTCTAATTGCAATGCTACCTGAAACGATCTCAATTGCTTATTACATGTTTTGACATGCTAGATCTTTTTACATCATAATAATATCATTAAACCATCAGTTTTTACTTTCTCCTCGTTAAGTCAGGCCTGAAATCATCATATTCAAAGAGTGGTCCCGGCTTTTGCCTTGGCTAATGGGAGCTTGTGATCTTACCAGGAGTCAGCTTTTGGTTTGCAGTAATTTGATTCTGTTTGCTATTTTAATATCATAGTCCTGGTACGACACGACCACAGGCTTATCAGTATAAATACCGCTACCTACTTATACTCATAAATGACCACCAACTGAAGACTTGTATGTGGAAGACTACGAATTATATATTAAAACCAAAATATTTAAACAGTTACTTAAATATCCTGTGGCTCAATGTCGCTACTATTGGCAGCAAAGGAAATGGGCTGTCCGAGTCAGAGTGAAAAGCGTGTAGTTTTCAATGTCCTCAGCAAAGCTGGCAGTTAATAAACAATCCGTTGGTTATGCGGATGCAGGGCTACCTAGCGTCAGAATTGTTTAGACTTCAGATCTTTTGGAGACATATAAATGCTGAGGATTTTGTTAGTAATTAATAATTTCATAGTATAGGTACAATAAGGAATATAATTTCTGTGTCATCTCGTACCTCGTTAGTGACAGTTAATATATGATATATGATAGTATATATGATAGCCTCTAGGAATCTTATATTATTGTCGATGTGACAAGGTGCGAAATGGCACACGGAAAAAAATATTTTTTACAATACTACCAGAATGTATAGTAAATGGGAATTTGTTCTTGTAACAAATTTTGCGTTCTCCTAACATTTTTTTCTGTTCAGCCAACCATTGGATTTGGTGCGATTACAATTCGTTTGTAACGGGCAATGTTCAATTCTAGTAACTTGAAAGCTTGTAAAGGTTAAGATCTAAATGTTATATCAACAATACTCAAGGGATAGTTACAATAGAATCGTCGTCTTTACAATTCCCATCGTTGTCGCAGCTATATAAAAATACGATACTACAAGAATGTGTAGTAAGCGGAAATTTGTTCTGCTAACTAATTTAACGTTCCCTTTACTAATTTTATTGTACGACCAACTATTTTGATGTGGTAGCGATTTCAATTCGTTTGTAACGGGCAATGTTCAATTCTAGTAACTTGAAAGCTTGTAAGGAATAGTATCTAAATGTTTACACCAACAATACTCAAAGTAAGTTACATTATACTATTGTTGTTATTAGTGTTATTACAATACGGATCGTTGCGTCTGGGAGAGCGGAGGGGCGCGGGAGGCGCGCGGGGCGGTTTCAAACAGTATGGCGCTGATCGTGACCAATCGTACTTACGTCGCCCGCGCAAAAGTAGTGACAGGCAGTTATAGATTTACTTTGCAGTGAAAATAACAAAAGAAAAACTTGTGTCTTACTGAAAATGGACGAAGACATCGCGCAAATATTGCATGAGTGGGGTCTGTCAGAATACTACGAGATATTCAAACGTAAGTCTTGTTTCCATTTTTTTATATTCAAATGTATTATCTGTACATTTTTTTCTTTTGTGCCGTATTCTAATTTTAAAATGCCTACATAGACAATACATTAAAAACACAATCTATCTCAAACATACTCCAACACGGAACAAAAATCAATCAACCGATATTGAGGTTGTATGTACCTATTGGAGTTACATGTGAATAATTTTCAAGCAAGTTCTGATATTTCTGATTCAGTTGTTTGTCGTGTCTAAACATGTTTTAAAGTTATAATATGGCCCAGTGTGTCTGTTTGTCTGTTACTTCACGCTTTAACGCTGAACCGATTTAGATGACATTTGGTATGGAGATAGTTAGAGTCCCGGGGAAGGAAATAGGATAGTTTTTATTCCAGAAATCGTGATTTAAGGGGGTGGAAGTTTGTATTAGAAATGACTTATTCCACGTAGATTAAGTCGTGGGCAAAAGCTAGTAGGTATAATAATATGCCTCCTACTAGTCCTACTGGGTAGTAAGTAATATTCCCAGCACCTTGTCAAATCTACCGCATCGGCACCGTTGCCGTTGCAGAGGTAGGGTAGTTTTCGTCCACATGTGTCAGTTTTCCTTATGTATATATTTATTTATATTCAAGTACTTTCCAAAAGCTTAATAGAAAGAAAGGGTTAAGTTTTGTTTGTATTTACAGAAAATAAGATCACCCTCAAAACATTCAACATATTGGATCAGGGAATGATACAAGAACTGATTAAACCAATTGGAGACAGAGCCACATTCATAAGCAACTTAAATATTTGGAAACAAATATCAAATGATGATGATGATGATTTCTCTCTTAGTCTCAGTCAGGTACCTATCTGTTTCAATATTTAGATAATTTAATAATATGACGTTGCATTATTGAAATAAATAATTATTATGGGACAGTCTTACACAAACAGACCTAGTCCCACAGCACAGAATAAATAATAGTATTTCATACAGAATGGCCAGGCTATGCCCGCCCCAATCTGAATTACCTCACCCCACGGAGGCCAATTAGCGTTTGTCTCGGACTTTTGCCATAGTTCTATTGAGCCTGGGGTCCGCTCGGCAACCTAATCCCAATAATTGGTGTAGGCACTATTTTTACGAAAGTGACTGCCATCTGATCGTCCAACCCAGACAGGAAACTAGGACTTGTTGGGATTAGGTCAGGTTTCTCACGATGTTTTCCGTCACTGAAAAGCGACTGGTAAATATCAAATGAAAACTCATTGGTACGAGTCGGGGTTTGAACCCAAGACCTCCAGATTGAAAGTTTGATGTCTTACCGCCAGGCCACCAGCACTTATTACTATAATAGATAGATATGCCTAAATAAATACTTAAATACATAGAAAACAACTATAACTCAGGAACAAATTTTACTGCCTAGTAATAATACAACATTTTTCACCACGCCACTGCGAAAAATACAAGTTATAAAATATTAAAAATTTAAGCCAAATTCATGCTTTCAAAATTATATAATTCTAAATCATCTCTTTAAAGTCCATCCTACCAGATAATGTAAAGAAACAAGTCAAAACTTACTTTCCCCACATCATGCGGATAAAATGCGTTTTTCTCCTCCGCTTTCTAAGGGATAAAGAACGTTCCGAGGTGGAGTGGTGAATTTTTTTTAAACTTTATAGATCTAAGACTCTTGGAATTATTTTATGAACGTAACAATGCTATCTTTATACAAAACGACCTAAGATCCGTGAGTTCCCTAGGTACATTACGGTTAGGTATGAAAGGGTTCATGTAAATATGTTTTTTATACAAGGGGCTAATTAACTTGTGTTTTTTTAGGGGAGCAAATCGGACATTAATGTCGATGTGTTGAATGAGAAACACAGAAACGTACCACCAATAAAGAATATTACCAACTTCCAAAGCAGTCAAGATGGATCCCCTTCTGACAGTAGCGTCAACACATCAATTAATCTACCACCAGTAAAGGACCTTACCAACGAAATCGAACAGTTGACAAGTGAGGTGTACACTATTCAAAATGTATCCCCTTCTGGCAGCAGCTCAACAAATGTGTTAATAACATATACTCCAAAGCTTAAACGACAAGTAAGATTTTTTAAGTTTCTCAAACATATAGTTGTGCTGGGTGAAATCTAAAACGTGTTTCAAGATAATCAAACCTGAATATATTCATAATTTTTAACAACTTTACTATGGGGTCAACTTTGTAAATTTACAATAAATAAAACTTTCTCATACCTTTCTTATCCTTGACCTTTTCTATGAAACTGTTCAATTTTTTTTACTTACAAAGTTGATCCCATAGTAAAAGTTGTTCAAAATCATTAATGGGATTAGGTTTTATTATCTTGTATAACATTTTAGATTTCACCCGGTATTTACCATAGGCAACTACATTTTCTGTCACCAAAGTTTAGATTTGCCACCTAATTTGTATCCCCTAATTATAATATCTGCCTACAACAAATATATCTGTGACCATTTTAATTGAAACGGTCACCAAATCTGAAACGCCTAACTAATGGATATTTGCACCCAAATTAAAACTTCAATCACTAGATTTGTATAACCAGAATAGTAGATCTATCACCAAAAAATAATAATAAAAAACCTGTAAAAATACAAAAAAAAAAGAAAATAGTTTTCACAGACTCAAGATACGTGCGACGACGTGCGAAACGAGGCGAGGAGAAGTGTGTTAGGTTAACTGAGAACAAAGCGTGCGTGCCGCGGCAGCGGTCGGTAAACACCAGAACCGACTTCTGGTGGTACAATTTTGTTGCAGATCTATTTATTTGGTGATCGATTAACGCGGTTTACACACTGCTGCAGTTTCCGCATGCGGTGACGGTGTGCGAACGAGATAGCGCTGTCACGCTTACACACCGTTGCCACATCCGGTTGCGGCGCCAGTATGATAACCTAAAGCACACCCTTTATATAAAGTGATCAAATAGTTCGTCACACCATATATTTTGTATGGTGTGACGAACTATTTGGCTACTCTAGCTCTTACAATATATTTGATGCTGACTGTACATCATTGTCGGTTGTCAATAAAGTCTATTTATGTATGACTTTTTATAGCAACAACGGCTTATTATGTACTTTTGACTTGAAAATGACTGTACATCATTGTCGGTTGTCAATAAAATCTATTTATGTATGACTTTTTATGGCAACAACGGCTTATTATGTACTTTTGACTTGAAAATGACTGTACATCATTGTCGGTTGTCAATAAAGTCTATTTATGTATGACTTTTTATGGCAACAACGGCTTATTATGTACTTTTGACTTGAAAATGACTGTACATCATTGTCGGTTGTCAATAAAGTCTATTTATAAATGACTTTTTATGGCAACAACGCCTTATTATGTACCTTTGACTTGAAAATGACTGTACATCATTGTCGGTTGTCAATAAAGTCTATTTGTAAATGATTTTTTATGGCAGCAACGCCTTATTATGTACCTGTAACTTGAAAATAACACAAATTAACTTCGAGCCAACTTCAACACTGCAATAAATTTGGTTACAGGCACTGCTGGACATATTAAATAAATCTGCAAAGGGTAGAAGCTTGCTGAATTTACACAAAGAAGAAGGAATGTTGTCAAGCAATAGCAGAAGGAAGCTTTGCAATATTATCGTGGAAGATCTATTGTTAGAAGACCCTGATGTGAGGGTAACACATGAGACGCTTCTTAGTATCGCTAATAAAATTAGAAACATTTTTCCAAAGGAGAATATAACCTATGATAATAACATTGGACAATTTAAAAAACAACACAATTAAAATGTCTGCGTCTGAAATATTGTGCTTCTTGAGATACTTTGGGCTACTCGTAGGTGATTTTATTCCATGCAGTGATTACATCTGGGAGTTATACATAGTGTTAAGGAAAATAATTGATATAGTTACATCTAATGCCGTTCACAAAGATAATTGTGATTTACTACAGTCTTTAGTTACAGAACACCATCAATTATATCTAACGTACAGTAAAAAGACTTTCAACTCCTAAATTTCATTTTTTAACGCATTATAATGATATGTTACAGAAGTTCGGTCCTTTAGTGTCAATATGGTTAATGCGTTATGAAGCCAAACATCGTTTATCGAAATTGGCTGCAAATGTGTCTAGTAACAGAAAAAATCCATGCAAAACTTTGGCAATCGAGCATTAGTTACAATTAAATGAAACCTTTTTAACTGGTCTAGATGAGATCTTCGAATTTGGAATTAAAAAAACAGTAACTGATAATACTGAACGAAAAATAAGACAATCTCTAACCTTATCATCTCACCCTCTTTACCAAGTTAGTTGGGTTTCTATAAAAGGAACTAAGTACTCTAAAAATATGGTTATTACTTAAGATATATATGTGATGGCCTCTTACCAATGTTTGGTTTAATTGAGTGTATTTATGTAATGTTTGAAAATAAAACCATTATTTTTGAATTCAGTTTATTCAAGACTTTGTTTTTTTGATGAGAGGCTTTATTGCTACGATGTAGAACTGACTGATAATATATTATTTTGTAATTATGACACAATTTATTCATAATATATTCCAAATACTAAGTCAGTAACATCTAATAATAGGACAAAAATTGTTCTAAGATCTCCTGTATGAATAATACGCCAAAGTACGTTTATTATTGTATGTACATTTTATTCTTACCGTCAATTCGTGCAACATTGCCTACGATGCCTTCCTCTGCCTGGCTTGAAAAACGGTGATTCTCTGTCTACTGAATATACATTTAATTCTTAATAATGGCCGCCTTTCTCCCATATCAGGAGTAAGGCATTTTCAAGCCATGCAGATTAAGCATCGTAGGCGTTAGGAGTAGACTATACAGGCGGCCAAAAAAGAACTAGATTCCCGTTGGCTGTAAGGGGCCATTACCCACCGCCGCCGCTTAATCGCCATGCAAAAACCCAAAACACAAATCAATCTGAGAAGTTCCAAAACCATCTAGGGAGGATGGTTGGGTCCCAAAACCTTACAGCCAACGGGAATCTAGTTCTTTTTTGGCCGCCTGTA
Organism: Cydia pomonella; assembly: GCF_033807575.1. Classification (NCBI taxonomy): domain Eukaryota; kingdom Metazoa; phylum Arthropoda; class Insecta; order Lepidoptera; family Tortricidae; genus Cydia; species Cydia pomonella. Next base: position 19,030,664 of record NC_084711.1, read on the forward strand.
TATTATACACTAATGAGAAACTCTATTTTTACGATATAAGTATAACTAGGCATTTTTATTCTGTCATGTGCTGTAATGTACCTACTAGTACTAAGTAATTATCGCAGACTTATCAACCCGACACCCAATGTGATCAAAATAAAGCATTGAAATTAGAACTGTACATGACGTGGCAAATATTATAGTGTATATTTAAATACAGTGGTAGTCGTATACTGTATTTGAAATTATTGATATTTGAATATTACCGAAGTGAATAATTATTATTAACCCAATCTATTTTAACACCAGTGAGATCAGCGGAATGCTCTATTCCGCCTAACTATCAATGATTCCAATTAGACCAGTGGAATGGAGTAATCCGCTGATGTTATCGGTAGGGTGATATAATCAGTTGGTGATATTCAAATATCGATCCCCTGTTATTTTTGAATGTGGTATTAAGTATATTAAAAATTATAACAAGGATATAACGTATCACTTCAATGTAGAACTGATTTATCTATTTGATTAGAATTTTGTTATCAGTTGTTACCATATACCCAATACTTAACTTTTTAAGTAGATTCTATCGCGTGTATTATTTAACTAATATCCATTCCGACGTTTTGAGTACTATCCTGCACTCGTTGCCACGGAAGTGCCGTAGACGTCAGACGCCCGTGACGTGACCACGAGTGCAAGAAAAGAGTACTCGAAACGTCGGAATGGATAATAGTTAAATATATACGCGATATAATCCGTTTAAATTGAATTATTTCGTTGATTAACAATCGCGGTAACTATTAGGGATATAAGTACACTGTTTAGGGAGGAGTGATATTATTACTTAGTTACAGTCGCCATCAGATACATCGGTGCAGCCAAGGTAATCAAGGCGATAAAGTGCATGTTCAGACATTTTTGAGTACCTTGGCCGCTCCGATATATTACAGTCGCCAACAGATATATTGGAGCGGCCAAGTTGATCACAAAACAACGTCTTTATTGTCAAAGCGATATAGTGCACGTCCAGATATTTATAGGTACCTTGGCCGCTCCGATATATTTGATGGCAACTGTACAATGTAAAACCTTTTTTCTATAAATGTGACTCACAATCAGTTTTGTTGCCTATTAATATAAAATAATGATTGATTTCATTTGAAGTTTTTTTAAACTAGAAGTTTCCCAACTTTAGGAACCTGTTTTGTTCAAATTGTGAAATAGGTTAAGGTGACTACATTATAATTATTTAAGCTTTTCATAACATAAAATTAATATTGTATAGAAAATACTCTACAGTTAATATTGAACTACATCGCATTTATTATAACGCATAATAATTAATATATGTACATAATTATGTCTACTTATAATATTTCACAACTTGATTGCAACTTACGACTGACACGACTTGTCCCCAGCCTCTGCACAATATATAATAAATGAAATGCCAGATATTACTACTTCCCATGAAAAAGTGCTATTAAGTGGTTTTATGTTTTTATTAAAAAATCAACGTTTTCGAAAGAAGTCGAAAAAGTTGTTTTTGTTTTTTAATTCAAACAATAAGTACAGTTTACAGCAGTTTTGGGAAGTAGTATAATCAGGCATTTCATTTATTGTGCAGATGCCAAGGGATAAGTAATACAGTAGATACTACAAAATTACGTAGTAGATACTACAAAGATACGTAGTAGATACTACAAAGTTACGTAGTAGATACTACAAAGATACGTAGTAGATACTACAAAGATACGTAGTAGATACTACAAAGATACGTAGTAGATACTACAAAGTTACGTAGTAGATACTACAAAGTAACATAGTAGATACTACAAAGTAACATAGTGGTTAATACCAAGTAACATAGTGGCTACTACCAAGTAACATAGTGCTTACTACCAAGTAACATGGTAGATACTACAAAGTAACATAGTGGTTACTACCAAGCAATATAGTATATACCACAACATATTTTTGGTAACGGATACAAAAGGCTGTAGTTATTTCAACAATACACATCCAGCACTGTTAACAATTTAAGCCCTACTGCTTACTATGTAACATACTTACCCATACCATATAACTTTTACGAGAAGAGAATAGTTGAGTTTACTATTTGTAGAGTTGTCACATATAGTACGATAAAAATTGTAGGGTCTACCGAATTCTCGTTACAACAACCAGATTTTTTTTTCCGTGCACAGAAATCAAATTCCTTTTGCCGTACAGTATGGTTGCTAGTCACAAATATATTCTATACTTTCAGATGGTTTCATAACATTTTGAAAGTCAACCCGATAATTTTTAGAGACATTGTTGTAAAGTTAAATAAATCTTCCTGTTTTTATATGAATTAACCAGGAATCTTACAGGTTTTTTTTTCGTATTTGGTAAACAGTACCAGCAGCTTTAGTCTCTGCTATTCAATCTGGAAAATCCACATTGGTAACCCTAGTGGCATGTTGCAAATCGTCAGCGGAAACGGGTGCCGGTAATGAGCTTCGGATGTCGCTCACCTATTGTGCCAGCTAATAGATATCGACTTCCTCAGCTCAGGTACTGCCCGCGTATTTTCATTGCTCTTGCGCAAGTGACCTGAGCTCTCTAATCCAGTATAACGAGATCTAAAGATCCCTTAGTAACTATGCTTAAGCCAACCGATCTTAGACTGGATTGCCTGGTTAACTTGGCGATGTGAATGACAGCATCGGTGGCCACAACTGAGCGTAATGGCGTATTGTTTCTGCGTGACCAAGTCTCTCCATAGACCCGAGATACGTCCTGCGCTCTGAATACTAAGCTGATTTGAATAACTAGTTGGCATCTGTTGTATTTTTTAAAATACAATAGCGGAAATCAAAGCCTAATAGACGCTTGAAACGGCAGATATGTCACATTCGTTGCTGACCCTTTTAATGTTTGATACGAGGGTTAGCTGAATTTTAAGTAAGGGCCAAATGTAGGTTAACCACCAACCAATTTGACGAGTGATCTTTCTCACCAGCAAGTCCAGCAACACAATATAGATTTCTCTCAACCAAGAGTTCTGTACCTATTCCAGACGCTAACATAGTAATGAAATATAACCAGCTTTACAATGATTTAAATATGAATAAGGCTTTTAAACACCATTAAAACAAGTACGCACAACTGGCAAAGTACTAACTGAACCAGGTTAGCCTGTCACGGATCTGCAGCGGTACCTAAAACGATAATGGCTTTGGCATTTACTTCACAAAGTTCAGGCCTTGTATTGCACTTATTTTGCGAGATTTGACTCCGGTAAGGCGATCAGCGTTACTTCGAAATCTATCTTTGCGTCATCGGATATTGAAATTAAGAGGGTATTCCTTAAGATAATTTTATTCATCAATACGTATTTTGTTTCTCGAGTACTTTGTCTCCCAGATAGGCCACTACTTACTGGTAGTAATCGCTTTCTGTCTGGCTTATTCTCAAGCAGCAGTAACCATTCAATCGCCCTGTTCAAGACCTCTTCCCGTGTTTGTTTTTTAATACACTATAAGTCCCTGAACTCCCTGAAGGGAGAACGACGTGTGTTACTGCGGGTATAATACTGGGTGATTTGTGATGGTGACGCTATCCAGTGGTCGTTAAGCGGTAGGAATGAAGGCACAGGTAATCGGTATGCATTCACGCTCGGTTCTTGATTTAGTTTTCAACCGGTACGCCGCCGTAATCATAGATCACGAAGTGCCCCGTGCCCTTCGAAAAAAGCTTCGTAAAAAGTCTGAATGATACTCATATTTTTAGAACAGCACCGTAATAGTTATGTTGCTTCTGCGTCAAAGAAAGATTTTTCGCTGAGAGACAACTTAAAAGGGTCACGATCGATTACTCTGCAATGAAATAGCTCTTGAATGTTGGTTTGTCTGAGAACTTTGTACGAATTTCTTAGTACATTACATGTTGACTAGCGGTTTTTTTTTGCGGAGGCAATTCGAAAAGGATATTAGTTAATCTTTTTGGATAATGATTGTTATCTTATCTAAAAAAAATATTCTGGACTATACACGGCAGTAACTTGTTGGTAGATTTTATGTAGCTAGGTAATATCCGCATTACGGCGTGTCAGTGCAGTGTTCCAGCACGCTCTTCGTCACGTTCCGCGCCTCGCCTGGGAACACGATACACGACACGCTTCATCCTTCAGCAGTTCACCGTTTACTTTAGCTTTAGAAATAATTTGCCAACTAGAACAATCACTACACAACGATGTTGCTATGCCACGAATAGCTATCAATTTTAAATCAGTTGAAGAGACTATGGCCAATTCAATCATTCATCATTTACATGTTATATATTCGTTAGTTCCCAAATTACTCATCATCTTTTTATGTTATCAAGTAGTGAGTAGAAAGAAAGAAACACGTGGGTTAGACAATTGCTTAAATTGCTGCATTTACCCGCGATTCAATCAATACATAGAGACCAATGTAGCAGGGAAAATTCTGAATCTATTTCTGCGGCATTTTCAACTTCTACGTATGTAGTACTAAATAGGTAGCTTTACAAAAGCCCATCACCTACCTAGTAATCCCTACTATTCCCTACTCATTTGCTTAATTTCCTGACCTTTTTGATCTATGTGTTAGGTATCCACATGTTATTCTGTTATTTGCAGTCAATAATGTAGATAGAATTTAGCAAAGTATTAATTTTATATCTTAACATCAGTTATACGTACTAGCCTAGCAGGATCATGGCAATGGTAGGTAAATAGGCACATCAGCTGTAGCGGGTGTCATTACCTCGCATCGTAATCCCTCGGCGGCACGCGCGGGCACGCGCGCTTAAGTGGGTTACCATGGTCCCGTCGACCACGAAGGTCGGCATGTTGCGTTGGTTTACGTCTTTTGAATTAATGTTAACAACTACTACGTGATCGGGAGTAAAATCTTTAAACCGCGATGGGAGAAATGTAGACAAACGACCAATCCATAAAAATAAAAGTACAAGACCCATTGGTCTAACATCGAAGTTGTGATTTTTACTAAATCTATGTTTACAAAAAGTTATGATGAAATTTACACATATTATGTATTCCTGGGAGCTCGCATTGAGCGATTTGCGAGCGATTTTATGAGATGGATATCACAAACTATGCGGGAGCATTCATAATATAAATATGTAGAGCCAGCAATACTATTCGCTTAATAGCACCTTTGCAAGCAAACTTCTGTACATACCTACGTAAGATGAAATCGTAGCATCCTTTTGAAAAAAGTTTGAATAGACAGTGCGGGCAGTGAGGCATGTCATTTTCATGGTATATACTCACACTAAATTAAACAAATATGAAATGAAGCAAGGAAATCAAGATTTTCAGAGGAAAGAATACATTCATTACACACAAATACACGGTGTTTGACGGATAATGTTATAGCGAAAATAGGCCGCAATATTTAATTGCAAGCAAAATTTTACTGGGGATATAGGATGAGCTAGATGAGTGATGAGATGAGAGATTCACATTTCTTAGTAGGATGTTTTGAGGCTCTCTCAAAACATCCTACTAAGAAATGTGAATCTTGCTGACGTAAATTATGAATGGAATTATAAATTCAGTTCCAATCCCATCGTCCTTGATATGGTTGGACTCGTTCCACTTCCTGCTACGAATTGTATACACAGAGCACGTCACTCATTCAGACGCAATCAAAGGATCGTGAATGAGATGTTTGCCGTATACCTATAGACTGTTGATTATGTGCAAGACTTGAAGCGTTTCCTGTTATGTGGACCGATGTGGCTATAAACGCTCCGTGGGTTGTATGACTTCTATATCATAAATTTTGCAGGAATGTGTGTTAGGCAGAATCGAGCACAACGTGGAATTTCAGATTTTTCCCTTCCTTGAGAAGTGCCTTCATGATTGTTGCAGGTTTGTTGCTGCTTCTAAAGGAACGATTACAAAAGATTGGATAAATTATATAATATACTATCGTATCCACTATCCAGTTTGTCCCTTCTCATCAGTGGAAGCGGTTCTAAAGAGGTTACATCCCTAGAAAACACATAATAATACTTGCTGCGGTGCCATACCTAACTACTTATAAGTAGTATGTTACTTGTCACTTCCTAAGGCGCCTTATCGCTACATATAAGCTCTATCATACATTATGTATGACCACGTATCATTGCACAGTATCAATAGATGCGATGTCTATAATTAAGAACTAATAGCGATCATTTGTATCCATGTTAGTCGCAAGGGCCGCAGGGCCGGGCGCCAAGGCCAGCGAGTTCGTTAGGGCCATTCATGGATGCCTGCGCGTGCACACCTCCCACCACCTCACCACTACCCCCCGCCGCGGCAGGATATTCCTCGCCGTGTGCTATGCTGCTTGCTCGATTGATCGGTTTCTTTTTAGAGTCGGACTGAGACAAAAAGGCATCACGCGCAATCGTAATTCACCGGATGCACTAACGAGTGTACATTTTTTAAGACTCGCCATGCGGCATTTGTTTGTTTTTGTTAAAGTCCATGTTTCCGCTATCCGTAGTTCGCTATTATTCCGCTAGGACAATATTAATACAAAGTAAAGTTTTCTTGGAATGCTTTCTATGTCTCTAAAACTAAATGTTCGTCAGCGACACAGCCTCCGAGTGTTAATGGTTTAAGCATTTTCGTACAAAGGCGCGGAAACTTTTCCGCGCGAAAGTCATTCATATTTCATCAAAGCAAAGCCTCTCGTTAAGTAGTCGGCGCGTCGTCTAGAATACCTTTACCATACAGCTTTTTTATGAGGATGTCTGCTGCGACTCCATTTTATAGGTTGCTCTGCCAATTCGATTTTTACGACCATGCATTCCGAGGACTGTCCGCTGTAAATGAAATATTAATGAGACTCTCAACCACCTTCGACAATGCAAAACCTGTACCGCTTTATATTTCCAATTGGTCTTAAGAATTAGAGTTATTCTTTATTTAAAACTAAGCTTTAATTTTAAGCAGAATAGATTCATTTCCGCCAGTCGGATGGCTGTGTGGAACGAAGCGTTATGGACGTGCATTGTGGGCAATTCGTCATGATTTGCGTATGTAAATCGATGAATTTCGGTTGCGCGGGTGTAACGGTATTTTCGTCGGTCCATGGCAGGAAGGCGAACGCTATAAACACACTTTCAGTCATGTAACACTCATAAGAGCGTTTTAGACAATAGTTCATTGTGCTACTTGATGGAACTTGTGTCTCTTATTGTTTTATACGCTATCTTGCCTTCTACGGCTTCATCAACGTTATCTCACTGCCACTAGGTTTGCGAATGGTTAGTTAACTGTGTTAAAGATGTCCTTACTTTGCTTCTCTTACCACGCGAGGTCAGCTATTAAATAAAGGGGTATCTTATCTTTAAATATTTTAAGGTTCCATTCACGTAAGCAATAAGCATAATTATAAATCAAAATTGATTTCTTGTAGAAGTTACATTTACAAGATTGATAAATTAAATGAATATCATTATTAATGTCATAAGTTTATAATAAGTGGCTACTTAAATTATCAAAATTGACTGCAATGGCAAAAGACTGGCCACCTGACACTGAGCGTAATTTATATCCCACAATTTAAATTATGCCATTCATATTCAAACATCCATAAACGCGATTTTCAATGTAAACAGATAAGATAAATTCAATAACCCGAGAATTTGGTATTAAAACATTGCGAGGCTGTTTCTTAATAAAATTTCTTCCATCTTTATGTAAATTATAATCGAGAAGTCTCTTTTAAAATGACTGTCCAAAAAAGGAGTGCATTGTTTTCAAGGTTCATGTTTGTATGTGAGTTTCTTTATTCCACCATAACTTATGAATGCCTTAATCGATTTATTCCTTTACCTACTCTAATTAGATTTTCGTGAGTGAAATTTTTCCTAGTCAGTTTTTTTTATGTAAATATTCTGTAAGGACCATTCCTTACAGAGCCAAAGGCCGTCCTTTGCAATCAATTAGAGACGAGTTTGAAAAAAATTGTGGGGTTTTTGGCCAACAGTATAGGCTAGGAAAATCACAGTGGACGACCTAGCGTCTTTTTGTTTTGGCAGACTCTCTTCCTCCGTCGGCTATCCTGTTCTGTATTCTATAGCATATTTTGTGCCCACTGCTAGGCAAAGGCTTCCCCTTTCTTCCGCCACTAGTCGCATTTTTATGCATGCTCCCCGCTAGGGTTTGTGCACAAATCACGCCAGGTTTTTTCGGCTACTTTTTGACTCCCCCGTCCCCCTTGGTGATATTTGGTGAGGTTCTTGGCTAACCCCCCCTCTCACCCCCTCCCCCACATAATGTGTCTCTAGGTCGTCTGCCCTCTTTTTTAGCCTACCTCTACCCCTGTCAACACATTCTACAGGGTCAATTCTATGATATAATTTTACTGCTGACCCACTCGGGGTCCAGATGATCCCGGTCGGGACTTCGGGACCCAGAGAGCTAGGCTTTAAAGTTAATCTAAACAATGCGATGACATATTTTTCATCCATATGCAGCACTTAGCTGTATTCGGAATGGTTCGGTGAAAGTATCGCTCGGTATTTCGCAGCCTGTTTTCTGTTATGGTGTAGCTCAAACGTGCGTAAATCAATTAGAAAACTTAATCTAGGGCAAGCTAATTTAGAACTACCTACTTCATTATTAAGAATGCTAGCAAAATAGCTTACCCTGGTTGATAAAACAAGGTAAACAGCAATATAGCTAGTAGAGCACATAGAGCAAAACAGTTTTATAAAAACGTTTAAAAAATTAACATATCTATCTACAAAATATCGCCACTGTCTCTTGTATATACAGCAATTTCTACATAGTCTATGACGGCAAAAGTTAATGATGACGGATCTCTAGGAGCCCTACGACATAATGAGCGGTTGCGTCGGTCGCTTCCGTACCGGCCTGCTTACTTAAGAAGGCTTACACGTAACGTAATGATACTAATGATTGCCTCGCCGATTTATTAAAGTGACAAGCTAATATTAAGGGCACGTTCGCATCAAGCTAGCAATGAGCTGCTTATATCGATGGCAATGTGAGCAGTCCAATTGAGAGTCCATCACCAGGAGCCCCAGCCACAAAACCGGCCAATCTTCAAATTAAATGTCTCGAATGTTGTTTCTAAACAACAATTTGTATTCAACTTCCTGAACTATTTTCATAATGTGATGAAAAAGATTTCGCTTTATTCAGGCTGTATATGAATTCCTTACATAATCCAAGTTTTGCTGCATTTCCCGCTTGTATAACCGCCGTCGTAACGTAAGATATGACCGCAGTTTATTGGTTTACACACCATAACTCGAGAGCTAACAACGCTTCTAGGGAGCTATGGTGCCGCCCTCGGTCGCCCACGCCTGTGTATGTCCCTATACGGTGGATTTCAAAAAGCATAGAAAACTACCGGAAGACTTACCTACGCTGTGAGAAATATAGGCATGGGTCTTAATTTGAAGGAATCTCGATTTAACTTAAATTAAATGGGTAATGAGAGTCATCAATATTACAAAACTTAAAAGAAAAAGACAATGCTCCTAAAAAAATTATAACTCAGAATAAATCATGACAATAAGTTTCAAAAACTACAAAATTATACAACTACTATATTTTTACTATTAAACTGAGTAGTATCTCAGTGGTAATGAACTGATAATGCCAAAGACTTGTGCCTTAACCGGTACTTGTTCAATAATCCCGCCCCCACATGGAAATTTGTCAATCACCAAGGATCGATTGAATGGGATTTATAAGTGGCGAATGTGGGCGCCGTGTCGGTGAACTGCGCGGGCGCCGGTGGTGCTCTAATTGAATTTAACGACAATCCACTGCGCATGGACAACAATCTGGCACTGTGTTCCCATCGCGAGATTCGCGAGTGAGTTGAAATGCGACTCAAGATTAGGTAGGATTGATGGTTCTTCTTTCGTTCTTAGTAGTCGGTAGCTTGGAGATAGTCAATGCCAAACATCAGAACGCGATCACTATTTATGACAGTTTTTGTTTGCTGACATTGTTGTTGCGTATTTGGAGAATACCTTTGAGGGATTTCATAAGAAGCGAGTAGTGAATAGCAACTTGCAAGATTTTCTTTGAGAGCTTTTTTATCACGATTTAACTCAAACTAATAAAACTATACTCTATCCCAATATAGGAGAACTACCTCGTCTGTTCTGCTACCGTTGGCAATTCTTTCAATAATCTTTTCGTATGAGTTTAATATGTCTTGGTTTCTGGTGATGCTGGCTGGACTCTGCGTGCGTGCATTTTATGGAGATATTGCTATCTTGCCATACAATGTGAAGCTTAACCTAAGCGGGGATCTAGGCCGTCGATAATCGGAGAGCACCCAATACTGGTTCACCGTTCACCCAAGCGTCGACTGCCAGCCATGATCAGAATAGCACTCCTACTCCGCTGTCGCCGGCATTACTACACAGTGATTATATTACCGGTGTTAAATAACCAGATAAGCTCGCAGATTAATTTACGAGCTTTTAATATGAAAAGTCATATCATGTAATCGTTTTTATTATTAAGATGAAACAGAGATCTTGATTTAACACTTAAAGCTTAACACCCATAATAAAGTTGGACGTTAACTACTAAACGTGGTTTTATAACAGTGGTTTCACATTTCTGAGAGTTTTTAAAGTACGGGTTTGATTTGACTTTCGTTGGAAATATGTTTTTGTCGTGTAATGATTCAATTATATCTTTTTCTGTTTAATTTGTTTCTCACGATACGAGTTGCTATTGTTTTAGTGATAATTATGAGCCGCGCGTGGACTGGTTTTGCAATAATGGATCTCGAGATTTAAAAGTTATTTTTTTAAAGGCTTTTGTTTAACGAACGTCGGCGACCACCTTTGCCATCTCTCTCTCCATATTAGCCATTCTTGCCAGTATGGCTGCGTTATTCACATTCGTCCATTTTTTAATGTTCTCGTTCAGGTTCATCTGGCTTGACAAGCCAGATGAACCTCCTTCTTCCCCTTCCCCTCTGGCCATCAATTTTTCCTTCCAATATTAGTTGTAGTATATTATATTTGTATGTGTCCGATATATAATAATTTCCTTGTTTCTATTTTTTTTAAACAATTGTTTTAAATGACTTTCGCTAGAAATACGTATCTAACGATCAGGTTTTTGTATAATTTCCTTTCTCACGATCTTGGGCTGCATTGTGTTTATAATTTCGCGCGTGGACCGGATCTGCGAGGATGGACCGTGTCACCTTGGGTGCCGGATGCCGGTTCTGACGGAGGAGTTATCGGCCGTCAATCGTCAACCACAGACATACATTGTCTCAAACATCTTTACGTTTGAGACAATGTTCCAAAAATATATTTACACACCGTTAAGACAATGTCAATTCAATAAGGTCGTGAACTATACCTGCCAAAGATGCATGTTATGCTATGCAGCCAATGCAGTTTGTTTTTACGTTTTTGAATATAAAGTTGTTTTAAAACCTCTTATTTTTTCGACTAAGTTCAAATTTTAATCGATGCGAATCGAAATGCGCCCATTGACTACGGTGGCCGCTTAACATCAGGCGGGCCGTGTGATTGTTTTTAAATCTATTATTATAAATTACTTAATTTGACCATCACCCAAATACTTTGATTATACGTTAATGACGTGACGAAACGTTCACATAAGGTGAACGTGAAACATTGCAGAAGGGACAGGCCATGCGGCGTCTAATTAGATATTATATCTGCGGTCTCGCCATATATTTATACGCGTCTGTAGTGTCTCTGCGAGGACCGTATTTGTTTTACGACCGTTCACGTCCGTTCCTTAGTCCTGCCCAAGGTTAAGGCGACACAAATAAAAGTCTCAATCGATTGGAAACAAGTCTTAATATTCTCAATCGACGTATCAAGTAAACGTGCTCACGTTAAAAGCAAATAGCCGTGCATTCAAACATTACACTGTGAACTTTTAAAGAGATGTTGTCTGGAAGGCCGGAAATGTATAGAACGTGGGCAACGCCTACGTCAGAGTGACCGCTCCGAGACACCATTTGACTATTTTACTAATTGTATTGTTGGACTCTCCCCAATACCATTTGCATTAGGGCCGCTCGCTACCTCGTGTTGGTAAGGGCTCTTCTTAAAAATCTAAGGAAACTCAGCAAGTGATTCTGCTTTTCAATATTTCAGAATCTATTGAGACGCGAGTTCAATCTTTCTTTCGACTAAAAGCTCAAATAAAACGCTTAACTGGCTTATTTTTACTTAGTGTCCGACCGAAACATGTTTTTTTGCCGAAACCGAAGGTTCGGTTTTGGCTCTATTTTCGGCCGAAACCGAAACTTTTGCAGACTTGTTAAAAATGTCAAAATACCGCTTTTATACACATATCAAGACTGCGTCGACCGTCCAGTGGCGCCCTCATTAGGGAATTGTGTTTTCTAATAAACCAATTAATTTATGTATACATAAATCGGTAAATTATAGTAGTAATAAAAAAATAAAATTAATATTGTTGTCCTACTTGTTCCCCAACTTTTGGTCTTTGTGACATAGTTTAGTTTCATAGTACGAAGTACAATTTCGTAAGCTTCGGCCCGGCCGAAAGGGTGCCGTCGTTTTTTAACCAAAACCGAGACTACGACCGAAACATGTTTTTTTGGCCGAAACTGGTCGAAACCGAAACCGAATCGTCGATCGGATACTATTTTTTACATCTCAACAGGTTTAGGCACCTAGAGTCAGACCAAGATAAGCAGCGATTTTGACAGGCCAGACAGTGTAAGTGTTATTTTTAACGTCAAACTTATATGAAATTATGACGTTTACTTAACACTTGCACAGGCTGGGCTATCAAAATCGTTGCCAACTTAGCTTGGTCTGACTATACCTAAAATTTTATATGAAGTCAAAGCGCCCACAAGTTAAGGTTGCCAGAGCTCAACGAGGGGTTTGGTGTTCGGGTGGGCACCGCGCATGTAACTCCTCTGGAGTTTCAGGCGTACATAGGCTACGGAGAATGCTTACCATTAGGCGGACCGTATGCTTGTTTGCCACCAACGTAGTATTAAAAACAAAAAAGTTTTAAAAAGCTTTATATGTATAAGTTACTATTTTTGTAAGTAGGTCGTGTCCTACATGCGAGGTCTCCATTTCATTTAAATTCAATGTTACCAGACATTTTAATCCCATTAACGATTGACGCGACAAACTAACACACAATTCAGATCACACACACAATTGTGGGCACACAATTCAGATCCGTTTCCCAACAAGGACTCAGAACATTCACAACAGCGTAATTTGTAACGCCTCGACTCGACTTATTTCACTTCCGTATCCGTTTAATGTCTTCAATACCTTTCGCACTTAGATTGTAGGCTTGTAGGCTATCATATCACCATTTATTTCCAAGCATGATAGAAAGTTACCGACACATTGATTAAAAAACAAATCGTGTTCAGAAATGTCCATTTCGCCTTTATTGTCAGTTTACCGTGATGATAGCTCACTTGTTACTACAGAAAATAGTTAGGTATATATAACTTTACGCTTCCATCAAATTGCTTTACCTAAGGGTTCACCACTAGGCATATGTTATCTCAAATCCCTCAACACAATCATTGGAAACGAGAGACAGATTAAGTTGGTATTAACGCCCACTGATATTAGAATCAACTTGGCACCATATTTTACGTTTCTGAATAGCGCCAGTTTAACGCGCACAACAGCACAATTTGTAACACTATGACTTATTTCCGTATCCGCCTCGCCGCTGTCCACTGCAATTTAATCATCTCTTCAAGTGACAAGATGTATTAGGGCAGCTCCCAACCGCATTATTTAAATTCCATCTCTTTTTCTAAAGTTTTAAGGTTGGAAATTGTTTGATAAGCGAATTCCTTTTGATGTACAACGGGAATATAACGAAGACGGACGTCCGGTGCCGGTCAGGATTTGTTTCACACGATGGCTGCGCCGTTCGAATAGAATATTGTCTTCAGTTAAATATTTAACGTGCCCTATATTGCTAATCAAAAACTAGAGAAGTAATAAAGACGTTCGCTATTAAGTTTTGTCCGTTGCGTATCCCATGTGTATTTCGAAAGCCTATCATTCCCTAGTTGAAGAGAATGACTTAAAAATATATGATTGTTGACAGAAAATTATAATCTGACAGCGTAATCCGTAGTGATCGAGAATAATACCCATAAAATTCCTTCCGGTTCTTTGGCAGTCCGGATGAGCGGCGAGTCAAAGGGCCGACCCATTGTGTCCGTTGTGTAAACACCATTGTCGCTCCGCTGTGTGATTTCAGGCCTTCCATTCCCTTTGGTTGCGTGGACACAGGTGACATGAGTTCTCTGGTGAACTAGTTTAACTGTGACCTTAAAATTCATAACTACAAAGCATAATTAATTATTAGGAAGCTTCCTAGAGCGTTCATTAGTGCTGATGCTCATATAGATATATACGAATGGCAGATAAAGACAAAAGTGAGTTGTTAGTGGTCAAAAGATTCCTTGGAAAGATTGTGGTTCAGGTGAGAAGAGCCAATGGAAGTTTAGGAGTGGCCCTCTCTAATATTGGCGAGACGCAAGCTTTTCGCCTCCGCAGGCTCTTCCTAGTTTAAAGAATGGCTACGCTAAAATGGCTTATAATATTCAGAAGGATAAGTGCTAGTTGGTCGTCCCAGGTATCGCTGGTATGACTGGCAAAAGACTGCATTAGGTTCGAGAGAACTGGCATAAATTCGAGTCGAAATCGAAATCCAAGACTAAGTAGTTTAAGTAAGTCGCTTGAGCTAGTAAGTGAGTAATAAGTTTCTCATACCAGTTTCGCCTGAACCTTCCCCTGTAGCCTTACCCGATGCAGGCAAACGATTAGAATGCCCCATGGAGCTGTTATGGTAGTTTCCCAAATCTGAGAGATTGTATGACACAGACCAGTATACGTGCCATCTACGATGACGCACAATTTGTGCGGGTTTCGATTTCAAGTTACGCTAGAAACGAGAAAACATTTGATGTAACCCGTTTGCTGAATGTAGCTGCATTTTGTCACTTTACTACGTTCTTAGTGATTTAATCCTATTATTTATGTTCATCCGGAAGTAGTAATGCGTTAAATGGGTTCGGATGCAACGGGTACAGTGTACGCATTGTACGCAATCAATCGCCTACGCAGTTTTTGAGCCGGTTTGTGTAAATTGATATGTTTACGTAGCCCACCGTCAGCTGGGTTATTAATCACTTTAATCAGTGTTCATAAATTAATCTACATTTTAAATTATAAAAAGTTCTACATATTTTAGAGGCACGTTCGTCCGTTTATTATTGCGTTTGTTTTATTTGAAATACTTCCATACAGGCCATCTGGTACACACTTAAGTTTATTTAAAAGGATTTTTTTTCTAAAGGCATTTCGTTTGTATGTTATCTCGTTGGTACTCTAGTAGTATAGAGTCTTTGAACTCACTCAACTGCTCATCAGCCCAACGGTTTCCAGTTCTCGCAAATACGCAATCGTAGCATTTGTGGCCTATCTTTTTGTATCTTCTTCGTGTGGTCATAAACGTCGCTAGTTGTGTTTCTGGTATTCTGCCTGTTACTAAATGGTCTCCATACTTCGACAGGGTTCAGGATAGCGGTATCCTGCACCACCGTTACCGCAATATTCGGTTTGCGAACGCTTTGCATACAATGCCCTTATTGGTGCGCCCGCGCGGTCAGGCGGATGTGACGCTGCGCTGCGCCGAATTGATGCCTAGATGTCTGCGCTAGATAGAGCTATTGCAAACCTATTGAAATGTTTGTCTAGGAATTACTTGGCATAGCCCGCCTTTTGAATAATGTAGAGGGTTCTCTTGGCAAAGAGTAACAATGAGCCCTATTAAATAAGTTACGTTAGTGTATCAAAAATCGTTACCATAAAGATCTGTAATTACAATAAGGTACATTTAAAGTTTATTTACAAAAGAGACAAGATCCGCCAAATACAATTAAATCATTTCGTCTCTTCAAAGAAACGTTTACAATTAATTAAATGACAGAGCTAGAGTGAAACCAAGACAACTCTGCAGCGATTTTTAAAGCACAGTCGTGCTAGTGTTATTTAAACGTCATAATTTCATAGAAGTTTGACATTTTAAATGGCACTTCCACGTATCTTCTTCTACCTTCTCTGCATCTTTAGTTATTTAAATAAAACTTACCCTCAAATGGCTCCGCCGCATTACATGATTAAATAATGTAGGATAAAGTCAGGTCGTTCAGTGACAGATCCAGGCGGTTTTGTATTTGGTTGGTTAACCAATAATTGTTAAAACTACCTGTAAATGTACAAATTGTTTGTTTACTTTTATTTAAATATCTAAAGATACAGAGTATAGCATTATCCCGGCCTTTGCCAGGGTCCGCTTTCCTACTTGATTTCCTCCACTTTGCGTGATCCTGGGCGTCCTGTCGTGTGAGCCCGTTTACGCTCATATCTGTTTTCACGACATCGAGCATCGAGCGATCGCTTTTTTGGTCTGCCGTAGGGTCGGAGGTGGGGAGATAACACTTCCACGTATGTGCTGTAAAAATCGCTGCAGACTAACCTTGGTCTGACTCTTACATCCTTATTATCCTCAGTTCTTTCCTGCCAGACCCCGAAGTTCACTCGGCCTATTTCCACTAGATTGTTTTAAGTAGTGAGGCACTAAGTATAGTTGTGTGGCATTGCTACACATAATAATAAATAAATAATAATTCAGCCTATATACGTCCCACTGCTGGGCACAGGCCTCCTCTCATGTGCGAGAGGGCTCGGGCTATAGTCCCCACGCTAGCCCAATGCGGATTGGGGACTTCACATACACCTTTGAATTTCTTCGCAGATGTATGCAGGTTTCCTCACGATGTTTTCCTTCACCGAAAAGCTAGTGGTAAATATCAAATGATATTTCGTGATGATGAGTTATTTGCTACACATATTTGTTTAATATCCAACAAATATACGGCACAAAAACACGGAACTTTCGGTTTTTCTAAAAAAATATGTGAACGTGTCCCAAAGGTCAAATATAAATGATGATGAATTTAAATTAACGAGAAATTGTGTAGGGTACGTAATTATTAATAATTTGGAAACTTGATGCCTTATTAATATTTATGCGATGGCAGTCAAAGGCCCGCGTTTTAACTTAGACACAGTTCCGTGAGATTGCTTCTGAACTGAAATCCAGGCAGCTTGTTCTGATCGCGGTATACCCGGTTATGGTGCTTATGGTCATTCAGTTGAAGTGGATTAGAGAGCAGTTCAGTTTCGCTTTTATATATGAAACCTGATGGATGTTTTTTCCCACGACGATAACCGATAAAACTTAAAGCGCAACCATAAATATATTATCCATGCGAAGTGGGATCAAGTCTGCATGGATTGATTATCAGACTTGTAAAGGTTGATATGATAAGGCTGAGCATAGTACTACGTTGTCCAAACGGCACTGGGTGGTCCCTCGAGCAACAAGGTCAGCCTTGACACTTCCATACAATACGGGCTCGCCATACATGCAGCAGGACAAACGTAGCCCGTGCCACATCCGGTCACAACTCTATGTAAATCATACTCACCGTATTGTACCCGCGTCCTTGCAACTATAGTTCACGCATTCGATAGTCGGTTCGCTTGTTCCAATAATTTGAACGGTCGCAACGGTAAACGGCCATTTTTCCGTTCGCCTTCTAAAGTGTAGGCTCACAAATTCGGTTACGTCGACTACGCCCAGTTTCCTTTCTGAATCATCGCTTGACCAACTGCTGACACGTACTGAATTAATTTGTGGAATTCAAAGGAATTCCCGTAATTAATTCCTTTCTTACACGCAGTGGTTAACGTGTCTTTATAAATGTCCGTATGAAGTCTCATAAAAACTGAGAATCCGCAAGGCTTATCGGGCTGAAAATCGTTATTCTTTCCCGCATAGCGTTTAGCACAATATCTACCGTTCATCGGCCTGTATTCATCCATATTATGCAATGCAATATTGCATGGCCATTATTTGAGACCGGCATTAAGTATACCACCAAAACATTTTATAAGATAATGAAGTACCGAGCGATCGGAGAGGCATATATACCTACGCCGTACCCGCAGCGAATGAATGCCCTATCTCGTTAATTAATCAATGGCTGTAAACGGGTACGGAATGTAAGCTCCGGGCTTATTTATTTTATTTTTATAGGCCTGCCTATTGAGTGAATAGGTTAATTTATTTTATATATGAAAACTTTAACTCTTGCCATTCAGCGGATCGTAACATCCCACGTTGCGACTGCATTGCAAACATAACCGGGTAGGTCTTTAGTATGTCTGAATAGAATATTAAAAGCTTCATTACTCTTTGGATTTTTGACGGGCGCGTAATTGCAAACCTGATCTGGGGTGGACGCGCAGGTTCTTACGTGGGAATGTACTGCAAGGGCTCTGGCTCTGACAGAACGATACGAACTTCCGCGCCGATGCGTGGGAACAGGATATAGGCTGGAAACGCAAAACGAACTGCATTTGCACTGTCTCTAATTAGTTGTGCAGGAATATGTTTACTTGGTTTTATTGGCTTGGCGCGTAGGCGGTCCTATCGCGCTTAAGGACTTGTACAAATTATCAAGACAGAAACAAACGTCCTCCTTCCTGTGTCCTTGCTGGGACAAAGCCAAATGGAATGGTCGATGTGTGAAAATTATAATGATGATATTTCTCGTAGAGTTAATTTTGTTAACTCATTGTAGTCTTTATCAAAGGTGACATTGACTGACGTAGCAATGTCAGACGTAGCAGGTGTGAAGTTTTCCAGTAGAAGGTTCGGGAACCAAAAGATCCGGTCCCTCCGTAGACAGCGGCCTGAGCAGCGGTACCCGCTCGGTGGGAATGCAACGCTCCACTTATTGCTGGCAGGTTATTTTCATCGTTTACTGAGCATTTGCTTCTGAAGGACCAGTATAAATGCCACCTAAAGAGCTGTAAGAGCTATTTCGTAATCAGAGATCACAATTTAATTGGTTCGCTTGTTGCGATACGATTGGAAAGCGATGGAACAACACTACAGTCTCCGTTACCATTCGCTACAAATATTAGCACTCAATGCTTGCGATCTATTTGTGTTCCATGAAGTTAATAAAAGCTTCCTGTAGAAATTAATGTTACCAAAGTGATATTATGCTGTATAAATTTACTGTAATTGATCTCACCATTTTACTAGTTTTGTACAAGTTAACATAAAACCGGGACAGGTTAATCGCCAGGACTTGATTATATTAGTACCGGTAATATAGTAAATGCTAAAGTATCCCGATCGACATTATCTAACGATTTATCCAGGAATGTCGCATCGTTGAGGACGTGGGCAGCCTGCTCGCTACAACTCTATAAATACACGGGTCCTGGGTTCCTGATATCTTGTTAACCGGAAAATATTGAGTGCCGATGTGAACGATGAGTCCCAAGATATACTTTTTAAAGTTAAGAAATAATTAATAATTAAACACCTGGAAAATTAATTTACCTTACCTACTAATAAAGCTTTCTAATGATATATCGGTTTTGAGACTAATTAGAACAAAATTAAGCGTTAATTGTATACCTAGAAATCAGTCCATTAAGACAGATAATAAGCTTATTAGCGTGCATGTCTTTTCCAAAAATAACGTTTTCAACTTCACAATAGGCTTTGTTATACGTTTCTCACTGTTACATAAAAAGCGGTTAATGAGGGACTGCAGCACAATCGTACATTTGTTCTAGCCGACTACAGTTTTTGCGCAACCATTGTCAGTGGATATGCAAAGATTCTCACGATATAATGTGCTGTTCCGAAATTATTTGAGATAATCTAAGCGCGTTCGTGACAAGATAATGAGAAATACCGAACAAACAACATACCTACCTGCGAAGCGGAAATCCTTAGCGATGACTTTTGACATTTCTCTGATCATGGTCAAAGGCCATGCGATCTCAAACGGCGAGTATGGAAATCGATAGGTATGTTTCAATTTTCGTACATGTACAGGAAGTACGTGCGGGAATTCTGATCCATTGAAATGCCGGTTCATAATTCGTTTGGATCGGTTGAAGTTGAAATGGCCGCCGGCAAATTAATGCGATTCATAAGTTAATCAAATCACACGCACCGTCCGTTTCGGTTTTATTATTTGCTGCGATAGTTTCTTGCGAAGAGATAGGTACGTTTAACGATCAGTACCCCTAGTGTAAATAAATTCGATTTCCAAACGTGACGTACGCGTTTGCGTTTAGTCTCATTTTGTATTGGATTTCGAAAGAGCGCGCCAAGCGGGACGTTTTGGAACCTCAAAATCCTATACAAAATGAGACTTAACGCAAACGCGTTCGTCACGTTATGATGTCGATCAAAGTTACACTAGGGGTACAGTGCTCGGATAGGGTCACGAAGTTCCAAAGCTTGAAACAATATTTTATATGGATGTTATCGCAGTCGCCGACCAATTGGGCATTTGTATTCGTTTTGCAGACATGGAGGTCGTTCGTCCCGGTTCTTGTCTGATGTGAAGTAGTTACCAATTCTTTAGCATTGCGGAGCCGGTCCCCGATTCCATGTGCGTGCCAATATTAACGCATTGAAAGCAATACGCCTCCAGAATGTCTAATGAGCTCGTGGAATTTCTCACTTGCAAAATTATAAGTAGCTCCGGTATGGGTAATGGGGTAGTCCTACCATAACATACTACCTACGTCGATGTTACAACCTCACGCCATAATTATGTTTATTTACCGTAATTTACGTTATCTTTAAAGCATTTGACTCAAGTCTAACTTGATGGGAAGAAATCTTAAGATCAAAAAATGTACTCGCATCTTTCAAATATTACTGTCAAATATGTTTACAAGTAGCTTGCCTCTTGACGTATGTGTACCATGTTAAAGTAGTCATCCAACGTCTAGAATCTAGATATCAGGCAAAGAGACTGCGAACGTCATGTCACATAGTTATATAGGTACCTCACCCACGCGCCGGACGTACCGAAGTGCGAAATATAGCGACATTTTCGTCATGTTTTTGCATGGACATTATGGACAATTTATAACGACATAAACAGGGTATTATTCCGTATCACTGTTTAAATTATTGCCTCGAGGAGCATCAAAGTTACGATTTTAGTTTACAAATTATCGTGGGTAGAAGGTGGGTAGACACAGGTTTAAAAAATACGTTTGTATGTGGAGTAAATATATTTTAAGTATATGTATTCAGTGAGGACTAACGTTAAGATTATAAATAAACTAATTTATGATTGGCAAATACAATAGCACGCAACCGTTTCTCTGAGAATCATTGTCTTCTATTTTCTTAGCATGTGCTTTTTACTGTAACTATTGTATGTGCTGTGTGTGCATTTCCTTGCTTTCGCGCACGCACTTGCCTCCCTTGAGCCTCTGTACCTGACATCTGTTTTCCATTAGTAGCGCCATGTTCTCTGCGCCAATTTGCATAAATGCATATTTCATAAAGCCTGCACATTACTCAAGCAAATGCACTCTACGCGTTCTTGCTAAAGACAACTAGGCGATGCGACAAACAGTAGTTTCTGAAATACCGCTTATACTTACATGCTATTGTCAACATGGTGATACTTTCTTGATAAGAAAACAAAACTTCACTATTCGGCGTCTACACGCCTAATTATTTTAGTACATGTTCATGGCAACTCGGTAAGTGTACCTAGCCGTGGGAGTTGTTGTCTATTGACTATCAGCCTGACCACAGGTTGGCGGATGTGGGTGTTCGCAAATATTAACTAGCCCAATTCACTTGTTTATTTTATTACCTAATCTGCTGGCTAATCTTATGGTTTAGTTGTCACCTGCTTATGTCTCATTTGGGCGCATTCCGGCAAACCAGTTTGGAGGCGTGAAATGGATCCCTATATCTATCGCGTGTCATATCGGATTGTCTATGAATAGAGAGAGTAGAATGATGTTGGTACGACCGGTTACAATAGCTAAATTGTTTTAATGTGACTTCATTTTGGTTTTACAACGTTATTTTCTGTTGAAATGAAGCTACTAAAATACTAGTGATTGAAATAATCTGCACACTATTTCTGTTATGAAAAGAAGAGGGCTTGCCCGAATATTTTTGATTAGGTAAGGTAAGGTCATCAGGTGGAAAGAAATGAGACATCTGGTCACTTTTCGTACTGCTTTTAAAGGGAGATTGGCTTCTGTTATAATTATGATTGCCATGCACTTAATTAGTGTTTTTATCGACTTGATGAGATACCGTTTGAGACACATTTGTCTGCACTTTTTGCTAACTATAGACACCTACTTCTTGCATCGCAATGTAATACGGAACGGAATATATCTACGATTGCATTTCGCGGCCGCAACGAGGTCGGATTCGCCGCTCGCGCGCAATATCAATGAACCAGCCCCCTCCAGCTCGAGTCATGAATGGACCGTAGCTACGTGTCAGCGAGTTGCAAAACGATAACGAAACCGCAACCAACACAGAATCATTGTAAGCAGAAAGTTCGACGACCCTAACCTAATACGATTTTCATTCGGAAATATCCAAAGGCGTCTCCGCCCTGTCGCCTTGTCGATATAAGTAGGTGGAATATTTAAGCCAATCATTTCGAAAGTATCGGTGCTTTATTCGGCTACAAAAATCATTGGAGCGTTATTGTTTCGTAAAAGTGTCCGCAATCTTCTATCAGGATACTGTTATCAGTGGCTCTGATCAGTCATCGCTAATTGACAGTTAAATGGGCTATTACTACCGACGTAATTGAGTACCGAGGCTTGGTGATAATGGCTGACGGAGCGACTTACCGCCTACAAGCTTAGCAGCTTTATTTTTCCATTGATAAAATAAAGCCATCGAATGGAAGTGTTCGATTTAGGTGTCGACTCGACTCTTCGCCATATATGGCGTAACAGGCCTCGCCATCGATGGCCTTATAGGGAAGGCTGCCCTGTACTATATTAAGGATCGGCTATAGGCAAGTGCAGCCAGTTTTGACTCCTAATGTGGTGAGAACCATATCTAATAGTCGTGTCATAGCGCTCCTTATGCAGATGTATCTAAAGCAGCTGCCTAATGTTTTGTCATTCTTTGTCCATAAACGTTTACCTGTCATAGTTTAATGTTTATAGTATGAACATGGTTAATTATTTTCTTTGGCTGTCCGTTACCGAAGCCGTTATAACAGGTATCCTATGGTAGGATTATAGAAAATGTTACTTATATATTTTCCGAAGTATCAGGAAAATTAATTACGTAGATAGGTACCTATGTACGACATAAGTCCAAAATTGGTGCTACCAATTTAATTCTGGCAATAAAATCATTATACTCGTACTCATACCAGTAGTAATTTGAATTGTTTTAATGAGAAAGATGCGTATCTTCTAATGTACAAATTCTCTCGGGGAAAGGTGACTGAAGCTAGCGGCTTTTTTTTTAATACTACGTCGGTGGCAAACAAGCATACGGCCCGCCTGATGGTAAGCAGCCTCCGTAGCCTATGTACGCCTGCAACTCCAGAGGAGTTACATGCGCGTTGCCGAGCCTAAACTCGCCCCCCCCTCATTGAGCTCTGGCAACCTTACTCACCGGCAGGAACACAACACTATGAGTAGGGTCTAGTGTTATTTGGCTGCTGTTTTCTGTAAGGTGGAGGTACTTCTCCAGTTGGGCTCTGCTCTAGATCTGGAATGACATCCACTGGCTGTGCCCTACCACACAAAGCGAGGTGACATTCACAATGCCCATACCTCTCTTTTGGACGTAGTTTAAGGACGTACCCGGGTCCAATAATAAATAGTCATAGTAAATGGGCTAGTTAATAAATAGTCATAGTAATCAATCAAATCCGACGCAATACTCGCGCGTGGCCGCCGCGGCTGCGCGTGCGTTCTTGAATTACGATTAGCAGCCTTCTTCATATCGTTTACCGAGTGTTAGCTGAGACAGTAAGTGTCATCTCCGGTTACGAATTGTTATTACAGATCTCGAGATCGCACTTATAATGGGCCTGAGGCAACCGCCTGGTAAGCAATGAAATTAACAGTTGTCTAATGGCTAATGAGTCATGCCGGATTTACATATCTACGTACTATGTGGAAAAAATCAAGAAGACTGAAGGTCAAGAAAACTCATTCATAGTCATTATACATTGATAGGTTAGTCAGAGAAGCGAATTACCAGGAAATAATAATATTATGTGAACTACACTTCGTATAGTTATCTACGTAACTAGGACTTTACTCGTAATATCGAGATGTTCGGCAGGTGAGCTCGCTCGATAAGGACAACAAAGATTTATGCTTTACGGCATCTGTAAATCCACGTTACAAAGCCAGGCTGAGCTGTTTCCTTATTACCTCGTAAAACACATCCATCATTAGTATTGACTTTGGAAGCGATAAGTGTCGCGGCGTTATCTCTGGGAGGTGCTAATGGACGACTTGGTCACCGTATTGTGCTTAACTTCCAATTTCCGCTGCGATTTGTAGCCCGAATGGTAGAATTTTAAGTGGTCTCCACTCGTAAAATTAACCGGTCCTTAATGGATCCTTGAATGAAAGGAGAGGAATTTAAAATGCATTTGCATTCGACCGGTTTACGATACCGCAGGACTGAATGAACGTATTTATGGCTCGCGAGTTAAATAAGCTTGGGAATAGTCTGTCTGTTCTCCGTCGACAGCTCGGAGGGCTGTTAATTCGTTGAAAGCTCACCGTGTGAACTTAGAAACAAAGCTTTACAGCCGTCAACATCTCCAGACCGCAATCGTGAAACTGTCAAGTTGTCATCCCACTAAATGGGGGTCCGTCGTCAGCGCCCGTTAAACACCCGCTTCCTGACTTACAGTGTAATTTCGGCTATTTTAAGGCGGATACAGCTAAGCGTTCGCAGCAGACGGACTCATTTACGGATGGAATTACCTTTAGAATGGTTGTTTTTTTTTACGATTATCTTGTTGATCGCAGGCAACAGAGATTAACAGATGGTTACAGACGGTAGACGATGTGTTGATTAGTAGGATGAAATACTAATTTAAATCTATCAACGAAGACAAATAAGATGGTAAAGTACGTCTAAGCTAACATTTCACCAACTTGAATATGTAGAACAAAGTGAGAGAGTGTCATATTAAACGGCATATTTTCATAGAAATTAGACATAATATTTAGTGACAAATAAGATGGTATCATTATGCTATTTTTTCCACAAAACAGGCAAAATTATATCTTGTATCGATAAACAGAGACTAACTAACAGGTGCAAGTTATCAGTTTATTTGTAATGTATACTATCTACTTTCAACCTCGCATCTGTAAAATGATTCTCGGTAACATCAGCATCCCATACGTACTTACGGGGTGTCAGTAACAAGATAAAGATCACCTCGCGTGTGAAATCAAGAGTTCCACTTAAAAAGACATCAGTCCGTACAAAAACGTGGTTAAAACAGAGCGTAGGAGGACAGATGCGTCGAATAGGGGTCGAGGAATGACCGTAGTTTAGTTTAACTATTGGCTTCCGTCAAACAACTGAGGAACGGAGTGCTGACGCTGACCGCTGACACATACTGCTTTACCGTACTATAATTTATAAAGACGCATTTTTCTACTTAATTTATTAGGGAATACGTTCTTTTAGTAGAATATTAGAACCTGCTAACTGAAGCGTAAAGTTTCTCAGAGGGGCCTGATTAACACCATGTGAAACAACTTTAGACTGAATGATTTTCTTAGTAAATTTTCTGTGAGTAACATTTGTTACTAGATTTGAGTTTACATCATCGCAAAAATATTTTTTCTTCTTATCCATCGAGGAAGCTGTAAACAGATGTTTCCTCTATATTTTAGACACTATATTTTATTCGATATTAAGTGGATCACCATTTGTCTGTGAAACGAGCGGAAGTGGTCTACGAACTAATTTTTTCTCATAATCGTCAGCGGGTTCTAGGAATAGAGTGGGCAAACAGGGTTTTTCGTGTAACGATGCGTTACATACAAGACATGAACCATGTTGAAAGATCGGGAACCTCCTGTCTGCTGGACATTTGCCCAACTATGGGCGTAGATAAACCTTTCTTCGTTTCTTATGTTAAATTATTCGAAAATGTACGAATTCCAAATCTGAGACCCTGAGTATTTTTTGCTACAGCCTAGCTGTACTGTACTGTACCCAGTGCCGGATTTACCCTAAGGCCCAGTAGGCCCGGGCAAAGGGCGGCAAGACATTAGGCGGCAGTCTATGTGATGGGTGCTGAGAAAGGGGGTTAGTTACTACTGGGCCTGGGGCTTATGATGGCCAAGACTGCAAATCCGCCACTGGCTGTACCTAGCTGTAGCCAAGGCACGTGACGAGCAAAATTTTAAACACAAGTATATTTTGAGTACCTAATATTAGAGACGAGCAAAATTTTAAACACAAGTATATTCTTTTGTTCCCTTCTAATTTCCTGGTTTTACGAGTACGTCTCTCTAGAAAAGAAACAGTGAATGTTTGAGTAGAGCACAGTCGCACAGTCCGAATGCTGATGCTGTGTTCATTTGTCATTGTCACACAAACATTATCACACCTACCATGAAACAAAGCCGCGAACACCCCCATCCGAGACCATATCGCAAATCCCGTTTCCTCGTCTCATCTCGACGTATCTCCCATATCCTGCGGAACTCGGACGTTGCGTCACCGACGGAAATAGCTCTGTGTCACCGCTGTCGTCAGTGCCTCGTCACGAATTCGGTTCATCAACTTAACTTGCAGATGTGGGTAACGTAAGTTTGTTTCGGAACGCTTCTACGTAATTCCGGTTGGATGATTTAGTTCCAAATAAATTCTTTTCTCACTCTCACTGAGCGTATGCGTGAGCGAGATGAATGTGCGTGCACGGCATTGGCAGGTTTTTGAATTTCAATTGGTTGTATGTTATAAACAAGAAACGTCATCGTTGAGTACCCTCAAACCTAAAAATGCGCATTTTTAGAAGGAATTTAATTTTTTTAGCTTTGCGCATAATTTGATACAATTTTTTTTAGTTTTAGACCTATTTTTTTTCTATCGAGCGAAAGTCAAAAAATCTGGATTCGGATCGCTTCAAGTCCCTAGAGAAAATCCTCAACATTACTTATTAAATTTTTGGCAACCTTTATACATTTAAAACCCCGCTCTCTGAACCTACGCCACCTTAATATAAAGCTTTAGGTATACTTTACAAGAAATACTGAAGTGATCATAATTATAAGTGCTCCGTAAATAAAGTTCGGGTTGTACGGGGCACTAAAAAAATGTGCAAACGCCGAGACGAGCTTTTTGCACAAGGAATTTCATATTATAAATTATAAGTTGATATGAAAGTTGCTATCAATGCTGACAGTGACAGTGACTGATAGTTGGGAGACCAGGGGCCCATTTCTTGAAAGGTATTAGACTAATATTATTAGTGTGTCGCCATGGTAACCCAAACGAGTGCCATGGTAACGCGTTGCATCCGAATTACTTACAAGTATTTCGAGTCTTCGCTTTTTTGTCATGTATATCATGATAATGGAAGCAGGAAATGGAAAAATAATATTTCGTAATATAATTGAATTCTTTTAACAGTTGTATTGAATTTAAGCCATGTTTTGTAAATTGAACACATGCAATTAGAAAGTCCCGCCCTTTTCTTAGCGGCTGTAAATCTCACTAGTCTGTTACACTAATCATCATTAGAGTTAACTCCGTGCTGGTTAATCGTGATTACCCGATAAGCACCCTAAAGGAAATGACTGTCATTAAAAAAGTAGGGCTGCATACGTGCTCATGACTTCTTCCAAATGCTGTGGAACAAAAAACTAATGGGAGCTATCGATCTCGAACTGTTGTCTTTGGGTAACTGTTTCAAAACGGAAACGAACTAGTGATTATACCGCAATTTCGATATATCATTTTGGACTTTGGGATTTGTTATCTGCATCTGTTTGGCTAGGTCATTATCACGATTCTACAACAACTATCATTAGAGATTTCTTATAAGACATGAATTATAATAAACATGCGGTAGTTGCATCTCCGATTATACACATTATTTAATATTTATGATCGCCAGGAGCAGTTAATCGAGCAGGGAGCTAACCCGTCTCATATATTAAGCCAATCAAAATATGGTAATGCTCGGCAGGACTGATCCGGGATGCGTTGCAGAATCAATTTGCTTCCGCGAAATTTATGGCCGTGTTCCTCCAATTAACTGGCAATTCGGTGGCTTCGATTATTTCGCATAAAACGTGCGGGCGAGTCCCGCATCCGGTGATTAGGGCTCGCACATAATTTGTGATGCGCTGCGCCCGCGCCGCGCCGCGGCCCACGCCCGGTCGCCCGCCGCTCGATTGTTGTTAGATAAAAAATGCAAGGGCTCACCGTGCTCCTCGGCTCTGCGCGGTTCGTTGTTTGTTTTTACTTCTGCGTTTTGCACCTGCCCCGTGTTTTGTTTTTCATGCGGGTACCCGACAGCGCATTTAAATGAGATATTTGAACTCGTAATTTTTGATTTTGTTTGCCAAGATCACTTCCTCTCCATATTTTATGTGGCCGATTTTAAACCTGTCATGTATACGTATCTTCATTGAATATGGAAAAGAACATGAATCGATAAAATACATCTAAGATTGTATTTTTACAGCGTTCGGAGCGATCGCTAAGTTTATGTCGGAAATAAAATGGGAATTTATGGCGGGCATGATAGGTTGGAATGTTAGGCGTAACAAAAACCGATAGTGGTAATATATGAGGACATTTGTGTGTTGCAGAGTCGGGCGGCGTCGTCGGGCGCGTGCCGGCGACCGGATGCGCCAGCGGCGGCATAATGTGGCTGCTTGATGAGCCCAATCAGCCGTACGAAGGTAAGCACTTGCTTCATACATACGCATGAGGCGGCCGTTTGAGCTCATCAATCATTGTCTAGTAATTGTAACTTTTTAGATAGGTGGGTACTCACTAATGATGTCCATGAAGAAAAACCGATTATATTAAAGTATCGGTTGTCGTGTTTCAGACTGCGAGCAGCTGCTATGTTTCCGGTACTACAATGGCGAGGAGGAGGAGATGGAAGCGGAGGCGCCAGCGCTGCCCGCGCGGCTTCGCGCGGAGCTACGCAAGCTCCCACATCGCTTGAAGGAAGGCGTCTCGCGCAAGCGCGGTGGCGAGCGGCAACCACCGTTCTCGTACCACAACGAGAGCTTCGAGCTCGGCTCGGAGCCCGACCCCGCCGAGGTCGCTCGCCTCGTCGACAAATGCTCAATTAGCACTTTAGAAAGCAACGGGAACGAGCCAAAACTCGAACAAAAATGTGATCCTAGCAAATTTGTAGATACTAGTTTAAGTAAAGAATCTCGATCTGTAAATAATGAATCTCGCGCGACGTCGTCGGGGGTGAAAAAGAAATGTCCACCGCCGGTGGACACGGGTGGTGGGACGGACCTCGGTGTCAAGAAGAAGTCTAAAATCAGCGGTTTCGAATCACCTACGTCGCCCGGTACGGAGTACTACAAAATATGGTCGCCAAAGAATCCTTGTAAGATAATGAAGTTTGTATATGAGGTGGAAGGAGGGAAGGTTCCTGGGGAAGGTCCGCGGTCTCCCGGGCCGCCGCTGCCGCCGCGCGCGGCGCACAAACCGCTGGAGCGCTCAAGGGCGCTCTCGCCTCCGCCCCACCCTCCGCAAGTGCCGCGACATCGAAAACCCAAAAAACTCACTCAACCTGAAGACTCGTTCAACTTCGAATTGATCGATACGGATGAGCAGTTTTTTACAGACAACAATATCTCTAATTCGGCGACGCTTCAGAGCGGAATCAACGACTTTAAACCGGGAGAGTTTTACACCGGCAAACAGGTCGCCATGTCTTCTACGGCGAGCTTCTGGCGAGGCGGGCAGAACGTCGCCCCGCTTGCGACGCCCGAAACCGACGGTAGCTTATGTGAATCTACAATATCTTCTATGAAATTATCTAGGTTAGTAGATGAGAAGAAATCTAAAGATGTACCTGATGGTTCGCCTAGCGTAAGTAGGAATAAGGTATTATTTATTAAAGATATTGGGCCCGATAACTACATCACGACGACGTTCGCGAGGAAGGATAAGGCCCCGACTGATACCGTTGACGGTACGAATCTCACGCCAAACCACGCCAAATCAGAGGAGAAGGCGCAGCATACGTTTTTAAATGACATTAGCAATCACTCAGAATTTGAGGATGATAATAGGAACCAGATAGAAGAGAAAGAAATTACGACTTTGAAAGGTCACAAACCATTGACGAGGCAGAATTCAGGTCGCGCTACGCCTACAATGATGACTGCGTTTTTAAATTCGCACTCATCTCATACCGCATCGACAACTCAAGAACAGCCCGATAACGGCAGCTCTAATGCTCCTAGTTCATGTAACTCTTCACATTCGACGTCTCCGGTTGAAGACGGCAACAAGACGCTACCCAGCGTAGGGACGATGATTATGAATAGGAAGTACTCTTGCGAGAGTTCAACCCCAAAGCATTCCAGTTTGCCGCGGCATCTGCTAAAGAACTTGGGTTGCGAAGGAACACCAAAGCATTCACCGACAAACAGCGGGATGAATAGCCCAGTGCGGCCGCATCCAAGAGTCTTGACAAGGGTGGCAGCTCTAGCGGGGGCAGCACCTCAATGTCCACCGACACCGACACACCACGCGCGCCGCCCGCGCCCCGCGCCGCCGTCAGACCTCACGCCACCTCCAATACAAAACTCAGAAAATTTCGAAATGGTCGAGTTCACCAACGAACTCCGTACAACAGAGATCAGATCTCCCAACATGGAGTTCGCGAACAGCAACCATTTCACCATCGTCCACGCTGGACCTCCTGAGGACGTTGTCCTACGAAGACCTAGACCAGAAGACAGTGATGATAATGAGAATGCTGTAGCCTCGCCTACGCCTCTAAGGCATATGGCGGGCATAAGACTTCCTTCGATCCCTGAAAGGGCGTCGAGGCAGATGGCGTTGACTGGAGATTTTCCCGCCAATATGATTGGCGGGATTATCGAGTGCGAAGAACCTTTACCAGCAGGTTGGTATATCTTTAATCCTCGAATACATAATTAAAACGTTAATAAAGTTTCATGACAACTTGACAAGGATCTCTTAGAAGTCTTAGTAATTATAGTTCAAAAATCAAGAGTAAATCGTTAATTGTCACTATTAGGTGTGAATGCGGGGCGTTTTAAGTGACGACGTAATGCACTTACATTTACAATAACTTTATTGAAGACTGGATTGTATGTTGATATGAGTAGGAAGTATAGGAACTTTGTCAAAGCTTTGAGTGACAAGGTGACGAATGAGAATAAAGTATGGATGGAAAATGATGTTAAATCCTTGCGGATGTGACATGGAGATTTGACTTAAATGACTCTGTGTATGCTTCCAGGCTGGGAGGCTCGCATGGATAGCCACGGGAGAGTGTTCTACATCGACCACATCAATCGGACCACGACGTGGCAAAGGCCAGGGGCGAATGGGGCCACTCCGAGATCGCCTGCGCCAGAGGTGCAGAGGAGGCAGTTAGATAGGAGGTAACTATCTAAATCATTTCAGGTTATTTGGCAATTATTAAATGTAGTTTGATGCGTTGTTGATTGACAACTATTTCTTCATATTATTTACTCCAGAGATCATAGTAATGTAAGTACCTACCTACTTGTGGATACACAAGTAGGTAGGTTAGTGTTTGATAAAACATCATTAGATGTTTTCCAGTCGCTTGTTAAGGAATACATGCCGGGGAAACTGGATTATTTAATACCAATGAATCTTAATTTTGAGCGGACCCCATGTTCTCTAAGTGAGCTGTAGGAAAAAGATAAGCCGGATATCGGTACCGTCATTGTGATCCTTTGTACATATTTAGTTAGTGCATAGTTTTAGATCATAACCAAACAAAAAGGCATCTTATGCACAGCTCACTACAGTTTAAAATCGTATAATTCCAGGTACCAATCAATTCGGCGCACAATGACGCGCGCACAGCTAGAAGCGGAGCGAGCGTCGCCGCCGCCCGCGCCGGGGCCCTCCCGCGCGCCCGCCGCCGCGCCGCACCCCGCCGCCGACTTCCTGGCCCGACCAGACTTCTACTCCATCCTGCACATGAACCAGGTAACTAATGCTAGTCGGTCACACGATGTCGCCACAGCCAGAAGCGGAGCGAGCGTCGCCGCCGCCGCGCCGCACCCCGCCGCCGACTTCCTGGCCCGACCAGACTTCTACTCCATCCTGCACATGAACCAGGTAACTAATGCTAGTCGGTCACACGATGTCGCCACAGCCAGAAGCGGAGCGAGCGTCGCCGCCGCCGCGCCGCACCCCGCCGCCGACTTCCTGGCCCGACCAGACTTCTACTCCATCCTGCACATGAACCAGGTAACTAATGCTAGTCGGTCACACGATGTCGCCACAGCCAGAAGCGGAGCGAGCGTCGCCGCCGCCGCGCCGCACCCCGCCGCCGACTTCCTGGCCCGACCAGACTTCTACTCCATCCTGCACATGAACCAGGTAACTAATGCTAGTCGGTCACACGATGTCGCCACAGCCAGAAGCGGAGCGAGCGTCGCCGCCGCCGCGCCGCACCCCGCCGCCGACTTCCTGGCCCGACCAGACTTCTACTCCATCCTGCACATGAACCAGGTAACTGATGCTAGTCGGTCACACGATGTCGCCACAGCCAGAAGCGGAGCGAGCGTCGCCGCCGCCGCGCCGCACCCCGCCGCCGACTTCCTGGCCCGACCAGACTTCTACTCCATCCTGCACATGAACCAGGTAACTAATGCTAGTCGGTCACACGATGTCGCCACAGCCAGAAGCGGAGCGAGCGTCGCCGCCGCCGCGCCGCACCCCGCCGCCGACTTCCTGGCCCGACCAGACTTCTACTCCATCCTGCACATGAACCAGGTAACTGATGCTAGTCGGTCACACGATGTCGCCACAGCCAGAAGCGGAGCGAGCGTCGCCGCCGCCGCGCCGCACCCCGCCGCCGACTTCCTGGCCCGACCAGACTTCTACTCCATCCTGCACATGAACCAGGTAACTGATGCTAGTCGGTCACACGATGTCGCCACAGCCAGAAGCGGAGCGAGCGTCGCCGCCGCCGCGCCGCACCCTGCCGCCGACTTCCTGGCCCGACCAGACTTCTACTCCATCCTGCACATGAATCAGGTAACTGATGCTAGTAGGTCACACGATGTCGCCATAGCTAGAAGCGGAGCGAGCGCCGCCGCCGCCGCGCCGCACCCTGCCGCCGACTTCCTGGCCCGACCAGACTTCTACTCCATCCTGCACATGAATCAGGTAACTGATGCTAGTAGGTCACACGATGTCGCCATAGCTAGAAGCGGAGCGAGCGCCGCCGCCGCCGCGCCGCACCCTGCCGCCGACTTCCTGGCCCGACCAGACTTCTACTCCATCCTGCACATGAATCAGGTAACTGATGCTAGTAGGTCACACGATGTCGCCATAGCTAGAAGCGGAGCGAGCGCCGCCGCCGCCGCGCCGCACCCTGCCGCCGACTTCCTGGCCCGACCAGACTTCTACTCCATCCTGCACATGAATCAGGTAACTGATGCTAGTAGGTCACACGATGTCGCCATAGCTAGAAGCGGAGCGAGCGCCGCCGCCGCCGCGCCGCACCCTGCCGCCGACTTCCTGGCCCGACCAGACTTCTACTCCATCCTGCACATGAATCAGGTAACTGATGCTAGTAGGTCACACGATGTCGCCATAGCTAGAAGCGGAGCGAGCATCGCCTCTGCCTGTGCCGGGGCCCTCCCGTGCGCCTGCCGCCGCGCCGCTTAACATCCTACAGCTGACTTCGTGGCACGACCAGACATGAATCAGGTATCTGATTCCAGTAGATTTGTCACAACATGACTCGTACGGTTTTTTTTATACTAAGTCGGTAGCAAACAAGCATACGGCCCGCCGTATGGTAAGCTGTCTACGTAGCCTATGTATGCCTTCAACTCGAGAGGAGTTACATGCGCGTTGCCGACCCTAACACTCCGCACCCTCGTTGAGCTCTGGCAACCTTACTCACCGGCAGGAACACAACACTATGCGTAGGGTCTAGTGTTATTTGGCTGCGATTTTCTGTAAGGTGGAGGTACTTCCCCAGTTGGGCTCTGCTCTAGACCTGGAATGTCATTCGCTCTGCTGTGCCCGACCACACAGAGCGAGATGACATTCGTAATGCCCATACCTCTCTTTTGGACGTAATTTAAGGACATACCCGAGTCCGGACGTAGTTTAAGGACATGCCAAGGTCCAAAAACGTTATCATACAACAGGGACAACCGCCAACATCGAAAAACCGAAAACCGTTATCTGCCATTTTCGATGGTGTGTCCTTCGCCCTACTGCGGACCACGCATCAGACACCGTAGACTCTCATAAATATCGAAAATCGAAAGTTCGTCTTTATGACTCGAATATGGCACTTGTGACAGCCCTCGCGATAGAATTTCTGCACGCTTCATTATAACAGCCATCACTTGGATGGATATGCACAACAGTCGATTATACAGACCTACCCACCGCTAGTACTCTCGCCTACCTTGGACTTCTTTCTTTTGTGTGAGGCCTCGCCTGACTACTGTTAATCTCGATTCACCTTCAAAATAATATAGAAACGTGATAAAATTCATTATCTTTTTATTTTCAGGAAGCGTCATCACTATACAACTGCAACTCCACCCTGAAGCACATGATATCTAAAATCCGTCGAGACACAAGTTCTTTCGAGCGCTACCAACACAATAGGGATCTTGTGGCTTTAGTCAACATGTTCAGCGACACAGAGAGGGACTTACCGCTCGGCTGGGACACGAAATTGGACCGTAACGGCAAGGTAACGGGCTATAGTTATTACTCCTTTTATCCAAGATTTGTTGAGACACAAGATCATTAGAGTGCTACCAACACAATATCGATCTTGTGGCTTTATTTAACATGTTCAGCGACACAGACACTGGCTTTACCACTCGGTCGGGACACGAAATTGGACTTTAAGGGCAAGGTAATAAGGGCTATTGTTAGTTACACATGATATCTAGGATCTGGTGTGGACACAAAAGGGATCTATCGTGGCCTTAGTCAACGTGTTCAGTGACACTGACGGGGATTTACAGCTCGGAGGGGATTAAAAACTGGACCGTAATTGCAAGGTAATATGGCATACTCTGATAACCTTCGATAAGAGACCTTGTTTAAGATTCACTCTTTTATAAGAATGGTAGAAATACTCGTAAAATGAGTAAATTGACGGTTTATATTGTTTACAAGCTAGAGGTCCGTGGAAAATACGATTTTAGCTCAAGATAGATCAGCACGAAATTTACAAATTTAATGAAACACGCGACTAACCAATCTCGTGTAGCTTATTGATGTACGGTTCCTACACCCAGTAACATTTGTAGCGCTTCTTCGTGGACCACGTGATGCGGCGCACGACGTTCATGGACCCGCGCCTGCCGCGCGCGCCGGCCGCGGGGCCCTTCTCGCCGCTGCTGCCCGCGCGGCGCCGCCCGCTCGCGCTCGACCAGGTGCACACTGCTGGCTTGTAGCGCTTGTCTAGTGGCGCCCGTTGGGACGCTCTCAGTGGGCCATGTCTCTCGCCGCTGCTGCCTGCCGGGCGGCGCCCTCTGGTGGTCGACCAGGGGCATCTTGTTGGCTTGTTGTGGCGCCCGCTGAGATCGTCTCAGTGGGCGGCGTACTTCGGCCCGGAGAGGGTAGATGGCGGTACTGGTGGCGTGAGATTACTTATTACTAATGAAAAGATTCAGATTAAACTCCATTTACGTAATAACAGTAATACACCTTATTAGATTTGCTGAATCTCACCCTACCGACGTATATGCCGCGTGTCAGCGAAAATCTGAGGCATCTTTTTGAAATAATACTGGCAAAATGACGATCTCGCTCGTTTTTAAATTTTATTTCTTACTTGACAGATCAGATAGGTACTCCTATATACAATTATAAAATACGTTGCCAATCTAATGGACTACTGTTAGTACTCTCATTTAATTCTGTCTTCGTCAAAATTAATAACATTGATAACTAATTGGTCCATTTAAGGGCAGGAGCAGAAACAGGAGTGTCAACTCATGACAATATTATACGTTTTTCTTTTGTCACATGCCTTTGTATGAACTGGAAATTATTTTGACTGATTTTTGTCGCCACTTTGATTGAACAATCAGTAAAATTATTAAATATATAAAATAGTTTCAAGCACCAAAAGGGTACCTCGCTAAAATTTAAAGCCAAAACATTAATGGTCGTATTTAGTAGACCCTTTAATATAATCTTGCATTTGCTTTTTTACTATAAAAAAGTTAATTCTATACAGGACCATATTTTTGTCAAATCGTCATGGAAATTTCTAAACTTCAATTACTCCAACAAACACAATCTCGAATTACTTGTCATGAAATTGTAATGTCTGATAGGTACCAACACCGTAAGACATACGTTTATTGAAATATTAAAACCAAAGATACATCATTTGTGCCCAAATAAACATTATAACATAAAACCATATTACAATACAGTAAACGATTATAAGTACTAACAAATGCTTATGAGTTCGAATGATTAGCCCTTATTTCGAACACTTAACCCTTAGTTAAACTTCAGAAATCAGGCAAAAAGTCGATTGAACCAGCCCTCAACGTATTTCACCATGGTTGCCTTTTATGATTAACGCAGTTAATCAACACCCTGCCGCGAAATATACTGCGTTATGAGTTATGACATTTTAAAATTAATATGCCCGAATTGCTTTACTTATGTGTATATCATGCTTACAAGTCACAGTTATCTTTTAAAAGTCTGATTGGAAATATCTAATCCATCAGATTCAATTTTCGATTCAGTTATACATGTGTTGGTGCCTGAAACTGCCTGGGCACCGTTTCACGAAAGTTTGTGATTCGTAACTTTAGGAGACTTTTTGAAAAAGGGCTTTCGCTGTGTCGTTTTTGACACTAATAGTAGTCTCGCAAGGCTGAGCCAACAAAAACCAAGTAATTCAAAGTCCTTAATTTTTAAATCTGACTGCAAATAAACGAAAAACGACCTATTACGCAAAATATATCCTGGTCACGGCACCAAATTGTGATAACAACGTATAGTTCCATAGTTTTGTGCTTCAGATATATGGGAGATGATGCATTTCATTGTAGTCATTATTTAGGTTTGTTTATTTTACAAGCTCTCGTTAAACGGCGACCAGGCAGTAATAACGTTGTAAATAAAGGAAACTTTATACTTTTTGGATAACAAATGATTAAGAATGAGAAAATATGAGTTTGATGGACATATAGTTAAAAATGTCATAAAGCAGTATATTAGTTGTCGCAAATGTCATGTGAATTCAACGGCTAATTCTCTTTAAAGATTGACATGAAATACCTTTGCTTCGGAATCGGGCCCACTCCGGTACGTTGTTGTTGGAATTCCACCCTTATTCCTAGCTCGCTACGTGTCATCTGTCGTTTCCTTCTGACATGCTGTGCACGTTTGTTGACTCGATGCGACTGTCATTCGGTTTCTTTTTTTTTCAGTTTTTTTCTTTGCATGTGTTCGGTTTGATTTATTTTGTTTTTAGCGTTTTGGTTTGTTTTCGTGAATTTTGTTTTCAGCTACATTTTTATTTTTGAAAAACTCAGTGTATTTAATGATGTGTAAAATGAACAGCATGCAATACTAGTACGTATGTACATTTTCATTGTGCCTGAATAAGCTCGGCCGCTATAA
Organism: Cydia pomonella; assembly: GCF_033807575.1. Lineage (NCBI taxonomy): Eukaryota > Metazoa > Arthropoda > Insecta > Lepidoptera > Tortricidae > Cydia > Cydia pomonella. The sequence continues at coordinate 19,068,507 of NC_084711.1, forward strand.
ACTCTACTTTTTTATGTGTTTTTATTTTATCTAGATGAATAATTTAAATGTACATCAAAAGTTGCCGGTCAATATTGACTTTTATTAAAGCTAGAAATTATATATATTTAGGTAGACATTTAATTGACTTTGCGAAAACGCAAGTTGCATTTTTCGCATAGTGATATTTCTACCTATGTAACAAAGTAGTGCAACTTTTTTAAATATTTTTTTTTCTTAACCCTTGGAGCACTACACAATACACCCACTTTTAATCACAGACTCATATAAATAATAATTAATTCATTGGCGTCCAATGGTTTCGAAAATTGTTTTCCTTATGGTTTATCATATTTTTTCTACTTAGGCATCTATAGAATTCTATTTGATGTTTTCTTAATGTACAGCCCAAGGCAAAACTGGCAAAAGTATGTTAATAATTGTTCTAATGACCAATGTTATGTTTTGCCTAAGCTGGAAGTTTTTATTTAGAGATTAATGTATCGTCGAGTTCACAAAAATATTTACAAGCCAATGTTCCAAAAATATATTTACACGACCTTATTGCCAGTATCTTAGAGACGTGTAAATATATTTTTGGAATATTGGTTTGTAAAAATTTTGGTGATTTTGAGTAATGCATTATTTGAAACTAGTGCCGTAGCACTAATGTTTGTTTATGTCTATACTTTTAGCCTAGGGGCTGGTTGTAGAATATGAATGAATTCTGAGTATGTACGGTACGGCGTGTTAACTGGTTGCGTGTGTGCAGGCCCCGACGCCGCCGCCGCGGCCGCCGCTGTCGGCTGGAGACGCGCACGCGCGCACCATGCAGGAGATACCCGTCGCGTACAATGACAAGGTAACGTTTTATGAAATATCTTTCATACCTGGCTCAAGATCCGTTCAAGAGATTCCCTTGTAGAGACATAAAACTAGCTTTGCGGCATCAGAGAGCCGGCAGTGGAACCAACGCCGCATTTACTCACTTGACTCACTTTGGCCTGAACTCTACCTTGTTGAAGTTTTGCCACAACTCTTATACCATTACATTAACTAACCGTTTGTAAACCTTGTTGCGACGAGGTAAGGTGTATAGTTGGTCAGTTATAGTGTATTTTTCCATAACCTCAAACTGATTTGATTCGATTCTCACAAAAACTCGGTTTACCAAGTCAGATTTGAGTGGAATTAAAAATCAGAAAGACATGTATTCAATGGTAATTGCGTAATGAGATAAATTATTTTTCACGGTACTTATAAAAAAAAAAAAAAACAGAATATTGTTTCAACTGCTGTCAATGAAGTCCCTGTTGACGAGTAGGTATTTACACTATTTTTCATCACACTTGCTCGAAAAAGATCTTATTTCATGCAGGTGAGCTGAAGGACAAAGGCCTATTTTGTTCCCGCGGGAGTTATGGATTGTGAATGTCACTTATTCATACAAACCAAGTAGCATAAATAAGTTTTACTTTTAAAATACTGACGTGTATAATTTAATATTTTAGTTTATGTTTAAAATTATTTAATTTGATTAATTTAACAGCCGATTAAAATATTTTTACATAATTTTCAATCGTGGCTGAATGCCGAATAGGTATATGTCACCGTATTTAAGAATTATTGCGCTTAAAATTTAGTTCTTTCTTCGCAAGTGTGATGAAAAACATTGTGTGTAACTCCGGGGGTAACAATATTGCAAACTCTGGTCTTTAATTCCTTAATTACCACCCTCGTATCCAAAATTTCACTTACCCCTTTCACCGTAATAAATTCTGTCTTTTTTCTGGTTAAAGACATTTATTTACTCAAAAGAAATTTACATTTCACTTAATGAGTAGGTAGTTTACAATATTAGACACAATAAATAGTTAAGTTTTTTTACTCAGGTGGTAGCTTTTCTCCGCCAACCGAACATCATGTCGATCCTTCGAGAACGTTGCGGGGGCTCCGGCAGCGCTCCAAGAGACAAGGTCAACGCGGTCCGAGTGGAAGGAGTCCCGGCGCTGAACAGATACCAGAACGACGTTCAGCTGACCTGCATGCTAAGGTGAGTGCTATTTGTAGGTTAGCAAGGATTAATTTCGCGTGGCCGTTAGGTAAAGTTATCCGTACTATTATACTGCTATCCTTCCGATGATACTGGCGGTCAATGGCAGTATGCGCGCGGAAAATTCTTCGTGTTTAACATCCTTACTTTACCAGTCGATTTGAATTATACATATCCAATGCGGGTGAAGTTTCACCAATAATTTGCAATTAACTACATCTTGCGCAGCTGAAAATCGTACACCAAATTTTTCCGATGTCAAAATCCCCCGCGAGACGTATGATGTAAAAGCGTTACGCCTAGACGGATTATATAAATCTATCGACAGCCTGATACCTCATTGCACAAATAAATTATAGGTCTTAACCTTATAAAGCCCATTCACCAATTACATCGGTGTCGCAACCAAGTGCTCTCGGTTCTATCACGTGATTTCCCCATAATGTCATTATTTCCCTATTATCCTTTATTAAGGACACGTATATAACCAACTTAATTTCAATCCTAGCTTTTTTAAAATAAGGTTGATATTACAACGTATATGCGATCACAATTCTCCAATAAAATACCTTGTCATTAGCTCATTTGTTCCAACTATTAATTTGGTTCCATACTGTTCGGTTTACTGTTAGTTCTCATGTTCTGATTCACTTTATGATAGACTGTTTAAGTATACCAAAAATACCACATCTACTGATAGGTACCTGTCGCTATAATCAACTTTAGAGACGTATAATTTAAGTTGATTATTGTTTAACGCGTTTCGGGGCTTATGATGTCTCGGAATAAAGGAGCCCGTATATTTGTTATGTCGTTGTAAATTAAGCAAACCGAACATTAACATAATTTTGGCAAATTCGTATAAATTATACAGGAGGCACGGTTCAGTAATGAGGTATTATTTTTGCGGTATAATTTCGTATTGTTGGTATACTTTCTATATGTAAACCCACTTTTTCTCACTGATACAGTCGTATACATTTACTTTATCTGTTATTTCACCGTCAGTGTTTTATTTAAGTCTGAAATGAATGTTTTCCATAGTCCGTTGAGGAGTAAACAAACAAGATTATCCTAAATAAACAGAATAGTCGAGGAAAATTTAATTATGCTTAACCACAACGTCCACCACCTGTGGTCATCCCGAGATTGCATGTTGTTTTTGCGTGTTCCTTGAATTAACAGAATAATAATAATTCACAGAAATAACGTGAAAGTTATTACATTGTTTACAATTAATTTAACTAGGACTTTCACGGGAAGAGAGTTTTAAACCAACAAATATGTACAGTTGAGGAAATTGATTCTTTAGCAGTTAACGTGTCACGTTACAATGGACAGCTCTTACCATAAGTATGTACATCCAAATTTACTTGAACCGCAAGTTGCTAAAGAATCAATTTCCGCGACCGTACATAACTTCTCATTGGTGCATGACCAATAATTTGAAATTCCTCGTCAACAGAGTTCAATTTGAATTCAATTTCATAACAAATTTTGATTTAAATTTTTTGTATGCAGGTACAGTCCTGGACTTAAATTGTTGAAACAATTAGGGTTCAAGCTAATTTGGTTGTCAATACTAACGGTATAAAATGTCCAATGTAAATTAAACCCTATATGGCTCAACAATTAAAGTCCGTAACTGTACGTCACGTCTTAAAACATCGACAAGATCGAAGTGCCAAAAATATGTATACACGACCTTATGGCCCATATATTAGAGTAGTGTATACATATTTGTGGCACTTTGTCCGTATCGATATTTTCAGACGTGACCGAACCTATTTACCGACTTATACTAAAGGTCTTTAACATGGCCATAACATAATGCCGCCAACAAAAAAGCTTGTATTTTCGTAAGTATTTAAATGACCAAAAACACCTTTGTTATACTATGGTGTATGAAACCGGTCATTGGAAGTGAACGCGAAAACATTGCTCCCATTATCTGACATAATAGTTCCGTAATAGATCACGCGCGGCGCTGCGGTCGCCAGCGTACGCGCCGGCCTCGGTACAGATTCTGTGCGTATAAACATAAATTACTACTTGTTTATGTTTACAAAGTACTTCATTTTATAAATTACTGGCCTCTGAACGCTATAAACTAGTTTGACAAATTTTACGTAAATAGCCACCTTTGCTGTAAGTATATTAATTAGTAATATATTAATGTTATTCACCCCACTAAAACAGTTTAAATGTGATCTTATATATCTAATTATTATTATTTAAATGTATACTATCCCAATGGATATTTTGAGCGCTTATCATGTGGCGCAAGTACCCTTTAGGCCTAAAAGGCCTGCCTACATGGTTTGGCGGATATATATGATTCTACCTTATATTATATACTATAGTTCATGTCATACACGATGACGCGCAGATTTATCGAATTTAACTTTTAATGTCATAATAATACGAGTCCAGGCACGCTTCTTCATGAATAACACGATCTATTACATAAAAAAAAAAAACAAAAAAATGCGATATCCAAGCAAATCCGCAGGTAGATACTAGTTCGCTATAATAATATCTCATTACGAGCAGCCACAGAGTTGGAAGCAAATTATATGTTTTCACTTTATGAAATGGCGTGCCATTCATTTGCTGGTTGTGTTTGTACGTCTGTGGTCACCTAGTTAATATACTCGTAGATACACTCTCAGTATACTTAGTTCACTTAATTTCTGTAAAAGATTGGAAGCTCTAGTTCAATTTCAAGTAATTTTATATCAGTATAGTTCAAAACCTAGACTAGATTAGATATAGTGTAATCAAAAGGAAAACGGTATGAAAAATTATCGTAACTACTTTGCCTTGAGGTTGACTGTAGAGAGTCTGAACTTATTGTAAGGTTTTTGTTTTGTGCAATAAAGGTTAAATAAATAAATAACGGCCTCAGCCCAATTGGTCGTTCCAAATTTATGGAGGATTACAATTTACATTAATTACTCTACATTTCATTTCGAATACGTGGAAGTAAAATACATAAATTATTATTATTATGAGCCCATATTGTCCCACTGCTGGGCAAAGGCTCCCTCTTATTCTTCCACGTGTCCCTATCCTCGGAAGTCCCCCACCAGTCTCTGTCAAAGGCATCAAGTTCGTCTTGCCATCTCCGACGAGGTCTACCGTGACGCCTTACAACCTGTGGGACCCAACAGGTGGCTGTTTTGGCCCACAGGTCATCCGGCATACGGCAGACGTGCCCTGCCCAGTCCCATTTGAGCTTAGTCGTATTATTATTTAAATAAGTTTTTCTTCTTCTTCGTACTAAAGGTAAAATAATCTTGTAACAGTTGGTCTTATCAATAAAAAGCGATCTAATCAAAATATTGCAACCACTCATAGTCTTATATACGTAAGGGCTATTGTTGACCAACAACCAGCAGTAGGTATATGTATGATAAATTAATAATATATAATGAAAAGTTCATCACACAAGCACACACACACACACACACACACACACACACACACACACACACACACACACACACACACACACACCCACACACACACACACATTACTGATATTGTATACGTATATACTTAATTAAGCAAAATGATTATCCAATTTTTAGATTTGTGTACCAACTAACCTTTGCTGCATTTCTAAAAATAGAGGTGGTTCCCTGATCCCTATAAGACAGGTTTACCTAGTTTAGGGCTCAGGACACTATTCCTAGGCTTTCCAACAACAATAGAATGCTTCTAAAAATGTAATACTTTTCTACTGTGTAATAAGCTGCAATTTTGATACCTAAATAAATCATTTTTCATTTTTCATTTTCATTATGTGCATTAAAAAAAAACTTCAGTAGTACTCCTTGACTTTCAATTAACAATTTAGGTAAAAATATCGTTATTTATGGAATGTGGAGTTAATTATCAGAATGAAAACTGTACAATAAATCCATTTAAAACCAAAATTTTAATTGCTTATCGTAAAAAAAGAGAAAAAAACGTACTTGGAAAATACAGTGCGCTCTAGAGCAGAAACTTATCGCACTTTACATGTATCTGCACACTTTTTAGAACAACGACCCAGTTTCGGAACATGAGAAATCAAAAGTTTGTTTACAATACGTATGGTACTACTTTCCCGCAAGGCACTTTCCGTGCATATGGCGAAACTTTAGAGTAATATGTACTGTAAAACGTTGTACGATAGTTAGTTAGTTAGTTAGTGCTTCTGGGCATTTTCCGCAACTCGACAACCATTGTGCCTATTTTGCGTGAAACGAGGTAGCGCTACTCTAACCACCCCAGCTCCTCCACGAAGCCTAGCAAAGTTTTCAGGCTGCTAATTGCCTCTCCTAGTGTGCACGGATTCCCTAGGTATTTGTTCCTGTATACTTCTACCTGTTTGCAGTCTAGGAGAATATGTTTTGTTGTTTCTTCTTCTTCCATGCACGCTCTGCACATGGGGCTGTCTGTTTTACCCATATTGTGTAGGTGTTTGTTAAGTGTGTTATGTCCTGTAATTAATCCTACTATTTTTTTACGTAGTTGGTGTCGAGGTGTTTTCAGTAGTATTTTGGTGAGTTTGTGGTTCAGTTCCGGTAGAAAATCCTTGGTCTGCCTGCATGTGTCCATTTCATTCCAGTATTTATTGTGCAGTTGTCTGTGATGTAGGTCTAGCTGGTTGTGTATATAGGATATTGGTAGGGGTATGATGGGCTCGGGTCCATATGCCGTCGTTTCTGAGCCTTTCCTGGCCAGTTCGTCCGCTGCATCGTTTCCTCTTGATCCACTATGCCCCTTTATCCATTGAATTGTTACTTTGTTGCCTTCTTTGCTCACTTCCGTGAGGCTTCGATGACATTCGAGTATGAGCTCTGAGTTAATTTTGTCGCTGCATAGCGCTTGTAGTACTGATTTACTGTCTGACAGTATTAGTATATTTTCGTGTTTCACCTGTCGTCTTGTTATAGCATTGCAAGCTTCTATTATTCCCACACATTCAGCTTGGAATACCGTGTTATGTTCTCCCAGGGGTTTTGAGATGTGTATGTTCAGGTCTTCCGAGAAGACACCACATCCTGTCCCTTCAAGTGTTTTTGAGCCGTCTGTGAATATTCTTAGGTTTGTTTGGTCTAGTCCTTCTTTAGGATCCTCTGTTAATGATATGGCGTATTCTTTCCAGAAGATCATAGTTTTTGGTGTTTTGTCGATGGGCGCCGCCAGCATGGGTAGTTTTGAGATCATATTTTCATAGATCTTCTTGTGCGATGAGCTGAAGGATGTCCATAGGTTTAGCTTTTTCAACCGAAGAGCCGTGGCAGCCGCTTCTTTTTGTACATATATGTGTAATGGTAGGAGTCCTAGCATTATTTCTAGCGCCGCAGTCGGAGTAGTTCTCATACAGCCCGTCGCAGCCACACATGCTAGTCTTTGTGTTTTATTTAGTTTGTCTATTACCGTGGTTAGCTGGGTGCGGGGCCACCATACGACCGAGCCATAGCTGATCATTGGCATTATTACCATTTTGTATAGCCACAGTATGATGTGAGGAGCAAGTCCCCATCTCTTGCCCACCATCCTCCGGCATTGCCAAAAGGCTACTGTTGCTTTGTTTAGTTTATTGTCCAGGTGTTTGTTCCAGTTCAGTCTATCATCCAGGATTATGCCTAGGTATTTTACATCCTTTGAAAGTGTCAATCTTGTGCCAAAAAGGGTTGGCAGTTCGTATGTACCCAGTTTTCGTTTGTGTGTGAAGAGAATTGTGTCGGTCTTTTTTGGGTTTACCGATAGGTCATTCTCCTTGCACCATTTCTCTACTATTTTCAGTGCTGTCTGTGTGAGATCACACAGTGTGTTTATTACTAGGCCGCTGATTAGTATTACTAAGTCATCTGCGTACCCTATAGTCATAAAATGTTCGTTGTTTAATTTTGTTATCAATTCGTTCACCACCAGGTTCCATAGCAGTGGTGAGAGTACTCCTCCCTGGGGGCATCCTCTCATGACTAGTGCTTGATGAGTTTGGTTTTCGGATAGTCTTATTATTCTCTGTCTTAACATATTCATTATCCATTCGGTTACGAGTGGATTGGTTCTATGTCTTTGTAATGCTTGCTGAATGCTGCTAAAGTTTGTCTTGTCAAAGGCTCCTTCTATGTCGATGAAGGTGCCTAGGCATGAATTCTTCCTTGCTAGCGCATTCTCTATGTTGCTTACTACAGCGTGGAGAGCTGAGTCAGTTGATTTCCCTTGACTGTAGGCGTGTTGGTTTGGATGGATTTCTATGTTTTTTAGGGCCGTGTCCTTCAGTTCTCTGTCACATAGTCTTTCTAGTGTTTTTAGCATGAAGGATGTAAGGCTGATTGGTCTGAAAGACTTGGGGTCCGAGTAATCGGTTTTGCCTGGCTTTGGGAGGAAAATCACTTTCACTTCCCTCCATTTATGTGGTATATATCTAAAGGCTATACAGCTGCACAGTAGATTGGATAGGTGTTTGATTAATGTATGTCCACCCCATTTTAGTAGGGCTGGGTAAATTCCGTCTGTTCCCGGCGATTTAAAGTTATCAAAACTATTTACCGCCCAGGTCGTTTTGTTATATTCTGTTATACATTCTGCTGTTCTCCATTCGCTTTCAGTTGGATTATAGTTCATTGTATCCTGTTCTGGGTCTTGCTCATTTACTACTTTGCATCCTGGGAAGTGAGTCTCCACCAGTAGCCTTTCTGTCTCAGCTGGGCTGCTAGTGGTACTATTATCTGGTCTCCTCAGGGTGCCCAGTAGTTGTCTTGGTTGGTCTGCAAGGATTTTCCTTGTTCTGTTTGCTTGAGTTACTGTGGATATGTTGTCGCAGAAGTTTCTCCATGTGGCTGATTTTCTGTATCTTAGTCTTTTCTTGTAGTCTGTTTTAGCTGTTTTGTACCTGTCCCAGTCCTCTTCAGCTCTTGTGTTCATTGCTCTGTTAAGTAACCTTCTCATTTTTGTTCTCATTCGTTCCAACTCCGGTCCCCACCAGCTGTTATTGTTATTGTTATTGCCTTTTCCTCCAGCTGATGGAGTCGATAGCGGACATGTGTTTTCGTAGCTTTCAGTTATGTTTTTAATAATTAAGTTTACCTGTTCCTCCAATTCCCTTGTGTTGCTAGGTCTGTTAGTGTGTGTGTTATTGTGTAGTTTACCTTCCAGAAGTTCCTTGTACGCCGCTATGTCCGTGCGTCTCGGGTTTCTTCTAGGTGTGGGTGTTTGGATGTCAGCTGTCAGGTCATACCGAATCCATCTGTGGTCGGAGCAGGATAGCTCGTCCGACACGTGCCAGTTGGATATGTGTTGAGCTGCCAGTCCTGTGCTTAGAGTAATGTCAATTATAGTATTACACCTACGAGTGACAAAAGTTGGTTTGGATCCTGTGTTTAATATATCTAGGTTAGTTGACATAAGGTATTCAACAATATCGTTACCTCTTTTGTTGTTGGTTTCCATTCCCCATAGGTTGTGATGGCCGTTGCAGTCTGCAGATATGACCAGCTCGAGCCTTTCTCGTTCGCAGTAGCGTATGAGGTTGTTCATCTCCACTGGAGGTGGTTCGTCCTCCGCCGCCATGTAGGTGGACGCCAGGACTATCTCCGGTAGACTTGAGTTTTGTGTTCTGAGGAGTTTTATGGCACACACGTCTCTGGAACAGAATTGAGTTAGTGGTTGTGCCATTATGTTACGAGATATGTATATGCAAGATCTTGGTTTGAAATGTGTATTGTAAAATAAATTACCTCCGGTATTACCAAGGCCGTTTATGCGTGTGTTCCTGATCCACGGCTCTTGAATCAGGGCTATGGATGTTGGGTTAACCTCCAGCCATCTTCGAAGTTGAGCCGTTGCAGATTCGCTGTGCTGGAGGTTAACCTGGAGGACCTTACAGTGGGAAGGCGCCATCTGGGGATATCCCTTCCGCTGCCTTTCCCTTTAGGTCCAGGAGACTGATCCCCTTTGGTAGACCATCCTCGTCCTCAGAGTCCAGCAAAATGCCTTCCTCGATGTCTGAGGTGTGTGGTTCCGCGCAGTCGGTGTCCATTGCAGAGGGGGTGTTCTTTTCAGGCGCGTGCTCTGCAGATTTGTTCTCCCCTCCGTCAGTGTTCGCCTCTGTTGCGTTTTTCTCCGGTGGAGAATCTCTGAAGCGTCCTCCGCCGTGCTGGAAACGGATGTAGACTGTCCCACACAGGTAGTTCAGTCTTCTTCCCTTTTCCATCACAGCAGGAACAACGTCTTCAGGTATTCCCACCAGGAGTAGGGTACAGGCCCTTTTCTTCAGGGGGATCGCCTGGTGGAGTGTCCACTTCCTCACCATGGCCCACGGGTTCTGGAAGTTGAGGACCCTGCCTATTTTGGTGAGGTTGTCTTCCAGGGACGGGATCAGGATACCGCACCTAGTGTTCCGGACCATCTCGTCCTCCCTCTTTCCAACGAGCTGGTCTCCGTTCTGAAGGGTGGCCGACTCCAGCCACTTCATCAGCCACGCCTTGGTGTTCGCGTCCTGGCACCACAGTTGTACGATACACGAGCGAATAGATAATTCGCAACTCGTGTCGATTTAAAACACTCCCTTCGGCCGTGTTTTAATTTATCACTCCATATCAGCTCCATAGTATCACAGCCATACTAAAGAAGAGACGACTGAGGTGGCTTGGGCATGTGTATCGAATGGAACGGACTCGTTTGCCACGTCAAATCCTGCTAGGGGAGGTTGCAGACGCAAAAAGACTGGTCGGGCGGCCAATGCTGCTCTTCAAAGATTGCGTCAAGCGTGATATGGTTGCTTTTAATATCACATGTAACCAATGGCAAAAACTGGCCGAAGACCGACCCGTATGGCGTCGTGCTATTCACGATGGTCAAGCCAAACACGACGATGCCTGGTTTACCTCTTTAAGAGAGAAACGCATGAGGCGCCACGAGCAGGCCTCCAACCCTCGCCCACCTGGGCAAGCATACACCTGCCGCGTGTGTGGACGTGGGATCCTCTCTCGCATAGGGCTATACAGCCACGAACGCAAGTGTCGTTACCAGGATGCTGCTTAAAACATCTCACACAGATGAAAAGGCCTATTATTATTATCATTGTGAATTTCCTATTTTCTGCACTTGTATCGTAAATAACTATTTCAGGCAGTATTATTTTACAAATTATCGTCATGTTCATACTGGTATACCATTTCAATGATAGAGAGACCACCCATATCAAATACATAAAAAAAAATCCTGAAATTATTTAACACATTTTCTAGATTTGGCAAGTACGCATCAACAAGCTTAATTAAGAAGTGCCATTTCTTACAGTAAGTGTTAACTTACGTATATTATTATTGGTGGACGTTACAGGTACTGTAATTGATACTAATGACAGACAGGAATATGATAAGTCGGTTCTCAGGCTCCCGGCGTTTACCTTATTTTAGAACAAAACCTGCCTGTGGCAAGGATAAAATATACATTGCGAACTTTTTTAGGGTTCCTTCAGAGACTTGGCCTCAAATAATGAAGGAATATATGGCTGCAGTATATTTTACAGTAAAAAAGGTGCTACTTTACCGCACTAGTGCGAAAAGTAGCATATTACGTTACTGTGTCGAACATTTAAAGGGCCATATGTACTGTAAAACGTTGTACGATACATGTGCGAATAGGTAATTCGCAACTCGTGTCGAATTAAAATATTAAATATAAAAATATTATAGGACATTATCACACAAATTGACTAAGTCCCACAGTAAGCTAAATAAGGCTTGTGTTGCGGGTACTTAGACAACGATATATATAATATATAAATATTTTTTTTTATAAATACTTAAATACATAGAAAACACCAGGATTTGAACCCGGGACCATCGGCTTCATAGGCAGGGTCACTACCCACTAGACCAGATCGGTCGTCAAAATTATTACATAATTTATCGCCACTCGTTTCGAATTTCCTATTTTTCGCACTTGTATAGTAATGTACTATCACAGTACATATGGTGCTACTTAACCGCACTAGTGCGAAAATTAGCATATTACGTTACTATGTCGAACATTTAAAGGCCCATATGTACTGTAAAACGTTGTACGATACATGTGCGAATAGGGAATTCGCAACTCGTGTCGAATTTCCTATTTTTCGCACTTGTATCGTGATGTACTAATTATGATACGAATCAGATTTCTTTATTTCATGACAAATGACACTGTAATAACTTATTTTCACTTTGTTGACCCAAAAAAAATTTTTTTTTAAATAAATATATGTTATAGAATCTAAAATTTCGTATATTATATCAATGGCAGGTGTCGCTAATTCTGCTTGCGAATACTGCAGTATAAAAAATATATAAAAACTTGAATAGCCAAAATTATGTATTTCAAAAACAAACGTTTTTTGCAATATATAATTTTATCTCTCATAATTGAGTCTCATTCTTTTTTATATCTCTTCTTCTTCCTCGCGTTGTCCCGGCATTTTGCCACGGCTCATGGGAGCCTGGGGTCCGCTTGACAACTAATCCCAAGATTTGGCGTAGGCACTAATTTTTACGAAAGCGACTGCCATCTGCCCTTCTAACCCAGAGGGTAAACTAGGCCTTGTTGGGATTAGTCCGGTTTCCTCACGATGTTTCCTTCACCGAAAAGCGGCTGGTAAATATCAAATGATATTTCGTACATAAGTTCCGAAAAACTCATTGGTACGAGCCGGGGTTTGAACCCGCGACCTCCGGATTGCAAGTCGCACGCTCTTACCGCTAGGCCACCAGCGCTCTCATTCTTTTTTATATAATGTATCTTAAATCCACGTATAAAATATTCGAAGAAAGAGTCAATCGTTTGCCTACATAATTTGGCAAATAATAAATAAATACAGTTTTTTTCTTTTTTTTGTAAATTATATCTAATAATAATACAAATAAACGTGAGTAAGATTATTTGATTTTTCAGCCAGGGGCGATTTTACTATGGCATTCCGGCCAGGCCATTTGCATATGATGATCGTACAAACATAACATAATAAAATATAAAATCAATTAATCGTTTTTCCCAACAAGGAATATGTCAAACTATAAAAGGTTTAATTTATGTGCATGAAACATAAATTAATTATTCTGCTAGAGAATGGTTAAAGACATTCATTCCGCCTTTTTATGTTATTAGGTAAGTTCAATTAAGGTTTTAATAAATAAATTATAAGAAAAAACATGAATTATGGATTTTCTATGCATTTACGTATTTTACAGATATATGAATGTGAATGTATTATAATAAAAAATGAAATATAAACAAAAATCATGTATAACAATTTCACTTTTTTTATGCAGAACCCATTTTTGCCAGTCCAGTTTACTCTCCTGCCCTTGTACCGACCGTCGCGGTTTGTTCCACGGTTTAATAATTGCATATTAATTAATACTCCCGAAGCCCTCAACCTGTTTTGACGCTTTTCTAGTTTTTACCACCGCCTTGCCACACTGTATTGTAAAATACACCGTGTTTCTACGGCCTACAGTCTAAATTAAATTGGGTTGGAAAACGGCGATTTCTGGTTAGCAACCGAGTGAAGATGAACAGTTTAATTCGCGTTGAGGTGTGTTCGGGATGTAAGTGTTCTTGTTTTTATTTCTAAGCGAGTTTTGTGAAATGCTGTCTTATGTCTTGTAATAAGCAGTTTTTCTAATTTAATGGAGAGATGGTGATGTTCCCATGGGAGTCTCAAAGTATGATTGCTGGATTTGCCTTTGCTCGCAGTAAATTCTGAAATATTGTACTTACATTGATACAGTATCCTGCGGCCGTATCACTTTATTTTTACATTTATACATTTATCGTCTGTCGTCACCATGTCACGAAGTAAGTACGAAAGTGACAGGCATAGTGACAGGTGATAAAAACGGAATCATGCTCCCACCGCTGTATCATAAACACAGACTGCCAAAACACGACTTCCCTTTTTAAATCGATGTCTTAAACGCTCATAAAATTGTATTATAGTTTTATCGTTCTCAATAATATTATGATTTAGTATAACGGCAATAAGACCTGCCTTAACATATGGTGCCGAGTGCTGGGCGCTGAAAAAGGTGCACGAACAGAAGGTGCACCAACGAAATGAGGATGCTGAGATGGGCCGCGGGTGTAACTAGACTTGATAAAGTGCGTAATGAACACATCAGAGGAAATTTCAAAATAGCGCCCATCACTGAGAAACTCGCCGAACAGAGGCTGAGGTGGTATGGACATATTATGAGACGCGACAATGACCATGTCGTGAAAATGGCGCTGGCCCTCCAGGAGAACAAAAGAGGACCAGGGCGCCGGCCTTCTACCTGTGTCAAAGGATTTAGAACGAGCCCAATAAAATCCACAGACAACCCAGGACAGACGATCCTGGCGCATGAGAACGAGGAGAGCCGACCCCAAATAAGGAAAAAAAAGAAGTGTATTCAGCCGTCAAAGTGTCATATCATATTAGTCTACCCAAGTAAAGTGTTCGCGTATTCTGCACGCGCCTCGCATCGCCGACTACTTATTAATACTAAATATGACCGTCCGTTGCTGCAGATTTAAACGGCCCGTGCGTGGCAAAACAATCGACCGAGCCATTCACAAGAAGTTTACTATCCGACTGCTAACGTTTTGCTGCTAACATTTTCCATTTTGGAACCCCATGGTTGTCACGATCCGTTTCGGAGTTTTGGAGCATGTTTCAAAGACCCATGTTTCAATTGACCCCGGTATCTCCCTATTTGTCTGATAGTGTCTTTTGATATTTAATACTATGGAAGGTAGAGGTAAGGAATACAATCTCCATAGGCAGAACTGTTGCAAAAGTGTCCAGCTGTCAGCTATAAATAATAGTTCCAAATCTCTCCAGAGTAGCGCTAGAGTATCTAAGAACGTAGGCGTTATATATTGACGGAGTGAAGCGCGCTATGATTTGTTTTTTTTTTAATTAAGTATTCTAGGTATTGTAGCGAAGCCAAAAGAGCCAAACAAAAATCTCACAAAATCCGGCATCAAATGACATACTTATATTAATGTTACTATTAACACTATTTTTTTGAGAGACTGACCAGATGTAGCTCAAAACCGGGACGAATGGAAGAAGAGGGGGGAGGCCTTTGCCCAGCAGTGGGACACAATAAATAATAATAATATTTACTCCACTCACATTTATAACACAACTAAACGTAAAGATGTACCTCCGTACTTAAATTTTTCTTCATTCTGTCTATGCCTCACAATCACAAGTCATAATCACAACTATGCACAATCATAAACTTATTTTTCTACTCGTCGACTGTAATGGTTGAATTAAGATTTCGTATACCAAATTATAATTGCGTACTTTTTTATTATTATGTATTATATCACGATTGTATAAAATACTAATTATATACTGATGCGCATATAAGTATAGGTAAGGAGTTGGTAGACTTTGTGAATTGTTTAATCCTAAATGCCCTTTAAGGAAGCGCTTTCACGAAGAATGGAAAACCAACGGTAGTTCTCTTTAGGAAATAAGCATGTAGGTAAATGGTTTAAGCACGAGCCTTGGTTAGGTTATGCAGTATTTTCTTAGATGGTCTGTTTGAATGTCCAATGTTACCTCCACAATGTACCTATAGACCGCGGGCCCGGAACATCAGCCTCCCGGCCGATACTTTGTCGGATGATAGTTTAGATGCTATCATGCTACCGCTTGCCGTCGACAGGGTGTTCATCCTCACACCTTAGAACCTAAATGGTCGCGTACTGTGCGGATCAAGAGGAATTTCCTCCCGCGGACGCTCCGGCTGTGGAATGAGCTCCCTTCCGAGGTTTTCCCGAAGGTCTACAGTATGGGGTTCTTCAAAAAAGGAGTGTACAGGTTTTTAAAAGTTCAGCAACGCGTATGTAACACTGGAGTTGGCGTCCATAGGTTGGAGTGACTGCTTACCATCAGGCGGGCCGGGTATGCAGGCGGGCGAGCGGGTCAGGTATGCTTGTTTGCCACCGCCGTGGTATAAAAAAAATGAATTAAAAAACAGTCGGTCGGTTGTATCGCGGTGGAAAGACAATATACGCGCCTTACCACATAATGTCCGCAAAGTATGCGTAATGTGTAAATTGCGTAACCGTTTATTTGGAATGCCTGATGGATTGCTACATGCAAAGTTTTATTGTTTTTTATTACTATCGTCAAAAGTTAAAGCGCTTATTTTTTACATGTTCATGCGACCAGCTGACGTTATTACCACCGCGATGCAACCGGCTAACAATTTTTTGAACTAACAATAGCATCTGAACTATCATCTGACAAAGTATCAAACGGGAGGCGATGTTTTTTTTTTGTTTTACGTGTTTCTCTGGCTGCCATTCCTCAATCCACCAACGGAGCGTCAGCTGACGTCCACGATGGTTCATAGCCATTAACCACTATACGAGTTTTCGGCCGGGAGGCGAGTGGTCATGGAAATTGGTTTCTGGCTCACGGTCTAGTAATGCAGAGGGATGAACTCTTGTGACGCGAAAGGTAATAAGAATGAATGTTGGAGTATAAGAGGAAAAACAAAGAATGAGGCGGAAGGACTGTGTGGGAGATGATATGAAAAGAAGATGGGAAAAGGGCATCCGAATGGTGACAATGTACAATGCACTGCCCGCGTAGCCAACGTGCCAATGCGTCAGTGACAGTTGCGTTTCGTAGGCTACGGAGAGTTCACGATTGGCATGTTGGCTACGCGGGCTGGAATGCTACTTATGTTATTTCGGGGCCTTCAAAGCCACAAGTTTCTACTACTTATATTTTCAATCTTTCTGTAGGTCAAGCACATGATTGCGGTTTTCTGTAAGGTGGAGGTACTTCCCCAGTTGGGCTCTGCTCTAGATCTGGATTCAAATCCGCTGTGCTGTGCCCTGCCACAAAAAGCGAGATGACATTCACAATGCCCATACCCATACCTCTCTTTTCGACGTAGTTTAAGGACGTACCCGGGTCCGAATCCGGGTCCATCTCTCTTTAATTAATACAGTTAGAAAAAGACGGGTAGTCTATCTCGCGGGTGAGCTACTGTCTGTCTACAATATGTCGGACACTTTGTCTACAGCGACAACTGTTTTATTTATAAGTAGGTATGATATATTTCTACTGACACCGACTATTGAACAAGTTTGTTTACATTTTTATCGAATGCTCTTTTTAATAATTTAGACCATTATTGTAATTATTAATTACAAAGTATTTTATACATGGCATTGGCATTCCCTTTGACATTTTAACAATTAAGACCAAATGGCTTCCTGATAGTTACAACCATTAAGAAATATGCAAATCGTTTGAACAGATATGTCCCAGATAAAAGTACTTAGCGTCGCTACCATTAGGATACGATCACTCAAGGAGCGATGTCGTTAACTGATTTAAACTAGATAATATCTTTAAAGGGCTTTGGTGTATGTGGCTGTTTTCAGCCCGAGAGTGTCCCTCTGCTGCTTCTGGGCTTTGGGTTCTATTTATGGGTTTTTTTTTGCAATGCAGTATATTATATGTACAGTCAAGGTATTAAATATCGGCTACACGGATAAAGTGCAAAAATATGTACACACTATGGGCAATGAGGTCGTGTATACATATTTTTGGCACTTTGTCCGTGACGATATTTATCCCTTGACTGTACCTATGTATCAAATCTTGCAAGCTAAATTAGACCTGCGTCCCATTATTCGATTGAGCTGAAATTACACATACATATGTAAGCGGCTGCGGTGACTGCTTACCATCAGGCGGGCCTTATGCTTGTTTGCCACCTTCGAGGTATAAAATTTAAAAAAAGTTGGGTGACAATGCAATATTATGGTACCAGCGAGCTGATCTGATGATGGATACAGCAGGTGGCTATAGGAACTCTGTGATGAAACAACGCAACCTAATTGTTTGTTAGAATTGTCTCGATTAGTATTACTTGCCCGTTAAAAAAAGTACAACCATTGATAAAAGCTTGTACGGTCAAGTCTGAAAATATCGATACAGACAAAGTGCCAAAAATATGTATAAATTAACTTAATATATAGGCAATAAAATCGTGTATACATACTTTTGGCACTTATTCGTATCGATATTTTCAGACTAGACTGTACTTATCAAACTTTTTTGGTAAAAAAAAACATCCAGTACCCCTAGTGTAAATAAATTCGATTTCCAAACGTGACGTACGCGTTTGCGTTTAGTCTCATTTTGTATTGGATTTCGAAAGAGCGCGCCAAGCGGGACGTTTTGGAACCTCAAAATCCTATACAAAATGAGACTTAACGCAAACGCGTTCGTCACGTTATGATTTCGATCAAAGTTACACTAGGGGTACAGTAATCCCTATCTTGACCAGCCTCCAAGTGTTTTCGACTTAAGATGCATGCTAAGCCAGTTGTAATAAGGACATGACAGTTCTCTGAAGTCAGACTGTGACCACTTATAAAATGGCTAATTAGGTTAACACTTAAATTCCATGTAGGTATACCATGTTATTACCTACTTATCCATCATTCATTTGTCCACAAAGTTTTTTCGTGAAATAATTCAATTCAGTGCAGTTCTTCCCACATCAAAATGAATGATATAGTCATTTCTAACTCAGTGCATTAAAATGCCATAATTTACATGTTTCCCATTTGAATCACAATGCCTTGTGTCGGGAGTTGAGTCTAAGTTCACCGCTTTGTCATTCAAATGATTCACAAAAAACTTCGATAACATTCAACGTTGAATGTTTATTTAACCCTGTGACATCACATCCTGTCGCCGAAACGATAGTCAATGAATTTAATAACTAAAATGTACAAATATATCCACTTGTCAAGTATTATTTTTGAAAATTCACACTTAAACTACGCGCGTCCCCTAAATGTAGTCCAGTCCCTGTCTCTACTGTATGAGGTTTTTTAACAATGGAGCGACCAGATTTTCTGACGCCTACACCTTCCAGTATATAACTCACACTCGATTAGCAACTTTCTGTAAGCTATCATCATAGACATATGCACTGTGTAACATGAGGAATCCGAAATATTTTAGCGGTGTATTCCTGATCACATTTAGAGACTAAAATGTCATATAAACTTTTCTGGATTTCGCCTAGTTTCAGATTTAATATCAATTAAAAAAAAAAAACTTATTGTAATTTAGTGCAAAATACCTTTTTGATGGCGATGATGCCATTATGGGGCATAATCTAAATATCCTTATTCATCGATGTCCAAAAGTGACAAGTAACCTTTGCAAAAAGTAAGTTTTACAAAAAAAAAGTTAAATATCAATTTTCAGTGCAAGTTTTACCATAACTTTTTATGTACAAATACATTCAAAAGTTTGAAAAAATAAATAACAGATTTCATTGCGAAATTTTCTTAGACTCGTTTAAATTTTTTTCCTTCTTTTGGCTTTAGAAGTGCGCGGTTTAAATCTTTCAGGTTCCTCGTGTTACACCGTGTATAATACTTCATGTATGAGAATGTTCAAGTAATGTTCAACCAGCGCTAGAAAACCTGCTTAAAAAAAAACCATCCGAATTGGTTATTGGTTGATGTTGTTTTCATCCAGTTTCTGTGCAGAGGATATACCGAAAAGATTATATCTTGTCAGTCATGATTTCGTAACACCTAAGGAATGGCCGTCTGCTTGTTTCTATTCCCGTCTTGCTAATCTGCTCTTCCGAATCCAAATGAGATGAGATACTTCAAACTAATCCGCTGAGAGAAATATTGGCAGAGAAATGCGTTAATCAACACAGAAGCTGGCAACAGACTTCGTTCAGTCTGAACTGATTCGGATTACAAATAATGTTAGTCAACTCTATGGTTGCTGCTCGACGCAACATTGGCGCAACTGCCCTGCAACACCATTTCCCTCAATGCTAACCTAACCTAATGCCGATGCTCAATAGATGCTAGTATGGGGTCTTTCTTTAAAACAGGATTTACTCGTAAGAAAAAATATAAATTGCTTGTGAGTCTGAGGAAAAAATACCTATCTTGAATAAGTTTTTGGCAAAAATTAAATTTTTGGCATAAACTTTTATCGCTGACTGTTTTTTTCATTCCACAGGCAAGTAATACTCAGCCGCAAACAAGTTCGCGTTGTATTATCACAGAGTTCCCATGGCCACCTCCTGTCTCCATCATCCAGCTCCATGTCATCATAATATTGCATTGACATCCGATTTACATATGAAAATTTCAGCTCAATTGGAAGATGCAGAAAAAAATCTTGGCCGACACCTAACACACTAACATACATACTAACCGGTAAGTTAGATAAAAGCTTGTAAAAATATTGAGGGTTTCATAGAGAGTTGATTAAGAAAGAGTCAGTCATTTTCAATATACGCGTATAGGTACATATAAAGCCAAGATGAATCTTTCAAATTGATTACTTCAAAGTTCAAATGCTGTCAAATTAGTCTTTCGAATTTCGAAACAGCTGACGTATGCAGATGGTGACGTACCTATAGCTCCGTATTGACGTCGTTCAGCGTCATCTATTTTAACTGTCAAAATAGAGTACAATTTTTTTCTTACCCCCTTACCCCTTATTCATAAAACTTAGCATAAGCCTCTGTTAAATTTTGGCCCTTTCAACAAATACAAAATGTCAAAATGACAAAGGAATATCAAGGGCTTGTTAGACTTAACCGGCGTTTATGGATAACGCCACTAGTCTTTACATCTCCCCCACAATCTATAAATGTGACCGAAACCGGCAAAACGTCCACATCGTCGCTTGCTATAAGGACGCCTTGACAGGTTATTCGTATTAAGATACAAGCAAATCTCGTCCTTATGGTAAGCCACAAAGTAGGACTTTTTCCAGGTTCGGTCACAAATCTTCAATCATACAAAGTTATTACTTTACAAACGACATTTTTACACATTCCAAAGAAGCAAAAAGTTGTACGGTAATGTTAAGTTTACAATACTAACACAATGTTATTGACAATGCAAACAGCAATAAATTGTAAAGTCCAAACAATCCCACTCGGCCTCAGCTACTTTGTCGATTCCGATCGGCAAATATTACAAATTGTATCAACTATTTGACTATCCTTGGTTGCGTTTGTTCAGCTCGTGTTCGAATTTAAAGCGGCTCCAAGGCAAGTTGGACCACGCCAAGTTTTCATGCCAAGAGCTACGTCAGGTGTGACGCTTTGGGATATGTGAACCAGTTGTACACTTTATTATTTTGAAAACAATGTTATTGTATGAGAAAAATAGCACCCGTAAATGTTGATTGTTGTCCCTAATTTTTATTCCGTTACCATTTTTCATAGACTTTGCAGGTCGGTACGAGTAACGGCACTGGAAGGAACGAAAAATGTATAAAAAATTTGGGACACTTTTTTACTATTTAAGATCTTGTGATTCTGAGTAGAAATAACTTTAAAAAATTCCAAATCAAAAACAAATGTTGTGTAATTTTATTTTTAGTAAAATGTCCCACGTATACGTTGTACCTGCCAGGTCGTTTCAAAGTTTCAAACTAGCATGGTCGGTAGCAGCGTTAGTAAATATTTTGAGTGTTGCCTACGAGATAGAGAATATTTGTGCTGACCATTATCGGTTCGCGATGGGATTGTTTGCGATGGTGATGGCCGGCACGGCGGCCATAAAACAAGCTGTATTCCTCTTCAACGATCGCTGATCTTGTGATATTATCGAAATGGCCCATAGTGGAAAAGTCAAAAATACGTATACAGTTCAGACTCAGTTCTGAACCTTGTTCAATAAATATATAGCAAATAGTGAAAGAGAAACAGCGGGGCAAGAGAAACACTTTTGTAGGGAATCCTCCAGTTATGTCGTTATATCACAAGTTGAATAGTGAAGTGTGGAATAGACCATCGCTAATAATTTATGTCAACGCCATGGTTATCTGTCAAATGATCGCTTCGTTTTTGTCCTTCGCATGCTACAAGTACGTACGTCTTCTTCGCCCAACACGCTACTATTGTATTGTTGACCACTTCTAAGGGCCACCCCACACTAGCGTCTTTTGAGCATCGGCGTTAGCGCTATGGAAAATGGCGTCGCTGCGCAGTTGCGTCGACGTTGCGCCGAGCAGGAGTCATAGAGTGGACTAGACGCCAACGCTCAGGAAACGCTTGTGTGGGGCCTCTCTAAAACTGAGCTACTTTGAAGTTTGTCATGATGGAAATACCAACAATCAATCAATCAATCAATCAATTTGTCAACGTCTTGAGAAATCTCATAATATTTAATATTACGTTTAATATAGCTAAGAATTACATTTCTTGGCTTATACCCTTTCTAGAAACTGTGAGCGCTGTCCTGATTTAAGTTATTCTCTGGCACCACGAGTGCATTATATAGTTTTTATCAAACATACTCCGAAATGTATGCGTTAATGTCACGAAATGAAGACATGAAAGTTGCTCATTTATGGCTCCTTACATTACTTCTTGACCTAGGCCAAGAAGTAATGTAGGGAGTTAGTATGAAACGTAAATGATTGTCCGCTGCTCGTAACTTTTTAAATTTGCTCACTAAATTAGACTGACAAAGGAAATATTACATATAGCCAACGACCACCCTCTGTGTGCATACTTGCGACATTAAATATATTTAAAAAAAAAATCTATGGTACTATATATAAGCGGCTAAACATGGTGCTCGAATAGCTTTAATGTGCCGAGAAAAACCATACATTTCACTTTTAAAAACTGTCCGAATATGTCCAATATTACTTTCAACATTATTTTTTCCTAATAAACTTATTTACTTGATTAGGTACTCAGTAGTTATTTTACTTAATTATAATATTTTCTTACATTGTCTGAGAAAAGCACTATACAATCCTTGGCCGGAACAGGGATTGCAAGACTCGCTATATCCGGTCTCGTCTACGACTCGGCCGTCTACCGCAATCTCGTCCTGCAATCCCTTACTTCACGGCCTCTGAAATAATGTACTATTATTGAAACGTCAGAAATTATTTACATACAACATAGTTCAGTTTTAGTCAATAATAATGCATATAATGTCTCTGTCTTAGCAAATATCTTGGGAAACGAGCTCTATGCAGACCCGTGTCATATTCCCAAGCTACTGCGTCGAAGAATCTCAAACAACAAAAAGATTTTTACATATCATTAATTCGCTTAATCAAAACCGGCCATCGAATTAAAATAGATTTTAATTGGAATCGCTTCCCGGAATTCCAACGGCTTTGAGCGTGAGATGAGCGACGACACACTTATTAATATATTTTGGATACAATTTTAAGTATATCCATATGTGGCTAATAGTTTACGGATGCCTCTATTGCTTATACAAAGGTTGAACATTCTTAATTAGAATGATTTAGATTATGGTGTCCTGATTCTAGCACATAGGGTTAGGGTCATAAGATTCTGAAGTTTTTCTAAACTATTTAATACGATCTAATGTATGCACTTTTCTTCTCTTCTTCTTCTTCCTAGCTTTATCCCATTTACTTGGAGTCAGCTCTCCTTATATGGCGTCGACAGGCATATCGGTCCTGGGTCGTCTGGGGTGTTAGTTGCGCTTCTTTGAGGTTCTTTTGGACAAGCCCGATGTTGTCTGGGGTCTGCCGCGTCCCCTAGGCTTTTTACTCATCTCCAGTACCTTTCTTGCACTTTATGTTACATTAAATGTAGAAATATTGTTTGTTATTGATTGTGTGTGGTGGAATAAGAAATGAAATCTTAAAAGCTGCGGTGCGGGTTTCTTTTCCGCCTCAGAGTTAAAATGTAAGCTAGTTTCGTAACGTGATTCACCAACATACCCACTCTAATGAATGATCTTTGTTCATTCGCTGATTACATTATAATTTTAAGAGAAATTTCGCGCTCTTAACGTAGACGCAATTAAATTCATTTAATGAGTTTTTTACATCTCTCGGACACTGCGTTTACAATAAAATAACATACATATCTACTTACATAATTAAAATATAATTAATTCAAACATGTACCTGTTGCGTGTAAATACAAGTCCGATAACAATTATTTTAATGTGTTTCGAAAATGGACTAGGTAATAAGCTAATAAGTAGGTATAGGTGACCTACCAATTACCTAGTCATATATGAATATATTAAAGAACCTAATATAATATAGGTACAGTCAGTATGAAAAGTAGCGTATCAGACAACGCGTCGAGAGTATCTGCCACTCTTATAGCTCAACAAAAAGACTTGTCTCTATTTGTAAACTGTGTGTACCGTGTCAAACGGCCCGATTCGAAGAATGAGATTGGAGGTTAATTCGTGAAATAGTAGAAGCAGAAGAGTTTTACTAATTATTTACTTTACTTTGAATACTAGAATGCCTAAGTTATGTAAGTATCTAGTAACTTATCACACAAAACATCTTAATGCTTTACATCCGGTGATTCACATTTCGCATTGACCTTTTTCTAACCTCCAATGTTACGTGTGCTATGATTTAACCGAAATAACTGGATGTAGATAGGTACTGAAGCGGTAAATTACAAACAAATTGCTTTACCATTACGTCGAACAATGAATTACATTCAAACTATTTCAAACAGTGAGATAACACGTAGCTTAAGATCTTAATAAGTATATCTGTTTCAACGAATGGATTGTTCATCTTCCTCGCGTTGTCCTCGATTTTGCCTCGGCTCATGCGGTGCGCTTGACATCAAATCCCCAGTTTTTACGAAAGCAACTGCCATCTGACCGTCCAATAACCCAGAGGGTAAACTAGACCTTATTGGGATTAGTCCGGTTTCCTCACGATTTTTTCCTTCACCGAAAAGCGACTAATAAATATCAAATGATATTTACGTACAGTACGAGCCGGGGTTTGAACCCGCGACCTCCGGATTGAAAGTCGCATGCTCTTACCGCTAGGCCACCAACGCTAACTAACAAATGGGCTTGTTAAAACAAATAAATCATTTTCAATGTTTCAGAAAGTTCAAGCTTTCTTATTATTACAGGAAAGTCAGGAAGACTTAGTATTAGAACCTGGAGATTAAAAACATTAAAAAATTATTAAAAGCTTTTGATAGCTAGACGGTAACACCTTAAATTTGGGTGATGATCAAACATCGTCATAACCTCGGCTGTGCTGAATAGAACAGAAAAAAATGGTATATGATAAGTCCTCTACTGTTTCGCATCTCTTTCTCCTGAGTCCTGACAAATTTTACCAACAAAACATGCTGCAACAAAAGCACGAACCCAATGATTCATAACTTTCATAAGTCGTGATCCAGAAATATGTGTTTCTTACTGTGTACATCTGGTATAAACATTAGTACGTAAGAATATTCAAAAATCAATAAACGTATTTTGTTACAATTAATTAAATATTTAACGTTAACTTACTGAGTCTCATGGTTACCTACCTACCTACTTTTTAGAAAGAACTGTCACGGACTCATAGCATATTGTTATTGTTCAAATTGTGCAATTCAGCCTCTTCATACCTGCTGGCTGGAAACTTAATAAAATACACTGACAGTTTTTTATTAGTCATAACATTACGCTGCGAATCGAAATTAAGTCAGTGCCTCAATCTAAAGAAATTAAGTCACGTGACTAGTAGGTAGGTTGATCATGAATGTTGTTAAATATGGATATTTTACAAGCTTTTATTTAACTTGCCCTGTTAATAGGTATGGGACAAATCCGATGAAGCTGAAAATTTGCATACATATGTAAGTCGGGTGACAATTTTTTTTTTTGTTTTATTTTGAAATGTAATAATATACAGCATTACAGTCGAGACCAAAGCACTGTACAATTCAGATTATATAATAGGATTACATACTAGGAAAAACAGAGCACAATCAACTTTCGTCCATCACCTCGCAATACCGCAGACACATCTGATACACAGCCGTCCATCGACTTGCAAACATATCACAATCTGGTGCCCATGACAGAAGGGAGTTCTGTAATAATAACAGGAGTTCTGTATACCATTCAGTAACACAATGTAATATTATGGTACCATGAAGCTGATCTGATGATGGAAACAGGAGGTAGCCATAGGAACTCTGTGATAAAACAACGCAATCTAATTGTGTTTGGGGTTTTTAGAATTGTCTCGATGAGTATTAGTTGCCTGTGGAAAAAAAGTACAGTCAGCGATAAAAAATTGCCAATAACTTATTATAAATTGATAAATAATTTAAAACGCGATTCATAGAATTATGATCTAGTCCTCCGTGTTAGTTTGAGGAAGCTCAATCGAGAGATGTAGTTAATGTTTACGATGTAAAAATCAGCCTGTATAATCTCATGTTGTCTAAAGTGACTATCCAACCATACTTAAACAATATATGTATCGTAAGTCAAGAGTAGCTTTTTATATTCACCTCACACTTCATTATTAATAGTCCACGACTCTTAACAAGAGACACTTGTGTCAAGAAAATGTCAAAAACATTTCGGTCCACTTGCACCGTTTCCCATTCGTTAAGTAAGTGTCAAGTTGTCGTGGCTGAAATAGATGACAGCGGAGCGGAGCATCGTGTTCTCATGCCGTGCCGTTGCTGGACACGTACCTACTAACTCAAATAAAAAGGTTTATTATACCATTCAGAAACACAAAGTCGGCCAGTTTGACCAAGCACAATTTATTAAAAATTGACGTAATTGATCGTTTGCCAAAATTTAATTGTACTTATTGGAAGTTTCATTGTTTTCTACTGAATTATGTTAGTTAATCAGTAGTCTATCGATTTACTTTACATTGGACATTCATACCGTTAGTATTGACAGCCAAATTAGCTTGAACCCTGAATGGATCAGCATTTAAAGTCTGTGACCGTACAGCAAAAATTATACTTGACTCAATCGAATTAAGTTAGAAATACAATTCTAAGCCCACTTAATCCTAAACGGCAATGATTGAAGGGTTTCGCAAGAAGCTAAATGTAACAATTGTCGACGATGAGGGCTGTACTGTTAGCCACCAACCACTTCAATAAATACCACTATAAGCTGGAACTTCGACTACATGCAACTGATATGGAACCAGGGCTCAACTTATACTAGTGTCTAGCTACAACACTTTTTAGATTAGGTCTGCCCTTGCGCCGCCTGCACGCCATGCGGGCATTTGCATACAATCGTCCCCAGATAGATATTTATTCACTCTTAACCCATTTGCTGTCACGATGTAATTGATTAAACAATTCAAACATTCATTTACAGCATTTAATTGTTGCCTTAATGAGTTTTCTTTTTTTGTTGGTTTACATTTAAATTTATTAACGTTTATTGAAACGTAACATTGGGACACAAGTAGGCATAGATATTTGGGTAAAAAGTAGGCACGACGGAAAAATCTATATAATTATATGTAATGAAGTATTATTTTTCACCTCATCCTTAAATCCTAGCCACTGTATTCCCTCGTATTTATAGTACCTACATTATTTGTACTAAGTAATATTTTACGTCTGCCAAAGTTATGAGAATGATTATGGGTTGGTTATGATTGCTTGAACAAAAACAAGATAAAGCGTACCCAATCTAATACCTACCTACTAAAAACATAAATATGAACATTTGATTGAACTTGTGTTTTTAAAACGAATTATCTCTCGCATTGAAACTAACTGAGGAAAAATAAAAATCCCTGACAAAGTTAATTTAATTGCCTTATATTATGAATAACTATAGCAGTAACCGAAGACATTATTATGCTCTCATGTTTTCTTCCGATTCTTAAAACTTTATATTCCGATTTTACATCCAAGTTTCGAAACGCTAACGAATTAACCTGCCATTGTCTCTAATTAACGAGACAGTTTTTGTAAACAATTTGCGAAATAATTTAATGAACAGGTTGGTTTCTAGTGAAAAAGGGGGTTAACAGCTTTTTAAAAAAGATACATGTTTCCTTGTCAAACTGTTCGTTCTGTTTATCAACAAAAATAAAATTGGTTACAAAAGTACCTAAATAATACAGATTTGGTACTTAGTAGGACGTTGTACTTACGTAGCAATAATACAATGTTACGTTTTTTCGTTTCGTTTTTTCTTCGCCATTTATCGTATGATGTATGACTGACCGTTGTATTGATGTATCTATTGTGTAGATACATTAAATACCTACCTTAACTTAAAGCATAAGCGAATTTAGTGTACCAAATATGTGACGCCCCACGAATAACGGCGCTTACGCTGTTATTACCGACGCTCCAATACTAATGCGGTGCCACGCGACGTAAGCGCCAACCGCCATAACTGTCATGAGACCGAGAAGCAATTATTTTGTTTTTGAATTTGAAACCCTTAGTTACATAATAAAAGTTCAAAATAGATTTTGGAATATGTACTCAGGGTCTTAGGAGGTTAAAGTACCTTTTGCCGTGGAAATGTGGGCATATGTGGGTGTGAGACCCTGTAAAGTGGCCCGTGGAGTCTTCTTCTACAATAAGTTTTCCTAGTTTGGGACAGATCACTAAATATGACAGGGAATATGGCGTTACTCATAAAAGTCTGCCAATAACAAGCCGTTTGTCCCTATCTGACATTTTGACAGTAATGTTTATTAGAAAAAGATAAAATGTATCACAGGTTTGCTAAATTTTATGAATAAGGGGGTCCGTATAGAAATTGGCCGCCTTTATCTGTATTATTGAGTGTGCTAGCTAAACAAAGGTGCAACGCGTTGGGCGCTATTTCGATGCGCCCGCGTCGGCTATTCCCGTCGGTTCGATGATCCTCGGACACACAAACAGACATAATTTTATCGCAAGGATATTGAACGTCGGGGAGGCGCGCCAAATGCTGTGCAGATTCCACTTTACACCCTTTACTTTTATAAACTCTTATATAACTGTAACTTTAAGCTAACTTGGACCTTGTTTTTAGGCCAGTTACATTCATTTTGAATTAAACATTAATTTTGATATGAGTTTTTAAAGGTTCGGAAAGCATTGATTTGTTTGAAAAGCTGAAAAGCTCAATCTGTCGGCACGCTCTCTTAGCTTGTATGTTTCGCGTAACAAATGAATCATTCAAATTTACGATTGTTTATTTTGTTGCAGGTATGATTGCCGAATGCTTCTTGTCGGTTGCGAGTAATTGTATGTTGTAAAACTGAAAGTGTGTAAAAAGATAGGGTTGTCTCTTAGAGAAAAGTAACTGCACTGCACAATCACAAGTTGCCACCGGAGTACGCACTGAAGTAAGCTCCTACCCTAATGCAATCCCTGCCCATGCCCTAGGAAAATTGAGGTTTGTCGTTTTCATTTATCAAATTTTACCCATTGCTAAAAAGGTTCAATAATCAATCGTGATGAACGTTTATTTCAAAATTGGAATGGCAGGATTAATTTATACTAACTTAAGCCAGAGCAGAATTCAACTAGGTATGAAACTTGGGATACAAAATGATGCACGCAAGCAACACAACAGCGATAAACATTATTTGAAATTTTCTCCGCGTTTCTAAAAACACTAACCCTTGAAATTTCCATTACAAATAGGTAAGTACGCAGTTTTCACGTGCAAAGTGAATAAACATGTTGAGTGGTTTCATCAATTTCGGCAGTCACGTGTCACGCGCTGAAGCCTGCCCGCAGCCTCCCACGTCACGTGACTTACAACCGTTAATTGCGACCTTTGCAAAACTTGCGAAGGGAAAACTTATCGAAAGGTCATGGAGTTGTTTACCAAGTTTAGCATTAATTTGCTTTTAGAATTGTTTGGGATATTTTTAGTACCGCATTCTCCGTGTTAAATAAAGCAGGCTTAATATTATTCGTGAATTTAATTAAATAAGTTAGTTATTTAGTTCGGGGATCGGGACAGGTGGCGTTCTCTCGTTTCGGGGCCAAGATTCTTTTTGGATCGCTGTAGTGATGGGTAGGACATCAATTTAAAATGAGTTTGTATGAGTACCTCATTCTCTAAAATGAGGTGTTACAATGTCTTACTTCAAATGAGGAGAGGTACTAGCAGTTTTGCAGCATCGACTATTCCATCAACTCCAACGGCAGCAAACCATATTTAATGTAAATACATATTTAGGCATTGCTAAACTTCCTTTTAAATATTTAATTGGAGTGCAATTCTGGAGGTTTAAAACAGAACTTTAACAACAGAAGACATACATTTAAGAATCAAACTAAGGAGTTAAAGTACATACATCCTATTGCAACTTAATTTGATGCTTTTATGAAACTTGTTCTAATTTAGCAGTTTATTATTTTTATTGTTAGATTGTTCAGTATAAATTTTTGCTACTTGATATCATTTTAAGTTTAACATTCATATATTGAAATAAATACTAACCATAAACTACCAAACAAACAATTAACAAACTAAGGAGAACAAATCCAATATTGTTTGTACCATTATTATATAGAAATTACTAACTTACCACCTCATCATTTATCAGTAATAATATCATTGTAATATGATAACAAACGAAAGCCTCAATAACGTTCGCGCGGTAATGCCACCGGCGTGTAATATACACTTGATTTTTGTATGCAAAAGACACAACGAAAGACCCACAGGTATATTTTATCGCGAAAACAATGTTAATATATTGTTATTTTGGCAAAATTATAAGAATGGTCACTGATCACTATTTATAAAACACAACTAAAGATTACGAACAACTTTTTCGAGTTTCTCGTATTATAAATATGTCAAAATCATAAATGATCGAAATAGTTTACGAAGCACGTTAACAAAAAGTATTACAAATTCAAATCGTTAAAATGTACATGTTTATTTCACCTATACAAATTATATTTACTTTTTTTATTAATAAACTAATGTAAATTATCATATTTTGTGTACGCCACTATATTATATTTCAATAATTTAAATAATATTTTGGTCTCTTAAACGATAACTGTTTTTAAGCAAGCTTCGTAAATGCCCAGTGAGACTTGGTTGGCATTTCAATCGCTTATCAAGTAACCATTTCACTGTCCAGTCTTATTGATTCAGATTATACATGACACCAGCAATATGAGTCTTGAGGTCAGGTTATACTGGTATGCGCGTTAGTACAATAATAGCTAACAAATATGGAGGCCTACCGCGAACCACGAAGTTTTGCTTCGCTGTCGCACTTACGTATGAAATTACAAGTGCGACAGAGAAAAAAAACTTTCTTCGGTAGGTTCTTTGATGACTTAGATTTTTCGCTTTTGACAAGTAACTTAGCAATGCTAGGATCAAAATGGCGTAATATGTATGTAAGCTTGCGGACGCTTACGCTTGTTTTCTTTCGTGTTTCATTTTTAACGTATTTTCGATGAGGTGTTATTGAAGCACGGCGCGTGTCTGTCTCACTCCCTCTTTCGGTAAATCCAATTCATTGTTTCATTTTGAAAGGATTTTTGAGGGGATGTCACAGTGAGGCGAGTGAATGGTATAAACACAACGCATTTCTCGGTGGACCTTTTGTCCTTGCAATAAGGTTTGTAGTTGGGCAGTTGATAGTATGAGCGATGAATACGATGACGTCAATGACTCATTTCTTCATTTGAATGTCGGCGAGCACCG
Organism: Cydia pomonella; assembly: GCF_033807575.1. NCBI lineage: Eukaryota > Metazoa > Arthropoda > Insecta > Lepidoptera > Tortricidae > Cydia > Cydia pomonella. The sequence goes on from NC_084711.1 coordinate 19,100,059, forward strand.
AGCGCCTCGCGACTCTCTTGCGAGTTGTGAGGAACGCGAGTGAGTTTGAAAGGCTGAGAGTTTTTTTTTTTAATTTGAAGTGTTTGAGTGGTAAGAGCTGTGTGTGATGCGCGCGAGTAAATGAGTAAAATTAATTGAGGAGTGATGTATGACATTTATGCGGTGTGAAGTTCTGCGACAATTTAACAAAGTGAGTGGTACAAATGAGGTGCCTCACGAGTGAGCAACTCAACACTAGATCGCTGAGCCAAAGCAGTTAGTTAGTTATTTAGTTTACTAGGGGTTGGAAAACTGCTACTAACACATGCGAAGGTACAATGCTGCAAGTAAGCCAAATTATTAACAACTCCCAACTAGTATTGCCAGGGCTCTTGAGTCGGAAGTTGCGTGTTGTTTGCGGAAAATTACATTTTTATCCATGCATTATAAAATAAGACGAAAACCGGCCAAGTGCGGCCAAATCATAAGTCACGAACCTTGTCGTACATGTCACAGCGTAGGGCCAAAAGTCTCGAAAAATATGGCTTGTGACCATCTAGCAACACTGCATGCAATAAAAATTTGTGGTTCTATGAGATTCTTGAAACTACTGGTTTCCACTCTCTTCTTTCTCTCTTCTTCTTCAGTTTGCTGACCCCCGACTATATTAATGCATTCGGTTGTATACATTTCATTGTAAGAGTAATTAATAGTTAATTAAACCGTATGGTAGTGCTCGTGTTATGTATGATTCACACCGGAAAAGCTAAACTGGTAGTTTATGATGGACACTTTCGCAATTTCCTTTATAACTCACATATGTCATACGTCGCAAAAGGCACCTTAAGCTGGATCATTTAAAGTTCAAATTAGGATAATATGTTTTATCATGACATTATACTTCTATAAAATACTCTATGCACTCGTTTTGTCCTAGCGTTGACAGACGACATCCTCTGAAATCCTAATGTTTGTTTTGGTAAAGCTTCGTGGAAGGGAATTTTAGTTATAATCCTTAGAAATTATAGTAGAAGCTAATAGAAACTTGCATCCGCTTCTTAATAAAACTTATAAATTATTGGTTTCGGGCGACACCTATTAAATTAACCATTTAAGACAAATTAAGAGAAGTGTACGTAATATAAATATTGTATAGATCGTGTCATACACGACGACGCATGTTATTAAAGGTTAGATATTGCAAATCTGCGCGTCATCGTGGATGACATGAACTATACAGATGTGCAATTATTAAAGTGCGGAAAGTTTTTGAAAAGCTCGCAAAGGTCTCGGAAGTTTCAGGATAATTTGGAATTGGATAATTTCGATTTCAGACTATGAAATGTTTTTTTCTAAAATATTTTCATGTGGACACTTCGCAATTTAGGAAAATTTCCGACGGTACATCAGTACCTAGTTACTCTGTGAAGACAGCATGTACAATTGCGCCTAAATACGGGAACTCCTCAAAACAAATGTAGTTTTCTACCAGAGAAGGGTCCTTATGCTCCATGTATGCTCCATGTATTCAATAGAATTTATAGTGTAAATGACCATGTTAGCTTGTAATCAGCTTAGAGCAGCCTGAGCGCAACCGCGGCGGTGCGCGAACCCGACACCTCACGAGGCAGGGTCGCCATGTGGGGCAGGAAGTTGGAGGAGCAAATAATCACGTGAATATCAAGTTTGTTTAATAAACACGTAATTTATAGCTACAAAACAGCAAGGCATTAATTCTTATGATATACAAAGTTTTCAACCAGTCCGTAGCTTACTATAATTTTTAGTTTTAATAAGTTTTGGTTTTAATTTAGTAATAATAACTTTGTATGCACTATGGGTACTGACTGCCTAAAATAAAAGCCTTTTATTTATTTATAATAACTTCTTACTAACCGACTCAGTTAGCTCGAAACAGTAGGCCATATTGACTCGATCAATTTTACATCGAGTCGTACTAGTCTAACAAAACAGATTAAAATCTGCTTAGTACTGTCAGGTGAACAAATTTTCTATAATAGTAGCTCTGCGAGCTGTAGAGCTCGCGATAAGCTTAAGAATGTGAATCTTAAAAATACTTTTCATTAAGTCATTACCACTGCAAATTCACAATGCTCTTTTTTTATACTTATTTCCGCCATTTTTTTTTTTTTTTTTTCAAAAAACTATACGATAGAAAAATTATATCAAAATGCCGAACCTGCTCACAAAATTTCACGAAAATCTATTGAGAAATACGCCCTATCCGGTTATACGAAAGCATTTTTGCCTAAGCTGAAATGGAGCCCTTCGCTAACGCTCGGCCAACTAAGTCATAACAGTAGGACTCTGGTTATTATTTACGTAAACCAACGGTCGTTGATGCGTACGCGCACCATATTGTTTAACCGTCCAATCATCCCGCATGACGCATGCAGCCATACGCATCATACGCGCGCCGCACGCACGCTCCTTTCTTGCTCCGAAAACAGAGCCTTGAGCTAAATATCGCTCAAATCGTTGCGGCTAAAACTGGTCGTGTAAACAATGACATTATGATACAAAGTTATCTAATCGAGCGAAGAAGCTTACGAGTATAACTGATGTAATTTCCCATGAGTAACATGGTGAGGGATGGGTCCTTATTCACATGGAGCATAAAGACCCGGCCTTCTTGGAAAACCACATATGCGTTTACGAATATTGCGATCCAGTAATGCTATTTTATGGTTACAATTTCACTGATTAAGCTGTGTAATTGTTAAGAAATCTAACGAAAAACTTCTATTCTTAAACTAAAATTCTAGGGAGGGAAGTGTCTATTCAGTAAATAAGAGTAACTTTTTGAATAATAAGTATTTAGTGATACTTGAATAATTTATGAAAGAAAAGTCATATATATGAATATACTAACGACCCGCCCCGGCTTCGTACGAGTTACACGAAACCTTATTAAATTATACACCTAAACCTACGTCAAGAATTACTCTATTGACAGCTGAAAACCGCATGAAAATCCGTTCAAAATATAAACAGACAGACGCGGCGGGGGACTTTGTTTTATAAGGTGTAGTGAAAAGTAAGGGTGATGAGGAGATAAGTTGGCCTTTATACACATTTATTGTATTCTCTCAGTGTTATGTACTGGTTTTGTACAATAGTGTTTTACTCTGTGCTGCCAGGCGAGTGGAAGAGAATTATCGTATTTGGGTGTCAAAATAATCGTAAAGGTGAAAAAAATATCGTACGCCTATCAAAAATGCACATTTATTACAAAATAAACTTACATGTCTAATGTATAATCAGAGAAAACGGAAATTTCGTTTAAATTGCGCTAAAATCGATTTTAAATTAAGTATAAAACTATTACAAAAATACACAAATTTTGAACCGAAAATCCAAAAGGTGCAAATTGTAACCTATTTCTCAGGGAAAGTGTCATATTTTGCTTCAAATACTAGACTTTTTGGGTGGCATTGTCCAATGGCTGAAATTATCGTACTTTTGCGTTCGATAATGCTCTTTGGAACGTACGGTCAAGGAATTTAATTTCAGTACCATTTCGTACCTTGTCACAGTGACAATAGTATGGGGTTTGTAGCGATTTTCATATTAATTGCCACTGTGATAAGGTACGAAATGGTACGGAAATTAAATTATTTGACTGTACATCGTACGGGAGTCCAAATTATCGTGCATGGCAAATTATCGTACGCCTGACTAACACTGGTTACTACTACTACTACTACTAAAAGTATGTTCATTAGGACTTCTAAATGTTTTCATATCAAAAATACACGCAGTATCAGTGACACTAGGTTAACGAGTGGCCATAATTGCTATGGTGTTACCCTGCTAACCCGAATGTAGCCAGAGTTCAGATAAACCCACCGACCCCGATCTGGCCAATCGATAAGTGCTCTATTGCTGGTAGTGATTATGACAACGTATGCTTTAAAAGGACCTCAAAAATATACTGGTTGGAAATTTTTTGCCACTTTAGTGTTAAGAAGTACCTACTTGTACTTGTTGACGTGAAAAACAACTGCTTAGCTAATCTGAACAGGATTGTATTATACTTACCTCTTAACTTAAGAACTTGAAAAGCATACAAATGTATGAAATATCCATTTGATTTATTATGCACGTGTTAGATACTTGACTTTGCTATTTTTTTTATAATATTTTGCAAAGATACTTGCGGTTACATAAAGGTACCTATACATATTAAAATACTGCTAATTTTTATTGCTATTTGTTAACATACTATTAAATAGTCGTTAAAATTTTATGTGTTTACAAAAATATAGAGTTTCACTATAATATTTTTATTAGGAAATCTAAGCTCTCATTTGATATTTATCTTTGCTTGCGGATATAGGTATGTAAAATATACGCAATCATTACCTCACAATAATTTTTACCTATTTTTATGTATATTCATGAAACCACTAACCACAGGAATTTCCACAACACGGAAAACAATATTTTTATTTGACTGTAAACTTAAACCAGGGTTAAAATAATTTTACGGTTTACACTCACGTGTTTTAAACACTCGCGCGAACTGTTTCGGAGAGCCTAGGTCTCCTTTCTCAAGCGCTAACATTGCGAGCAGCGTTCACGACGGCCGTGCTTCGCGTACTACCGTTTTTATGCGTATTAGTTTAATGTTAGTATGTCTCACGACAGTTTATATTCGATAAAACCAGGGTTTTGTTTTGAATATTAATTCGTGAGTATTTTATTATGAACAGTTAATAATAATATTAAGAACAGGTCCCCAACCAGAAAAGTACAGTTAGACAGCTCAAAAGCAAACCTTGCAAACACGCAAATCTTACATGCCACTAAATCTTCAAAAAAAGCTTTGAATGGATTTAATCGCACATTTCCCACGGCGATGCCAAAATGCGTACCTTTTGTATATCGATTCGCTATTACTTTTGCTTACCGATGTATCTCTACCAAACCAGTATAATTTGGACCCCAAGGTCCGTATTGACACTACTGACTGTAGTTAAATTAAATGTTTTCACACCATGCACCAAAATGCATCTTAAAATTATTGAAAAAATGGAGACTCATTTTTGAAACATGTTAGTAATTAAGTCCGTAATAACGTCTACCGGTTACCGACTGATATAAAGATTTTATTTAATTATTGCACAAAATATAATTTTTTAACAAATAGCGGATTGAATGCCTAATAGCATTCTCTAACAGTCAACCACAGGGCTAAACAGAGATGTAAAAAAGCTGCAAGAAGAAAAGTAAGATAATTTAAATTTGGAACTACTCGAAACAATTGAAAAACATAATAAACTACATATTATAAAAAACACAAATAAAAATCCTATAATATATATAACTGACGTATAAATGTTGGTTCACATTTATATTGGGTTTGTCAGTGACGAATCGGAATAAGGGGTAAGAATAGCAATACGTATCTGCGTGCGCGCAGGTGTGTTCCTTCAATGCCAATAATGAGAGCATTTGGATCGCATGTGGTGTAATTATTGAGGAATCTTGTATTGTTGTACACAATCCTTACTGGCGTCTTATTCTTAAGTATATTTTTTTCACATTTGTATCTTTATTTCGAATATCTAACTCGAAAAAGACTACATAGGTAGAAGATTCTGAACTGTTGGGACTAATTTTGAAATAAATGTTATTCTTGTTTGGTTATAGGTAGGTAGGTATTTAAAAAATTAGCTGACAAAAGTTTGCCTAATGCTCGTTTCATGAAAGCTTGTTGTAATACTAGTTTGAGTCTGATAAGGTGCATCTGATTGGACTTCTGCTTGTATTAATATAAACCACATACATGCTGTCTCGAAACCGTAGCATTGGTCGTAATTATTACATGAAAACGTCTAAACAAGTGTACAGTACTACAGCTACGTATATACATTGACATGTATGACATTGTGATTTGTACGAGACCGATCCTTGTCTCTTTACGGCTCTAAACACATTCGACGAAGCCTCCGCTCCAATAATCGACAGGTGGTTTAAAAAACAATATATTCAATTTGTAGCTCTCATGTTCCCGTTAAACGAGGATAAGAGCTCATTTCCTCCAATTATCCGCTTTCTAAACGACGGTCTGTCATACAACACAATACACGACGCGTCAAATCGCAGCTGTTATAATTTCATGCGTTTTTTCCATCCTTATAGGTCAGATTGTGGATACATGTACCCTTTGGCGTGTAGCTAGTTTTTTTTTTCAATAACGGGACCGCAGTACGGTGCTGGCCAGGTAGCGAGACTCCTTTTGCTCCTGATTTGAGTTGAAACATATTTTAGAGCACTACTGATTTTATCTTGTGTGATAACTAATTCTTTTAGACAGTTTTGAGTTCGTTTAGTTAACGATTGATTTGTGTTGTTTTTGAATCGTTAATATCCTTATTAATTTGAAGAATAGATGTTTGTTTAACATTAACAAATATACCAATTAGTAATACGCGTGGCTGACTAAGCAATGTCTCCGGACCCTTTCTACCCATAATGGTCAGCAATAAAAGTAACGTTACCGACTGGTTGAATAGGCACCCTCCTTTGTCCGCGGTGAAAGTGAAATGGCTTTATTGGTCCGGGCCTCCGGACAATGATGTCCTCGGAGTAGGTACTTGGGCAACCGATCTTTACCGTAAACAGGGCTACTTTTGAGAATAATATAACATTATCTATTTTTTGGCTTGGCTGTCCCCAAACTTAAGTTCTGTTTTCTTAGTTAAAAATTGTGTAATGAAGTCCATGAACCATGAGACACCTCATCCACTTTAATTGTATTTGTATTACTTAGTGATTCAATGTTAGCTCAGAGCGGTTTTATCCATAAAACCCTGCGGTGCAATGATCTTCTCTTAACTTGTAATATTCATGACTTATACAAATGCATACATTTGTTCCTTACAAGAAACGCAATTAATCTTAATTACCTGAATAATTTTATTAACATCATTTCAATTAACAGATTCTGATAGCCATTGTGAAGGTTTATCGTCCACGGCGATGCCATCGCCGTTAAAACTCTTAGGCATCTTATCGTCGCATCTCCGTTTTATATCCTTTTAACTTTATTATGGACAGTAAAACCACTTTTCATAAGACATATGCTACGCTGGACGCGGCTGCGGTTACCGTCTTGGCATTTTAGTTTATCGAATTTTATTTTTAAAATATAATGAAGAAATAGTTGAGCCTATAAGTTGAGTATAAGTATTTATAGAATCCGACCACGCTAAGGTGTCTGCCAAGTTTTACTTGAAGTACCCTTAGTCAGCATCATATAGCAGTACGGCGCACGGCCAAAGTTGCTAAATATATCGTAACCTACATGCCTTTGTCACCATGCAAATAAAGATTTTGGCCGCCATTATCTACATACTGGATTCTGACTGTACGGCGCGGCCATTCATTGTTACTGCCAACTTGCCAAGAGTGCCAAATTGGTGCAAACTTAGCGTGGTCGGTCTCTAATTATGTAGCAACAACGTGTCATAAGTTTAAATCTTAATGACATATGTCCTAAACGTTCCTGTTTGACTAATAATAGTTTTACACACAATCGTTTCACCGCTTGGGCAGTCCCTTCGATTGGGTTTGATTGATCACTTTTGAAGTTAAAACTAGTGAGACAGGTGTTCACCAACTAACCAGGTGAACTAATCTTGACTGTCGTAGATATTGTAATTATGAAGTAAAATTAATTTGAATGTGTTATTTTACAAGAATTGATAACAATAGTAAAATGTTTATGACATATATTCGAATTCGTCGTTTTAAACATAGAAACCGCGCCGGTTGTAGCTTCAATGCGGCGTTATACCAAACAGGTTGAAACGTTAACAACAGGTGAGATTTGTGACACTTGTATTTTGTATTGAATCATATCGATAGGATAGATAGAAAAATTAAATACTCTTTAGTGGCACACTTCAGCAAAAGATATCTACAGTTTAAAGAAAGACAATTGATTAACGATAGAGGCAGACAACAAGCGGTCTTATCGCTAATGAGCGATATCTTCCAGACAACCTTTGGGTAGACATACTTATGTAGTTGCACATTAATTACCATTAGTTGACGCCTGTTGTTTTTCTTTACGACTTATTTATGTTGGACTTCATTTATAAATAATCAAATTCAATTTATTTGCATCAGAAATAGTCCATAGAATATGTTAGTACCTCACAAATGAAAACAATTACATCCTACACACTTACGCCTTTATCTTATCCCTTACTGAAAACAGTTGTTTTGGACTTTGTAGTTTGATGATAACTTTTCCAATCATTTACTACCATATATTATTATAAAACGCCATGTTATACATGTACTTTTTGTAGTCTATGAAGGCTCAGGGGTGTTCCTATGGCATGTGCAATTGACCGTGAATCATTCCTGCTACGCGATCGACCGTCTCGCAATGTTATGGTTAATATGCTTATAGTTTATCTCTACTAGCTAAAACCCTTTTGTTTAAAACTCATATGGTTTTGTATTTAAAGTCGAGAAGGTGAAGTTATAAAAAGCTTTTAATAAGAATATTTAACTGTATCGTTAGGTATATTCTATATAGGTACATAAAACAAGTCACTTATTAAAGGTTCCGTGTTTCGGTTAGTCACAAAATTTTCTTTACTAAATATTGGTGAATAATAAATTAAGTTTGTATGTAGGTAACGGAATAAAAGATGAAATAAAGCCTCACGTTGCAAATTATACCTACTTACTAAACAGCCCCAGTTCAAGCTAATTAATTTTCTAAAATAGCATTTAAAGTTATACAAATAGACCACCAGCTGTTATTTATTATTTAAACCCTCTTGGTACTAAACATTAATTTAAATTAAACAGTTAAACGTGATTTAGTTACAAAACTATAAATCAAGGAGTAGGTAATCAATATTTATCAATTCATCCATATTGGTTCTAAGATTGTTCGATGTCAGAATACTGATGCTCCACACGTGTTGGTTCCTACTTAATACCGATCACAAAAAGATTTATCAATACAACTGCCTTTTGTTTCTACGGGTTTCGATATCAGAATAGATTTTTCACAGAAATTATCATGATAAAAACAAACATTTGACGAGCGCAGCGTGAATAAATGTCGAGTCTTTTGTTGTCTTTCTGTCAAAATAAATATAGACATTCAGGTCAGAGAACAACGTAATTCGTCGATTACGAGTAGATGTTAAATATATTTCAACCAGATCGAAATCCCTGAAAATTCGCGAAGAAATTACGACTCTTTGTTTTAATCAGAAAGTTGAAGTTTGAAAGTTTACTTCTCAAGGTTCATATCCTAAATTACATCCATTTATGTTTGCCTTATTTGTATTAGTACTTTATTACTATAGGTTGCATTATGTGTGGGTTAAATGGAATAGTGACTAAGTGAGCCTTAAAAAGGATGCACAGTTCGTTGGGTCTCGTTAGTGCGTGTGGTATTCAATATTGTCTGCGTCATGTAGGACAAGCTATGGCTTGCTATGGCGAAGCGTAGTTTAATTAATATTGTTGTCATTGTTCCGGGGATGGTAATGAATATCATTAGAAAGTTCAGTTGGGGCAATTGCAACTACAGGGCAAGTGTAACAATGTACTCCGAAAATACAAGCAGCAAATTCTATCTTTTGTGTAAAAAAATGTATGTAGTTAGGAAAGTGCACCCACTGCAGGAGGAATTTTCTCTGATTTCTCTCTACTTGTGTTCATCGAGTAGTTACTGGTAATGTTTCCCTTTAAGTGCAGTTGCAATGAAAATTTCAATATGGTTTACTGTTGTTTTGTCTTTCTTTTACGCATGACTTAAGTATAATTCGGCAAACGAGCTTATATTTTTTGCTGAAATCGAATATTGTTTGTAAGGCACGAGAATATCAAATATTTATTTTCTTATCTCAACAAGGTAGTCGTGTCTAGACAATGTAGACATGTAACCACGCATGTTACCAATTAAAAATAAAGTTAGACTTGACTCAGACTTGAAATATCAATTAAAATGATTGTTTAATTTACGTCACTGAAATAGAAATAGAAGATGATAGCATAGACCACTCTGATGGTGGTGGTTTGATCAAAATGAGTCATATATGCAATTAACTGACTAAGGTATTATAACAACGAAACCTATTGTATGGCGGAATAAGTTTTCAAGTAAAAAATTTTAGGTACTAGCATTTTTTTTTTGAAGATTTATTTATTTGTACATATACAATAACCAACTGTAAGTTGCTATATCCGAAAAGAGTTAAAAATAAATGAATTTACCATTCACAATTAGCGCAATAAAAGCATCTATACTTTGTATAAAAGAGGTGTCCGAAAATTACGCACTGTTTCCATTTCCATTGTTCTTGACTATACCTTGTACCTACAGTCGAGTGCAGATTGCTATATATGACTTACCTGCGTACATCTGCGATTAAATAAGGTCAATAATTGTATGAATTTCGCATCGTGGTCGATAATTTAATATTCTCGCTAACCCAAGAGCTATAATAGTCTCTTCCCGTATGACTTGACCGTCAGAAACGTAATCATGATAAGATAGAGAAAAAATCAGACAACAACAGAAGTTACCTTACAAAACCATAAACTAGTATCGTATCGTTTCTGTACCTTACAAATCGAAAATATCGAAATACACTTGAGGTCATTCGTGCGTAACGCAATGTGATTCACTCAGTGTTAGTTAATTCGTAACATAAATATTGTCACTACAAGGTGACAGCTGTTGCATACGAAGGACTGGTAAGTGGCTTTGTTTTTCTTTCTTGTATCAATTACAAGAGATAACATACAGCCCGATTCGAACTTTAAGATACGTCAAAAATTTGCTGAAGATAGAAAAGTGACGTTTCTTCAAACAAAAACGTTACCTTTGACACTGACATATCAGATCCATATCGTATCTTTAGCTAATTTTTGACATATCTTAAAGGCCGATAGTAATTGTATTGTACAACACAGTGACCCTTTATTCGTTTTGTTTAATTAAAAGACAGGAAGATCTATCTACATCTACCTATACAGTTTACAGAATCTTAAAGCTCTGCGTGACATTTCCAATGACAAAGTACGGGAATTTCATGATTAATGTCAAATTATCATGAAAGTATGTCGTTAATAATGACACTGCCTTACTTTGTTCAAGTCTGTGCAAAGATAGCTTTAAGCTAAACTCCGTCGACGAGCGACTCACGACAGACTTTATCTATATTCATTTAATCCAGGGGTGGCCAACTTGATTAGACCCAAGATCTCCTGTTTACTAACGAAACCCTGTGCGATCTACCAATTACATACGTCTTGAAACCTTAAATGAAACTGGTCTACGTATTTATATTTTTTGACTTGCCACGATCGACTGGACTAACAGTCGCGATCGACCTGTTGGCCACCCCATAATCGATATAGATTTTCGGCAGAGTTGAGGTGAAATAATTATTACACACTCACATACACACTGGAAGAGTATCAATTGCAAAAAAGGGTAGTCAATGAACGATGACCAAAGATCTATGAAGTGTATAAGATAAATAAAGTATTAAGAAAAAAACGTACCTCGAAAAATCAAGAAAATTTATGCTCGAATAGATGGCGATATCGATATACCTTTGGCGTATACTCGAGTAGATGTCGACACTGTTTGATATTTAACACATAACCACACGAAGCAGATATTAGCGGAGGTTGTAATCCAGCGGAGCGGAGTAGACAAACAATGCTATTGGTTGATTTTTGCACGTCTCCACTCAGCTCCGCTTCGGAGGAAAGGTCGCCTAATTTTTTTTATAATACGTCGGTGGCAAACAAGCATACAGTCCGCCTGATGTTAAGCAGTCTCCGTAGCCTATGTACGCCTGCAACTCTAGACCCTAACATTCCGTACCCTCGTTGAGCTCTGGCAACCTTACTTACCGGCAGGAACACAACACTATGTGTAGGGTAGGGGGCTAATTTCAAAACCCCGCTATCATTACATTTTATGTGCACGACCTCAACTATGGTAATGATACCTATAAAGTTCACGATTTTGTTTTTCAAAGCCAAATAATGACAGTTGTTACATTTGACAAACCGTGATTGTAATTGTTTCATGGAAATACGAGTAAATGTTTCCAGGCCGACGATTTTCGCACGTCTGTCGTTCTGTTTCGCATTTATTTTAATGCTAATTGATATTGTCCACTTTTCAAATGCATAAATAATCACACACTTCGGTAAATTAGTCACACGCTATGCGGTAAATTGTACAATTTTCACAATAAACAAATTGTCTAAAACGAATACATCCAAATGGAAGTTACGTCTTTTTACGTAACTGAAAAGTGTTAACACTTAACACCTAGCAACATCCACATTATATTGTAAAAACGATTAGGCCGGAAGTAACCTTGAAATAAAACTGTTTTACTAAACGTAAATGATTACCTTGGACACTAAATATGACAGTTAATGTGGTCAGTAATTTCCAAACCTGCTCTAGACTCATAAGGCTCACGGTCCTAGCTACAGTACTTATTCAGTTCGGTGAAATTTAAACCATATTCAATTTGAACAAAGCTGCATTTGTTTTGTTACGTCCAGTCTGCAAACAAAACGAAATGAACCTTATTTACTACGCTATAGTTTAGAATTTCTGTGGCTAATATAGCATTTTTCATTCGTATGACCGGGCCTTGTGGCATTCACACATGGATAATCTTTAGCACCCTTTAAGCTTATCTGATGTCCATGTAGATGTCAAACTCATTGTTAATTCTATAATTAATTTATTGCTAATATGATCAATGTATTGGTTGCTGCATTGGTAACACCAAATATAACGACTAGTTATATTATATCTAACAACACATCCCATGCAAACGTAGATATAACCTTTCGTATGTGTTGGTGGTCAAAAATGGTGAGGTAAAAACTCGGTCCCGCCAAATAGAGCAGTTAACATCGTTTTAGAAAAAAATGCATAAAGATGACTAAAAATTCGGCCAGCGGCGATAGCATGTAAGGATTTTTAGCGCCTGTTACTGTCACTATGCCTGTCACTTTCGCACTTACTTGTTAGAACGTGACAGGCATGGTGCCAGGCGATAAAAATGTGGCCATGCTACAACCGCAGAATCCTTATCACTCATCATACACAGACGAGAGGTTAATGCGTGTAGTGAACATTAAGAACGTTATTCATACAATATCATTTTTATATACAAATCAACCTTGCGTGACAACATCAAGGCTCCCATGCTTATTAATATCGTAACATTTTCTATTCCAAAACTGTCACTACAAACAAACCCGCCTACTGTCACTGACACAATAGATGAGCTTTATCGATCAAATCTAAAAATACTGGAAATTGGATTTCGTTGACCTGAATGTGGCCTTTGAAAGCACATTATCTTTTATCCATGGATCTATCTGCATACATGCTTTGAAGAATGTCTTTTAACACACCAGTATTTTCAAAAGAAAGAGATATCAGAATTTTTATGCCACATATGATCTTTCGCGTTTCAACATTAGTTACCCTTACTGAATGGACGATGTGGGTTCGTATTTAGGTCACCGAGCCCACGTGCTACGGACAGACGTGTTTTAGTTGTCCTGTAGAGTGTCCTCATCAGTCAATGGATGACATCAAACAGCAACTATTACATATTGTTTATAACAATAGCATCGTTTGTTTTTATGAGAGGAATAATAATATAATCGATTTTTCTAATGACACTTGGGATGAAGTGTCATTAACGCGTGTCACGATGTCATTCTCGCCAACAAGCTATATAAATGCGGAATGGAGGTACCATCAGGTTCAAATTTGCATGAACAATTTATGAATTATTTCATTCATAACTTGTCCATGCACTTTTGAACCCTACTGTACAGTCACGTCCGAAAATATCGATACGAAAACAGTGCCAAAAATATGTATACACGAGCCTATAGCCCATATATTAAGGTAGTGTACACATATTTTTGGCACTTTGTCCGTATCAATATTTTCAGACGTGACCGTACATCAACAATTTGTGAGTTTGTGATAATTTTTAACCTTCTTCAAGCATAACGATCTGGACACAACAAACTTGTGAAACAATCAAAATTATTTTCGTGTTTTTTTTGTACCCATAAAATGTGACTGCTAGAGCTAGAGTGTAGCTTTTTGTATGAGATGAAATTTATTTTTTAATATTTCTCATTTTAATTATAATCTACAGCTAGAAAAACAAGCAATAGGACTCGACTATTTTTATTACAAATACAAGCGTGGCAGAGTGGTCAGAAACAAAAAAAAACGAAAATAGTTAATTTTGACCCAGAAATACAATCGTAAATGAATTTATTGTTACAATTACATAATTCTATCATCATGTAAATTAATGTTTCATTATACAATGCTTATACGTATTATTAGTGTGCTCCAAATGCAACGAAGGGAAGCAGAAGCATCAATGACAACTGCATTTGAATAATGCAAGAATGACCCTACCGTGGAAAGCGTGTAAAAATGGAAAGGAAGCAACATAATAATAGCTTTACTATAGTGATGTAATATTATGTTTGAAGCGTGTATAATGAACTATAATGTAGCCTGTACATGAAAACACTAGACTTGGAAACAGTCGCTACCTACTTTTGAAGTTTGTAGCGACTTATTACACGGTCCAAAATGTTTTGTCCGTAGGACACTCGTGCTAACATACTGCCTTCTTCGTCTGTAGTGGACTTAGTCCCTGTGGATGGTATAGCTATTACGGTCATACGAGTTGTTTTCTACTGGTCTCTAGAGACGAGTGTTACTGGGAACCATTTATTTTCCGTAGGTACAGTCACAATTCTTGATCAATTTAGGGTTCAAGCTAATTTGGTTGCTAATACTAACAGTATGAAATGTCCAATGTGAAGTAAACCCTAAATGGCTGAACAATTAAAGTCCGTGACTGTACCGTAATTTATGTCAGCATGAATTGCAGTCGTCGTAGCAAACGCCAAAATGATATAGTATACAATTTTTTTGGACATGTACGTGGTACTGTATATTCTTGTTCTCCTATTTTATACGAAATTAGTAAGTATTGTGCTTTATATTTAAAATGCACAAGGTTAAAATAAATTTGAAATTTCGTTGCTTTTTCCTGTTTACTGATCTGTTTTAAAATGCTTTGACAACTTTTGATCTAAGGCATATGCACAAAACCTAGTTAATTCACTATTTGGTACTTCACTTGGTCTACTAAGTTTAAAATAAAATTGGTTTACACTTATTTCTTTCTTATTTTAACTTAGTTTTTCTTGTGTGTCCAAAGGTCCTATTAGTATGATGATTGTATTGAAATGGTTATTTGCGTAGTTTGGAGAGCTGCGTGTCTTTAATTCGCTGTTGCCGCGCTCCCGACACCGCGGAGATGCCAAGGCTCTATTTACATCTAGTTTTTCTACTCGTTATTACTGGTAGTGTATTTAATTTATTATTTAATTGCACATAAGAAGGTCACAATTAATAGGGGATTCGATTATAAAATATTATACGGATGTACTAATAAAGAAACTTGTTGTTTTGTGTAAAGTAACAAAAAAAATTACACATCAATCACACAAAAAGTAAAATAAAAATACTGTAATTTAGTAGGTACAAACAATGTTTATCATTGTGCAAATTGCGATCATTATCATCAATTTCTTAAAATCATTTAACCATTATCACACTTTCAACAGGGCATATTACAATAATTATACAATATTTAGCATTATACATAGACCGTCAGGTCGGTCGTCGGTCTCTGCAGGTCGTTTTCATGTACATCCCATATAGGTTTATTTAATAGGAACCTTCCTAAACTGACCATATCATACTTACTTCATACCAGCATATCATACAGCTAATGCACTATGCACTTACGTTACATCGATAACATTCATCACGCACCGGATATATTTACTATATTTTCCGTCATACGTCAGTATCGTACATTTACATAATAACTAGAATGAACGGATCGGAAAAGGCCACTTGTGAGTCAGGCGAGATCAAAGTGACATCAACACTAACCTATACCAAGTTTTCACTGCAGCTAAATTTAGCTGTGAGTGGGTGGCTGTAGCTATTACTGTCGGGTAATTGATTTTTAGATGGTTGTACACGTAGAAAGAACAGTCGACATAATCGGCTTATAGTAGACTTTATGTCGATGGAGTAATGGTTAAGAATGGTCAGCCAATTATGTCCATAGTAGTATTAGTAGTAATGGTATTAGTTTCGTGTGTAGGTTTTGTTTTGACGTTGTGTTAAAGATTGCTTTTCCTTTATTTTCGATCTTACGTTAAAAATAGATGAAGCTCGTACTTATAATTAAGCGAATAGATATATGTTTTGTCAAACGGTTGTCAAAATTATTTTCATAGTCTTGTTTTTTGTCCTCAAAAAAATGTGACTGACTGGAGATTTTTGTATGAGATGAAATTATATTCTATATTCTTCTCATGTAAAATATAATCTACAGTACTCGACTTTTATATTTGATAGAAGACAGCGAAATGGATTTTAACCCAAACAAAAAAAAAATTGTAATGTTACGACGAAATTACAGTTTGCACTCTTTAACATTCCTATATTAGTTTAAGGATAAGGTTAATGACCTGGTTAATCGTGTGCTTTAAGTTAACCACACAACCTTCCAACCACACGTTAGCCAGTGGGTAGATCAGGTGCGTTGACATACGGACGGCGCACGCGACCCGCGGGCGACGCAGCGGCGCGGGCGCACTTGCAAATTGCTCGTAATGCCACGATGTTCACGACGCAACCCACTCATCGTCTCCATCAACACAACCCTGAACCACACATCCCTTGTCCAACCACATGAGGTGGAGTGGGTAGAACAGGTGCGTTGACATACGGACACGGACGCCGCACGCACGCGACCCGCGGGCGACGTAGCGGCGCGGGCACATTTGCAAATTGCTTTAAGTTAGTTTTAAGTTCTTTGAGTAATTTGTTGTGATATAAATAAATAAAAAATCGTCTCGGCTATTGAAAATTGAAGATCTCTCTCCATAACTGTTACCATATTGGAATGATATGGAAATACACGAATTTGGATTATAGAAATTTGCGGCAGATTTACAGACCGACGCTAAATATGACATTGATAACTGCAATTTCTTAAAATGTTCTGTCAAACGATGCAAACAACTTAGCGGATCATAGATAAAGGCCCTCACTGTGATCTCCGGTTACTTATAATTCACAGGGCCTAGCGCCAATATCGAAAAATCTTAAAAAGTTATCTACCTCCCTGTCTCTCGAATATGCAGGAGCGATAGAGACATATAACGGTTTTCGATGCCTTCTGATGAATCATGAGGTCACAATTATACTGGTCATCATGAGTCCAAAATGTGATCAGTACTCAATACGTAAAACAGGAACAATCGCGTGCGCAACATGCTCAGGAATGCATTACTTTAATTAACAAAAGTGAACCTTAACTTGCCGAATTTAAGGTGTAAATTACATTGATAGAAATGCGTTAAAAGTTTTCGCCTATGCCCGTGGCGCAACTTTGAGGGAACAATTGCTTACAACGCAATTGAAGTTAAAAATCAATGTGAGAGATAAATTATAAAGAATGTAGATTTAAATAAATCGATGCGAGTGATTTACTCGTGATTTTCCAAGTGGGGGAGGGGAAGGTATTTTTGGTTGTTTATTTTTTACTTACTGTACTCTTATGGTAGACCCACATGTTGCAAACGGTGACCGTTTTAGATGTGTTATTCATGTCATGGTCATTAGAATTTATAACAAATCAGTTTCATGACATTTTTGTGTACAAACACTATTTTTTTTAAAGTAATTTGTTAACTCTTTTACGTACGCTTTCAGAGCAGGGGCTCAATAAGATTTCTAGACAAATTTAGAGTCAAAATTAAGACAAAACCTATTGACAATTATAAATCACATTATATTCATTATATACGAAAACTTACAATTGTAAAAGAGACATCACTTTTTACGCATTGTATTTTTTTATACTTTTGGCATAATTTTTTGCGGCGATGAAAGAAGGTATTATAACACACTTTAAATTCTACATCAAGCCTGCCTACAAAGCTTATTTATATCTTATATCTAAACACAAACGTAAAAAGCACGCAGCCTAAAAAATAATGCATAAAAAATCGCTATAAAAACAAAACCGCTGTCAACTTTGCATTATACCTACTACAAAGTTGTACATAAACTGTATGACGCAAGCTTTCAGCCTGAAAGTGGAGCATCGGCAAAAGCTCGCCCCTACGCCGTAGCTGCTACGCTGTGCTGTCAGTGTCGCCCGAGCCGCGCCGCCGCACGCACGTCCCCGCGCCGCGCGCTTCGCACACTTACGACTTCGAACTTATTCTATGGAGAACTAAGCTTCTCTCAGTTAAAATAATACTTTAAATATGATATAAACATTTAGAATTAGATTACGCGTATGCGCCCAGTGTTACGATTTTTAAAATTTCGAACGTAACTGACGATTTGAAAAAGGAACTGTGATCCAAAACGTGCACCCCAGTGTTATATTACTTAGATTTTTTTTTACTTAACTGTGTTTGATAAAGGCACCGTGATAAACATCCCAGTTAATTACGAAGTTTTTCAAAAAGTTTACTGACAATTTGAAAAGAACAGTGAAAAAGACGTCTGACTAAGTGAATGTAGTGTTGTGGACATGAGGGTATCTAGCTACCAACATTAACCGGTACGCTGAGCTGGAGGCCCGGGGGGTCCGCGGGACCCGCCGGCGCCAGTTCGTCAAGGGCTGGAAGAAGACCATGGGGGTCATATCCAAGACCTTCGGCGTCGTCTTCAGTCTGTAAGTTATCAGACGTTTTTAAAGCGTAGTGTTAAGTGATGAGGGGAACTGGGGCCGGGGAGTCCACGGGGCCCACCGGCGCCAGTGCGTCACAAATTGGAAAACTACGGGGGTCATATCATATCTAAGACATTCAGCGTCATCTGTCCATCAGAACGTATTTTTAATAAATAAGTTAGTTTTGGTGGACCAAATTCATAATTTAGGGGAATTTGATCATGATAACGTAATTTTGGTGTGCTCTAACAGAATTTAGAAATAGACTTTGATCTTATGTGATTAAAGGCAGAATACATCAATCACATTTGAAAGACCGATAATTGTTCCTATTGTTCTGAAACCCAAAATTGACTCCTTCAACCATACAAGGAGCGTTCATCTGTCGATGTTTTTTTCTCCTTACATATGTAAATGACCAGCTACCGTCATAATTCATCGTAAAGATTCTCATTTGAAAAACAAACAATAGCTGTTCTTAGCTGTCTATCAAAATTAACATAGCGTTATAATTCTGGTAAGCATTTTGACATCCAACCTTACCTTAGTTACACAATAAAGTAAGCTATTTTTAAAGTGTATCGTCCCAATTTATCAGCGAAACGTAGAGGTAATAAAGAGTTACCCGGTTTAGTTTAGCCGCTTGCGCAAGTGTTCCTATTCGCACGATGCGCCGCCGTCACTGCGCGTGCGTTGCGTGAGGTGCGTCCGACAGACGACAACTGTGGTTCGATTTGTCCGGAAATATTCCTTTTTTTTAATTAATTTGATGCCATACTGAGCAACTTGTACATGTTCGTTGTAGTATATTAAACCCTAAGACAAGAAAAGGTTAACTCGCACCAACTCATTAAACTTAGTAAGATAGATAGCTTGTAACCACAAGAAGATCAGGCCAAAAATTTGTTCTGTTTTGCGTATACACATATGGTTAAAGGCTTATTTCATGGTGATACTATACCAAAATATTTCATTTGAACGAAAACAGTTTTAGACAATCAGTTGCAGGATCAGGTTAGGATTATCCGTAGAGGCAATGTAGGCAATTGTTTGTCTGTCCAGCGCCATTTAAGGCCCCACGACCCTTTCTAGATCTACCTGCCTAAAGAAAAGGTTCAAAACATACCTCTTCTAGGCTTATCTGGCCATGCCGATATCTTAACGCCATGTCATAAATTTAAACAAAACATAATTTTAGTCATTGACATTATATTGGAGCACATTCTATTCATTTCATGACGGATATCTCACGCATCTGCAGTTAAGCCAAAAAAAACACCAACATCATCCGGTATTCATTCCCAGTACACACGACGACTGTTAAACTGATTATAAAATATGGAGATACTTCCAAAACTACACAATTTTTAATTCAACTTAGTGGCGCACAAATACCTCATTATGTTTTCTATAACTGGATGCCATATAGAGTTATCCTAGAATAACTCCAATTCCTAAATGTCTGCTCTTGAGTTCTTACGCTTCCTTCGCCCCTTCTTAACCATTACATGGTGGTGGAGCGGAACTGTAGGCGCGAGAAAGCGAATTAAAAGATTCCAAGAAGCTTCTCAAAATCATGTCTACATCGGACGTAAATTATCCGCAAGTCGGATATGCGTAAAATAACTCTGTAAGGCGCACAAGAGCAACATAACAAATGTGTTTACGCTCATGTCTCCATTTAGTCGCTTCCGGCTCTCTCGGGCTTTCCTATTGGGTTATGCAAAAATTACGCCATGCTGAACTTACCATTAATCTGTCGCGGTTG
The DNA here is from genome assembly GCF_033807575.1 of Cydia pomonella. Classification (NCBI taxonomy): domain Eukaryota; kingdom Metazoa; phylum Arthropoda; class Insecta; order Lepidoptera; family Tortricidae; genus Cydia; species Cydia pomonella. The sequence goes on from NC_084711.1 coordinate 19,120,678, forward strand.
TCATTGTTCCTGTAATTAATGTGTTCTCACAGCTCTCGCTCTCAACTTTGCTCTTGTTTAGAGTCACACGTTTAGTTAAACTCTTCATTATCTAATATAAGATTATTTGCAGTAGCTTTAACCATTGAGATGTGAAGCTTCGGGCGGCAAATCTCTGCGAAGCGCTTTTCTTTTGTGCTAAGTGAAAAACAATTTGGTTGAGTTGTGGAGCGAGAGCATGCAAAAGCGAGGCAATAAGGTTACCGCGTTATATTGTTTGGACACAAACTTTTAAACCTAGAAGAAAATCAAACTAGTCTCCGGCACACCACAGGATTCAAATCCCACTGCCTATCTCTCCCACTTCAAAGTTCAGTAACATCGCAAGTTCATATTCACCTCAACCACTCGACGTCACAGCCCTTTCATCATGTCATTACTATCATGCATTATAATTAAAGCAATTATTCCGCGACGTCTGAATACGATAAAATGATAAAATCTATTCGGTGGTCAAGGTACTGCGGTGACCCTTATTGTGTGCAGCGAAGGACGCTTCGCCCTCAGTGTTAATTACTTTGAAACCTTATTACAAACGCATAAGGTCCACCTATGAACAGTCAAGAGTGTTGCTTGTACTACTAGTGCTAATTCCTGCGTAATTACTGCAACAATACGTTATTATACCAACATTAACACTGAAGCGCGGAAAAATTGCGCGTTAACACGAGATGCTGATCATTATATGTATTGAAAAGGGGAATTACAGTAGTAATATGATATGGTGTGATTGTAAAAAAAGGCACCTTGAATAGGATGAAATACGTGATGATGATTGTAATATATGTATGGTACTGATACTGATGCAAGAAATTCGGACAGACACATACGTAACTACACGCTTGAGCAACTTAGTAGAGATTGTACTCTTTCACTAAATATTAGGTTTGTAGGATATTTAAAAATCTTAGCAAACTTCAAAAATCCTTACCATACAGTAACTTTTACTTCAAATTCAGACACAATTCATTAAATGTATCCTACCGTAAATGAAAGTTATTCCTTAAATAGCTAAAGCCTGATCGATATCTCAGTGAGCGTATAATTTAGATCGGGATAGACAGCCGTGACGTCACCTGCGCGCGCGCCGGCTCAATTGAACGACCAGTTCCGCAAATGTGGATTTCACGAAGCTTGCTTAATGTAAACTGATTTGTTGGGCCATTGTTTCTTTAGATCCTAGTCTCTGATCGCGGGGATAATAGAATTCCACCAAGGATCTTAGATTTAACAGTTTTAAAGTACCATTAATCATTTTGTCGACAAACTGTGTTGTTCTGGACTTGTCTGCTCAAATGTAAAATTTGTCAGGCTCTAAAATCGCGGTAATACCACATCATTATTGGTACGCAATAGAGTACGAACGCTTAGAGTATTACCTAAGGGATGACTTGTTTTGGACAATCGTTTTTAAACAGTCGCTTGTCTATTCAGCCAGAAATGCAACATATTTCACTATCCAATTTCTTTGACATCCTCCGAAACCATTAACGATACAGTATCATTTAGAATGGGTTTACATAATGGCAATAGTACTTAACAGCCGCGGCCAAAGCCCCACCGCCTCGTTCCTTCCCATAAAGCCTGATTAATCTCAGCCATTATGATAATGCTACGGTTTCCTGAGCAATTAACTTGCCAAGTAAAGTTCAGCAACATTTCCAAATACCCTTTGCCCTTAAGAGTTTCAAGTTTCTAAACAGACTATTTTTAAAGCGTGAAATGTTACAGAATTCGATCGATAAGGCTATCTTCTTTATTCACTGGGCGGGACAAGGACGGTGATATGTAGGTCGTCCGTGGGCCTGTTGAAATATATTAAGGCGGCGCAATAATCATTAGGCCGCCGCAGCAACGCGGACATCAAATAAATAGCTCATGTCCAACAAATTGTAAACTTTGGGAGACAAAAATAGGATACGCCTTTCGGCTTACCAACGAAGAGCGCGCACTGCATCCCTTGGATTACAGATCCTGATTTTAAGACGTATAATAACAGAGACCACAAATTAATAAAAGAGTATATATTGTTCCAACAGTAACAGTTTCATGACCTGGCAAACAATTCAGCCAACCAGAGATATCCCCACTGATCACAGTATGATTCGTAATTTTTTATAGACATATTTTTCTACGAGTTTTTAGAAAGGAAAATAAATAGATACGGCCATCTGTACATTTTTGACCAATTCCTATTTCACTGAATCACCACTTAATCTGGCAATCTAAAGTAAGATAGGCTTTAGATATTATGGTCTCTACTGGAGAAGTAACGTCACTCAAAAGTTGTTATTTAAATAGGTATAAACAGCTCTTGTAAATAGTTCTTCAACTTGTTTGCATCTGAAAGAGAATTTATGCATAAACGAATTACGATGACCTCACAATTGCCATTTTCCACGCCTCGATACACATTTAACAGCCAACTAACAAACGCAATTCGCCACGCTACTCCAGACTTACTATTTGTGTTGAAATAGTACCAAATGACTAATAAGCATAACTAGGAAATGGGTATTCCTAAGGAACATACCTTAAGATGCCTATTGTCTAAGATCTTGCGGTGACAGTAATGACGTGTAGAGGTATCCGCGGCCTCTTTACCCGTCGGATCCCGTTGGTTTCAATCTTTGAAGTCGATGGGTGGCGAAATAAAATTGACAAACTGACCATTTTATTAGGAACGTGCAATCGCAATCTTATTTTACTGCAATCACACAGCGGTCACACGTTCAAGTATCGTTGAAAAACCCGCAAAAGCGAAAACTACATTTCTTAACAAGATAAAGTCGCGACTCTTAACATAACATATCGGATCAAGAAATAAAGTCAATGTAGAGAAGGTCGGCATGTAAAATATTTGGTTGGGAAGAACGTAGGGCCAGAACTCTCGTATTTGAATATTTCCTACCCTCAGACACAGTCAGAAAAGAAGACTTTCACCTTCTGATGGAGTAGTAGAGTGTACAAACGGAAGAGTTAGAGCGACGAAAGAGCTTCTACTTATAGTGCTATAGTATTGGCTGTTATAAAATGTTATATAACATCGTGTGACAGGGACAACATGATAGTATTGATAGTGTTTTATTATGTTGTCCCTTTCACACAATGTTAGAAGCCAATGTGGAAGCACCATTAGACTTCATGACATGACACTCTTACATGACAGACGGTCTTTTCCTCATGGCCTTAGTAAATTTGCAACTGAATGTACAACTAAAATCTGTTTAAATATAGAGCAGACACACAAGTGTACAAACAAAACCTCTTTGCCGCTGTATGGGATAAGACAGGGATGCCGCGTACCCATACCATTGTACTTAGGATTTGTCCGATTTCTGGAAGGCGGCGGCGATCAAAAGAATCGGCCGCGCACCCTCCATTATGCGCGAGCGCACGCCTTGTTCATAAACATCTAATGTATATACTTTTCCACCTTATGCCATTGTAATAAGGTGGAAATGTGTACATTTATTTTTACCGTTCTAGGGTGATAAAGTTGACTGTAACACCAAAAAGTCTTACATGCATTTGAGTGACAAACATTGATAAACTCTTTCTCTTTTAACGTTAGAAAGCAATAAAGAATTTTCCTTTGTCGACATAATTATATAAGTATAAAAAAGTTACTTCAGTTAAATCCTAACAAAAGCTCCCGAAACGAAAGAATTTTATCTGCGATAAAACAATACGTTAGGGCTACAAACCCAAACAGTGACTAATTATTATTAATATTATGATTATCATTAGCTTTACATTCATAGCATAACGATAATCAGTGAAAGGAATGGACAAAGGTTAAAAATAATTAACGATTACAAAACATAGAACGGAAGCGGATAAATAAATTAAAAAAAAAAACTAGTTAACAGGAAATAATACTAATAACTTTAATCCCTATAGAACAGAGGTGTGATTTATTCGCCGGTATTGGTTTTAAATTATCTATAACAGGGACGGGACTTTTTTTATGGGTATCGTAAATCGTTTGAGTTTTAAGACGTATTTCGTGCTCCCATATCGTTAGTCACGGGGCCAATCAAAGCGTCGTAAACCGTAATAGTTTGCCGGTAATCGGGGGATATGGGAATCGACTATTGTCGGAGATCTCGATACGATCTATTGCTTTCATTGACATTAGTTCTTATTACAAGCGTGTGCTCAAGATAAATGCGACTTTGTTAGGTTTAACTAAAGTCTAAATTTGCAGCGCGCTGTGAGCCAAATACGAGATGGCTGAAATAACTGCTAGATAACTAAAAAGCTAACTTAAAAATCTACTCCAATCAAACAAATCCCGACTCTATAGCTTTCAAAATAAGATGTATGAGAGTGTTTATTGATATTTGTAATCCGTTGCGTTAGGATTAGGATCGGTCGTCACGTTCTGGACAAACACCATGTTATGGATTACACAGCGTGTGGAGAATCGATGTTTTCGTGCGTGTTGTTTTACCACACTAAATTAGCTTTTTTTCTTATTTCTATCTCCGATTAAATACTAGTTTACGGTCATAAGTTCGACCATATGGTTGTTTAAAAAAAGTATATCTTGAGAAAACTAAAATTATTTCAAATTTAATGCATAAATTACCGAGATGTTTAGTATCCTAAGAAAATTTTATAAACCAGAAATGATTTGCAAAAGCAATACCTATTAGTCATACCAAGCTAAGTTGGCAGTGATTATGATAGCCCAGACGTTGCAAGTGTTAAGTAAACGTCATAATTTCATAGAAGTATGACGTTTAAAAACAACACTTGCACCGTCTGGGCTATCAAAATCGCTGCCAACTTAGCTTGATCTCACTCTAGCTGTTTAATTCAACAGGCAGGCCTTTCATCTGTTTATCGACACTGATATCATTTTTCTATACTGAAAAGAGAGAGACAACAAAAATACATATTTATCTAAAAACGACCTAGTTTATAAGTCGTATTTTCGCACACTGCAAAACATCTGATCGTAATTAATACAGAGCGTCCCTCGCCAAGGCGGACGGGAGGGCTGGTTACAAATGTTACAATGCCACCGGGCCCACTACGAAACGAGCGTTCAACCTTCACTCGACTAGATTCTTCAACGGGTTTGTTGAATGGAGCAAAGTTAGGTCCCGGAGAACCAAGGGGAATTTATTTAGCGATTAAAGGGTGTATTCTCATTTGTCCCCGCTGGACACACATGGGTATAGGAGCTCCATATCAATGTATGGCTGCGATCACGTGGATCCCGTTGTACCGAAATGGGAATACACCGATCAAAGCGGTTTTACTTAATTTTCTTTACTTATAATTTAGACTGAGAGCAGCTATCGTGTAAACAAAGTTTTGTTTATAAATATTTAAGTATATTCGTGACGATCCACACAGCTCTGAGTATGGTTACTAGAATTCCACCGGGTAGCCGACTAGGTATGAAACGTGCATTCAACGTTCAATACAAGATTCTTCAACGAGTATGTTAAATGGAGCCAAAGTTATGATTCGGAGAATCACGGGGAAATTAGTGATCAAATCGGTTTTGTTTACTTTTTATTACCTAGATAGTAGATATGTATGTTACTATTTAGGCTCTGAGAAGAGTTTTTATGTTAAATAATTAATTTACAAATATTTTAGGTAATTCGGGACGCTTCTATCAGGTCTATCTCTTGCATACAAAACTTATTTTTTAATGTGCCTAATAACACATTTAATTTATGACCAAGTGCAGGACTCCGTTCGAGTACCTATAAAATATAGCAGTAAACTTATACCTATTATAAAGCCATATATGAAAATATGTAATAATAACAACATAACTTTATTTCAATAGGGTTGTTTCCATCTACAAAACTTAGGGCAGAATTGTATCCCAATAAATTCTTTTGGATTATAAGAACATGTTAAACTACTTTTAGGGGACCTGTAATGACCATATTTTTGTATATATTGAATTTAAAATATCCTTTGGCACACGTCACGTGACCAAACTCGAAACGTCTTTGAAGATCCTGATGATGAAGAACTCTCGAATTGACACTGTTGACAGTTAGGCGATAAACAACAAATGACAAATGTCAGTTGACAGTTCGTATCTTCTACGTGTGTAGGTAGTTATGTGTCAAACCGTAAACTGTGACGTCACACAATTTTCAAAGAGCGTTTTGGGCGCGAAAGCATCTGTCAAAATATATTTTGTTAATTTAACATATTTAAAGCCGTTTTTAGTATAAAAGTTAAATTTTAGGGCAACTTTTAGTTAATATAGAATCGTAATACAAGCGTTTCAAAAAATTGGAAACAACCCTATTATCAATACCATCTTGATCGCATCAAAATAAAAATTTATATGCAATAAGGTCGTGTTTACACGAGCGAATCGGTTAGATATAATATGTTAGTACGATATATGCCCTGTAAAGTAAGGTAATTTTAGCACCTAACATTGTGGTCCTTGGTATATGCACATTTAAACTGCCGTTAAGTTACTATATGCACTAAAATGACCAACAATGCTGCATTTGTAAGCAGAGTAAGACGCGATGATGAGTCATCACAATTAATGACGCAGATAAGCGTCATAATTGAACATTTAAGATTGTCTATCTTTGCGACGACATGTCTCGAAATGGTAGTAACGTGCGTCCGTTGCAAATGATTCGAACTTAAGGTACTCTCTTTAATGAGTATGTACTTGAATGTAAACATACTCGTACGCTTCAATGCAAATACGTACTTGAAGTAGTACAGTCAGCGTCAAATACTTTGTAGCAACCAAAGTAGCCAAATAGTTCGGTACACCATATATTTAGTATGGTGTACCGAACTATTTGGCCACTTTGACTGCTACAAAGTATTTGACGCTGACTGTACATACTTAGCTTCTTAAAATGCATGCTTTATGTTCTTATTCAGACCGTAGAGGTGAGAGTTCCAATTGTTTTAGCGACGATTTTTTAGTGGAGATATTGTTTTGAATTGAAAACGTTGCAAACACAGTAAACAAAACAGTAACCCGCTTATTTCAAAACAATAAACATTATGGGACATTTTACACAAATGCTAATAAGACTAGTGTTGTGGGTACAGTCAAGATATTAAATATCTACACGGACAAAGTGCCAAAAATATGTATACACGACCTTATTGTCTATACTTTAAGGTAGTGTATTAGGGCTAGGCGACGATATATGTAATAGATAGGTATATATATATATATAAATACTCTATTAAACTTTGTCTCTTTCTAACAAACCGAAATGTCAAAATGACAGGGATTTATCAACAGTTTGTTAGATTTGACAACTAATACCTATGCAACTTCAAGACTTAGGGCCGCTACAGACGACCTGCAACTCGACTGCAACTTGTATGGGAACTGCACGTCGACGTTGCAGTTGGAGTGCAGTCGGCATGCAGTTCCCATACAAGTTGCAGTCGAGTTGCAGTCCGTCTGTACCGGCCCTTAAATTAAGCTTGTCAATACAAGCACCTGGTATAGTCACGGACAATAATTGAGCCGTTTAGGGTTTACTTTACATTGGAGATGTCATAACGTTAGTATTGACAACCTTATTAGCTTGAAACGTAGATAGTTTTTTTTTTTGGAAAAGGTAAGCATTTGACCACAATCTCACCTGATGGTAAGTGCCGATGCAGTCTAGGATGGAACATGCGTACCTAAAAGATGTCTATTCACTCTCGATTTAAAAAATCCAAATTATAGTGGACTGGGAACTGATTTGCAGGAAGTGAATTCCACTCCTTAGCCGTTCGCATGATGAAGCTGGATGCGTAGCGTTCAGTAGCGTTTAGATCAACATGACCGTACTTATTTATTCGATATCAATTCAGCAGAGATATTTATTCCGATGCCGCCTTAAAAACCGTGTAATCTCATTTTGAAAATGTAGGAAGTCCCTATATCTTAATTAAATACAAGCCGTATTGATCGAAGGACAATATCTTTACGATTTGCCAATAATTGGTCATGTAGGCGCGGGCGCGGCAATCGGTCAGCGTCCTTGCTTCCTGTCCATCCGTGGTAACTTATTTTTGCAAATTTACTTTGCTAATCTTATTTACTTATAGAAATATTTAAAGATTATTTCTGAGGTATTTTTTTTTATCTTAGATATAAGTATACCTTTTTTGAAGTACTAACATATATGTATATATGTAAAAGAGTTCATAGATGGTAGATACTGATTTCACAAACCTTTTTAAACAAACCTATCTGAAATATACCTACCTATCTGAAAGTAGAAGTAAAATATACAAGTATATTATTAGAGACTCTTCAATGTATGTGATAATGCTTAAAGATACAAAGACGCAAAAAATATACGCGCATAGTGAACGTAATGTTCGAGAGAGTACCTAATCCACTTGCATATTACGTGAGCAATACATTTTCTAAATCGACATTTAATAACACGTAGGTAATATATTTCCGTGTAATCGAGATATTACAAGCGAACAATCGTGTTTATGTATCCTTATTGCTATAAAGCAATTTACACTAATATACTCATGAAAGCCGACACATGTGTCTTTGTTACAATCAATTTCAATTAGTTTTATTGACCACTCCATATTAATGTAATGAAGACATTTGCGTTCATACAGAGTGATTTTGTTATGTTATGTCTGACCAATTATCTTACGTCCCGGACCTTTTGAGGCGTGAGTGTGGCCGAAGCGACCATCGCATCGCAGAGGCCCTTTAATAATAAAAAAAAGACATTTATTTAAGAATCATATGACAGAATTTTCTTTTTGCGAATTTGGGACGACTCCTTAGTAATAGTTGTTCAGTATGACGTAGTGGGACCTACAGATTCTGCTTTGGTTTCATTTGATCTTAATTTAATTTTATCCATTTACCAAAATTCCTATAGATTTCAAAACGGAATAGTTTCAAACTGCCTGAATCTCAGAACGCCTATTTTTTTTTATAATACCACATTCCCAAAATGCCTAAACTTCAAATTGACGTGGTTTCATAATACCTAAATGTCAACTTACAGACTTTCATGAGTGCTTTTTAGGGTTCCGTACCCAAAGGGTCAAACGGGGCCCATTACTGAGACTCCGCTGTCCGTCCGTCCGCCCTGCTGTCACCAGGCTGTATCTCATGAACCGTGATACTTAGACAGTTGAAATTTCTACAGATTATGTATTTCTGTTGCCGCTATAACAACAAACACTAAAAACAGAATAAAATTTATAATTATTTCCAATCTCGAGGTTCTCATCCAATCACCGAAGTTAAGCAACGTCGGGCGGGGTCAGTACTTGGATGGATGACCGTTTTTATAGATAATGGTACGGAACCCTTCCTGTGCGAGTCCGACTCGCAGTTGGCCGGTTTTTTATCCAATATTGTCTGCCTTTAGCTCCGGCAGATTGTTAAAAATATTGTAAATACGAAAAAGGTTATAAAAATGCCCTTTAGACGTAATAAAACTTAATATATTTAAAAAAGAAATCCGTCGGAATTAGGTATGTATTTGATTTGGTGAAACATACTTTTTGACATTTAGGTTTTTTGAGACTTGGACGATATGAATAATAGGCCTTTATAGTTATTATGAAATTTAGGACATATAAATACAATAATGGCATTATGAAATTTAGGCACAATGAAACCAAAGCCATATCCCGGGATCCTTAGAGTATGGTCAGGCATAACTAATCACCCTGTATAATTGCATGAACTACATTTGTTTTATGTTTATTACGTTTACGATATTTACAACGTAATTATTATCATGTTTGATAATTTAAAATCCGAAGGTCCGACAATATACCTAACTAGATAATTAGCTGCTGAGATGATCCCAAATAATATAGTATGTTAGACGTATCAAATTTAAATCATTATACTTAATTTTTCCAAAGTAAAACTTAGGAGGTGGGTTAGGCTATTATATTTTTATGCCAGCAATAAATTATAATGATTCTAACTGTAATTTAAAGTAAGTACAGTTAAAGTATTAAATATAAAGTGACAAAAATATGTGTACACGACCTTATTGCCTATATATTAAGGTAGTGTGTACATATTTTTGTCACTTCGTCCGTATCGATATCTAATACCTTTACTGTACATACTTCGAAGCTTTCTTCTATTTCGAGCACCAGGTGCGCTTTTTTGTAAAGGGAGTGCTAAAATCCATTATTAAATAAGTAATACATGTTTTATTTCATTAACTACTAACGTTTATATGTATATGCTTTGAACTCGTCTTCCTAAATCTATCATCTTGTTTTTTTTTCTAGTCATTTAATTCATAAAAGGGCCATCGCATTTTGCAATCTTCAATTTGCATCCCAAAGCGTGAACGGGTAAAAAAAACAGACAAAACATGTATATGTGCATTAATAGCTCAATTAAAAACAAAAGAAACTCTAACAAAGAGACCAAATGTGCTAAAAGCCTTTCGCCAACTTTGAATAGATAACATCAAACACATTGCGATATTCCACCATATGCTCGGCTTTCGGTTGACGTTCAAATAACCCCACGTATCTTTTCCTCTGTGTACCTTACTCCATTGTAACTAAGTGTAATTTATCTTGATACAACACATGTTAAGTATATATACTTCCATTAGTGTTGTTTGAAAAAAGGAAATACATTGTCCTTATGCGATGGGGGGTCAGTCGGGCTGGGCTCCCGCATTGTGTCCGTTGACTTCCTGCTGCAATTAATTACTTACAAAAGGCAAATACTATTGTTTGCCCTTTGTACGCACAGCAAAACTATGTATAGAACGAACATGGCACATCCTTTTTAGCTGTTTAATTGTGTTGATATATCAGGACTTCAGGCCTTGCCTACCTCCTTTCATATTATGAAAACCACAGTGCGCGGTGTTAAAAACTTGTAGTCTCTTAGGTCGGTTTACAGTAACAGATTCGACCCCGGATGGCCTTAGAGAGCTACGATGCCACAAACAGACAGACAGACAAACATTGGCGTCAAACATATAACACTCCTCTTTTTGCGCCGCAGGTAAATAAAAACTAAACTGTGAAACTAAATTGTTAAAACTTTACAATTTTTGTAATACCATTAAATTAACAAGAAGAACATGGCCTTTGTATTTATTAATAGAGCGCGCAATACGGTTGTGCAAATATTGCACGCGCACCGTCCGGAAGTCCTTCGTATCGTAATATCCACCGTAAAACCTAATGTACAGAATGCTACAGTTATTGTACATATGCTAATTTACTAAAACCTTGTACGTATTGTTTACCTGTCCAGAAATGTTCGGTATATTAGCACTGGTTCGTTTCAAATAAAACGAATTGTGACTGTAAATACTTAGAAAATTAGTTCCTTGTTCTGTTTTACTTCAGTAACTTCCCGGTTTTAATATTTTCAAGAAACGGTTATAATCTTAAATGAAATCGAATTCAAATACTTAAAACTCATTGCAACTAAGTCGGCGTTATTGTAATTGTATACACGATTGACCAAAAAACGTAGCGTAGGTAACGTTTTTTACGTACTTTTATTTAGGTTCACTCCCTATATATATATATATATATACGTGTGCTTTAATTCTTGAACTTTAATTTGAACCACTTCTCGTCTGATGGTCACTGATCGAATTAAAATTTGGCAAACTTCAATAATACGCTAAAATGGAGGTGATAATGCAATATCTACGCCAAATGGATCGGTTGATGCAGTCAGAAGGTAGGAAAAAAAACACTAACATATTGAATTTAGGTTCACTAGAAAGGCCCTGAAAAATACTAGATAGACATGTAAAGGAAAGATAGTGTAGTCAGCAATAAAAGAGTTTATAATAATAAAATGGACTTGTTCGAGAGCGTTAGCAATATGTGGTAGCTATAATAACTACCTAATAAATTAATGCAAATGTTAACAGTCAGTGATTGAATCCATAGTTGAATGAGTCGGCGAATCAAACCGTGAAAAAGTAAAGTCCAGCACTTTTCCTCGGTACCGGGCGATCGTATCTGATTCTCAGTATCGTTATCTTTGTATTGTAGGGCAACTGTTGGTCTACTTTGTAAAATGTGAACTAATTTGTAAAATAAACAAAGAAATGTAATTTATACATTTGAAATCTTGTGTCCTTGGTGTAAGATTTAATTTCGCATGCTCATCCAGTATGTTAAATGCATCTACGCTTCTACCAGTTCTACCATGATATGAATTTCGTAAGTTTCTATTTTATTTATAAAATTTTGGAGGTAACCTGTTATGTCGTATATATTATGTTATTCATTTATGAAATATGTAACATCTTTATTTATAGCGAATCTTTATGATTATCCTCACCAGACCCATCATTTAATGCCCCTAATTCCGATCTTGAATTATAAAAGCTAAATCAATTTGTAAAATTCTGGGAAACTGTAATTTGTGGGCGTAGATACATGGCTCATCAATTACTAATAGTCCTTCAAAAAACAGGGAATAATCTGAAATACATAGGAATATGGCACTTATAATTCAATGAGAAGGTTAGGGCAAGCTCTTTCCATACAAACTTTGTGCGCGTTTTTCTTCCTTTCTGTTTGCGCTACAGTTATTATTTTTGGTAAATATGTTTATTTTTCTGTCAGCTAGGGCTTGATGTATTATTGTTATTATTATTATTTTTTCTATTTTTTTTAATAAAGAAAAATTTCTACTTCAAGTTCTGCGTATATCCAATATGAGCAAAAAATGAAATTAAATGCTATAGTACCAAAACTAACGAATAAAACTTGCACAAGGTTTGTATGGAGAATGCCTTGCCCTACCCTGCACCTTAAAGAAAAACATGATATTCTCGCAACAAATAATAGATAAAATCCTATACGTTCAAGCACTGAGAATAGGTACATTTTAAAAATAATGTTATTGCGAAATTAACAAATAGAAACTAAGTAAGTAAACTGTAATCAATTCATATCATGAATCAAATATGTCGTTTATTTCATGTGTATTAGAAAACTGACCTTAGATTGACAATGATTATTACAATCTAACAAATAATAATCAATGCTTGACTATTATCGTACCTACGAATATAAACCTAAGTGTAAACAAACTTAACCTACTATTATAGTATGTATTTAATACTCATTGGGCTAACGAACATTCATAGTAGCTAAGTACACAAACAGTTTACAATTAGTCAAATAAATCATGCACAACAAATCGTTAACAACGCACTTGAAGCTGCAATTAGCGTTCTGAGAATGACTAATGCCTAATCAAATCAGAATGGCAATACTTCACTAGCGAAATTAAGGTCTTAGTGTTGGCCTTATTAATGTTATTATCAATGCACAAAGTAACCGCAGTAACCTTTTGTTTCTTAACCTAATAGTAGTCCTAGGAAGTAATTTTGTGGATATTAAGCACGTATAGACTCTAAAAAGGTCGCCCTATTGTAAACACCAAATTGGAGACTTTAATAAAACTTAAATCGCTGCCTATTGTGTTGGAACAGTCGAATCCGAGTACGTGTCAATATTAGAATTATTCTCGGAAGTAATATGATACTTTCCGAGCGTTACGGTACAATGGCTGTTTAAAATGTTTGGAGTCACTCCTACCTAATCAAATGTCAATGACAATAAAGAATCCAGACAAAGCGGGTTGTAATGAAGTTTGGTAAAAAATGGCGTCGAGTGTAGATCTGTCGTTAATCTATCCCTTTCGAGGCGTGTGCGTCTACCTGCCATGCGCCAGGGTCGGTTATTCAGAAAACTTATTCAGCCTAATCCTACAGGCAAACCAATTCACGTCTGACCTCCGGTTACTTATAGTCTTACGAGCATCTAGCTACAATAATACTAGACATGAAGTTAATTACCGGTTATAAAAGGTTTTGTGAAGATACAGGCTGCATGATGCCCGAGGCCCTCGGCGCCCGCGCAGGCAGTCATTACGAGCTAGGGAGCTCTAATCACAGGTGGCCGGAGCTATGGCACCGGAATTTTTGATTACACATTAAGATGCCAATACCAACTTATTGATGATATTCATTTCATGTAGCCGGTTATCTTCTTCGATTTATTCAATGATTTCGTTGATTGACTCGAAACTGTAATTTCGATTTCTGGAATTTAATATCGCCCGAACTTACAAACTTTTTCAATTTTAAAATTCTAGCAAACTTTGCCTCGCGCTACGAAATATTCCAAGAAACTAAACGATGGAAGAATGGTTTATCTGCGCGGAAAACAGATGAACGTCGATCAGAAGATTCTCGAGACATTTTAAGAGGTCGCTGCAATCATTAGTGTCACCTTAACGTGTTAAAGTAACGATTACGACAGAAAACGGGAACGAGACGTCTCGATACCACGAGGCAACGGCAGGATGTCTATTCGTCCCGATATCCAGATTCTATCAGGGTTACCAGACGTCAGGATTTTTCTTGTAATGTAAGAAATTTCGGTAGATTGCTCATTTGCTAGGGCCGGTGGGTATCATAAGAAAATGACATGACAAAATGACACATTGTAGTTCGGTATTTTTACCCCTTTCAAATAAATATTATTTAACTTTTTTTTCAATGTCACTAAGATCATTTACTGAGAAGACCAACTTGCGGATTGTGAATCGAAATTCTGTTCATAATTCTCGCATTTTCAGGAATTATAATGGGTATCTGGTAACCCTAGATATATAATCTAATCTATATTTGCATTTCTATCGGACCTCTCTGTTTTTGTTGGCTCGGCTTCATTTGGCGTTTCCTCTATTAACGTCTAATGGGTGTGTTATCGTGCATTTCAAGGGTTTACATTTTAGTTTCCAAGTTGACGTATTTATATTGTTTTTGCAGAGTTTCCTGTCCTTATTTAAACAGATGGCAATGCAATTTCTAGACATATGAGTTTCCTTCTATATTAAAAATACATTACAAAACAGAACTCTTGAACTAAATGTGTCAGCGTGTCTCTAAAAGGGTAAATATAAATATTAATTAACGGGTAAACATTATAATAAATCCAATGAATGAAATAAATGAATTACGGCTAAATCCTTACCTACATTCTTCTCTGCTCACTTTTCGCATCTAATTTCACCTTCATATTTACCGATCTGTAGCGGTGAACTGTAATCTCTCTTTGTAACAGAGAGAATTGCCATTTGTAGCCGAAAACTGCCAAAGGCACTAGTGCTGTACCACTAGGCCTAAATCATTATCAAGACATCAGCCGTTATCATGGAGAGCATCGCTGGTGCCTGGAGCCTATAGCCCCACCTTGCGCACCTGTCGAGGTGCGTGACCGAGCCAGTCTGGTCATGTATTCTTATAGACTTCTTGAGAACCAACCAAGAGCGAACTAACGTAAGGAGACCTCGAGATCCTTAACAACTAGAGCGTGTTTTTACGCTGGTTTATCAAAGCGATCAAACAAGCCACCTTGGTAGATAAATGGAAGAACGCCTCTGGTACCCCCGGGCCAAGCACGCGCCGTCCAATCATTAACTTTCGGGGGCTCAATGATATATGCGTAGGATATGCCGGATGCTTGTATAATGACAGTGAACGCCATTACAGGTATAAATCAGTTTTTTAGCCCAAAGCGCCGTGAGCGGTTTCGTTATTAACCTAAGATAACGCTAGGTGAATTCTTGAGGAGTCAAGGGAGTTCAGTTCCCTGTATTCTACTCTGAAAGGTACCTAAAGTAGGTAGCATAGTTGATAGCGTTCCTAAAATGTAAAATAAAAGATAAAGATATTTTATTATTCAAGTAGGCATATTACAATGCGCTTATGAACGTCAAATAAAGCTACACTCTAACCCTACACCTAACCTAAAAAGCATTAGCTCCTAAGCTCCTTCTATATTCAGTTTAAAGCACAATGTAACGCGCCAAGTATCTCTTTAGATGCCAGTGTAATTTTAGGTCATTCCCACCGCGTCGGGACTCGGCCTTGCGGGTGCGCACCGAAATGTTTCCTCAATTATTAGCCTTTGTGGTACAAATAACTGCGGACCTATCGATCAAACAATGAAAGCAATTACTGTCATTGGCATTGAGCATGGAGCTGAAGAATTATGTAGAATACTAAGTCCTTACTCTAATTTACTATGAAATGATGACGGATGGATAAGCCTTCCATGATTGCATGTAGGTATTTAGGAAATTGGGTCGATGACGTGTATTGCCAGGCGGTAAAGAGGTATTGGCATCAGCACGAAAGGACTGGAACCTTGGTCGATCCCTGCCTTTGGCATTGGCGCATTAAGTCATGGTCACTTTTCTATTTTTATAAGATATTCATACCATCAATTTATGGTTGCGAATGCTACTATTGGCCTTACAATAATTGCATGGTAGCCATTCCGGCGTCCGAAACTCGTCCTTACAAGGAACGGGTTGCATTTGGGTGGCGCGGCGTGCCGAATGGCGTAGGGTTCTGCGAAACACTGGAGTGAACTCCTATGTTTAGACTACGAATTTGAGGTTACATAATTTGTTGAATGGTAACGTTTATTTTTAGATTACCAAAGTACTTGCGTACTTGACTCAATTTTGTGGCGCAAAGACCCGAATTAACTGACATCAAATGCCTCCATTTTTCTCCGTCCAAAACTCAGTTCTTTGTGGGTTAATTCAAGCCTGTCTGGACTTCATCGCTAAATGAATATAATGTGTCTAGAAGGTAGTGCAACTTTTTTCTTAACTGAAAAACTCATAAAACGCCGATGAAGCATGATGCTTAGGGCTATATACAGAAATCTTGAAAGAATACCTAGGTTTTTTTTTGCTTGTTGTGTGTTGCGTGGGCAGAATTTAGTCCGGTCAGCAATTCTCTCAAAGCTCCTATGTAGAACATGAGATTCGTGTAGAAAACATGGGTATATTCAATCGAGATTTATCAGCGATTAAGCGAAGACGGTCAAAGGAACGCAGCCATCGGGCCCAAATGAAATTATACTAATTACCTAATCTCCACCACGAGCGGGGGGCGGAGCACCTAAATCTCGCTCGCCTAAATCGATTACTATACTCGTATTACTAGCCCAGAGCTTTTTGTCTCTGTCTAATGTGGGCCGGCCTTGCGCTCCTCTTTTTGGATATAATCTATCACGGTTCATTGCACCTCGTGGGCATTTTAGCCGTTTCACGGGAAACGGGAAAGCGGAGCCTTGGGTTGCATAACGTTGATTTTGTAACAGATATGGAGCCTTAAGACTGGAAATGCAGCCGTGGAGTCGTCGTGGGTTTAATGAGTAGATGTTTTTGCATAGCTCACGCTACTTACAAATATGTTAATGATAGCTACTCAATGTCACTGAGGTATCCTAATCGATACTTTCAAAAACCTATGGTTTGCGTCGCGATAGTTTTAGCGATAGCTTTTAGATACGGTACCAGCACTATAAAATGTATGGTATGGTGGTGGGATGATTTTTTATTCTATCTTGTCCTATGTGGAAACTTCAAGACACTTCCAGTTCGCATTCCTCATGTACTTACAGTATGTTAGCTGAACTACATTTTAATAGATACCTAAAAGTAAACTCACCAAGGGGTGTAAGTAATGTTCACCTTCCCGCATCAGTCTATAATCGTAAGTATTGTCGTGCTGCGATCCTCCCACGCTTGCAGGATTGATGAGGCCAGCAATTAGCCGGTTCCTTCTCTATTATAATTTAATAGTTCACGCTCTGTTACTCAAGTTCGCCGACTTTCACACATGATGCTTGTTTTGTTTTAATTACGTTATCAACTTAAAAGACCAATATCAGACCTTATCTTGTTACAGTAAGGTTTATGTCGGTTGTAACTTGAAGATATGATCCAAACGAAGATGAAATTAATTGCGTAGGTACTTGCACAATTATTTTTTTATAAATATTTCCAACCGCGATTTGCTTAAAGATTTGCATTGTACTTACATTTTTATTTTATGTTTCATAATTTGGCGAAATGATAAGTAGGTGGTTAATTAGGTACCTACCTAATAATATTACATAAGTTAATTATAGGGCTCTTTATTGAGGTCGTTTCTGCCTAATTCCACTGTGCTTTCGGTAAAAATCTTCTTTTATTATGTAAAACACAAATGTGCAACAACAAATACAGGACCACAATATCCTTACAACTCTACGAGTATCTCGATTTCTATTGCCTGTTCGGGATATTATCGAAAGTGCTTGCGTCACGGCGCAAAGGAAATCGCACCGACACCAGATATCTGCGCGATCTATATTTATTGACCATTCGCTAAATAGCCAATTATCAATTCCTATAAATAACTTAAAGTATTTTGGCTCTTACTAATAACTAAGCATCTTTAAATACTTGAAAAGGTTTGCACACAATTAACAAAGTTACGTGTATTAACATTCCTTTATTGGACATTTAACACTACTTAGTTCTGCTTTACAAGAAAATATCCACTCTTCTTCTTAACTCAAGCAAAAAGTTCTCTAAATGTAGGTAACTTAAGTATCTACGAAAATCTAACTTAGCAGCCCTTACCTCTGAAACTATTTAAAACAGCTATAAGATCAATTGACTCAATGCAAAAATGTCTCAAATGTCAGTTTCTCTGAAACTAGCCCGAATCCAGTGAACTTTGATGACACTGTATAAGTCGTTTATCTAGAAATGCCAATTGACAAGTAAAGTGTACTGGCATCTTGAGATTTGTAGAAATGTCCATATTTAGCTAACCCATCCCTTTCTCTTCCAGCCTGTTCGAACAGGAGATCATGAGCTACGTGCCGGCGGAGGGCCGCGCGGCGCCATCGCCGGCCGCGTCGCCGGCGGCCGCACGCAGCACCCGCGCGCCCGCGCCGCAGAGACGGGACTTCGAGGCTAAGCTGCGGGCGTTCTATAGGAAGCTGGAGAGCAAGGGCTACGGCCAGGGGCCCGGAAAACTAAAGTAAGTTGCTGAATGATAGCTTCATCGTTACCCTGTTGATAGCCTGCCACGGAGGCCCGCGTGGTTTTCATCATAATCTAAATCTTACGACAGCTTAGCTTATAGCTTCTAAGATTCTCAGACCCTGTCTTGTAGCCTCCCAGAGGCCAATTTAAAAGCCGTCCTTTCCATTGGATTTTGAATTTTCAACTCAAAATTGCATTTGTCTTGGCAAGTTTTAATATGTGGGAGGCTCGATGACAAACATATGTACTTAAATAAATAAATAAATTCCCATAAAACTAAGCAAAGGCTATGCTAGGCTAGGTCCTGGACGACTCTTAATAGATAAATACATACTTAGATACATATATAACATCCACAACTCGGAAACAAATCGTTATGAACACACAAATAAATGCCCTTACCAGAATTCGAACCCGGGACCTTCTGCTTCGTAAGCAGGTTCGCTACCGACTAGGCTATAGGCCGTTCAAATCTGTCTTCTAATCAATCCCCCTCAAATCGCAGGCTCCACATCCGCCGCGAGCATCTTCTAGAAGACGCATTCCGCCGCATCATGTCCTGCGGCAAGAAGGAACTGCAGAAGGGCAAGCTCTGCGTGCTCTGGGACGGCGAGGAAGGCCTGGACTACGGCGGGCCCAGCCGGGAGTTCTTCTTCCTGCTGTCGCGGGAGCTGTTCAACCCGTACTATGGACTGTTCGAGTATTCCGCCAATGACACATACACAGTCCACGTGTCGCCTATGTCTGCGTTTGTCGACAACCATCATGAGTGGTAAGTGGAGTTAATTGTAACTTCTGTATTTTTTAGAGCCAATGAGTCCCATTTTTGGAAAAACGCCTCTTATTCTTCCACGTATTCCTATCTTAGAAAGTCTCCCATCAGTCTTGTTCAAAGGCGACAAACTTGTCCCGCCATCTTCGACCGGGTCCACGGTGATGTTGTTAGGTATTTAAACATGTGTGATCTAAAAAAAAGGGCAAGCTTCTGTGTCCTTTGAGACGGCGAAGAAGGCCTGGACTACAGCGGGCCTATGATTATTATCTTATAGCCCTATGTTCTATATCTACATATCTTTAAACTTATAGATGATTCTATCTTTTTCGCGCTTTCATCTGTCATTGGTCGTTACGTTCAAAAAACTATGTAGGAACCTGTTTAAATAGGTAGGTAAGATCGACAGTAACATATAATAAGAATACTAATAAAATATAAGAGCCTCGGTAGAGAGTACCATTTTGTACCTTTTGGCGTTGAAACTCTAGGTCCATGGGGTCCCAGCGCGCACAAGTTTTTTGGAGAAATCGCGAAACGTCTGGTTGACGTAACTGGTGACCGAAGAGCTGGCGGCTTCCTCGCACAACGTATCAGTATTGCGATACAACGAAGAAATGCCGCCAGCATCCTTGGTACAATGCCTCAAGGGCCTATTTTAGATATAAGCTAGTTATAGTAATCATCTGTATATATCCATTATGTATATTGTTATTGTCAATAAATAAGAATACTTACAATAAAAACTCAATGTATTCTATCCCGGTTAGCAATAAGCCTACAAAAATGTCGAAATTTGTTGCCTTCGAAACTAGGTCCAACTATCCCTTAATACCACATAAATCAGCAATGTCCATTAGTGTTCAAGTTCCTTCAAGATCAGTATCTATTCAATCAAATTACGAACAAGACAAGACAATGAACTTATGAGGGCTACTCGTTACACTGAATTAAACTAAAATTGAATTAATAGTCATCTTAAGGAACTGATTTAAATTTTCGAAAGTTATTCATTTACTTACAACTATTGTTTTTAAACATAGTCCAAAAAAGCTGATTGCTTTTTTTCACGTGCACTTTATTTTACTTTTTGACACAACAAAATCTACAGTATCGCTACAGTAAAAGGTAAAAAAAGTAATCGATGAGTTCGTTCAATAATAAAATAAAGTTTAGAAGCAATTTTCGTATTTTTACAAGCTTTTATTTATAACTTGCCCTGTTAGTATGTATGGGACAAATCTTGCAAGTTAAATTTGACCCACTTCCCGGTTTCCGATGAAGCTGAAAATTTGCATACGTATGTAAGTCGGGTGACAATGCAATATTATGGCACCATCGAGCTAATCTGATGATGGAGACAAGAGGTAGCCATAGGAACTCTGTGATAAAACAACGCAACCTAATTGTGTTTGGGGTTTTTAGAATTATCTCGATGAGTATTAGTTGCCTGTGGAAAAAAAAGTACAGTCAGCGAAAAAAGCTTGTACCAAAAATGAAATTTTTGCCAAAAACTTATTATTTTTTTGATGAATTATTACAAATTTTAAGGTGCATTTTAGACCTGTGCTCGTGATTTGTTTTTATATCGAGGGAAAGTCGAGAAATCAGGTTTCGAATCCAAGAATTTACTAGAGGAAAGACCTCAACATTGCTAGTAAATTTTTTGGCAACCATATTCTAATCTAAAAAAGCGGTACAATTTTTCAAAAACTGTTGGCTTAACATACTGCAGCTTAATTATATTAAACGCGATTTAAAATAAACACCATCATTAAATCTGTCGGAACTGCCAACGAGCACCATTACGGATCAATACACACGTAGTTATCTCACCAATTATCCGCAATCATACGAATTACGTCTCATAAATATTGTATGACAATGCCGATGGCAATTATCTAACAATACAAACAATGTTAATGCATATTTTTTTCTAGTGTAAAAAGTTGATCATTTGTTATGACAAATGATTAACTTTTTACACTAGAAAAAAATATCAGTGTGTTATGCTGTTTCTTACTCGTTTAAATGTTTATTTTATGTATTTTTTTTATATGCACTTATAATTGATGCCCAAGACTTAGGTTTCAATTTAAATTAATTGCCTTAATCTTCTAATAGCTTAAAGTTTTTTTGTTACTTAGTTAAACATGTAGAAAATTTATGTCGATTAGTATTAAGTACCCTATAACTCTTATATATATCTAATAGGTATGATAACAATTAAACTATATATATTGCAACTTTTGCTACACCCTGTGCAGGGTCCATATAACATACCTCTAAAACTATACTATATATATAAATCTCTATCTCATATATTATTATCTCCAGGGAATATTGTTTCAAAATTCAAGGTCCTCCTATATATTGCGATTTCAAAGTACCATAAGCAAAAAAAGCTTACTAATAAACAAATATACTATTTCAATCTTTGTACTTTTAATTTAAATTACCGTTAATTCGTCCGTTCGTTTACTTTTAAATTTGAATGGCACCCTACAAACCGTTATGCAGCAGGCGCCATTGTTCTCGTATTGGCTACCATACGAGTATAACATACTCGTAAGCATAGCGACAATAGCGCCAGACAAACGGCGGATGTACTAATACGGACAAAGATAAATGCTTATTTTATTGGTCTTCGATTCAATTTCGTAACTCGCGTCCACAGCAAGCTCGGTTCCCCATACAAACGTAGTCACGTTCTCATTTTAAAACGACTAGCTAGATTGTTCTGAAACATATTACTTACAAAAGGATAAGGTATATCTATGCCTGTAATTTGTTTACGTAGCTTCAGATACCTTAGTTAAAAAAATACAGCGAGTTCAAGTTTTTCATACAAAAATATCATAAAAAATACAACAACTACGTTATTAGGCTAATTATAACACACCATAATAATAATAAAAAGTAGACAATGAAACGTTATATTATTTGTTTATATAAATTTTAAAATAAAAATTGACATTTTAGTTTGAGTAGATCCGATCCTAGGAATTGAAGTATACCACCCTATTGTCAGAGACCATGGTAATGGCTGCTCTGTGGTAGGTACATGCACCATTATCTGCGATTACAAACTGTCACAATCAACGGCACCCGGTACTAATTATCGGTAACCCTATATGGGATAGTGAGCCAACAATAACTCTCGTTTTAATTGGGTTTAACATTATTAATCGTTAGTTATATTGACCCTTGGGCCTGCGACAAACGTGACAGGCAAATGTTTGTGAAATTAATGATAATTACTGTAGTTGCTTGTAAGAGACAATCAAAGCGAATTATCCGTCTAGAACTTGGAGTACTTGAAAGTATTAACTTCCGCAGTTAATATACATTTAAAAGACAAGTCTCTCTACACGCTGCAGGAGTTTTGTGATAATACAATGTTAAATTAATACCTATTATAAAAGTAGGTAACGCAGCCCTTACGGCAGTAGATGCCTGTAATCTCGAATAATTGTGTGGACATTTTTGTACTAGTTTATTTTTTTAGTTATGAGATTGCTGCGCCGTTGCAGGGTACATATTACGTAATTTTATGTAATATGATTGCAATAAATGATTTGTCTTGTCTTGCAAATCTCGCAAAGAGACTTTGAAATAGAGGTGGATTTGTTAGAATAAACTTTGTAGCCATTTGTACACATGATTAAAAGTTTTGGAACGCCATTTGACTTTGACATTTATTATTTCACTGATGTGTGTTAAATATCAAAAAGTGGCGCCATCTACTAGAGCATAGGCCAAAGGTATACGGTATATGCTACCGGTTGATGTACGCCTTAAACATTTAAAAAAGTAGGTTGCGCAAAAGTTGTCCTTAAAATTGTCTGTACTTAGTTGGGTCATAAGTTCTGTCTTATAGGTTATGACTGATAATAAAGCTATAGGTTAAAATCCCTTATTATATATACATAGGTTGAAAGCTTATTTAATGCTGAATTATTTACATTATAATTAAACTTAATTTGCTGTCTCAGATTTGCACAATTCTATGTAATATTCAGATTTAAAAAAAAAAAAAAACATGTAAAAAATACGCAACCTGTTCGTGATTTTGATCCCTAGTTTTTTTTTGTTTACATGGTCGATTCTTACATAAAATTAAAGCATAAAGGATCTTTTATCTTTCTTAAAATATATAATTCATATGTATTGGTATTGCCAACCTGCAACTATACGTGTTTTACCAAACGTACTCGTAGGATGGCAGTCAAAAATTTGCTTATCACTGAAAAATACCCTGTTTGAAGGGTATTAACTAAAGTACAAACTCGTCGGAAAATTAATTGCAGCTGCAACGTTCGAATAAAGTAGGTTCATACAAATAAACGATTGTACCCACTGATTTTTACTACCTTTGCTAAAATATAATTTTTCACAATCCAGCCGCATATTTGCGTCTAAAGTCAATCCCAAAGTAAAAAAGTAGTAAATTAAGACGCGATCTAAATTGTTAACTAATAATATTACGTTTTGATCAGTATAAAACAAGCTTTCAATTCATGGCAAACTTTTTTTATTCAAAGCTTTTATTACATTCTATCAGTCAAAACCTTTGTGACAGAACTTATGACCCAACTAAGAGTAGAGTAATGCGTAAAGCGTTTTGAGCACTTCATACACTTAACCACTTCTGTTGCTAACTGTACAAGGACCCACGCAGCATGCTATTTTTTACGCCCAGCCCTAAGGCCCTTTCTAACGTTACCTCAAACAAGGTGTCTTGTTACTCCCGGTAGGCAGCCGAGCATTTCACGTTGGTGCGTTTTTTGTCGCCCGACTCGATAGGTGTACCTACGCGATTTGTTTTACTAAGTGTCAAATTACGAAATTGATTTACGGTAGATTTTTGAGGAAATTATAGGTTTTATTGTACACTTTTGGAAGTATATATCCGTTACAAAATTATTTGGGATCCTGTAGTTAATAGGTATATCCATTAGGAATACAATAGATACCTATCTTATTTTACTGGTATATAAAATATACATAATGGTCTATGCTGTTGAATTGAAAAAAATACTTATTGCAGCAAAGTTTCTAAATGTTGCCAATATTGATGTCGTAATAATGTTAACCAATAATGTTGGATAAAAAATAGTGCAAACGTCGTACATATCGCACGTGCACGCTATAATTTCTATCAAACACTTGGCAGCTCCCTGTTTTATCAAAATGCGTTAAATAATCGTTAGTTTCAATTAACCATACTTAATAATAAATAAAAATACTATTTACCTAGTTCGAGTATAATGTCAGTAATGTTTCGATTTTGGTTCTGAAATTGTTGTCTATCCACTAAGTAATCAGATTCTTCTTCTAACATATTTTTCGGCTCTGTAACATAACAGGGACATGATTCTGAACATCGAATTCGAAAACTATTCATTATATGCGTCCATGTCACTATAATATTACAAGAGCAATATAAGAATATGTTCGAGTTTAGATTTTTGCGGTAGCCGTCCAGGACCTTACACTGTCTTCAGTATTGCCTCGTAACAAACTTTATAATTTCAGGTTCCGATTCTCCGGCCGCGTGCTAGGCCTGGCGCTGGTGCACGGCTACCTGCTAGAAGCCTGGTTCACTCGCGCCCTGTACCGCGCCCTGTTGCGGCTCTCGCCCGCGCTCGAAGACGTCGACGCGCTGGACGCGCAGTTCGCCGCCTCGCTGCGGTGGTTACAGGTAAATAAAAAAAAAAGTTTTTAATCTATGGTTGTGGAGTGGATTATGATTGACTATAACTAAAATCCTATGACCCAATCGCGAGTTGCTATTGATACTACTAGCGCCATCTGTGTTTATATCGCCGGTAGTAAAGTTTACTAAAACGTCAAAGTTAGTAGTCACTCTAGCAGATAGATGGCGCTACCATCCGATGGCCATGTGTGGAAAAGCACGTGGTGATAATTTTATTCATGTTATCATCATACCACGCCACGCCGGTCACAAATTTATAATTCCGTCGGTTGAACAATTCCACTGACTTTACTACGGCATTCGATACTGTTGACTCATTTTAGCGTACGCATACATGTGCATTTTTTAATCTTTATTATCGTAGATTCCTACCTAAGTTGATTAACCTTTCTCGAAGTATAGTGATAAATATGTACATGCCAAGGCGCGTATATCATTATCATTTATGAATGTTACATGCAATACATTATGAAATGTTACGTCCAGTACGCTCATTCAAATCATTTCATGAACACAATATCTTTGACCAGTAATTACATTGTCATTAGATTGTTCTTCACTAGTCTATTTACGATTAAGTATTCCGTATTGTTTTAAAATGTAACATGTACAAATGAAGCCCATTTAAAACACCAATGCTGTACTATTTTTGGCCAATATTTCAAAGATCGAATGTCAGTGTCCCTAATAATATGATTGTTTTTTTAGGCTTTTGGCACTTTGCCAATAATTTCACTCTACTTTTCCTATGCTTACCTACATAGTTGACATATATCACGTTACCCGCTGAAGTCAAAATTCTAAGAAATTAATCGTCGTTGGCGTGAAATGCCTGGGTTAATATGGCTCTTTAGGTATAATGAACGACTCGCCTTTTAGAGATATTAGGGCATCGACTCGGTGCTTCAAGATAAGTTCGCCGGCTGTTGCTTTATTCGTCAAAAATAGCTACATACCTACTGGCTACATATGATATTATAAGTAATGCGACCTCTGTGAGTTCAAGCAGTCTCTTGTTTATTACTCGTTTTCCCAAAATTTAAGGGTGTGCAATATTAATTTAATTGCGCCGTGATTTCCACATAGCCTAATATCCCCCTTATTTTTGTAGAATGTGACTAGGTAGCTGTTTTTCCACGCCTTTGGAATGCCACTACTGTCCAGAATTTTATTATAGCAGTTAACGCTTCTTTAAAAATAAAATTAAACAATTCGGTTTTTAAGGAAAGTAGGTAGCGTTTCATCTTCTTTTATTATGTACCTATAGGTATTTTTACTATAGTTCGGTTAAGTGGTTTAGTAGTTAAATCCAATTTCATTCGGGCCTAAAGAGCAAAGCGGATATTTGAAGATGTTAAAGTTAAAACTCAGATATAAAAGGAGTGTTTTTGTCTTCAATTAGCGAAGTAATATTTGGGTATCTTTTTTGCAGTCCGCCCGCTGCGTGTCATCACTAGAGCTAACATTCGCGGTGTCAGAACGTCTCGCGGACGGCCGCGTGCTGGAGCGCGAGCTGAAACCAGGCGGCCGCGATGTGCCCGTCACGGAGAGGAACAAGAAGGAATACCTCGAGCGGGTGGTGCGCTGGAGGGTCGAGCGCGGCGTGGCCGAGCAGACCGAGTGGCTCGTGCGAGGCTTCCATGAGGTGAGGCAATAATATTGTTGCAACCAGGTGGCCGCGATGTGCCAGTCACGGAACGGAACAAGAAGGAATACTTGGAGCGAGTGATGCGTTTTCAGGTGCAACGGGCTGTAGCCGAATTGAGTGGTTTGTGAGGTTTCATTTCATAAATTTCGTTTCTGAACCCGACGAGCCCTCGAAGCAGGACTCACTCCAGTCAAACTTAATATGTTTAACTTTTCTCTACAAAATGTTCTATAAGCTAAAGTTTCACGATTGTGTAAAGCCCGCTGGGCGAGTTCGATACCTAGGTACTCTTTTATCAGAGGGATTTTACCGAGACTCCATCATCAGATCCTAACGCCACGAGCTAATGACAATCGGACGCCAACTAAAAATATAGAATACTCTTCCGAACAAAAAATAATTTTCCCAATCCATTGAACTATCTTCAACAAGTCGGGGACCATATTTTGATGAATGAGGGACCTTTTTTGAGATCAACTAAAAGTGATGGTTGTGGGCAGGTGGTGGACCCGCGGCTGGTGGGCGCGTTCGACGCGCGCGAGCTGGAGCTGGTGATCGCGGGCGCGCCCGAGCTGGACGTGGCGGACTGGCGCGCGCACACCGAGTACCGCGGCGGCTACCACGACGCGCACCCCGTCATCGTGTGGTTCTGGCAGGCCATCGACAGGTACGCCTCCACTCGACGACCTCTAGTGCCCGTTGTACATACCACAATCGATGTCCCTTATCGGCGAACGCTTTAACGGTCACAGATAGCATCACGATAGATCACAGGTATTTTTTGTGTAGGTATTCGTAGGTGCTCAGGTGTTGGCATGTACATTCTTCACTTTCTTGATTTGATTGGTTCACAAATGTAGACATTCAAACCATTTTAAAGAACCAAAAAAATTAGTAACTGTTCCTCTAAAAAATTAACAAGAATATGATAGCGATATCTATCGGTAGTCAAAATTAAGAAGCACCCATTGAAATCACGAACTTGCTAATTTTCATATATCTTCGCTTAAATTTAACGCTTACACTATATTATCGATCAACTGCAACGCGGATCTAGAGCGGCGACCTTGAACAAAGTGCGTGTAGCTTCCTATATATAGGCACATTATCTAATTCAATCATTCCCTGTACAAATGAACTTATGTAATTTTTTATCGCGGTCGCAATTCCGTATCGATAAAATTTAGTCGCCGGGCGACCTACATGTGGAAACTTGATAAACGAGTCGAGAAATGGCCAAAGATTATTTGCAATTTAAATGTAATCTTCAATAACTACCTAATGGTAGTTGCCGGCGCTCAAGGAAATCTAAAATGCTTCTAAAAACCCTGGTTATGATTAATAATTATCATCATTATTGCCATTTAGGTATGTAAATAATTGTGGCGTTTTCAATCAAATGGAAGCTGCCTATATGGAAATAACGCCTTATTGACAACCGACAATAATTACTATTTTGGTTGAAAACGACAGAACTATGATTATTATTAAGAAAAATGATTCTAGATGTAGGTAATTGTTCTGGATTTCAACCTTTACTAATTAAATCTGGGTAGTAACAGTACCTAAGATTCTTGCCCTTTTTTTTTAAAACGAGCGTAGGTACAGCTTCGCCGTCAATAATAGTGGCATGTTTAAATGACCGACTAACATAATATGTATTTGTCTCAAATCAGAAATAGCCTATTTTAAATGAGTGGTTTGTCGAGCAGGTTCACGAACGAGCAGCGGCTGCGCCTGGTGCAGTTCGTGACGGGCACGTCGTCCATCCCGTACGAGGGCTTCTCGGCGCTGCGCGGCTCCACGGGCCCGCGCCGCTTCTGCATCGAGCGCTGGGGCCGCGTGGACTCGCTGCCGCGCGCGCACACCTGCTTCAACCGCCTCGACCTGCCGCCCTACCCCACGCCGCAGCTGCTGCACGAGAAGCTGCTGCTGGCCGTCGAGGAGACCAACACCTTCGGTATCGAGTGAACGCTGTGCGAGTGCGAGATGGACTTCCGAAACGCCCCGCTAATGCTATAGAGCGATACGGGCGGCCGGTGTCAAATTTGAGATGTCCTATGAGACGATGCCCAGGTTCTAAAATGTGCAACGTTTTCATTGGGTACTTATACGAACCTATATTAACTCGTACATTTCCATGCAGTAGTATCGCTCTAAGTTAGTGTCGTAAATGAAACCGAATGTAAATAGTAGTCAATTGACAGCGGAGTAGTGCCTAGATACCCTATCCTATATGTCGAGGTTTGTACTTTATTAACGCTTGTATCGTAAGATAAGTGAAGTGTACTGTGGCTGTGAAACGGGTTCGGTCCCGTGTTTAGATATTACGCTTTCGTCACTAATTTATAATTGTATATGCTGTAACTTTCCCGATTTTGTTTTTGACAGCTCCGCTCATGGCAGCAGTCACCTTATTACCTACTAAATAAAAGTAACAGTAAAAATAAACTAGTGTGAAAATAGAATACTGAAAAAAAAATATATCTGTAATATCAGTTTATTTTTAAAATATGTCATAAATATTCCATTACACTGCGCTAGTCAGCTATTTAATACCCACATAATGCTTAGTTGTGAGTAGTAGAAGCGCCAAAATATCCTCTTGTTATGACCGGCCCCATAATAAAGTATGCTTGTTATGTTATATCATAAATTGCAAAGTTAAGCTGGGCATGAAGAAGAGGAAAACTTTGACTGTTTAATTTTTATTTAAAAATGAAACGAGCTCTTTGTAAGTAACACATGTATCATGCTCAAAATTATACAGCATCATAAAAAGCAACTGTTCTTAGTAAGAAAACACCTAAAGATGTGAACAAATGTAAATACCTTATTTATTGCTTATGTACTCATTAAATTGATGTGAGTTCATGTTTATTTTTAAGTGATAGCTCTATTATGTTGAATATTTAACTACCTTTGTGTACTGTTTTATTGTGTAAATTTTAAGTCATTTGTTTTCGTGTGAAAGTGACAAAATGTGTCAATATACAATATTACTTACATAAACTAGTTTCATTTTATCATATGTCCTACTCCTACCAACATGTGGTCAGCCACAGCGCGGCCTCGCGCGACCACACGTATGGAACAATACTCGTCACATCAGTGAAAAAATAATGGCAAGGATGTTTTGCATGCCTAGTGGAATATGATCCACAAGAAATATTTGTAGTCGAGCCATTTCCGTCAGTAGAAAAAAGCGGCTAATTAATTTTTTTTTGGATTATCATCCCATTGAAAGATTTGAATTTTGCGCCTTTTCTACTGACAAAGTTGTTTGACCGGCTATAATATAGAATTTAACAAATTTGATCAGTTTGATGAGAATCTACCAGGTAATTAACCAATACATACAAAAGTATGCATGAAAGTTATTGCTTCGTTTGTTCGGGGGAGGATAACTAGGTGTGTTATTGGATGGTTACTTCAGAAAAAGTTAGTTACATTAGTAATGAATAAAGAATATTCACACATACAAAATGTTTATTTTTCAAGAAGTTTGTGTAACAACAAAAATCAACCTTGTTATTTTTAAGACCTTATCTTTTAAACATATATAACTATTTACAGTTCCCAGTCTGCATTTGTCAACACAAACTCATGATATAAAATGCAACAAGGGTTATTTTCTTCACATTCTACACTAAGTTGTGACGGAGTTAATTCAATTTGTCACAGTCAAGTTAAAACCTTAATTCATAATAACTTGTTAAAGTTAACTCAAGCTGATGTGATTACAATATGATAAAAGCTACTGTTACAATAGACCAGTATCCAGCATTACCGCAGCATCTTCAAAATAAAATTGCGTCCTCCCCCACTCAAACATGTCAAACAACATGAGCATTAAGTCAAAACCAAATACAGTTGGAGTAGAAACAAGCCTGCCAATGTCGACTCAGATTCAAGACGATCAACGCCTAAACCGACTAAACTATGTAATATAATACACACTCGTGTAAATATTTTGTATATTTACTTCAAAAATAACGGTACATACAGTATTTAATTTGTATTTCTATCATACTCTTTCGAAAGGGGGAAGAGTTAAAGGCTCACTGAGTCTAGCCGAGGGAGGGGAAATCCTTGCTGTCATCGACCTTGGGAGGCGCCGGGTGCGAGCGCGGCGGCGGGCGCTCCTCGGGCGCGGCGTCCTCGCGCGGCGCCGGGGCCGGGCCCGCGCCCGCTCCCGAGCCCGGCCCTGCGCCCGGCGCGCCGCGCCCGCGCCCGCGGCCCCGCCCGCGCCCGCGCCCGCCCGCCGCGCCGCGCCGCGCCTGGTCGTTGAACGTGAACTCGATGCCCAGCACGCGCTTCTGGCGGCCCACGCGCTGCGGGTAGTCGGCGATATCGTACTCGTCGTCGCTCTCATCGTCGTCGCCGCCCTCCTTCTTTTTCTCCAGCATCACAAGGTTCTTCCACTGCGACAGGTCCTCGCCCTCGCCGGCCTTGCGCAGGTTGTACTGCGGAGGCGCGCGGGCCGCGTTGCGCAGCGCCTTGTACTCGTCGAGCGTGAGCTCGCGCACTTCCTCCTCGGGTGCCGCGCGCTCGGGCTCCGCACCGGCCTGTGCGTCTCCGCCGGCGCCCGCTCCGGGCTCCGCTACGGGCTTCTCCTCGCCGACCTCGCCCTCGGATCCGGTTTTGTTCAGCTCGTCCATATCGTCCTTGATGGTGCCCCAGTTGTGAGGCCCGCCGCCCTCGCGCTTGTCGACGGGCTTCACGCCGGTCTTATCGGAACCGGACCTCCTGTCGAACTCGCGCTTGCCCCGGTTGTCGTAGGGCGGCCGCGGCCCGCGCGGACCGTCACGATCGCGGGGCTCACGTGGAGGCCTAGGTCCGCGACGTTCGGCACCCTCGCCGTTGTCGTTGAAGTTGCGCCTTTCGAAATTAGGCCTGCGCTCCCGGTCGCCGAATTCTCTACGCGGTGGCCTCGGCGCGCCATCCTTGTTGTCGACGGCTCCGTTCTGCGGCCGGTCCTCGCGGCGTCGCGGAGGTGGACGTTCCGCATTGCGGTCGTTAGCACGAGGGGGTCCCTTACTCTTTTGTTGTTCGCCGCTTTTATTGTCTTGGGACTTCACATTTTGAGTTTCTTTGATACCTTTCCTCACGGCAACACTACCACCCTTAGGCTTGGATTCGGGCTTGCCCTTATTTTCTTTTTCGGCTTCTTTGGTCTTCTTTTTGAGCTCCTTGGCCTGCTCTCGCGCTTTTAACGCATCAAGAGGATCGGACTCGTCGTCCAAAAAAAGAGCGTATCTGTTAACGACCCCCACACCGTAGGAATTCTCCATTGTGATCCTCTTGATGATTTAATCACACAATAACTGGATGTTGTTGGATATTTTTACGCACTCTAGTAAGGCGACATTTTGTCTTATTTTATTGATTTCATTTAATATGGCGGACAAACGCACCAGCACGCCATATGACGAAAGGGAAAGAATAGAGAATGAATGAAAATGGCGGATTAAAAAAGTACTGAAACCGTGTGCGAGTCTATGGCCCTCCGCAAGAAAGAGACAAATATATCTATCAGTCTCGCAACACACATGCGATCATTCTAGACACAATTAATAACGCCCAAAAGTCATTCTATATTAATAAAAAAAAATGTATTAGGACTCATATGCACGAGCGCTTCTTCAATGCACGTTAATGGCGCTTAGCGTGCGGTGGCGAGCCGAGCCGCTAGCCGAGGCACGAAACACGAAACGCGTATATAAACCAAAGAATACAATACTCACTCACTGATATAAACGGTGGGCTCGTGGCTCGGCTCGCCACTCTCCGGGCTAAAACGTAGTGATTATATGTTCTTTGCTCCGGGCGCGAGCGGAACGGTTTTTTGGGAACGAGTCAAGGGGGCTTACAGGGGGCCTACCGCGAAAACTGAAATTCGTAAATTACAAGTCGTAATTGGAGTGACAGAGAAAAATGCCCGCAATTGACGAACTTCGATTTTCGCGGTTATAGCCCTGTTTACATTCGCATTCGGCTCTTCATTCGGTTACAATCCTAATACCGTACCACTTATGTTTAAAATTGGTTATTTCGACGAGTTTAGCTATAACGAGATGGTAGACCAATGGCAGACCCTCCAACACGCACGGTCTCTACATATAGGTTGCACCAATGATAGATGTTTGCATGTGTGTAAAAAATGTTGACTAAACTTTTATTATTTATTTTATTTTAATTCCCATATTGTAGATACGTCCGTCAATGTACATCTGGGGGCACGGTAGTGCCCACGCCAAGACGAGCAAAGCGAAGCGCAAGGGCACTAACTACCTTTTCTCGAAGCGTTCTTTCCCCTTGCTTTTCTTTTTCCTTGTTAGTTAAATGTACTTTTTTGAAGAACAGATTTGCTCTCCAGATCTGCAGCTCTTCCCCACACTAGGATTCCGTACGACAATAATCAAAATATCTATAATGAACCAATCTTGCTGTATCTTATCTACATCTGTTATTTGTCTTATTTTTCCTAACGGCATATTAGAGAGCAGTAGGGCTAATATGGTC
The DNA here is from genome assembly GCF_033807575.1 of Cydia pomonella. NCBI lineage: Eukaryota > Metazoa > Arthropoda > Insecta > Lepidoptera > Tortricidae > Cydia > Cydia pomonella. The sequence goes on from NC_084711.1 coordinate 19,154,264, forward strand.
GGCTCTTTATCACTTGTCACTATGTCTGTCACGTTCTAACAAGTATGTAAGTGCGAAAGTGACGCATGGCATGACAGGTGATAAAAATGCGACCATGATATCGCTGCAGCAGTGGTATCATGGTCGCATTTTTATCATGTGTCACTTTCGCACTTACATATTTGTTAGAGCGTGACAGGCATGGTGACAAATGGTAAAGAGCCGACCATCTTAGCCCTACAGAACTTAATTTATTACGTAAGCTAATTAGGTGCGATCTTTGTGTGCGATCTCCATTGAAGTTTTGAATCGGTAGTTAAACCTAAAAAAAATTGTGCTATCAGAAAAAAGGATCAAGTTGGGTTTGTGACCCATTTGCTGATGGCAAGTGGAGAAACGAACACATTTGGTCTTTTTCGGGTCCCGAAGCAAATAGTTTGTGCTAAACCAAGTCAATATTATCTGCAAGATCGGGTTTATGATCTCAGCAGTGTTACTGTTTCTGGTCACTTTAAACAAGAGAGATGTGCCATCAGCAAAAAGAACTGTATCCGTTAAACCGTCGAGCACATATGGTAAGTCATTAAGTCCAAAATATATATAGCCCTTATATAGAACCTTGCGGAACTCCCATTTCTACCAACATTTCGAGTTTCGACTGATTTACATCCCTCAACTTCTTCACACTAGGTCTTTTTAGACAGAAAAGTTCGAAAAACAACTACTTCTCACATGAAAAATAAGAAAATAATTACACTTGTTCTGATTTTTAAAGTTTATTGATAGTGAACAAACGTAAAAATCAAAAACTGATTACATATAGTCTGGCAAACCAATTTGACAATAGCTTTTTGAGTAGGAATAGGAAAACAAATTCAAAAAACGATTGACCTTACGTTTAAATTTCGCGCCTTTTTCTACTGACAAATTCATTTGCCAAAATATACGCCAAAATATAAAAAAGGCAAACTGTACACTGGTAACAAACTCGAAACACGGTTGCAGAAAGCATTAACTTTAACTTACACCCTACTTTTTGCAGGGATTGGGAGGGCACGCACCGCCACCGCCACCTGACCCCAAGCATGTATCCAAAAGTAAGCCACAAACCATGTATGGATCACAATCAGCTGAGGGTCTCCTGTCTTCCATGAAACCTGCGTCTTTTTCTTTGATTCGCCTTTGAAGTCTGATGGATGATTTTCGATCAGCGATACCCCAGCGGAATTCGTCAAATGGAGCAGTTTCAAACTGACCCGACAACCTCATTCTGTTTGCTGCTTCACTCATTTGGTAGTGTGCCATATGTTTCTTATGATTCTTCTCTAGTTTTTTAATGCATTCTTCAATAAATTTGTAACCCCCGGGTGCAGTGCGCATTTTCTTGGTACTGAAATTGTGATGCATTCCAGATCCTGGATGCTTCATTCCCATTGGTTTTGGATGGTAAGTGATTTGAACACCGTATTCTTCTGCTACGCGAGCCATTATATATCGAGCTAACCATATGTGGTCAGGTGCTTTTATGCCCTGTGTAGTGCCTATTTGAAATTCCCAACTGCAGTACATGACTTCGGCATTAGTGCCTTCAAAGTCTAGACCGGCATACAAGCATGCACGCGTATGCGCTTCACTCACATCTCTTCCGCAAACATATTTCGCTCCAACACCGCAGTATGAATACTCGTACTTGACAGCTGGGAATCCACCACCTTTAGGCCAACCCAAGCCCCAACCATCGACGTCCAACATTGCGTATTCTTGCTCCAGTCCAAACCAAGGATCTTGCTCTTTGTGAGCTTCACATAAAGAGTTGCAGAAATTTCTATGGTTGGTTGGAGAAGGCTTGTTGTCACCCAAATATACTTCACTCAAGACTAATACATGGGGCTCCATTCTGAACGGATCTCTACAGACTGCTGCTGGCAAAAGCTTGGTATCAGAGTTCTCGGTGCTCGCCTGTCCAGTGGAGCTGCCGTCGAAGGCCCATTCGGGGGCTGCGTCTGCAGAGTATGGCATGCAGGTAAGGATTCTATCCTTACATCTCAAATTTATACCTGATCCGTCAATCCAGCAATATGTAGCAAGGATCTTGTTACATGGCCAAGGAAGTCTCATGTACCTGTCCATAACTTTTTTGCTCATAATGTGGTTTATGTTATGGGCCATTAAGTTCCTTCTACATAATAGCACAACATCTCGGGATTTGTAATTAAATAATAATTTTATTATACTATTCATTTTTATGAGTTGATTTACACTTATAAATTTTGACTTTCCAGTTTTATCAATTTATGCTATTGACTTCTCCGGTTTCATTTTTGAACTTGAAGTTTCTATCAATTGTTATTTGAATGCTGGTTTTTTTACATTGTTTTCAGCCAACATTATACTCTTTCAAAGTATATTTATTGAATTATAATTATTATAAAAATTAGCAAGCAGTAATCCTAATCACTCATAAAATACAAGTAATAACAAACCAATAAATTCAGGCTAAGCCAAAAGTTAATAGAAGTGCTCTCATACCGGGGCTTACCCTCTATATCACCAATAAAATAACCAGACGTTCAATTTTTATTTATTTTTTTGAAATGACAAACAATTTAGTTAGAACAGTAGAAGTTTTAAACGACTCTTTATTTGCGTAGGTGAACTGGTTAATTATTTCCATCCCAATCTACTTATCTTATTAGATCGATTATATTTGTCTTGTCTTGCGCTGAAGAAATAATCACTTGCAGCCATTGCAGATGAAATTTGCAAACTCTTCTTGATTCTTTTTTTCACTTCTTTTGTCATTACTTATCAACAAAAACTTAACAGAACTATTTGCAAGTTTGCGCAATGCGAGCACATATTCTATAAGGATCACAATCTCCTGCAGGGCGACGATCCTCAAGGAATCCCTTGTTGTCTATTGCTACACTTCTCTGTAATCGAATGGACGCCGTTCTATCAGCTACGCCCCACTTGCACGTATCAAAGGACGAGGTTTCAAATTTTCCTGACAATCGTTTCTTGTTCGCATCACTGTCTCCAAGACCGTAATGAATCATATCTTTTACATGGTTTTCACACAAAACTTTACACACTCTTTCTATTTCTGTAATACCTCCATCAGCACGCATTTTCTTTACGCTGAAATTATGATGGCATCCTATTCCCGGTTGCTCCATACCCATTGGTTTAGGGTGATAACTAATAGTTACTCCAAAACTCTCGGCGATCCTCTCTAGTAAATAACGTCCTATCCACAAATCATCAGCTGCTTTAATGCCTGGTGTAGTCCCTACCTGGAATTCCCAAGAGCCCATCATTACTTCAGCATTACTGCCTCCATAATCCATGCCAGAATACAAGGATGCCCTTGCATGACATTCAACTATTTCTCTCCCTGCGACATGTTTTCCAATACCACAATATGAAAATTTGTTTTTAAGTGCAGGATACCCTCGAGGACCAGGCCAGCCCAATGGCCAGTTCTCTTCATTAAACATGGTGTATTCTTGTTCAATGCCGAACCAGGGATCTTGATCAGAAATATTACTTAAATTTTTTGCACATTCGGCTCGGTGGTTGGTAAGCGTAGGAGTCCCGTCTCCATGTACTGTTTCGCATAGAACGATGACGTGTGGGCTTCTCCTGAAGGGGTCTTGGTACATTGCAACAGGAATTAGTAGTGTATCTGAATCGTCTGTTTTTGCTTGACCTGTAGAGCTGCCATCAAATGACCAATTAGGAAGCGCTTTTAAATCACAAGGTTCTTTATCCAAAACACGATCTTTAGACCGCAATTTGATACCAGTCCCATCAATCCAGACGTAAGTGGCTAAGAACTTGTTTTTCGGTATGGGTAACTGTAAATAATGATTATAGGAGGCGTTTACTGGTCCTATGAAATCATTGGAACAGTGGTAGTGGTGTAGTCCCCTTCGAGCGTAATATCGTATTGGTTGTACACATTTAATTTTAACGGCTTTGGAAACCAAAGCCTTTATGGCGAGAGCCATTACGAACTACAAAATAAGTATTATCAAATAGTTTGCCAATCTTTCAATTCCTATAGTGTACGAGTGGGCTGTGAGAATTTGTATTAAAATCTAGTTGGTCCAATTTATGGACGTACTTATTTGTTTTCTTCCTCTTCGCCACAAAATTCAATATTCTAACTTCTGTCTTCAAGGTTGGATAGAAATAAAATGAGCACAATTTCAAGCAATATGCAATCTAAAGCCGTGTAATAGCGACTCAAAAGAAATACATTTGAAGTTAGGTACTAATATGGCAACATAAATCGTTTATTTTTACATATGTTCATACTGGATATATGTCACTGTCATATCTGTCATGATCATGCAGTCATGCATGCTCATATGTTTCAAATTTTCAATATTTTCTGTCATAGACTAATAAGAGATCATGTTGAAAATTGGCATTTTCACTTCCGACTCAATTTAAAATAACTAACTACTGCAAGATAAACTTTACATTATTATTTACTTACATTAAAACAATTCTATCCTTGAAGTTTCGTGTTTATCATCATGGAAACGTAAATTTATATTTATTTCATAAAATTCAGTGAAACTCATTAAAGTTTTACAATTATTCGATTCTTAGTTCACTGTAAACCTAATTATACCTAGATATAATATTTTTAATTCATTCGGTCAGCCACAAATCAAAAGCAGCATCGAAATTGTTTCTTTTCAGTATAAAGGCGAATGCAGCGTTCCTGTGTAATTTTGAGGTGATGCAGATTCTGCAGCAGCTGAAGGATAGCACCCAGAAGAAGCACAAGAGAGAAGGCTCACTGGCTACTGTCACATATGAGGTAAAACTAATAAAATTGTATATCAAAAAGTTTTGTTGGACCTACAACCATTAAGCCTATGTCCCTTCGGCTGGTATACGTGAGAGATTTTAGAGATGTTAGAACTATAACTTCCTGTCAATTATCTAAAAGGTGATGTTGGTGGTAGTTCGTGAATCTACTGGTTTGTTCAGCATGAGCAATCTAATTTGTTCTATAATTCGTAATCAGTCTTGTCCGGTAAAGACTGTGAGTGGGCCATTGTTCATTTTATGCCCTCTTCATACCTATACAATTGAAGGATCTAATGTGTTCTCTCTAACATGATACTCCCACAATTCCCAACATCATCAACATTAATTGGAAGTAAGTCATAAAAGAGAAAATTGCAGATACTGATCAGGAGATTGATGAGAACCATTTATTTTCTAAATAATAACTGGATGTTACAGTATTATACACCATGTTTTTTTTTCTGTTACTTACAACGGGTGTATTCCTGAGCCCACGAGTGTGGCCTTAGGCAAAGTGTGCCTTAGGGCCTGTTTACATATTTATTAGTGTTCAGTACGAGTTCATACATTTGCTACTAAACATAAGTACTATCACAATTGATTGGAGTTATAAATAATGCCAGTGTTTAAACAGCTATACTATATGCAACTTTAAATTACTTTTTATAAATAATTTAAAATAAAAATAATTAATTGCGCCATATAGTTTCTTTAAACATACTTACCCATACCCTGAAGTTAACAGAATTCAATGAAAACATGGTGTATATCTAGGGTTGCCATTTCTAAAATTTGGAAACCATGACAAGACGCGCGAAAACCCTGGATTTTAGAGTCCAGAACCCGGACATGTCAACATGTTATTTTTAAACAGGTTGTGCGTGTGTCGCGGGCGGCTGAAGACTTTAAATTTTTAAACCCGGACTACAAATGAAGTCCTCCCCGGACGCTCCCCGGATCCCTCTAAACTAGGACAAATCCGGGGAAACCTGGATGGATGGCAACCCTATGTATATCATACACATTTTTTCCCCTGTTCTCTAAGATGAGCAGTGCATTCACATTTCGTATTTAAATATTATGCCATATAATTCAATAAAGATAAAAATAATATTATTATTATTATTTTGTTTGATACACTACTAGCTCTTGGAGCTGATGCATGTATCGCAGCACTTGTGCTTACTTGTGGTTATATCTTACATTAGGAAAAGTGAGACCTACCTAAGCCCTCCTATGTGCACACATTCAATGCAGCTGGCCAACCGTAGTGTCAAAAAGATTAAAATCAAATTTAGCGGAGCCAGCCATATTTGGGGTCACAATACACATTGTATAATAGATATTTTGGAGAAGAGTGGCTATGGACCGGACCCACTGGAGAGAATTAGAGAAGGAAGAGTGTTGCGCAATATAATGTAATAACCAAAGAAAATTGTTTCTATGATACAAAAATACATATCTATATGTTCAATATAATTGTTGGAAATAATTGTACACTAACCAAACTCAGTAATAATTTATTATTAAAATAAAATAGCCTTTATTAGTAATAAAGGCTATTTTATTTGAATAGACAATTTGTCTATAATGTTTATTAAGGAGGACTATACATGATACGTGATTAACTACATATAAAAAAAATATAAATATGTAAACATGAAATAACTTCTTCCAGACAGTTCACTACCTACAAGACACAGACTGCAAGAACCAGAGCGCACAGGCCATACAGAAGTTTTTGGAAGCAATGAAGAAGTTCAAGCTCACCAAGGTCGAGAAGCTCATGATGGCTAACAGTCCGCCCAGGACAGAACTGGAAATTCAATTGGTTAGTATCATTCGTTTTTATTTAGCATTAAAAAGAAGGTAAGCGATCTTGATGTGTTTCTTCATTAAAAAACACCTTTGAGAAATAAGTCACAGCAAACATTTTAAAAATTATAAACCATATACGATTATTTACATTATTTTGCATTAATATGTAAAGTTAACAAATATTAAAAAGCATTAGGTATTCATTAATTCTCAATAAAAAGACGATTTTTTCTATTGCTAAAAAAACAAGTATAGTTAGTATCTAAGATTCATTGATTGCAATATGTGTAAAGTTTAATAAAAAAAGTTGTGCCCCTGAATTTTACAGCCAAATACTATATGGAGCCATATTTTTTGTGGTGCCTGAATTATTAATTGATGATCAAACGAACTTCTTGAAGTGAAGTTCGATCGATATTATATGAGTCACTTCATTTTTCAGATATAATTTTATATTAACCATGTAGTTTCCCTATTGTACAGATAGCATCGCACACATTTAAGAGTAACTATTTTGATTAAAACTGTGAAAACCAATTTCCGCCCACTTCCGCTTACTGGTTACCTGCGTGCGGCGACCGCTGCGCTCTTCATTATTTTTAGAGAAGGCAGGAACCAAAACTTGTATCAGGGCTCTAGGGTGGGTGGGACCTTATATTATATCTTCAAATGAAGTGACTCATATAATATCGATCGAACTTCACTTCAAGAAGTTCGTTTGATCATCAATTATATTTCGTCACTTCATTTTTCAGATATAATTTTATATTAACCATGTAGATGTTTAGAGATATAAGTTTTGGTTGAAATAAGCCGAAAGCTTCGGCTGTCTGAGGATCTGGTTTAAGTTAAGACGTTCCTCCTAACTAGCACATGGACGCCGGGACGTCCCAAAGAGAGAAAAAAACTTCCCAATTTATATGCCATGCCAATGACCGCAGGATTTTATTTTATTTACTGTACGTTACGTATACACCGTACTAACGTTAGAAATATATTATTAAAAACATCATAGTGAGACACTAAAAACATATATCTATCTTAGTCCGAAGTAAAATAAGTCATTCGGGTGAAAATTATTTGTTAATGTTAACCATGGTGATAAACCGAAATATTTAGTATTTTTATTTATTTTTTATTTATCTGAACTACTGTATTTGCAGTTAGGCCGTTACTCATATAAAGTATCCTTGGTATGAGATATTCATATTATAGTTTAATGTTTCAAATTATTAGATTATAAGTTAATCGCCATCTATATATGGCTAGAATTAGGTATGTAGGTTCAAAATAAAAAGTACATATTAGGTATGTACACATGATACATATATATATATATATATATATATATTTATATTTTAATACACCTATTAGGATATCAAAACAAAGCCTAATAATCCCGTTTCAATTTGTTGTTCACAATGAAACATAATTCACTAAGATTCTATACACTTTGTGGTCTACTTTACATTCAGTTTAATTCGATTTCAAAAAGTAGAATTAATTCATAAAACGTCCATTTATGAATGTATGAAAGTTCACTAGCGGTCCTTGTCCGCGATACGGAATTAAAGAAGACAGGCGGTACTACTATTGATATCAACTTCAGACTCGTCTAAGAGTAATAATAACTAAAATAAGACGTAATTTATGTCAACGATACAACCCAGCGTTACCTCCAGACAGGGTAGGATACGTTGTATTCATTGAGCAGATGGCGGCAATGAGAAAATTCAGTTATTAGGCTCATGCACACGCATGTCGGCTTACAGCAGCTCCTGCTGAACGAATAGTGACACAACGAGTCTTTGTAGATACAAAGACTCACGCGGCCTAGCGCGTTTTAAGATTTTTAATTTAAAAATAATAGTTTTTTTTTTTTTTTTCTCCAAAACGTGTCTAACGTCATTAAAATCTCTGATCTATTCAAGAAGAAATATATTTTGGATTTTATCAAATGCAAAAATCCATCATGTTCTTGAAATATATGAACGTGCATAATTCCATATGCTTTCGGTTAAGTTATGAAAAAATAAATTTATAAGGCTACTATAACTACTACTCAACTTTCGAAGTTATTTCTTATATAACATTATAATTTACCCAAATTCAAATGTTTATTATTGCGCTCATATTGCATATAATAAATAGGGCATGGGCCAAGGCCCATTAATGACATCGGAATATATTTATAAATTAATTTAATATACCTAATGTATATTCGAGCTACTCGTATTACGGTGCTAAGTTAATAATAACCAGTTAAACCTGAGTAGGTAAAGTCAGCGTACAACATACATGATCAGTAATTAGCTTAATAAACATATGTACATGACTCCATGTGACAAGTCTTTTCATTCGAATAAAGATAAATAAGATGACCTTTTTTCTTTTATTAAATATTAATGACAGCATGACACGATTGACCATATTTGCACAAATATCGGTGCTGTAGCTGCTATTCTCTCAGCGCAAACTAAACTAGCACAGCAATCAACCACGATAACAATCCATAGTTTTTAACGTATTAAGCATCAAATCTCAAATGCCCTCTATTTTTATTTTATCCAAATATTCGCTCTGTCGGTAACGAAAGACATAGACGTTGTTTTGTCGATTTCCGTCCTCATACTATACCTATACCTATCTAGCTGTACCTATAGATACTTATGCATTTTTACCCTCTCGTTTAGTTACAATAAAATCAGTTAAGAATCCAGACGCGTTTGCCTTATGATTCACCTGCAATCAAAATTGAACCTTATCCCGTAAAGAACATGGTCCATACGAACCAGGATGCTTGAACAGTGACACGTAAAAATAATTGGTTCAATAGAAAATTAGTGTAATTTCGGTGAAATAACGTTAAATACATATGGAAAAGTGGTTAATTAGTTGGATAAATATGTAACAAAAGTGAATTAAGCCAAATGAACTTTAAGGATTAAGAAAATTCGGTGTTTTTACAAAAATAGTTTTGCTAATTAATTACGTGTGATAATCGCACAAAGGACAAGGTGTATCGTGGAGAACATTTTTGTGTTGTTTAACTACAAATGAGACAGTACTGTGCCGTGTATTACAATAGTGAGTCGCTGTGATTTAGGTACATTTGTTGGACAATTTCGTGCGGCGGCGCTCACCTACCCTACACATAAAAAGTTAACAAAGGAGTGGAACTTTCCTACAGTGGTTACGTACTTTTATTGCTGTTTTTTCACTATATACGATAGACTATTAATTTATTGATTGTGATAGACTTATACTACAATGGAAAACATTGAAAAACATATAGTGATTCAAGCCGATACGCTTGAAAAGGTGAAAAAGGCGCACGTTAACTACAAAAAATCGCCTAAGGAGAGATTGACGGCTGGTTATGTGAAGGGAAGAATAGATACACTGGAGTTGTACTGGAAAGAGTTTAAAGTCTTACATGAAATGTTAATTTTGTCGATTCCTATGGAACAGCGTCAAGCTACAAATTATTTCGCCGACAACATGTTTGAAGAATTTGAAGAAGCGTATTACGCATACAAAGGCGAAATGATGTCTAAGTTAGATTGTATGGTGCCGACAAAAAGTGAGTCTAAACAAACACTTACACCTAGCACATCGAATAGTGGTGAAGTAAAATTACCACGTATTTCGCTTCCTTCGTTTAATGGCAACTACACTGAATGGCAGTCTTTCCATGATTTATTTATGGCATTAGTGCATAACAATGAATCTTTGCAAGATGTTCAAAAGCTACATTACCTAAAGGGCAGTTTAGCTGGAGAAGCGGAGGCATTATTACGACAATTTTCAATAACCGCTGAAAATTATAAAGAAGCTTGGTCAGTACTAAAGAAACGTTATGCCAATAAGAGATACATAGCAAACTGTGTTTTTAAGAAATTCTTTACACAAAAAACGTTAACACACGAATCAGCTACAGCATTAAGGCAACTGTTGGATACTTCGGTGGAATGTATGAGTGCGCTGAAACATCTAGGCTTACCTACGAATCATTGGGACGCAATTATTAACTACTCCATAGTGTCAAAATTAGACTCGAGCACTCATAAGGAATGGGAAGAGTTAATAAGCAGAGACGAGACGAACGACTTACCTAATTTTGAAAAATTAAAATCGTTCCTGGAAAATAGATTTCGTACTCTGGAGATGGTTGAACCTGCAAGTAAAGTATACAAACCTGTGAAAACAAAGATGTTTCATGTTACTGCAACGAGCGAAGTGAAGTGTACATTCTGCAATGAAGATCATTATATTTATCAATGTAAACAGTTTTCCAAGCAATCAGTAGAAGACAGATACAGTTTCGTGCAGAAAAACAATCTCTGTTTTAATTGCCTAATACCGAACCACAATGTATTTAAATGTAAACAAAAGACAACTTGCCAGATTTGTAAAAGAAGGCATCATTCGTTATTGCACCGAGAGAAACAAGCAAGTGGAGAATCGCATACGTCCGGAGAAACAAATAACAACAATAAAGAAAAGATACAAACCGTCGTCGTTGCGCACACGTCGAGCGCATCACGAGTTCTACAACCTGGTCGAGGCACTTTGTTGACGACAGCACTGGTGCATGTCACAGCGGAGTCGGGGCAGTCACACGTGCTTCGGGCTCTCGTGGACCAGGGTTCAGAGGAGTCCTTCGCGACTGCAAGGGCGGTCGAGTTGCTGGGTTTGAAGAAAACTAAAATCAGCGGAGTGATCTCTGGTGTTGAGGAGTGTGAGACGACTATCAAACATAGGCTAACATTACGCATTCAATCAAGGTACGATATTTCCTATTGTATAAATGTAGATGCTTATGTATTGAAATCTATAACCCGTCAGCTACCATCTAGGGAAATAAGAAGTCTTAATTGGCCACAAGTTAACAAATTAGATTTAGCTGATCCCACCTTTGGCTCACCAGGGAGGATTGACATTCTTCTTGGTGCGAGAGTTTACAGCGAAATCCTAGAAGCAGGTTTAATGAAAGGACCAGGAAATTTTCTTGCTCAAAAAACACACCTGGGCTGGATTTTGTCAGGGGGTAATAAGGATACTAATGCATCATTTACTGTTTCACAGCACATTACAAGTCTACATGTTACAAGACAAATTGAAGAAGATAATAATCTCCTGAAAAGGTTTTGGGAGGTAGAATCTGAACTATACACGAAGCAGAGCATGTGGACGAAAGAGGAAGAAAAGTGCGAGGAAATATATCAGCAAACAACAACGAGGGACGAGACAGGGAGGTACGTAGTACAGCTTCCTTTAAAGACAACTTTTGAAGACACTGTAAGATCGTGTGGAAATACAAAGCATCAGGCAGTAATCAGATTAGAGCAGCTGGAAAGAAAGTTCGCCCGAAACGAGCATCTGAAAGCAGAATACACCAGAGTTATACACGAGTACTTACAGTTAGGCCATATGAAGAAGGTCGACGCAGAAGATGAAGGTAATGCAGTATATCTTGCGCATTGTGCTGTAATAAGAGAAGATAAGGAAACATCAAAGCTGCGCATAGTTTATGACGCGTCAGCAAAGGGCCCAAACGGATGTTCCTTAAACAGCAGCATGATGGTAGGACCTACGATTCAGCCAGATCTTCGTAGTCTGGTATTTAGATGGAGAGCTCATAAAATCTGTGTTATTGGCGATATTATAAAGATGTATCGTCAGGTAAGAATGCATGACAAACACACAGATTTACAACGCATAGTATGGCGGGATAATACATCTGAGAAGATAGATAGTTACAAGCTACTTACGGTGACATTTGGGACAGCAGCTGCACCTCATCTGGCTGTCCGTACTCTTCAACGTTTGGCTGATGATGAACAACACAACTACCCTCGAGGAGCGGCGGTAGTAAGAAACTCCTTTTATATGGATGACCTTATGACAGGTCATGAAGATCTCGACGAAATGAAAGCAACCTGTAAAGAAATAAATGCATTATTAAAGGCAGGTGGTTTCGAGATGCAAAAGTGGTCTAGTAACTCTGAAGAACTCCTGAAGGACTTGGTTGATGGCACGAAGACCCCGGAACCTGTAAAAGACAAAAAAGAGATTAAATTAGATAAAATAATAAAAATACTGGGACTTACCTGGGATAGAAAGGATGATACTTTTCACGTTTTAGTAAACTTACCAGCAAGCAGGATACCTGTAACAAAGATAGTGATTTTATCTGATGTTGCTAGCTTGTTTGATCCTTTTGGATGCCTCTCACCTGTTGTAATAACAGCCAAAATCATGATCCAAAAATTATGGCTTTGTCATTGTGGTTGGGATGATGAGTTATCTTCAGAGTTGGTTGACGAATGGATGAGCTTCAGAGACGAATTGCACGAGCTACAAACTGTTAAGATTCCAAGATGGATCAAGATGTCATCTCACTGCAAAGAAGTATATCTGCACGGGTTCTCTGATGCCTCAACACTTGCACTTGCAGCTGTTGTGTATGCAAGAGTTATCGACGAGCACGAAGTTGTTCATGTCACGATGTTAGCCTCTAAAACAAAAGTAGCCCCCCTGAAGCAATTGACGGTCCCGAAGCTTGAACTTTGTGCTGCGGTGATATTAGCAAAGCTGCTGCATGAAATTTCAAGGTTATTGAACATACCTATGCACAAAATCTACGCTTGGACAGACTCGATGGTAGTGCTTTCATGGTTGCAGTCCCCACCCAGCCGCTGGCAAGTATTCGTTGGCAACAGAGTGTCAGAAATTATCCAGCATATAGATAACGATAGGTGGAGACACGTTTCGTCGGAAGACAACCCAGCTGATCTTGCCTCAAGAGGTATCAGGTCAAGTGAACTAGCAAACAATGAACTTTGGTGGAGTGGACCCAGATGGTTAAAGGAGACAAACACTGAGATGTTAAGGGCCACTACAATTCCAACAACAGATTTAGAAAGCAAGAAATCATTCCACACTTCAGTACAAGACACACCTATTTGGGAGAGATTTTCGTCGATGGTCAGGATGAAAAGAGTGATAGCTCAATGTAAGAGATTTTTAGATTATAAAAACAGAAGACATGATATCTTGAGCGCTGCTGAATTAGATGAAGTTGAAACCTGCTGCGTGAGATATTATCAGAAACTAGTATATAGCCAAGAATTTGAAGACCTGAAAAAGAAAGGAAAGGTTAGAAACAAAAGTTCATTAATTAAACTTACCCCGTACGTAGATGAACACGATTTACTGCGAGTTGGAGGACGGTTGAGTAAAGCGGATCTGCCAGAAGACGCTAAACACCCGATTATCGTACCAAGCAAGCAACATGTTGCAAGGTTAATAATAGCGGATGCTCACACCAAAACTTTACATGGCACAATCTTGCAGACGATGACCTACGTTAGAAGTAAGTACTGGGTCATAGGTCTCAAATCATCAGTTAGAGATTTCACTCGTAAATGCATCATGTGTATAAAAAACAATGCACTCACAAGACAGCAGCTAATGGGTCAGTTACCCACCTCAAGAGTCACTCAGAATCGCGCCTTTTACCACAGTGGAGTTGATTTTGCTGGGCCAGTGTATCTGAGAACGTCAAAGGGTCGAGGTCGTACATCTGCAAAGGGCTACATCTGCTTGTTTGTCTGCATGTGCACAAAAGCAATCCACTTAGAAGCAGTAACTGATCTTACAGCTCAAGCATTCATCGCGGCGTTCAGGAGGTTCGTCGCACGTAGAGGACATTGCGCACAATTATGGAGTGACAATGGGACCAATTTTATTGGTGCTGATAAGGAACTAAGAGATATATGGTCTAAGAGCACTAACAGTGTACCTAAAGAGATAGCTGAACTTCTTGCTAATGATGGTACGACGTGGCACTTTGTGCCGCCAAAGTCACCCAACTTTGGAGGCCTGTGGGAAAGTGGAGTACGCTCGGCAAAGCGCCACCTATTGAGAGTCAACGGAGCTACGAAGTTGACGTATGAAGAATTTTCAACTCAGCTAAGCCAGGTTGAAGCGTGTCTAAATTCAAGGCCACTCTGTCAGCTGGATGATACTCTGGACACACATAACCCCCTCACGCCAGGACACTTTCTTGTAGGTGAAGCTCTGATTAACATTCCTGATAGAAGTTATGAAACTAAAAGTTTACATTTGTTAACACGCTGGCAACTCGTACAAAAACAAACGCAAGATTTCTGGAAAAAATGGCAGTCAGATTATTTAAACACACTTCAGCAAAAACACAAGTGGTACGATGTAGTAAAATCACCCTGTATAGGAGATGTTGTCATTATGAAGGAGCAGGACTTACCACCGGCCAAGTGGCTGCTAGGCAAGATCACGGCACTGCACGCAGGGCCTGATAATTTAGTTCGTGTTGTAACGGTCCAGTGCAAGGGCAATCACATTCTAAAGAGACCGTTGTCTAAATTAATATTGTTACCTAAAACTGCAGATTAATACACAGTTAACGTCTGTAGTGAAAAATAATGAGCTATGGTGGGCAGTTAAATTTATTTAGTATGTTAATAAATTTCAGGTACTAATAATGCTGGCCGACTGTAGTTGTAATTGGTAATACCTACTCGATACATAAGCACAAAGATTAGCGACATACCGAAGCTATTTTCCTAAAAAAAAAATAACAATGTTATAAAATGCTTGTGCTATTTATTCAAATCGCTAAATACTTTGTCCTATGTAATTTACGTTAAGTATAAAAAAGCTGCTAAGTTTATGTTATTTATGTATTTATAGGAGGATGCATTAATTACATTTTGTAGATGTCACGTGTATAAGACGGATCCCCTATGGGTTAATTCTTGATAATGGGTTACCGAGCGGATCCCAGACTTTCTTATAACCAGCGTTTAAGCATACCATTGTAACTTTATTACATGCAAATGTAATTAAATGCACAGGCAGTGCCGGATTAACCATTAAGCAAAATAAGCACTTGCTTAGGGCACCACGTCTAGGGGGGCACCAAAATCATAGGAAAAAAAAAAACGCGCAGGCTGCATCAGCATCGCATTCGTAGTGTAGTACTTATGTACACGAAGCTTTTTGATACGTGTGCAAGTACCCATCTAATAACGAAGGGTCGTAAGAGAGTGAGTACACGTAAGCACATCTCCAACCTTACGCGGAGGCCATCAAAGCTCATGGCCAAAAAATCTTACCGTCGGGCTTGTGGCCAACCGATTTTCTCGACATAGATTATCGATTTTGTAGCGTATTTTGGTCTCTTGCACACCAGATGTGTCGGCCAGGCCGAGTTGCTGCAGAGCCGCGATCCTGCGACCTAATTGTCAAAGTGTAATAAAGGGCCCTGCGTAGGCCGAAAAACAAAAGCATCTTATCTAGTTGCGCTTTCGAGTTAAGGCAAAGGCCGAGCAGTAGGAGGACCGTGATTACATAGGTTCGATTTCAAGCCACTCTTTTGCAGTTCGGCGTTAGGTCTTATGCGACGACAGGCCTTCTACTTTATGCAAACTGCCCCACTTTCGCTTGGCCATGGATCCAAATCCATGCTGTCCTCTTTCGCAGCTGGGCTGCCTTGCTCACACCTCGCCATTAGTTGTATTATATGATAACGCGCCGCGATCTGACGCTGCGGACGTCCAGCTATTCATACCTCGCCATTGGTCAAATTCAAGCCTTGCTTTCTTCCAGCTCGACCTTTGGCCTCATCCGTAAGCGCTGATCGAACGCTCCGCGCATTCAGCCTTAGACTTTGCCTTTAAAAACACCTTCACGATTTAGGCCAATCAAATTAGATCCAAAAAATATTTTGAGGAATTAATTCCCAGCAAGCTGGAAATTGTTTTAATACATTTATTTGGTCCTAAATGCGTGAAATCCCAGTTTGCTCTATCCCATATTATATTTTCCTTTGGATTGCCAAACCACTCGATGTAGAACAGGGGTGGCCACAGGTCGATCGCGATCGACCCGGTCGATCGCGACTGTTAGTCCAGTCGAGCGTGGCAAGGCAAAAAATATAAATACGTAGACCAGTTTCATTTAAGGTTTCACGAAATACCAATTATGTAGATCGCACAGGGTTTCGGTAAACAGGAGATCTTGGGTCTAATCAAGTTGGCCACCCCTGATGTAGAAGGAACCCACTATCAATTACAATAGCACTTGGTGGATCAGACACTGGTAAGAAAGCGTTTTCGGATTATTAACATGATTTTACCAAAAATAAAAAATGTCGACCTAATTTACAATTTAGGTACTACGAATACATATTAAGGTACCTTAAATCAATCAATCAATCAATATATTTTATTGCAAGAACATAGTTAAATTACATTTCGGATCCTCAGATATCAATTTTAATAATACTTGTAATTAGAACAAATTTTCCGTCGGCCGTACCGTTTTCGATTTACAAGCAAAAAAACTGAAAAAGAGGAAACATTTATGCACACCTCCTGGAATGGAGCAAACTCGGATTACACGTATTTTTAGGTCGAAAAAATCTAATTGTATTGGCCTAATTGTGACACATTATTATTTAAGAAAACGAGACTTATTCGCGTTTGATTAAGTTCTAAAATTACCTCCAACGTCAAAATAATGATGTCGACTTTACACAGTCTTCTCCGAGACCATGGGGACAACGCCGGCCTTGAAACGTCTGGTCAGAGGTAATTTTAAAACTTACCCTATTAGGTCCCGTTGTCGTAAACAATAATTTGCTATTTAAAACATTTGTGGCCATTGGTACTTGTTCTGACAAAAATCAATGGCCAATGGCTAAGCCCCTACTG
Organism: Cydia pomonella; assembly: GCF_033807575.1. Taxonomy (NCBI): domain Eukaryota; kingdom Metazoa; phylum Arthropoda; class Insecta; order Lepidoptera; family Tortricidae; genus Cydia; species Cydia pomonella. The sequence goes on from NC_084711.1 coordinate 19,171,651, forward strand.
AAGCTCGGCCTTTGCCCTCACATGAATGAGCTTCGCAGGAAAGCTCTAGAGGTTCCAAAATCCTGTGCGGAATACTGCCTATGTCTTACGTCTTCGCTTACACTTGGACCATGGTTAGCTTGGCCTCCGGACTTATGCGAAGGACGGTCTTCGAATTTGCTTACACTTGACCTTACCTACTCTTGGAACATTAATACTGCAGTTCTGTCAATTTCCGTGATAAAATGATGTGACGGATTGAAAATTCTATTCTCAGAAGTAATGCGGTAATAAACGTCATTCAATTTACCAAGAAAATTCAATGTAATCTTGATGAGGGGGCACCATGGTCTAGAAATGCTTAGGGCACCAAAATGTCTTAATCCGGCACTGTGCACAGGTAAAACAGATTCGTAAACCTTTATTTGTTTAGAAATTAAGTTTTTCCTTATTTACTTACCTATTCAACTTGTTCAAGTACAAAAAAAATATAACGAATTGTTTGTTAAAGATTATCTAGCTGTTAAGATATTATGCTTCACGTCGTCCATAAAAGCGAACAAAATACATACGTATTACAAACATAGAACCTCCTTTTTATGAAGTCGGTTAAACAAAATGATTTACGTATACAGTCCACTAAAGTGTATGCTATGTAATAAGTTTTGTTATTATGGTTGACCTATTTAATATAGATTTTGTATTTAGAAGTAAGTTTAGGTACTAAAATGTTAACAAAAAATACCCTACGCGGGCACGCAATTATTACCTCCGCGATGCAGGCAGTTAGTTGTTTACTTAAAGAAATTGAGCCTACTTTATCAGTTATCATGTTTCTTTGGTTCATGCCAGCGTCGCTTGAATTGTAATTAGTTATGTGTTATTATGCAAGTGAAAAGCATTGAAATCATTAGTTTTGTTTATTAGTGTTGAACTTAAAACATACGGTTGTGATGTAAGTGCTTGTGATACCTATGTGTTTGGATGCATTTGGATATTATTGTTTAAGCAACTATGTACGTAAGTTTTAGGTTATGTATTTTCCTTAGTTAAGTTATAAACTGTTGTTTTTGGCGGGCGGTATGTTTTGTCGATTTCCGTCCTCATACTATACCTATACCTATCTAGCTGTACCTATAGATACTTATGCATTTTTACCCTCTCGTTTAGTTACAATAAAATCAGTTAAGAATCCAGACGCGTTTGCCTTATGATTCACCTGCAATCAAAATTGAACCTTATCCCGTAAAGAACAGACGTAATGTTGTATATTTTTATAATGTTTAAAAAATACACTTATAGAATAACTGGCATAATAAAAAAAAAAAAAAAATGTATTGCTACTGTGGTTGTATTGCGAGTTTAGAAAACAAATATTATATTTAGTGATTCGGTCTTAATTTTATGAATGACTATATTAATTATACAGTAGTATAATTAGATTACAGATACTAAATGTATATGTACATATATTTCAAACTTAGCAAAAACATATTGCATAACCGTTTCGAGTGTTTTAAGTCTAGTGAACGTATTGCATAGTCATCGCAATGGCTGAAAGAGTACCGCGACAGACACATGAGAGTTGAACCATACATTTATTTATTTATTTTATACCATTTCTATTACCTAATTAATTATTTAGTTATTTAAGTAGTAATCTGAGGGGTAATCCTTTAAAGGATAATCAGAGGGTAATCGTCTTGTTGGTTTAATACAATTAAATAAATATATGAATAGGTATTTACCTAGTTACCGATTATTTACAGCCATAAAAATAAACACTCAATGTCTGTGAGAGATGCGAACAAAATATCTTAATATGTGCAACTCGCCAAAATGAAGAGAAAACCATATTCTGATTAACTCAGATGGATGGTACTCTAGTGGTGCTTGACACTGAGCTCTTGCAAATTGTTCTAGTAAATTGTGATGAAAAAACTCGTCTTCCTCTAATTCAATTGAAGTAAGTGTACTTATTATAATTCAATGATTCAATTGAATTAATTATCCGGTATAACTTTAAGAAAAAATCTAATTTTCAAACAGATAATAAGTACTTACTGGCATCGCCTATGAGCGACCATGACAATTACTCATTTATATCAAGTTTTGTTATTTTGAGAAATAAAGATTCTTAAAACTGATATTATAAATAGGTATATTTTGATATAAGTATTCATTTGGTTGACTCTTTTTTATGCGATTTAATATAGGAGTAAACCAAAGTTGCCCATAACATTATTGACGTATGTAGCCATATTTTTATAGTTCGATTTATGAATGTTTCTGCATATCATAATGATTTAAAAATCGACACCAAAATGTATGCACTGTCAGGGCACCACTATACATATTAACAAGATATTTTATCAAGATTAAGTTTAGAAATTGCTTTCAAATCCATTACAGGTCTTTTATGACATATAAGAGTTTAAATATTGTACGTCAGAAATAATATACTTTAAATAATACTGTGACGTGATGTAGGTACACGTAGCAATTCCCACTTTTAGAGACAAGTTATACCTACCCACTGTATTAGTATTATATTTATGTGGGTAGTAAAGTATAAAAACAATGTACTATTGTGTTAAATACAACATTTGTGAGTCACTTGTTGATTTACATTCAACCTATGGGCGGGGATTCATACTTCATTTTTCATTTAATACCGTACTATGGGTTAGGTGTGAGTAAAGTTGGATATATTTTAAGTGTTGGGCCATCTAAAACCAAATAAAAAGAAAGCGTCCCACGGCTCTATAACACAACATGATTCCCATTTTTAAGGCAATAAATTTCCCACAAAATATATGGGTATTATGAAAAATGCACCAATATGAATGTCTAGGCCCTTTGTTTCGTTGTGCGTTGTGCGTTATCCGATCTTTTGGTTCACGACCAATCGCCGCGCCGGGCGAAATCGGTGTTCGAAATACGAACAGACTTTCCTTCGTGTTGGTTCACGACCAACCCCCAGGATGATTTATTCCTTTGTTTCGTTGTGCGTTATCCGATCTTATACCTTCGTGTTGGTTCACGACCAACCCCCGGGCGAAATCGGTGTTCGAAATACGAACAGACTTTCCTTCGTGTTGGTTCACGACCAACCTCCAGGATGATTTTTTCCATCGTGTTAGTTCTCGACTAACCTCCAGGATGTATGTATGTCCTTCAAGTTGAAGGATTGCACAACGATTTTAAAAACAAATATATGTATATTGCACAACGAATTCAATGAAATCTCACAGCTAACACCATAGTAGGCAACGAAGATCGTTATAAAAAATGTGGTCTTGTGCCGAAGTGTTCGGCAACTAGACCGAGGTGTGGACGCTACCACGCACAAATAAAGAATGAAGAGCGCAGCGGTCGCCGCACGCAGGTAACCAGTAAGCGGAAGTGGGCGGAAATTGGTTTTCACAGTTTTAATCAAAATAGTTACTCTTAAATGTGTGCGATGCTATCTGTACAATAGGGAAACTACATGGTTAATATAAAACTATATCTGAAAAATGAAGTGACGAAATATAATTATATTATATTGAGAATAGGTTCTTGCTTATTGTTATTCATAGCCTTGGTCTTAGTGTGTTCATAAATTTCATAACCAATCCCACCTTCCCACTTTCTCTAACCAGGTCATTCAGCATTGTTTGCAATTCCTCACTTAATGATGAGAGTATTATCAGGTCATCCGCAAATCTCAAATGTGAAAGGTTTTCACCGTTAATAGATAGTCCACATTTCTCCCATTATATAGGTATAGTATACCATACCATATTTCCATAAATTCTATATAGTTTCTGTATTTCACTAGATAAACTTTCCATAAGTACTTTCTTAATATCACAAAACGATTTTCTACTCCTACTATAAATACGAGTAGGTAAGGATCATTATGAGATTGTACTAGTTAATTTAAAAACATCTACATCTACAAGTAGTTCTTGAGCCAGACGAACGCACAGAGTCACCAATAACACCATTAATATTTTTTATTTTATTTCAGATAGTACAAGAAAGCGAAGAGCGACTTTCAGAGGACGAAGTGCGCGAGATCATCGATATCGTGAACGAATGCCTACCGGCTTCCGAGCCGTCTTGACCCGCAGATGTAGGGCTAGAACTAACTACTTGAAGTAGGTACTCGATTACTTAGGTTAGTATCGTTTATCATCTCAACTGGTCTATGGCAAACAATCATAGGTTTATAGTTTGGCATGCCATTTCCGAAGAAAAAAAAAAAGTATAGGATTGACCTCCCATGGCAAATATTAATTTCGCGCCTTTTTCTACGGACAGTATACCTGCCAGTGCGAATAGTATCAAATACTTGTTTTTTTTTAAGGCCTGGATGCTAGCCATTTAAGCCGAATGTCGTATAACAAATCTAGAGACAGGTTAAACTTATGTTGGCGTAGCGCCATCTATCGGAGCCTTTGATATTTGCCAACCTCATTAGATAATTTAGACGGAAAAGGTAATAGAGAAAGAAGGTATACAATTCACCATATTTCTTCATTTTCCTCCTTTGGAATTTGGATTATACAGAATAGAATAGGCGTGTGGCCAACACTTGTAACAGACATTTTAGTAAATTAGGATAAACATGTAAAATAAGCTCAGGTGGCACTACAATCAATAAAAAAATCGGATAAGTGCGAGTTGGACTCGCCCACCGAGGGTTCCGTACTTTTTAGTATTTGTTGTTATAATGGCAACAGAAATACATTATCTGTGAAAATTTCAACTGTCTAACTATCACGGCTCATGAGATACAGCCTGGTGACAGATGGACAGACGGACGAACGGACAGCGGAGTCTTAGTAATAGGGTCCCGTTTTACCCTTTGGGTACGGAACCCTAAAAAATTGACATAATTTCTTGTTTGTGTCTCTCAAAATTTGTTGATTTTTTATATTAGGTACAAATATGTATCATGTCTTGTGAATTTACCTAAAAATAATAATAAAAAAAGTAAAAAAAAAAACAAGCAGTAGAAAAAGGCGCAAAATTCACATTTTCTATGGGACGATAACCCTTCGCACCTACATTTTTAAACGGAAAATGCCCTTGAATATTATGACTTGATTTTTTTTCTACAGTTACATGTAGCAATGTAATTGTGCCAGGTTTGGTTTAAAAAAATTTGGTGGGTCATGCGACGAAAATGTAGGTGTTATAAGCCCTGGCGGCTTAGCCAACATGCCAATCTTTAACGCTCCATAGTTCAGCATAGTCATCTCTCTATCTCTCTTCCATATTAGTGCGACAGTGACAGTTGAGTTTCGTTTGATACGAAGCATAAACGATTGGCATGTTGGCGACGCATCCTGTAATTTTATACACAGTGATTGCATCTGCAATACCATTAATGTACGAAGGCTAGCATAAGCGTACTTGTAAATAAAATATCGAGATAAGGATACTTTTTTTATTTAGTTTGCCTAATATATTGCAACCTCTATGGCACTGTTCTTTAATATAAGTACCTAAAATACTTTTAGGTGATTGGCGTATTTTGTTCGTCTAAGGACGATTTCAGAGCGTTTACGGTCGTTTCGGCGGTACGGGCTTATACGCGCGTCACATTTCCCTACATTAGATTTTTATATGTTTCCCTACGTTTGGTCCATACGAGCTTAAACGCTTGTATAAAACGTTGGTCTGAAACCGCCCTAAAGTTGAAACAACACTCACTGCCAGCGCAAGGTACCGGCTAAGAGTGATAGCCGATAACAAGGGAAAACCGTATGTAGCGAAAACCACCTACGTATAGAGACCCCGTCTAACGGGTCGCAGGAAAGTGTTAAAGCGCCTGCAAGAAAAGTAATAGAAACTCCTCACAGCGACGCTTTGCCTCCCTAATCTTGGATTCGCACCGTACGGCCTAAAGTTACTACCTCCTAGCTCCTACTACCGGTCAGCTATATTTTGGTCATGCTCTTTCAAGGCTGCTAGTGATTTCCGTGTTTTCGAGGGAGTCGCTACGCGCTTCTCTGTGTCAACGTACGCTTACACCGCGCGCTGCCAACATGAGATTAACGAAAACGTTGTTTAATCAAGGTGAATTTAATTTATAAGGTTAATGTTACACTTATGTGTAGGTAAATATTTTGGTTGATGAAGTTCGCGGTTACTTTGGGTTGTTGATGTTTTAATTATTTTACTTATGATTTGTTTTTAACCGACTCGTAAACAGAAGTTTTTTGAATTCGTTGAAAGTTTAGAGTTATACAGTTATCGATAAAACGATTTCCAAATTTTCTTTAAATTCTGTTCGCGATTTCTATAACGTTTGAAATTAAAAAATCGGCCCCAGACAGTTACTTTCGCATTTATACCTAATATAGATCGTGTCATTACTTATTGTCATGATATTAAAGGTTGGATTTGACAAATCTGTGCGTCTTTTAAGTCGGGAAGACATGTTAACAAAATTATATAAATGTGAAGCAATGGACATATCGTCGTGGAATAGTACGAGTACATTACTATAGAGGAGGGGAAACGAAGGGTTGCAGGCCAAGTAGATATAGACGGCCGACCGTAGCGATATCGGATAGGGATACGCGGCCGACAGCCCCGTTTCTCGCCGAGATTTGTATAGTGCTATTTTCTCAAACTTGCAATGAAATAATTTTAATAAATAGGATGATGATGATGATGATTGTTATTATTACTTTCAGGTTATTAATAAAGTTTTTTTTTTCAGTACCTAATGCAGAAATCTTTATAGGGCAATATCTCCTAAACCGTGCGTCGGCGTAGCGTAAAAATAATTAAATTTTCGTTCCCCTTTGAATCCCCGAAACAATATTTAACAAACACAGAAAGGAAAAGAAAAACACAAAAAAGAAAGACAAAAAAACAAAAAAAAAACATAATGGCAGAATTACCATAATTTGACGATTAAAAAACAAAAGAAGGTTGCCTTACAACAGGCCTAGGTGTGTAAGGCTGTTCCTTTTTTCCTTTACATATCATCTTCACTCATCGCACCTGATATGTGGTATTTCCGGACCTAATTTAAAGTAAGTCATATCAACATTTCATTACAAGTTTGAGGAAATAAAATTGTATCATTGGACTTATTTGATAGCATACCATAGTTATTACTTATCAATATTGATTATTCTTTAATTCTTACCACACACTTGCGATTTTAGTTTAGTTCCTTGTTTTAGTACGGTACAGTCGAGCTCACAATCAACTTTACGAGCCAATTAACCAAATACGCCTCTAAGACACTGACAATAAGGCGGAAAATATATTTTTGGAAATTTGGGTTGTAAATATGTTAGTGAACTCGACCGTATGTACCTATCTTTAATGTAAAGCACAATCGATAAACAGGGATTAGATAAGTACAAACAGAGATATTATTACGTTACGTTTGTGACATGAGCAAGTAGGTATTTAGATAACTTTATTTGGTTTGGGTATGATTACATGTTTCCGCCTTTTAAATTGAAACTTTATTTTATGTCTATAAGAGTTTAAAATCGTATGGAATTTGTACTAGAACGCCGGCACTTACGAGGATTATCTTTTAAAAGTGACAGCATACAATCTTATTCAGGGGCCCTCCCCACCTTGCCACTTTTACTATAAAAAATAAAAGCTATTAATATCTAATAATCCAATTCTATTGGAAATAGAAGGTAAGTCCATTGTTCTTGTTGACTTAATTCAATGTATGTACCATCAGCCGTAAAAGTGCATGGCGACTTTATCAATGAATTCATTCATAACTTCTTGCAATTTCGCAGCTCACTGTACATATTATTCCTAATAAATGGTTTTTTTTTTTTGATTATTCATGGTGAAGTTTATGAACGATTTATCACACATTTTTTTTTTGTTTAATTAGAAGAGATTTTTAATGATAACTTTGTATTAGATACTTATACACTTTGTCACATAGGTAAATGTCGCCTGGCATTTCTGAGGGAAAAGTGTATCTGAAAATGGTAATTTATTTTAGTAAGTAAGGGTCGGGTAGACGACAGGGGTGTCCCTTTATCAATTTTTTGACTTGTAATCTCTTCTCTATCGTTCCTAGAGATAGAGTTGATAATCCGTTGGATCTTCAAAATGGTTCAAACGACTTTTTACTGTCACTTCCTTGTTTTGCGGTAAACCTAAATTGTATGTTATTTTTAAGTATGCTATGAAGTGAATTGGCCACAAAGATAAACAAAATACTAATACTTATATATATATATATATATATATATATATATATATATATATATATACACCGTGTCCAATAAGTTCGAATACAGTTATGATCCTTAATGAAATAAATGTACGCGTAGTTTATGTTATGAAAATTATATTAAATGAAAGCCACATTTATATACAATATTTACAACAAATGTTTTGGAATTACTCCACCTTTAACTTTTTTTACAAGTTTCAAACGTTTCTCAAAAGAGTCACAAGCGGCACGCACCGCATCCATCGGCATATCGTCCCAAATTTGCACGATAACCTTTTTAAAATGGCTCAGGTTTGCGACTTTATAATTATTTAGCTTCGAGAGCATGTATGACCATACGAAATAATCTAGAACGTTTAAATCTGGAGAACTTGGTGGCCATTCATTTTTCGGCAAAAAATCGGTCAAATTAGCCTTGCACCAAGCTTGAACAGCGTTTGCCGTATGCGACGGAGCTCCGTCTTGTTGGAAAACATAATAATCGTCTCCAAACATATTTTTTAAATTTGGGGCAACATTTTTCTCCAAAACCTCCGATTTATAGTATGCCGCATTGATTTTAACGCCTTTATCAATAAAAACTAGAGGCAGTTTGCCCCTCTTACAAAGAGCACCCCAAACCATCACTGATGGTGAGCTCTGGAACCTAGGCACATTCTTTTCATACTCTGGAATGTCTTCTATCCGTGCTGCCCACAACCGGTCGTTCTGGGCGTTATGAGGCTGCTCTAACACAAAGAGTTTCTCGTCCGAGAAAACAAATTCGTCACCTGCGTGCCAAGAAAGTATGGTGCTACATCTTTCTACTCTCTTTTTCTTGGTTGCATCTGAAATGCCATGTACTTTTCGTTTTTTATAAGCATGACATCCAAGATCTTTTTTCAATATATTATGTACAGATCCCCTGGAAATTTTCAGATCAGCAGCTAATTTTCTAATAGAACGGTGTTTTTTCCGCCGAATTCGCTCTCTTATAGCCTTTACCACTTTTTCAGTTCTAGCTGAGCGGGGCCGACCGGATCTTTTCCTGTCCTCTGTAGAAGAGATCTCTTTATACCTTTTTATAGTAGTATAAACCAGATTCCGTTTAATTCCATGGGGTTGTAACGCCTTGAATATAGCACATGGCCTGTCGCCTTTAAGGAATTTTCTAATAATTTCTTCACGAACGTACTTCATCGTGTATTGAAGCCAAACTAAAAATACGTGACTTATGAAATTATAGTACTATGTTTATGTCAATATACTTTTTAAATTAAAATAAGAATTTTATAGCCAGCGATCCGTATGTCTATACAGCAAGTGCTAAAAGTTTGTATTCGAACTTATTGGACACGGTGTATATCTACCGTGTCTACTATGTAATTGTTTCCAGCATGCTCGACGGCACGCCTGGTCCTATACAAGCTCGACGCAAGTCCACCCTCCAACGCGGTGCGTATGGTCGGTGCCATACTGGGCCTGCAATTCGACTACGTCGAGCCCGACTTGTTAAAACAAGAGCACAAATCTCCCGAGTTTAAGAAGGTACAACTACCTATAATTATTTCTAGCATGTTTGACAGCCTGGTCCTATACAAGCGCACAAGTCCATCCTCCAACGCTGTACGTATGGTCGGCGCCATACTGGGCCTGCAGTTCTAGCTGTATTCATTAATAAAGAGGTACGGGTAGTCTAGCGCCGCTCCTGTGCCAGCAACGCACTTGCAACCCATCTGGTTTACAATCAGATGATTTGTCTGCTCGTTTGCCACCTATGAAATCCCCTCGTTTTTGCATACTGACATAACATACCTATAGATATGATTAGGTACTTTAATCCTAACTTAATTATTCTGTTCCGAGCTCTATATTTTTAGGTTATTATCAGGCCTCGGAGTATTTTTAGCACGATAAGACTAAAGTGAGCTATGGAGTCGTTGTTAACTTTAAAATTAAAGTCATACTCATACTCATCCTCATTGATTAATTACGTCCGGATCGTTTTAAATTATTCTGACGACTTATATGTAATACTGTTTACATATATGTAATTAAATTTTACGTTATAAAAATATAATCAATATCCAAGAAAATAAGCCATCGCAATAGCAAACGCTCATACCGCATTTCGGGATATAGACATACCAAACGAGTATTAAAGACAATTATCAAGTTATTGTTGATTATATTATATGAAAATTACAGTGTAGGTACTAGTTTCCAATAAAGCAAGCGTTTCAAATAATAGACGATATTACACAATTTTGAACATGTTTTGGCCTTGACACAATTACAGATATATTACAAAAAGTTCTTGAAAGGGACCCGGATATTAATGAAATACGAATAAAGGTCTTAGCACACTATTACAACTCAACAGCCACTCGACTCAAAATTAAATATTGAAATTAAAGCCTTATCTTGTATGTCCTACAGTACAAGTTTAACATTTAGGTAACTGTCGGGTGGTCTACGCGTCGTCCACTCGTCGTCCACTAAGCTGAACCAAAAGTGAGTTGAGTTGGTGTGGAATTGATATAGTGTGCGAAGACCTTAATGGCAAGCTCACAACAATTTGAGGAAGTTCTATAACATGCTACTTTAACTTCAGTCGACGTAGAAAGATCTTTTTCGAGTTATAAGTGGATTTTTAACCAACATAGAACATGTTTCACTCCAGAGAACATGGGAAAATGTACAACCGGATTGATGAAATGAACAATGTACACGACGTCATACCACGTGAAGATTATCAAGAACTCATTCCTACGCTACATGTTTTATGGATTTATTGTAGTACCTGCAAATTCATACCACGTGAAGATTATGAAGAACTCATTCCTACTCTATGTGTTCTATGGATTTATTGTAGTACCTGCATTTGTTATTCGTCAATGAGGATGGTGGTGTATTTTTGTATAGTTATTATTTTATTAATGAGGATGAGTATGACTTTAATTTTAAAGTTAACAACGACTCCATAGCTCACTTTAGTCTTATCGTGCTAAAAATACTCCGAGGCCTGGTTATTATTATGATAGTTTATGATAAAATTGAGGATTTATAATTATTTTTCCAGATGAACCCAATGTGCACTATACCGGTGTTGAAAGATGGAAACCTCACTGTTTCAGAAAGGTATATTTTGTCTCTGTCGTGGATTTATGCCACGTTACCAAAACAATAAGTAAATACAACCCAGCTCAATTTTAGACCGACTTCAAAAGGAGGAGGTTCTCAATTCTGTTTTATTTTTTAATGTTTGTTACCTCAGAACTCCGTCATTTCTCAACCGTTTTTGTCCCATTTTTGAAAAATCCATGAGGGATTGAGGGAACTACTTAAAGCCATTTTTTAATTTTTTATCTAAAAACCATTTGCATTTTAACTCTTCCACGGCAAGCTTTTTACGTCTTGGGTATAATTGTAATGGTTATAATGCACTATGGTGATAAATAGTAATTTAAATGGCATTTTAAACTGTTTTATGAAGTTGGTTACTTTTACTAAAGATTATACTGATAAACTTATATATTTCAGCCACGCAATAATCATGTACCTCCTGAACAAGTATGGAGGCGAACATAAGGAGACGCTCTACCCTTCTGACCCGGCCACGCGCGCCATAGTCGACCAATGCCTTTTCTTCGACGTCGGCGTGCTGTTTCCACGGATGCGAGCAGTTACTGTAACTACCTAATCAAGTTCCCATACTCTAAAATTTGATATTTATTTAAATTTGACTAAGATCATGATCTTGGTCAGAGTTTCCAATGTGAAAAGTGATTTTGCAAAATGGCAGAGCCCAACTTTGACTTTGTGCATGCCGGAATAATTTGATTTACTTTCTTTTTGACATTAGTAGCACTCTCAGATACATTAAATATGTTAAAACGGGTTGTGCGGTATCTACGTCGGTCCGCCAACCCGTGTTCCCGTTGAAGAAGGTGTTCCTTATGGAGCGAAATATGACGAGCAATTTTTGATTTATAATACGTGAGCGACCCATTTTAATATAGGTATTTAATATTTTTTTACATTACACTGTACAGATACTGTAATTTTTTAAAGAAGGTGGGTCACTGGTGCATATGAATTTAGAGACAGTAAATAAAGAGCTAAATCAAGCCAAATAAAGAGCCCTACTATTTGTAGGACACATATTTGAATTTGATACTTTTTCTACGAATCTCCTGCTCCTCCTCCTCCTCCTCCATACCTATTTCGATGTGGTACATAAGTATCGAAATTTATATGACGTTTGACGTGAGAATCGTATTTCCCAATATGGCTTTTATGACACGTTTCCACTTCGTAATAATAAAACATTTATGTTTATCTAATTTAAAATTAATTCCAGCAACCAACATTCACGGCCAAGCTAGACGGTCCTACCAAGAAGAACATATCAGACATAGAGGAGGGTTACTCAATAGTCGAGGCATACTTGGGTCACAGGGCATACGTGGCCGCGGACCATCTGACCATCGCGGACATCTCGCTCGGGTCTACTTTCTCTGCGTTGCTGTGGATCCATCCTTTGGACCCTAATATGTAAGTTTACTAGGTGTTAAGGGTCATTATTCGCGGGCAAGGACTGTCCTTACAAGAACATAGTCGACATAGAGGGGTTACTCTATAGTCGCGGCATGCTTGGGTCACAGGGCATATTGGCCGTGGACCATCTGACTGTGACGGACATCTCGCTCGGGCAAGCACATTGAGTTTAGGCTCATTAGAAAGTTTACGAGAAGCACTTGATATAGTTTGTGTCATCCACGATGACGCGCAGGTAAGGGCATTCGTGTGACGAGCATGGATATTTGTTCCTGAGTCATGGGTGTTTTCTATGTATTTAAGTATTTATAAATATTTATATATTATATATATCGTTGTCTAAGTACCCTCAACACAAGCCTTATTGAGCTTACTGTGGGATTTAGTCAATTTGTGTAATAATGTCCTATAAATATTAAATATTAATTGTCGTAGGTTCCCAAAGAGTGCGGCGTGGTTTGAGCGTCTGTCGACAGAAAGCTACTTTAAGGAGATCAACGCGCCTGGCGTCGCTTTTCTGGCCAGGTCGCTCAGACACTTCTGGAGGAAGAATAAAAAATAATGATACAACTGTTTATTGTTTTTTTTGTTTACATTTGTGCATATACTACGCAGACGTATTATGAAGCGTTTACAAAGAGCAAGAGGTCACTATACATAGGTGCAATTTTACTTGTAAAACGCTACGATTTCATTCGCACAAGTAACAAGGAAAGGTACCCAACTGTCCGGTTCCGATTTGATTTATTATGTTATAGAGTAGTCTAAAATAACGGACACGTATTTTTTTTAGCTGCCCAAACTCAATCTATTGAGAGGAATTGTCCTCCAACCTCCAAAGTATTAAAAAAGCGGCCAAGTGCGAGTCGGACTCGCCCATGAAGGGTTCCGTACCATTTATGACGTATTAAAAAAAACTACTTACTAGATCTGGTTCAAACCAATTTTCGGTGGCAGTTTGCATGGTAATGTATATCATATATTTTTTTTAGATTTTTCATTCTGTTATTTTAGAAGTTACAGGGGGGACGACACGCATTTTTTCACTTTCGAAGTGTCTCTGGCGCAAACTATTCAGTTTAGAAAAAAATGATATTAGAAACCTAAATATCATTTTTGAAGACCTATCCCTAGACACCCCACACGTATGGGTTTGATAAAAAACAAATTATTTTTTATTTTTATGACGTATTAAAAAAAAACTACTTACTAGATCTCGTACGAACCAATTTTCGGTGGAAGTTTGCATGGGAATGTATATCATATATTTTTTTTAGATTTTTCATTCTGTTATTTTAGAAGTTACGGGGGGGGGGGGGGGGGGGGACACACTTTTTACCATTTTGGAAGTGTCTCTCGCGCAAACTATTCAGTTTAGAAAAAAAGTGATATTAGAAACCTCAATATCATTTTTAAAGACCTATCCATAGATACCCCACACGTATGGGTTTGATGAAAAAAGTTTTTTTGAGTTTCAGTTCTAAGTATGGGGAACCCCCAAAATTTATTGTTTTTTTTCTATTTTTGTGTAAACATCATAATGCGGTTCATAGAATACATCCACTTACCAAGTTTGAACAGTATAGCTTTTATAGTTTCGGAAAAAAGTGCCTGTGACAGAATCGGACAGACAGACGGACATGACGAATCTATAAGGGTTCCGTTTTTTGCCATTTGGCTACGGAACCCTAAAAATGACTAAATCTTCTAACTCCTGTAGAAAATGATGCTCAAGCAACTTTTTTTTTTAATACTACGTCGGTGGCAAACAAAGCATACAGCCTGCCTGATGGTAAGCAGTATCCGTAGCCTATGTACGCCTGCAACTCCAGAGGAGCCTAACCCCCTCCCACCCTCGTTGAGCTCTGGCAACCTTACTCACCGGCAGGAACACAACACTATGAGTAGGGTCTAGTGTTATTTGGCTGCGATTTTCTGTAAGGTGGAGGTACTTCCCCAGTTGGGCCCTGCTCTAGATCTGGAATGACATCCGCTGTGCTGTGCCCTACCAGCCTACCACACAAAGCGAGATGACATTCACAATGCCCATACTTCTCTTGTGGACGTAGTTTAAGGACAAGCAAGCAAGTTAATGGCTTGTTTGAGTATATGTTTGAGAGTAGGAAAAAATAATGAGCACGTGTTTTGTTATATCTGCTTAAACTCAAGTTTTCCTAAAAAAAACACCCGTTTTATGTGTATCTTTAGCGATAAGATTATAAAACTTTTTTTTTAGGAAAAAATGAGTTTCAGCCGATATAACAAAACATGTGCTCATTATTTTTTCCTGCTCTCAAACCAGCCATTAACTAGCAAGTTGCTTGAGCATCACTTTCTATAGGAGTTAGAAGATTTAGTAATTTTTAAGTACTTTGGAGGACAATTTGGGCAGCTAAAAAAAATACGTGTCTGTTATTTCAGACTACTCTATAACATATATAAATATAAATCAAATCGGAACCGGACAGTTGGGTACCTTTCCTCGTAACTTATATTCTACATCATTACCAACTATAACAGCCCAGGTACCGGTAAAGCTCAAGTTTTGTAAATATGTTTAATTTATACAAGTACTGGTCGTATTTGCGGCGTAAATTAAATAAGCGGTTTTGCTCACATACTAAAATTGTACTGCAGCGCTTATGCTTATGTGTGGTACGCTGTTCGAAATTGGAATTATTTTCAACTAGTTATTAGGGACCTCGAGTCTTTTTAGAGACTTGAGTCATTTTCAGAGTACTCTCGTTAAAAATATGTAATTATTCCACTACATAACGAGGTCAAAAATAATACCAAAAGAAAATATTATACAAGCGCATAGTGTAAAATAAAGGTGTAAATTTAAACACGCCTGCAATAATATATGGTATAAATTGTGCATATATAGGTCATTATTTTGCGTCAAACGAGGTAGCGCTACTCTAACCATCAGGCGGGTCGTATGTATCTTTGCCACCGGCGTGGTATAAAAAAATTCATCTGTCTAACCCACTTGAGCGCCTGTAAGAAAAGCAATAGAAATTACTTCTCTATCGACGCTTTGCGGAATGTAAATTATCCATTCATGGATCGCACTGAACAGCCTAACCTCACTACATCCTACTACCGGTCAGCTGTAGCTGCGGTTTGGTCGCGCTCACTCAAGCAAGGCCGGTTTATTTTCGTTGTCGAGTGAGTCGTTACACGCCGCTCCATGTTAACGTACGCTTTGGTACATGACCGCGCGCTGCCAACATGAGATTAACGAAAACTTTGTTTAATCATGGTAAGTAAATTGAATTTTATAGAGTTTTCATATTTCAGGTTACACATTTGTCTTGGTAAATGTTTGGGTGATGGAATTTGTTGTGGTTACTTTGGTACTGTGCGATATGTTGGTGTTTTATTCAAGTTAGGTACTTGACAAGTATGAATGAAATACCGGATTGCTTGTTGTTTTTAACCGGCTTGTACGTAAAATATAGGTTATTATCCTTTATGGTACAGTCAGCGTCAAATACTTCGTAGCAGTCAAAGTTGCCAAATAGTTCGGTACACCATATATTTAGTATGGTGTACCGAACTATTTGGCCACTTTGACTGCTACGAAGTATTTGACGCTGACTGTACTAATAAATACTTTAGATATTTATTTTAATTATTCTGACATACTAATAGTTAAGTACTATTTTTTTATAAGTGTGCCAATATTTTTTTTTGTAACAACGCTGTCGATGCTGCTAGTAAAATTATAAGTAGGTAGGTATAGGGACTTATATCATTGGGGTAATTTGTTCATTTACCGCTGTTATCTAATTTATAGTAATTATTATCAATAGGTATTGATTATTCTTTATTTATTACCATACCGTTGCGATTTTGTTTATTAGGACGGCAACTATCTGAACTATCTCTAATGTAAAGTACAATACATAACACAGAGATTAGATAAGTACAATCACTAAAAAATGTCACTATAGCTAGATCAAGTACAAGTATTTAGCTACCTACCTAGTTATAGTTACTTAGTACCTTCTCGGTACAAAACAAACACATTGCATGGGTGATTGCATGCATATCATTTATAATCGTGGTTTTATGAATGGGAAAATTATCTAACACTGTAACAAAATGTTGAATAAATGAAATAAATAATGAGAACGCAAAAAGATCGCTTATAAAACTTAAAAGTGAGCATATACGAGTATCTCCGAATCTCACACCTCACACACCAGTCCCGTGCTTTGTGGACGTATACGATACGTTATAAACCATCTTAAGGCTTATTTATTATTTACTGTCTAATAATTGTTTCCAGTATGCTCAACAGCGCGCCTAATCCTATACAAGCGCGATGCGAGCCCACCGTCCAATGCCGTCCGCATGGTCGGCGCCATATTGGGCCTTCAGTTCGACTACGTGGAGCCCGACTTGATCAAAGGCGAGCACAAGTCGCCCGAGTTCAAGAAGGTCCGTACCAACATACTTACATAGAATAAGAGTTTACAGTTTAGTTGGAGTACTTACCCACACAATATGTTTTCTTTTTATTATTTATTTCAAGTAACTTTTACACTCATCACTCACAAATATGTTAGTATGCAATTATAGCTATGTTAATATGTACAAACTTATCAATAAATAATTACTAAGACAGCTATGTTTCTACCTAATTAATGGTTAGACATAATAAGTAAGTACTTCTAGGAACATGCATAATTATCATCAAATGTCTCAAATATGGGCAGACAAACCTCTCGGCAATCGAACGCAGGATTCGGTTGGGCTGGCCCGCACCCGGCGTACCAGGGATGTGCATCGTTAGCCTACCCAAAAGTGCTTTAAACTAGAGCACAAATGTGGCCAAACCTGCAGCCGAAGTGATCTGAAGTACTACGTCGTAAACTCGTAATAACTACGACTAAGTACGTCACTTTTTATTAGAGGTTACTTAGCTACTTTGCAATATGCCGGTAATGAGACTGCCACTGGATAAACTTTTTATTTTTCAGTTAAACCCAATGTCCACTATACCGGTGCTGAAAGATGGAAACCTCACTGTCGCAGAAAGGTACGTTAAACACATTTTAGAAAAAGGTCACTTCTGTGGGCAATACAATCAAAGTTAACGACTCTGGTACATACTCGTATATATCCAGTTTTTTTTTTTATCTCAAGTAGGAACTGCATAAAAATGCTTTAATAGATTCTCATAATATAGCGATGTCTACAAGTGAGACGCGAACGAGTTAATCATATTACAAATAAAAGGTTTATGACCCATATATTTAACTAACGCCATGGGACATGGGGGTTCTTCAAGAAGCGGGTTCAGGGTTCATATAGGTTGGCAACGCTTGGCTCCTCTGATGTTACCTAAGTCCGGGGGTGAAGGTGACCACTTACCATCAGGTGGCTTAGTCTGCTCGTTTGCTATCACATAAAAAAAGAACTAAGACTTGTGCTCTGAAACTGTTCCTTTAAAATTAGAGCGGAATTTTTCCGCCCAACTGCGGAAAACTTGATACTTTGTACTTACGGCATAATACAAATATGGAAGGGAATCCTACATTTGTGTCATTTTAAAATACGGATGTATCGCAACTTTTCAGCAGTTGCTTATCTCTTTTTCACAATGCAATGACATAACAGATACCTACTTAACTAGGTAAATACAAATTTTAAAATGAGGATGAGTGGTAATGCTTAAAGTCACCAAAGTTGTAATAATAGATGAAACCGGTCCAATTCGTATTTATGATATGCTTTATTTCATTACAGCCACGCAATAATCCTGTATCTCCTAAATAAATATGGCGCTCAACATAAGGAAAGACTGTATCCTTCTGACCCGGCCACGCGCGCCATAGTCGACCAGTGCCTTTACTTCGACGCGGGAGTTCTGTTCCGACAAATTCTAGAAGTTTCAGTAGGTATCTTACTAGACCAACATTCGTAGACAATAGCCTGGATCTTAGTAACCTACGACCAGCACATGATACCCTCAGTTCACCTAATTAAGTGTCTGATGTTCACGCTGCGTCTTCCGAAGAAACATTCCTTTTAACCAAAAACGATCCTTTTAACTATTGCCAGCATGAATTACCCAACCCAAGTTCGGCAATTCTCTGAAATAAACTGATGCATGACATAATGTAAATATTACTTCATATATGTCTTCGTTTAAGGAAAGGTTTGTCATACCCTTTTAGAGTCCATGAGATACTGTTTGTATAAATGCTGTAACAACTCTTGATTTTTACCATGGTGCAATAAATGATGATTGATTGATTGGTTGCCTTTGTTAGAATTTCTGAAGTGCCAATAGATTAAGTAGGTACTTATAGATATATTTCTTTCTAGGAAAGACCCAATATTTAAGGGGTAATACACCCGTATGAATCTTAAATTGTTTTTTTTTACTGTAATCTTATTTTATTCGATTTAACATTTCCGTCCATATTCTATCCCAATCCTGTAGGTAGTACTTTTCTTTTTAGGGTTCGGTAGTCAACTAGGAACCCTTATAGTTTCGCCATGTCCGTCTGTCTGTCTGTCTGTCTGTCCGAGGCTTTGCTCCGTGGTCGTTAGTGCTAGAAAGCTGAAATTTGGCATAGATATATAAATCAATAAAGCCGACAAAGTCGTACAATAAAATATAAAAATTTAATTTTTTTTAGGGTACCTCCCCTACACGTAAATTGGGGGTGATTTTTTTTTTTTGCTTCAACCCTCCAGTGTGGGGTATCGTTGGAAAGGTCTTTCAAAACTAATAGGGGTCTTCAACAAACATTTTTTGATAAAGTGAATATATTCGGAGATAATCGCTCCGAAAGGAAAAAAAAATGTGTCCCCCCCCCCCCTCTAACTTTTGAACCATAGGTCCAAAAAATATGAAAAAAATCGTGGAAGTAGAGCTTAAGAAATACATTAAATGAAAACTATAGCGGACATGATCAGTTTAGCTGTTTTTGAGTTATCGCAAAAAGTTTCCCCTTCATAGTAAAAAGACTTACTTTAATTAGGTACTGATTATGCAAATTTGCCTATTTGTTTAACTCGGGTGGAAGATACCATTTCATCCCTTGGTTAACAATTTACTATACTTTAAGCTCAAGTTTAGCTTATTGTGACGGAAGAGTAACTACGGAACCCTACACTGAGCGTGGCCCGACATGCTCTTGGCCGGTTTTTTTTATTCTTCCTGTTGGGTGAACTTTCTGTAAGATGACGAAGACCGGTGCGCTGAGGTATGCTATTTTTTTTCAATTATACTTCTTTGATTCCAGAGGCCATCATTCGCTGGCAAATCAAAAGGACCGACCAAGAAGAACATATCCGACATAGAGGAGGGTTACGCTATCATCGAAGCATATTTAGAGAGCGGGACGTACGTAGCCGCGGACCATCTGACTGTGGCGGACATCTCGCTCGGTTCTACAACAGCTGCGTTGCAGGGGATCCATGCTTTGGACGCTAATAAGTACGTTCACTTGGCTATAACTCTTATAAATTATATTGGGCATCATTCGTGGGTAAATTAGATCATATTCGACAAAGAGGAGGGTTACGCTGTACGCCTAATCGAAGCATATTTGGAGAGACGACGAGAGTACGTGGCTGCGCACCATCTGACATGCATGATTTGGACTGTAATAAGTTCACTTAGCTATAAATTACATTGGCCATCATTCGTGAGTAAATTTGATGGTGTAACTGTGAACATATTTAACCTACGCTGTAATCGAAGCATGTTTAGAGAGCCAGCGTATTGTGGTCGCGGGCCATTTGACTGTGGCGGATATCTCACTCGGCTCTACTGTCTTTGCGTTGCAGGGGATCCATGCTTTTGAAGCTAATAAGTAGTTCGCGAGTAGGTAAAAAAGACAGCTCCAGCAATAACATAATCGAGACGGCATTGAGACGGCGGGTTATGCCGTGGACAAGGCATAGGGACTTAGAGAGCGGCAAAGGTACATAGAGAGAAAATTCAGATAATTATGGTGAACAGCCTCTCCTGTATATCTGATGGCGACGTACGTTCGCTCGGATCTACTGTTGCTGATCCGTTGCAGGGGATCCAGTTTCAACAATTTAAGCCTTTGACAGTCAAAGACAGCCACAGGCGCGCACGATTAGTTTCATATTACCCTTTGTACATTCTTTGTATCTACTACCTGTAGGTAGAATAGGTGTGCCGTTCAAAGGGTTAAAACATTATCGATCTCCATTTGTTGTAGGTTCCCGAAGACAAAAGCGTGGTTGGAGCGTCTCTCGGCAGAGAGCTATTTCAAGGAGATAAATACACCGGGCGCAACCTTGTTGGCCAAGATGCTCAGGCACTTTTGGAAGCAGAGTAATAAAGAATGATTAACTGCTTCTGGTTGTTTTACTTATACCTATATTTCGTAGGTTCCCGAAAAGG
Source organism: Cydia pomonella (assembly GCF_033807575.1). Classification (NCBI taxonomy): domain Eukaryota; kingdom Metazoa; phylum Arthropoda; class Insecta; order Lepidoptera; family Tortricidae; genus Cydia; species Cydia pomonella. Next base: position 19,192,803 of record NC_084711.1, read on the forward strand.
AAGGCGTGGTTGGAGCGTCTCTCGACGGAGAGCTACTTCAAGGAAATAAACACACCGGGCGCCGCCTTTTTGGCCAAGATGCTCAGGCACTTCTGGAAGCAGAGTAATAAAGAAAGATACGGTTTATTTACTGGAACATGTGTACAGGTTCTTCCTTTTACTTGTTGCACAATAGGTACACTCAATTAACTAACTTAATTACAATTATTAATCTACATGAAAAGGCTGAAATAGAAAACCAAAAAGTTAAAAAAGGTATGAGATTTTTTTTACTCTTAAAGTAGTACAAAATTTTATATCTAAAAGAGTAGGCGCTGTTGTATTGTAATTGTAAGAATGCGTTGCAGCCTTGTTCACCTTGTTGTAGCGTGCAAAGAGCATATAATCACTACGTTTGTAGCGTGTGACAGGCTAGTTAGTAAGTAGTTACCTACCGAATAGGGCTGCCATCCGTCCGGGTTTTCCCGGATTTGTCCTAGTTTGTAGGCCGTCCGGGGGGGGGGGGGGGGGGGGGGGGTTGTCAAGAAGTGTCTGGGGAAAACCCGGACACTTTTCATGTAAGGAAGCACATTAAATTTGGCGAAATTCGAGATGGCAGCCCTCGACCGAACGACAAGACAACTACGGGACCGTACAGCGCCACCTACTTAAGTTGTTAAATTTGTGACTGCAATAATTCACATTGCTAGATCTTTTTTTACGTGATTAATTGATTATCTATGCTAAAAAGTGCACAAGTTTTACGTTTTTTGTCATCTAGCGGCAGTACGATGCACTATTTCGAAATTAACTTGTATGCTTTGCTTACTTACCAAGCATTGTTACTTCGTCCATAGATGTCACTACTGGTATTAGAGAGGTACATTTACCAACGAAAAAATCAAAATTAGGAAAATATGTATTTTAAAATATCCATTGTTGAATATTAAACTTAATAGCGTATTTGTTATTATATTTATTACTAAACCACTTGAAAAGCGAGACATATTCCTATCAAAGAGAATTTAAAATAGAGATGAATTGCCAAAGAAAACTTGGTAGCCACAACAAATATACTGCCATCTTTCGACATTTTAGATCGCCATTTGGCTTTGATCCTTCTAATTCTCTTGGTTCCCATCGAATATTTTAAGTCGGAACTGTAAGCGCCATCTAGGATTTTATTCGCTAACTGTTTGAACGCCAGGTTAGGGAGACAACTACACAATAAAGTGACAGAGAACGGCTATATTAGGACTTCGCGCGGAACAGGTATTAAATACGAGTTCTCAAATACGCGGTACCGGTACGCGTACGAATACCAGTTGCAACGCTCGTAACGGCAGAAACGTGTACGGCGAAGTGCGGTCGACTCGTCGATGCGCAGCTGTCCGCGCCGCGCTTGTCAATTTTAAGTTTTCCGAATCGCGTGTGTAAATAAACAAATTATTTTACTTTTCATTGCGAATAATATAATGAAGTGATACAAATGTTTGTTTATAACCGTGTTTACTAACAGTGGAGCGTTTGAATAAAACCGTAACCGCTTCTCGCAATGACAAGGGAGAGCACTCTGTTACCTTTTGAGAAACCCGGAGGCATTACAATGTTTCATGTGGCCTAATTGATGCCTCGTATTTGCTGATAAGTGTATACGTTGATTTCAAGGACTATTGTGAATCGTTCGGAAGTATTATAATCTTTGTTTCGAGTTTATCGACTCGGCCGTCAGTCGTCAAGAGTACACGTTGAAAATGAGTGTTATAAGTGGTTTGAGTAAAGCTGATTTCAAGACGGCGAGTGATGGGCTGCTGGAGCTCTCCGAGGAGAGGCTCCGCAGTATCATGCGCACGGAGCCGATCACAGACGTCTACCACGTGGAACAGACTCCCTTTGCAAGGTTAGTTATTGTTTCTCTTCACCTTACCTGTCAAACTTGAATTCAACCGAACCAAAAAATAGGGGTTAGGTTCTTTATAGTGCCTTCAAACCAAGTCAAAATACCAGTTCCAAAAGCTACTATTAAAAATGACTGAAATATTTTTTTGTTCGTTAAAACCCCCAAAAAGAAACCCGTTCCCAAGGACAATGTAAACAAAGTAGCTTTTTGCGTGTGCAGGAAGTAGTTAAAATCACCATGAAGGGAAAGGGCTTGGCTTGCATTTTAAATGAAACTGTTACATGGTCAATGTCACTGCATGGCAATAACAAAATGTCTTTTTGTGAGCTCATTTAGCAAAAACTAAAAAAAAATTTTATGGATGTAGACTAACTCAGTGATAGTGTTGTGCAATGAATACATAAAAAGTATTATAACTAACCTTGAGAGAGGAATAAAAGTATGACATACCAAGCAGTGTTGTAATGTATTTACAGAGTAAATTTACAACTTATGATTTAATGTTTTTAAAACCTCATTAAGATTGCCATTGATGTGTAATATGTGAATATAGGTTGACATTGAGTAAATTATTTCGTGTATCAGCTATGGAAGTTATCAGCATGTTTCTGATAAACATGACTGATGAGAAGCAAGTCCCCCGATAAGGGAAGATAAGGCAGTTATTTTCTTGAACAAGGCCCGTGAATGTAACATTCTATCAAACACCTACCTTGGTGTAATTTAAAACAATAGGGATACATGTCTAGAAAATTTAGTTTGTGTTTAATGTATGGAGGCAGAATTTGAGCATGTGTGTTTATTTAAAACATTGTCTGCCTTTGAGAATAAGTAGTATACTTGTTGGCATTTAGGAATTGGTACATTTCAATATTAATAAATGATTACATATGGAATATGTCACAGTTTTATTTATAATCTTATAGATTATGAGAAGTAAGTAAGTAAATATACATGTAAAACTACAAATAATTTTTAAAGGAAAATAGAACCAGGTAACAACAGGCGGCTTTATCGCTAAAAGCGATCTTCTCCAGACAACCTTTGGGTTGGAGTGTTGGTTTAAAGTTGCTTTTTGAGTTATTCAAACTATTATTCTGAGATTTTATGTTTAAAGTTATGCCATAAAATGTAGCCATCTAATGTGGTTTTGTTATTTATAAATATTATATTACCCTCCTTGAATCATGTCAATGGGCTTGAATTTTATAATTATAAAACAAATATTTGTTTAGCCAAGCATACATTTACTAAATATGAAATATATGACAAAATCAATTATCAAAGTTTTATAACAATGTATGTTAGAACAATGAATTATGTTTTTTACTATCAGCAAGGAAGTTTTATTAAATTACAATAAATATTACTTGTCGACACAGACCCAGTGAATCATGACAGAAACAGACACGATATAAATAGTTTTTTATTACCTACGGTGTAAATTAAATCTATTTCACAATATACATGACAGTAGCATAATAAGGAAATAATAGTCATAACTTAAAGGAAAATAAGTAATAGGTACCTATTTACATATTGAAACGATTGCTGTACATAAGTATCACCACAATTATGTTTCTGCCGGGCTCCACAATAACTGAATTATTATTTTAGAATTATATATTTATTTTTATTCTTAAATATGTAAAGATCTACCATACATATTCACAATTTCTGCTTAGTATTGAAGTATACCAATGAGTTCTGTCTTATTTTCATTTTGTTTTTCCCGTTGTAAATAAAAAAGTAATAACATAACCAAGTGAATTGCTATAAATTTATCACTATTTTTGCAAAATAACCAATGAAACCACTAATTAAAGTCAGTAAGGTACTAATTAAAGTACAGACATATAATTCAATATATTTAAGTGTGTTTTATTTATCTGTGGTCTTTCCAAGATGCATTCGTGACCATGGAGCATATCCAATGTGCCAACTGTTACTATCCTAATGTTGGGCACAATGCTTTCGTTTATTTCTTTCTTAAAAATTATTGTGTTTGTTCATCAAAGATATTTGTGAATTTCGTGATTTCTTTTTTTTTGTATTGTACAAATCTCTTCGAAAATGAATCTTCTTAGTTTGTCAATTTTACTCTTAACACCTCGTCTAATACTATGTTAAACTTGCCTGCTTAATTCAATGAATAATATGGATATTCTTCGGCAATAACGACAACAGCTGATTACGTATCTAACGGAGATATCACTGCAATTGCGCATTACGTTTTAATATGATATAAATTTGATAGTCGCTAAACCAATCACATAGCTTGCCCTTGCGCATAGACTTTGACCTGTACTGTACAGAGTGTAGTGTAGAGTCAACAGCTGAAATTGCTAAGGGAGCAAAAAGATATGTTTAAAAGGAGACGAACAGTGGTCATTTTTCCATACAAACGTTCTCGACATTTTTCTCTAGATTTTGGCCCTAGATTTTTTTTCTTATTTGAGTTCAATATTACCGGTACCTGTGTGTGTACGTTTGTTTTTTTTAATATTCTTGTTTTTATAAGAACTAGGTTACTTTAAAAAGCGCTAAAAACATCCAAATAAATACGTCGTAAACAAATGCCTAGCATACAAAAACGGCAACAGTAAACGCAAAAATCAAAACGGTCAGATACAGATCATTTCTTTCTCATTCCGTTCCCAAAATTTCGTTACGATTGGTTACGTTTTAGAAGAGGAAAATGTTGAGAACGAAACCTCGATTTCTAAGATTGTTATGCAGGGTTTTTCGTCTAAGATGCAGTTGCCGGATTTCCGCCTAGTCCCACAAGGCCGGCGCCTAGGGGCCCAGGCAACCTAGCAATGAGATGGAGAAGGGGGCCTTCCTAAATTCTAGGTACATACCAAGTGTCTAGCGACCCTAGGTCTCTAAATCCGGGTCTGGTTGTCCTTATCGCACTAATTTTAGGAGTCTGCCCCGTCAGCACGACGGAGATACCTATTTACCTAAAATTCTGAAATAAGAGAAGGGGCTCAGCTGGTATTTCCACTTAAAATGCACACGCTCATTCCTTTTACAATTAAGTTTTGTACAAATCTTTGCGACTACTTTGTATCTGTATCAACTTTATTATAAAGTAATAATACCTGGGCTCGCGTTGTTTACATGTACCTTAAACAACAAGGCAGTACGCTAGTGGAGTTTATTTTGTTGTGATGCTAGGATCTTTCCACGCATGCCGCGCAAGGTCGTGCGTCGGCCTCCTGACGTAGCCATTTTATCGACTGCTGGTTAACTTTTGTCGCTCGACTAATTGCACTTTTTGTTTGATCAAGTGCTATTTTTGAAGCCGCGAGGCCGCTCGGAACTGGTTCGGATCGGGTTCCACTAGTTTGTGAATCAATTTCATTTCCCCTTGCCGGCTGTAGGTCGATTGTGACTTCAGACTTGTGACAGTTTTTTTTTATTCGCTCTTTATAGTCCTCACCGACAGTTTGCGCGTTTTATCTACCTATATGGCATTTAGCTTCCAATGTAATCAGTCGTTTATCGTAAATGGTGATGGTCATCGATGGGTTGATACCATACCTGTTCGCAGTGACTCATCATTGTTTGCCTTCAGATCGTACGGAATTATTAAATACTTCGCATTAATTCGACGCGAAAAGATTATTAGATTTAATATTCGAGGCTTAATAAAACATAATGCGATGTTATTATTGTGCTACTGGACTCGAAGCGTTAAACCCGTATGAAAGTTCTTAAAGTCTTACGCGATATGATGCATCGGACTACGTAAGACCAGCGATGGGATCAGCGATGATTTATTCGGAGTACAGCTTTATTGTGGGCCATAGCCTCGGGTCGGCGCTAGCTCGAGTGAAATCCAACATTTGAACGAGCGCGGGTGTTTAAGTAAATGAAAGGAATCGTTTAGCTATAGCTGTTATTGGCAATTTCTCCGTCGCCCGGGGCGGCTCGTTTCCCGGGAGCCCGGAGATAGCAGTTTTTGCTCGTCCGGCGCAGCCGAGATGTAATCGTGTACTTTCTACAGCTGAGCGGTCGGTCGCCGCGGTTTCACTTTCGTGCAGCGGAGGAATGCGGCCGGACCTCCGACCCGATGTGACCGCCCCTCCTACACCCTTAGCTCCACAACCCGCGAACACGTTTTGCATATCGACTTCTTAGAAGCTCGCGTGCAAGATTGAATGCGTTGCATAACTCGCTTGTAACGGTTCTCTCCCGCATATGGTGTCGGGAACCAGTCGCGGCGAGGCGGGCGGCCGAGGCTTTTTGTATAGAAAAACGGCTAACATACTTCTACAATGCCAAGATCGTCGCTAACGTGTCGGTGGCCTAAGGGAATGGATGTAGTCGCACCAGTCGCCTAACGCTTCGCACTTTGCATCGCGTTTGGCTTGAGAAAACAAGATCTTGTTTTCATGTTGCCATGGCGTCTTAAAACCGTTGTATGTGTGGCGCCAAACATGGCTGGAGCGCAAGTCGAATCGAAGCTTACTTTTTGTGATACTGCAACACTTTAAGCTAAGAGTACCCTGCGCTTTAAGTTACCTAGGTATCGAAGTTTTGTAATATGTGGCTGAATTAGCGGCAATTTGTTTTATATGCCGAATTCTCTAAACAGAGAAAACGGTGGGTATCGAGTTCTTTCAGGTTTCACTCCACGTGCGTAGGCCCACGTTCCCGGCATACTACTGGGTTAATTCTGATTCGACACTTGGCCCGAATACCTCTCGCGGCGCCGTGCTATCCGCGCTAATATCTTATTCGTGTTAGCGAAATGCCAGCGGCTTGGCAAGCGCGACCCGGCCGATGCACCGCTACTAAATTCGGGTTGCATCACGTCACATTCGGTTTCGTTTGTCACCGTGGCTATTTTAGACAATATCGATTATTAGACCGACGGATTTAGCTTGGCTTGACTGACCTGGTGTAACCTCGCATTCTAATTTAATCAAATTAGAATGCATTGCATTGACATCTCCATTTGTGATTTCTTATACTTCATATTATGCGGTTTTAGACATTATCTGCTGTTCTTCCAGGCAGCATCAAAAGTAACGGATCAGTTTACTAAAAGTATCATTATATCTAATAGCTTAAAAGAGATATAGGTCTCTTTATCTAGAACAATTAATTTGTGGGACATAACTTTCAAACGTGAAAGATATTTGGAAAAGTATTCCAGGGTGCCAGATAGATACTTTTGGTGCGTTGATTAGTCCACTAATATATGGATGCGGATTATACTCTGACAATTTACCATCGAGTCTAATAAAACTAAATTAAGCATAAATTTGAATGCATATCTAAGACTCCAGCTGTATCGCAGATAGCTGTGTTGCGTGCGCGACGATAGGCGATCGATCAAACCTTTACTAGCCGGGTTTAACAGCTGTCACCCTTATCACCTCAGCATTGAGTTCAATGACAATCAAGCATGTGAGTTAAGTAATGGTGTTTAAACAATCAGATGTCAACGCTGCGGTCTCGGAGATAAGCGGCATCTAGGCGACGGTGTGACACGAATTTAATTATGTTACGAAGTTTGTCGCACGGTTCTGTATTAGTGTCATTAAATGAGCATTTGTTAACCTTATTGTAGCGTGACTAGGTGTCTAACAATTAGCTACTTAAAGTTGCTGTTATTTCAATTGAGCACAAAACATTTACTTTGATTTTGCTCTAGGTCAAACATGACATTTAGGGACAAACGATTAGAGTCTGATCAAGCCGAGTCTGCATGTGCATAGCAATGACAAAGTACAGGAATGTCAAATTTTATGAAAAAAATGCGTTTATTAAGACACTCTCTCACTTTGCTCTGTCCAAGTCGGTGCTAGTAAGCATAGACGGACTTATCAACAGCTTGTAATATTTGACAGGTATAATTATAACTATTAGAAGCACGGTCCCAGACTTTGGTGACCCATCTACGGTTAAAGCTAATTTGGTAGTCAATAGTCAATGCTAACTCTATGACATCTCCTGTGTAAAGTAAACCCCTAATGGCTTTAATATAACAATTAAAGTTCGCGATTGTACATGTCTGTCACTTAATGTTTATATTAATGCGTCGTCAGCTACTGCTTTGGACCCCAAGATCCACTTTCCACGTTTTTCTCTTCATTTTAAGACTAAGCAACCTCTTTCGTGAGACTATGGCACCCTCGAACAAGCCAACAGTTTTCTTTCCTCCACCCCAGATAAAAGTTACACAAAGACTCCGTATGTTGACATTGTAAGCGATATCCCGCATTCCTCGGTTGTTTTGTTAATGAGCGCGCGATTGTTCTCGCCCACGCCGCTTGCACAACGCTTGCGCCGGCGCACGGGCCCCGGGCACCTGAGCGGCCTTGTCAATCAAGGGCAGAACGTCCCAAACAGCTCCCAAAAGCTATGACCAAGTAAAAAAATACATTTTATGGCCTTAGGGAGTATAATGAGAAATAAGACGCAAGATCGTATTTTGTCTCTGAACATATGATGTCCACAATTATATTATTTTTTCAATATTGAAGTTAAATACGCCAAAAAACTCACATTTTTACGGAATTTGCAGGTAAGACATGATGTCCAACTTCACAGTTACGATCAGTTTTGATATTTAGAAAAAAGTAACTGATTCGAAGTGTGGCCCAATATTATTTAAACCTAGTATGTGAGATCATTAAAACGCCGCCAAAAGAAACTTTTTTCACCTTCAATTACTCGTATCAACCGCCATATCTCCAGGTAAAAAGGCACGTGGGAACGGAAGGCTTAACAAAGTGCCAACTTAACGTGAAAAAAGTGCTTAACGAAGTGCCAGAATAACGTGAAAAAAGTTCTTCAGCTGATAGCCGTAGACCTCGTCAAAGTAGATTAATATAGAGTAGTCCATCTTATAAAAACATTACTGACCATTGGTAGACGTTGTGTCGTTGCAATAAGGTGAACAAATGTTCCGCCAGTTAACTGAATCGAAGCTGGTTTGTGCGACTCACAAATATACCTACGATAATACAGTTGTGTTGCAATATAATAGCAGTACACTCTGCGACGAAGATCGTCTTATAGAAAAGTTTATTTTTTTCTGGATGACTTGGGTTTAGATGTAAGGCTTTGATTGGAAATAATAGGAATGATTCTAAATTACAATTATAGTACACAATTGTATTTTTTCGTAGGGTTTTACGTTTTTATAGGAATTTCCGCAACTTAGTAAAACAGCCGATTTTCATGATATTTTTTTTTTTACTTCCAATATCATTTAAGTAAAGGTTACAGTTAATATTGAAACAATATCAAGTAATGCAGAATAATTATATAAAAAGATACAATATTATTGATCTAAAGTTATAGTTTTCCCTTAATTTACATTTTCATATGTACTGTTATTATATTGCACACAACTGTAGGTATTTACAATACAAACAACAAGGGTACCACTTGCCCGGGTTGCTAATGGAGCAGCCTTTGCATCCGAGATTTGAACATGGAATATGGAATGCACTACGGCATGACAACGCAACTTTCACAATGGCACGCACTTTTTGTCTGTATGCGGCTCTTGCGCTGCTCCTGCAACCAAAATCGAATGTGTTATACATTAGAGAAGAACAGCATGATTCGTGCCCTTCAACTGTCAATTATCGCTTTTCTTAGAAGCGGCACAATGATTACAGAACACTGGTCTTTCTTCATCAATCTTCAATCTTCTTTGATCTGTGGTTAAAACTAGTGTGACAAGAATTAAACGGAATCACTGAACTCAAGATTGAGAATCTGATCCTTTAGAGAAGTGTGGTGACAATGCATGGTAGGGTGTAGGGCTATTTTTTGAGGAAATTATTGAATGAAGCCTACAAACAGTGGACATCTTATGTATGAAATTTATAGAAACATTTTATCTTCTTTTTGAAACATTTATGATAAGACTAAAGTTGAGAAATTTTACAGAACTAAACAATGAAAATTTGTTATTTCGAACTTGTTTTGTTGGCCGAAGATACTACTGTCATTGTCCACACTGTGCCCTCGATCGCGTGTCGCATAAGGATCGGATTTCGTTCCGCAAACTTCAGATAACTTGCTGCACGAGTGTACTAGGAAACTGTCTTGAAACTCTGACCCTTATAGAAGTCATTTGAATAGGATATGCAATGGATAGCTATGCGGGGTTACACTGAGACATTGTTTACCGACTAACGATTGACCCTAGAGTCTCAAGACTCTTGGGATATGACTACCGGATTGTGCCAAAGATATTCATTGGGATGATATCGCTTTCAAGAAAAGTAAGAGGCCATGATATTCAGTGAATATGGCGTGCGAAGTTCTTATTGAGAAAAGAAAAACAAATGTTACAGTTTTCAATTGCACATCATTGTCATGATATCAGCCGTGAGAAAGCCTAGCTATCTTGGAGATCGTCGGTCTACCTTGCCTTCCCAAAACCAACGCTATGCGAGGTTACACCAGGTCATTAAACGATTCTGAGACACAATGATTGGTGCGCTAAAGCCAGTGGTCTAATAATCAATTTTGTCTGCAATAGCTTAGGTGACAAATGAAACCGAATACCTCCGTGACAAAACAAGAAGGTTTACAATATCTATATTATTTAAAATAAGTGTACCTACAACGCATGTAGTGTGTTTTGCCGCTGAGCATACTCTGAACACTCATGCAGCTTCTTCCCCCTATTATTTTCTTGTTCAAAGCGCATGTGTTATACCGGTTCGCCGAAACGTTCGGTTGTGCTCTGTACGCAATTTGAAGCTAGTCGTGTAGGTAGGCGACTAGATTTCCCGATACTCCGGTTGGGCCACGCCGTGGCGAAAGTCTCGCCGACCTTCGCCGACTCGATATGGGCGTCGTACCTAATTACGATTTAAGTGACAAGCCCTGCATATGTTTTATAGTTTAAATACATTGTTGCTTCGCTGGGTCTTCCGCGTCTTACGTGTCGTGATCGACGATGGTTACTCGTAAATTTCAAATTTCGTTTAAATGATGACCTCATTCTGTAGCGGATGATATCAGCTGGTCATTTGTATACTGTGTTTTTTTCATGTGGATTCACTTGAATGATGTTTGATGACGATGTTTGCCAGCCGTACGGCGGTGAAACCTGTTTGGAGATCGATGGCAATTTTTATAACTGCGCCAATCTTATCCGTTACGTTTACTTCTTTGCTTATCTATTTACTTACCTACGTTAATTTGAAACTTTTCTTTCTTTATTATTTCATTTTGAAAACCGAAATTTTAATTTTATTTAAACCGATTTTTAATTTTTTTTTGTGTAAACTGTTTTGTGGGACTCTGTATATGTTTAAGATGTATCTTTTTATATTAATAATAAAAAAAGGATTAAAGATATCAATTCGACTGTTTTTCATGTAAGTTACTTCAGACAGAACTCCATTTCTGAACCGACAAAGAAAATAATTTTTTTGTTTGAAGTATACAGTACTAAGTTGGTCCCATTTTTGTCAAAACAGCCTGATGATGGGATCTTAGAGGAATTGAGGAAATGTAACGATTTTTTTTATAGTTAAGTGAGCTTTTTGATACGCAAGGATGATGGATTGATGGATACCAATCAGTAGCTCTACCTTTACTACATATGTTTAAGTATTATGTTAACTATTTTTAGCCATCGCATGTGTCAGTGGATATGCTTCACGACCACTATGACCAGGCATATCTGTTTCTCATGTGACATGTAATCTGTTGTCCAGATCGAAATCCCGACATCCCGACAACTTGCCGGTAACGCGAGGTATGCAGATGCCATCTAGGGATCATTCTAGGCTCGCAGATCTGTCGTATTGGTTTTATAAATGGCTACAACTCAATTTAGCTTGGATAAAAGAGAGATCTTATGAAACAAGGTCATGTCTAAGATAAGAATGATGAATGTTGATGCAGACTACAATGGTTAGGTGTAAATCTGTGTCGTTGACTTTTTTCTCGAAGAAAAACTTAAAGAACAGAGATAAATAGGCTGCGATTCAGTTTAAATGGTTCAAATGGTTCTAAACTATTTAGGGTAAGTTAAGCTTGTTTACCTTCGCAACATTTATTTTCCTTCATTAGGTTTTAAGCACTCCACTTTGACAAGACACATGACATTGGAATGTGTTGTTCATCTCGTATTTATTCTTACTGTTGATACTAGCGCTAAATAGCAAGTCGGAATGGTTTAAGAATCTACGTAAAGCGAGAAATGAATCTCTTAAACCTCTCTCCTCAATCATCTAAATCTAACCTAATTTGCTCCATAAATCTCTTACCAAAACCATTCAGACACTTCCGGTATATGTAATACCTCCTAACGATTCGCCAATATACTACGCCTTAATAGGACGAATAGATCTGATACACATATATGTTCATATATGACGTACCGCGGCGTACCTTATGGCAGTTGGCGCTTACACCATTGTTAATGCCGCTCCAATACTACTGCAGTGCAATGCGACGTAAGCACCGACCGCCTCAAGGTACCTTTGTACATTTACCCGACGAACGTAACGAACGTGTAACGACATATATATTATGTCCGCCATTGTCACAGTCGTGAATCACAGCAACCTTATGTAACCCTCCCACGGCGGAGAAATTCGGACATGTCCTTACAATTTGCATATTAATAACTGAAACGCGTGTCAGCTTTCAATTACCGTCAATGTCTTTATGAAACATTTAACAAGCTTCTTCGTCAATGCCTGTTGTGAAGTGCATCCTATCTTTGCAGATGTTTATGAGATGATTTATCTCAGATCCGGTTTGTTTCCAAATCGAGTAGGTTTTTGAGGCTGAATGTGTTTGTGCATATTATACAGGGTACATTTATATACATATACAACCATGGAAGTGTAAATAGCACGCACGCAGCACCTTACACATCATTAAATGACCATTAGCGAACCTTTTTCCATCGCAATAAGGTTTACAATTGGTCTGTTAACGACGATGGTACTTGCTTAGGCATTGCGGCTCGACATTGTTCGCTCGACTGATGGACGCGACGCGATTGTTCGAAGTTATTCTCACCAGCACGAGCGCAGGCCGCTCCAGTTCTTAGGTAAACCAGCGTATCATGTTTGAAGATTCGTAACAACGCGGATCAGGTCATTATATTGGTTCAAAGGAGGCATTACCTCGCGTGTACTCAATAAGTGTTCAGAATACACCCCCTGTTTACACGCTCCCTAACCTTGGCCGGGGTTCAGTGACATCGCGCGCCGATCGACGCTTCCGGACTATTTTAGGACCTAGGATATCGTGTCCTGTGTGTTTACACTAGCCCTTAATGCAGGATGTTGGGGTTGATAAACATTACTGTTTCCTAAGTCACACAATTTGCGAGATCGCATGGATTTTATTTTAGTTTCGTGAGTAATCTTCGCGCTTTGCCAGTTCCATCCCAAGTCAAGGGTATAGCTGCTTAAGTCTGATTATTGGCACAGGTATTTTTTTCAAAGCGACTGGTATTTCATCTTTCAGCCAATCCAGGTGGAGAAAACAAGTTGGTAATACCAAATACCAAAATTGAGCTTTATTTTAGTTTTGTGACTGCCTCTTGAGCAATGTTATTGGGATAGGTCAGCCATGGAAAACGTACGTAAGCCGCCTGTTTTCAGTCATTCTCACGTCGGTGTGAAATTAAGTTCTTTTTCCGAACACCTTGTCAGACGGACGAAAATATCCCGTCGTGTAAGTGTAATGTCGGAACGTATTAGTGTTTATCGCTCTCTCCCTAATTTCGAATGATACAAATGTCACCGGTGATGGATCTTACGGCCTCGACCCGCGCGGTGTTGCTATACATACAGATTTCTCTGTATTTTAGGGCACCGATACAGATAGCACATTTACGCTTGTCAATATAGAAGTGGTCGTGGTGCCACTGCCTTTGTTGACATGCCGATTGATTATTTTTTTATGCACATATGTGTTGATTAAGGGTTTCTCTGAACTTCTCAACACTGAATTTGCTTGATTATATTACAGGCCGATGCCAGTTCGCGTGTCCACAGCGAATCTCAACACAATATAACTTTGTCCCACAAATGCGGTGACACCCTTAACCGCTACGGATGAATGATTGTAATTACCAACAAGAACATAAGCCGCAGATTTCCACCCTCCGCACAACAAATACTTAGGTTTAACATATGGCAACACAGCGCGCGATATCGGCTGTAAACGCGGCGCTATCCCGCATTCCCGCGAGAATTTATCGCGCGTCGGCTGGCGCAGCGTAAATATAATTAGAGAGGCAATTTATCTGGACTCTTGTTCCTATCGTGCCAAGCAAGTGTTCCAAGTCAACCAGTATAAATTTAATGAAGCATTACGCAAAGTGGCTGATCTTGAGTACATAGTAATACTGGTTAGTGGTAGACGGCGGGAGTTTCTGGTCGGAAGGGCGCTGCTATCGCAGTTGTAAATCTCCGGAGACGGCTCAATCCGAAGAAGTGGAATGTCATAGTTAATCGCGGTGTGGATTGTCACCGTCTAGACCAATAAAGCCGACGGATGGACGGGGTGGCGTCTGGCTTTCTCATTGATTATCGGTGTTGTGAAAAGGCAGGACATTTTCTTTCATTAATCCAATGCCACAGGCGACCAAGTGATTTAAGGGTCAATATCAAGTTTTTGTCTCCTTTTTTTATTTGCAAACATTAAAAAAAATGTTTGTACATTTGATAGCGAACTCATTTTTATTTTATGATTAGTAGAGGTCCCTGACAGTGAAGTACTAACCAACCAGAAGTATCGTTCAAAATATCCAGAAGCCATTTCAATAGTAATGTATTTTCTCACACGTGATACGGCCTCTCGCATAGTACAATTTCCCAGTAAGTTAATAACAGACGTCATAATAGCACGGTCTTCATCTCATAACATTTTACTCTTGTTGTTGCCAATGAAGAAACGTGCAGTTTCAACCATCGGTTTCTGTCTTTTTGAATTATTTTGTTCGATCTTCTAGCTTCCTATATTTAAAAAGATACTCTATTTTCAAACGTATACGACATACGTACATCGACCTCAGATCCTGACATCAAATTTGTCCTTCGCCCGCGTCCATACGTTACAATCAGGGGGGATTACGCTATTTGCGTATCGGATAGACGAGACGGACGCAATTCGTCTCTGGGATTAGATTCGATTTATGACGCTAAGTTATCGATGTTAAACTTAGAACACATTCCATCTCTAATGGTGCGACGACCGATTTGATCGTGCACTTGCGCGGATCTTGTTATGCCAAAGACTAAATTATGAGAGGATATGGAAAAAAAATATGTTAAAGAATGGTGGCCGCGCCTGGCGTTAATTAGCTCGTTGGGTGGAAGTCATTCGGAATATCGCAGGCCACTTCTGGATGAGACCTATACCTGGACCGGGATAACTACCCGCACTAAATCTTATTTTTAAAGCATAAATAGTGTACACAAGTAGAGCCGGTTAAGGTAAATAACAATATGTGAAAAGTGTGAAAGTATAATCAGTGTTTTGCTGAAATACCTATTTACAAGTACTTAGGGTTCGTCTTTGCAAGTCGCAAATTGTGTCAGTGCTCATACTCATAAGCTCGTAACTCTGCTTGCGCCAAAATTTAGCCATTAAAGCGGGTCTTTACATCGGATTTCTCGTACGCAAGTGTACTGGTATCCTCCTGGAAGTTTTCTTTCTCGTCATGATTTCTATAGTCTAGTCTTGCAACCAATTTTGTCAACAGAAAATGCGGAATATTTGAAAAAATTAGGCGCGGATCGTCGAAACCTTTTCCTACTTACAAATTGGTTTGTCAGACTAGATTTTTATTAATTTGGCTCACTCATAAACTAATATCCTAAGTTGCCATGGAGCGAGGACATCGAACAACTATAAATAAAGGAGATTGGGAAGCTAGTACGTAGCAGGCTCAGATTACCCGCGCCGGCGCTGCCCTTGACGCGACTGCACAATTATCCACTGTTTACTCACACCCGGCTTGTCAGACGTTATACAACTATACGGAGATTGTTACCAAGGTAGATACATGACATTCTTGTAGGTCTAGCCAAGTAACAATCGTTCATAGAAAACGAGAATTGAAAGTGAAATAATGTATGAAAAAGATCACGCGACTTTTTGTTACATCTGTAATTTTTTATTATTGTATGTATGTGATGTATTATTGGCTAGGCCCTTAGATTATTCCAGCGCAAGTATAGTGGAACGGGATTCTGATCGCGTTGGCGCGTCGCTGGAACAGCCCTATAGGCTTCATGCCTGAAATAAAATACTGAATTGAACAGGTAATTGTATGAGCACTGATACAATTTACAACTTGCAAAGATAAATGTAAATACTTAGCAATTGCACGAATGGAACTGGTAAGTTTACATAGCGTATCTATGACTACATGCATTAGAAGTTGCCGAGACATTATGTTGTGTTGAGCAATGAAGTTGCTATTATGATGTGCCTATGATATCATCAACATCGCCTAATGATTTGCTTTGTTTAAACATGCGGGCGCCCTAGGCTTCAATATTGCCTGTATAGACCATCTAAGAACTAAACTTAGAAAAAAAAACAGCAAAAGTAATGAATGCATGCCGGGGTGGTCAGAGCATTAGCATAAACCGTGCAAGTCGATCCTAGATCCAGAGTATAGTGCAAGTACAGGGGAGCAGCGAAGGGAATTTAACGTCAAACGAGTTTTTTTATGATATAGAAGGCAAAGATCAGACGAATCGCCTGGTGGGTAACACCAGAGGAGTTACAAGGGAGTTGCCGACATGTAAGATGAAAGTACGCTCTATTCTTTAGGGTTTGAAGGTCGTATCGGCCCTCAAAATATCGCAAGCGACAGTTCATGCCACACTTTATCTGTGCGATGCAGGGAGTTTGACAAACGCACAATTGAGTTGCTTAAGTTGTGGGTTTCTTAGGCAAAACGTATCATAATTATGACGTAATTTTCTTCAGGTGATCTCAACATTCATAAGTAGTGTTTGGGTACAAAAGGATGTTAATATACGTCACACATAACTTATAGGTAGCTCCAAATACGCATTGAGGTTTTTCATGTCGACAAGTGTGTTATCGATGTCGACGTTATCGTATAACTCCTCTCCTGTGAAAGAGAATATTAAAAACATGCTTAACATGGCTGTCTCTACGGATCAAGATGACTTTAGTGGGATCGTAAAACGTGTCTGACGAAATGAAGTAAATTGGCAAATCTCGTCCATCTCTTTTGTCTATCTTCAGGATTTCTACCCTTCACACCAGGCCAAATAGAAAGAGACACAGGCTACGTCTTGTCGTGTAGCAAGGTTATTCCCAAGTTACACTAACAGTGTAAAAAAACCTACATTGCCGTGAAAGTCCGCAAATTGCAGGATCATAAACTGAAGTATTTTCCTCGACAACATAATGCAGATGTCTCGGGTTATTATTCATAATTACGTGCCATTAAAATCACCTGTTTTGTATTTAAATAGGAGTTGGTGTGTTTAACATTCTTTGTGGCGTCGGTCAGAGTAATTAGTCAGCTTCGTGCGAACTTCACAATAGGACTTATCGGTACGGGGAATGTTTGCGAATGATTCGAAATTTAAACTGCAAGTGGACGCCGCCATCTTGAAACTAGTTTTAGAGGGCACGGAGGAATGTCATTTCGCTCATATTTGGAGCAGTCCGACTAGAATAATCTGAAGAACGCACATAAGAAAACGACTGCTAGGTACTTCAATTTATTGGTATGCCATGTACCGTGTATGACACGGTAAATTTATCATTCCTTATTCGTGTTTTACCAAACATCTGATAAATGTGTTCCTAATTGTACTTAAATTGCATTAGTACCCACAGCTGTACGAGTACTGCAATGACGACGAGGTTTTTATATCAGTTCCTAGCATAGCCAATCCTCGATAGGTTGACTACGCGCATGTGAAACTGTAAAGGCCAGTTGCACTATACCGTCTTCTTAGTTCTATCACCTGTCAACGTCATAGTAGATTTTCAGAGAAAATTTGCTTGTATGAAAAGTTTGAGAGTGCCTTAAGGGATGACAGTTGCCGTCGCCATCATTAAGGTACAAGTTGGAACCCGGTGACGTGTCGCGACGCGACTGCAGACGACAACTGCAGATGTTAACGTCGCAGCGTCATGTCGCTTTGTTATAATATCGACACCGATTGCAGAACGGTAGCGTCATATGCGGTCGGGCGATTTCGTGTTGCTTACTTCGAATGTTATTTCATAGAAATCAGTCGTGTCGACGCGACGTGTTGTCTGCAGCAGTCACGACACGTCGCCGGGTTCCAACTTGTACCTTGAGGCGGAGTATTTGTTAGCTTTCATTACAAAAAAATAAATAAAATGACTGCTATTCGAAAGGCCTTTTCTTGAAACTACAAGTAAGCAGTAAAATTACGCATCTGCGTAACCGACGCGGTCAAATCACGTTTTCTCAATGCCACCTCGGCTGTATTATTTTACGATCACACTGTATTGTCCGATCTCATTGTTCCTCGGTCCGAGCGCATTAAAAATATTTTCTTTGTTGTACAATATGCGAATGCAGGCATGAATATGTAATGAGCAAAGATTACCTACCGAATAGATAGATAGAGCATATATAAGTACGTTATACCTAAGACAACACCTATAATCATAATAAATAATGAAGATTGTTTTTTTATAGAGTCCCAATTACTAGATCACGTGTGAATAATACGTATCAAACAAAATTCGATTCCGGGAGAAAACCAGGACTTGTGCTTTATAAAACGGTGCATTTGATTGGAGATTGGCTCGGAAATTTGACCACGCCTTTGCTAGCGAACGAAGCGAATGGCAGCGGGTGATCAGGGTCTAGAGTAATAATCAGTTCATAACTAGTGCATCATTTAGACAATTCTTTCCCCAATACACCATACAAAAAAAAATATTTCAAGCGAACACTAGTGAAGTCTAGCGACCACGAATCTTTTAGGTAGTATATGCTTCACAACACGAAGTCTATGGTGGGTGTTCTATGGCAATGGGCCATCCGTGACCTTTATTTTGGCCTTTCTCCGGCTATTGTTCTAGGCTTTGTGGAATTTATCTAGCGTTGTTTTGTTGCAGGTAAGGGCGGGCACGTATGGGCAGCGTCGGCACGCTGTGCGTTTGTGCGGTATGTAAAATATACTTGTGTGCGATGCTGCGAGGTACTAATGTTTATAGGTCTGTGCACACCGGGGTCACCAGGGTATGTGCATAGTGAGTACGTGCGCGTTGTTATGATTGAAGCGACGTAAGTAATGTCACACCGCTTGCGTGCGGTGAGATGAGACACCTCTTATGAAGATTCATGTGAACATTGCAACGCTACGCGGAGGATGCTAGCTCCGCTTGTTCCATAATTTTCAGAAATTCTAGAAAGAAATAATCGCGTTTCTGTACATTTCATTACGGATACAACTTGTGATCAAATTCAGATCAGAGCGATAGACCAATAGTGATTAACGAAAGGTATGTATGTATCTTTTCCAGCCGCGTTATTCCTAATTAAGAGGTTTGTTGTTTTTTTTTCATTTATTTTGTAACATACACAATAAATAAATTGACAGCCTTGAAATTTCGCCAAACTGCAGAACAGTTTTTTGGCGAATTAAACACTCATTTGCTTAACCTATTGTGTGCACTTATATAATAAATAAATTACACAAGAATACACTAAATCTATGTGAATCTTGAAACGTTACAAACTAATTACTTGGGTTTTGTTTCGTAGAGTTGTCTGTCAATGACATTTTAAACTTCTTTTTAATGGTTAAGAGCATTTAAAAACTTCTTATATCTCTTTTGGTCCGCTGTATCCAATCGATTTAACACATATTAAGCGTCATTAGTTTTCCATAACAACAGTGCCAGTCCCACGCGTGGGCGAGAGTCTGTATTAATGAATCGTGGGCACAGTAGGACCCAAACATGATCGGGTTACAGTCGTTAATCAAAGCGCCCGACTAGGAAGAACCGGATGACAACCATCACATTTTCGTGCTGACCTATCTTGGGCTTTATTGTAATGAAATAAGATGCTATATTAATCATTAAAACTCTAAAATCGCTTAGTGGAGTGAATCGTGTCTAGTTATTTACCTGTTGTAATATATTAAATATGTCTGTGTCTCACGGAGTTTTGCTATTAATGCTCAGATATTTCATAAAATACATAGAAACCAGTCGTGTCGCCGCGACGTCTGCAGACTCTGCAATCGCGACACGTCGCCGGGTTCCAACTTGTACCTTTAGATTATGGAATAAGAGCTACGGAAAATAAAAAGTTCGATATAAATTTATCACAGGTATATATATACCTTTTGTTCTAAATGCTGACATTATGATAACCGACTACGATTACTCATTAAGAAACGTTTAAACCGATATCTCAATAGCCTAGCAATCGTGAGTCAGCGTCAGGATAAATCAGCCAGATCGATCTGCGATTACGTCAGCACCACGGGATGGAAATTATTCAGGCCCTCATAAAAAAGGGACAAAACAGGACAAGTTACTTACGAGAGTTAACATCTTTCATAGCTATGCGGTTGATAAACGAAGAATGTAAAGTATTAAAGTTATTGGCGCCGTGTGAAATGCGCGGCGAAAAGAAATAAGCGAAGCACGCTCGAGGTGGCAAAAATTTGAATAAGAAGTTCTAAACTGTTTTTTATTCATGACATCTTTTAACTCTCAAAAAGTTTATGTGCACATAATACAAGTATCTATGCTCTGAAAAATAAAGTTACTCGTAATGTGAACGTTTGCTGTCGATTGTTTCGATTGTCACTAGGTTTTTAGAACGTCTAATTAAACTCTGCGAGATTATCAAAATGTATGTCATGCTAAATAGCTTCAAA
The DNA here is from genome assembly GCF_033807575.1 of Cydia pomonella. Lineage (NCBI taxonomy): Eukaryota > Metazoa > Arthropoda > Insecta > Lepidoptera > Tortricidae > Cydia > Cydia pomonella. The sequence continues at coordinate 19,213,572 of NC_084711.1, forward strand.
CACTTACCTATGAGCTACGGGGCCAACTACCAAATAGCGAAAATAAATCGTATATTTTTTACATGGGGATGCTCATTGTTAGTATTCTCTTCTCTATCAGTTTTCGCAATTTCAGAGTTTATTTCGATAGCCCTACGAAAGAAAGAAAAAAAATGAAAAATAATTCGTAAACACAAACAATCAATTAACATTTAAGAACAACACAGAAATAATAAAGTGCCACGAAATTAACTCATCTCAGCATGTTGCTGGCGACTTCCAGCGCTGATCTTCCGATGATATTTGCAGAATGGAATTAATTCTTACGAGAGGATTCGGACCCGAGGCAGTTAGCTTCATAAGCTCTAATAAATACTATCTACCATAGCAATAAATGATTACTTACTTACTTACTACCTACAGCAATTTCACATGAGATTGAGATTTCAGTAAGTAGTAGCTCTAGCTTATGTCATTGTAATCAGGAAATTGCATTTGATGGTGCGCATGCGATTCGGGCGCCATTATGCTTAACATCGATGATGTCACGAAATGACTCGGTTCGAGTCGATTACAGGTTGAGAAATCTTCACGAAATGCAACTTTAAGGAAAATGCCTCTAAAGCAAAACTTTCTTGAAGAAAAACGCAATGTTGATGATGAAGTTTTCAAAACGGTTTAGAAAAGGAAGAAAACGATGTTTTTATTTTGTAACTATACACGGTGTAACATGAGGAAACCGAAGGATATTAACAGTGTATTCCTGATCACATTTGGAGATTAAAATGTTATAAACTTTTTTGGATTTCGCCTAGTTTCAAAGCCAAAAAAACAACATCTTCTTATTGTAACTTAGTGCAGGAGGCCTTTTTGATGGCGATGCCATTATGTGGCGTAGTCAAAATATCCTTATTGATAGATGTCAAAAAGTGGCAAGTAACTTTTGCAAAACATAGGTATTACAAAAATAAAGTAAAAAATAATTTTCCGTGCTAGTTTTACCATAAAATTAACTTGAATGTGAAATGCATAAATCTAAATACATTCCAAAATATGAGAAGAAACAAAAATTTTTTTTGGCGAAATTTACTTAAACTCGTAACTTTTTTTCCTTCTTTTGGCCTCCAGAAGTGCGTTGTTAAAATCTTTCGGGTTCCTCGTGTTACACCGTGTATATTATATACGTACCCACAACAGAAGCCTTATGGAGCTTATTACGGGACTTGGTTGATCTGTGTATAATTGTCTAATAATATAGAAAAATTATCAGTTGCAGTAAAATGCGCGACCTTGGAGTCTTGTCAATAGCGTCAGTGACAGCAGGCGTGCTGTGCAAACACATTCCTGATTCGCGACACTGCGCCGCGCCGCGGCGGTCACGCTCATAACTAACATAAAACATAAGTGTGGAAGGGGCATTTAGACTAAGGGCTGTGAGAGTTTAATGGAAGGAAAAATCGGACAACTATGAAACTTATAGGTACTCTGCGTCGGTAGGATAGGTACATGTCGTGGCCAGATCATAGAATTTTATAATTTCATGAAGGTATCGTAACTTAGGTTTGACTTTTTCATAATGTAGCCAACCGATCGTATCATGAAATCATTGCCACATCATGAAATGATCATAAAAAATCTGGCCACGATATAAGGTACTTATATTTTACGTCAGTATGAAGGCTTTATATTATGCAGCCTATTTTTTTTAACATGTAGTCCAGGTAGCGTGTATAACAGGGGGTCACCAAATGGCGGACCATGGTCCGTATCCGGCCGGATCGCCAACCTATTTAATTTTTTTGCTTATTTAATAAACTCAAGTAGAAACGGAAACATTTTATTTTAAGAACTGGACCCCTGAAGATACTAATTGGAGACCCCTGGTGTATAATAAAACATGATTGAATATGTTTCAGCAAAGTACAGTCAAGTGTAAAAATAGGGGTGTACATCTTACTCAAAAATATGTCCCATAGGATCTTATTCCAGTGTAATAAGAGCGTAGTACCATATTTATGAGACGATTCTTTCGATACATATTTTTGCACTTGACTGTACTATAACGTTCGCTAAAAAATAAAGTTTCGCTATGAAACATATAAAAATTCCATCGCAAACAATAAATAAAGAAACCGGTAACAAAAAGAGAAATCGCACGCCATTATCGGCAGTCCACGGATCCAAACAAAAACTGTTGTTACCGTACCAACTGCTCACTGACAATTTGTGGACCTTATTAACAAACATATAAGGTTCTCAGATAGTCAGTGGGCAGTGGGTTAAGTTAGTACGGTAGCAGTCAACGGTCTATTTGGGCCTGTTTACTTTAGACAAATCCGTATTTATCTGTAGATGGAGCATTAAGGTACAAGTTGGAACCCGGCGACGTGTCGCAACTGCAGTCATGACGCGACAATATGACACGAAGCCATAGCGATGTCCCCGACCGTAGATCAGTATTGCCTCACTCTCACTCGGAACCAACTGCATATGGCGCTACCGTTCTGCAGTCGCGTACGAAATTGTAAAACAGCGACATGACGCGGCGACGTGTCGCTGACTTCAAATGATATTTCATTCAAAGTCGTGCCTTTATAGACGCAGCGCTCTTATACTTATAAAAAAGTTATAAGGAATACAGCACAATACGGTAGCAGTCAACAGGTTCAGTGTTTATAGACAAGTCAGTATTTACCACTAGAAAGAGCATTGTATTATACACTAATACGAGTACAATGCGCAGCGCTTTCATAATAATAATAGGGTCTTTCATTTAATGCGCTAATCTAAGACAGCAGTAGGAATAGCATCAACATGATAGCTAGAGAAAATTAATTAAATATATGTCCAAGAAAATTTTGAGTTTCCCAACTTCTGCTCAACAATCAGAAAAATCATGAAATAGTAAAGACATGTAGTAAATTGTGATCGTTCCTATTTAGTTTGCCTGCTATTATTATCAAAAATGTTTTACTATTAGTAACCTATTATAAAACCAAAACTTCAGCGTAGGATGTAATTCAAATTAGTATTTTTTCAATCTGACTCCACAACACAGGCATAGCCTAGTGTGGCAGTCATAGGTTAATGAAATCTTGTAAAAATTTTTGGTAAATAAACTATTTTTTTTTTATGTCATTAAAACCGTGTCATAAGAAATTTAGGCGATTGAAAAAAACCGGCCAAGTGCGAGTCGGACTCGCGCACCGAGGGTTCCGTACAAACATGTAGGTATATATTATTATTTGATGTAACTAAAAATGTACGGTTTTCGCAATTTTCCCTTTATCTGGGCTATAAGACGTTGCTTCGTACCAAATTTCAAGATACTGAGTTCACGGGAAGTGGTTTTGATTCCCTTGGGAGTGTCGAAAATTTGCGGCATAAACGGCTGTATCTTTTGATTGCGCTGGCTTAAAAGTTTGATTTTTTCACAGCTCCAAGGGACAGTAAACATGAGTATTTGATATAAATTCCAGTTCGATACCTCCACGAGTTCCTGAAAAAAAGGGTCTTGGCAGACAGACAGACGGACGGACGGACAACAAAGTGATCCTATAAGGGTTCCGTTTTTTCCTTTCGAAGTACGGAACCCTAAAAACGCTCGTGATATTGACCTATATACGACATTTATGATAATGCGGGATCTACACACAAGTAATCAGTTTTCGTACAACCGTGACTGTCATCGATCAGAAGCGACCGGCTCTCCCCCATTTTTTATCTGATCCGGTTTTCGTAAACAATACTTTGCCCATTGATAGAAACCCTCGTGACATTGACCCATATACGACGTATATGCTAATGCGGGATCTACGCACAAGTAATCATCGTTCTCGTACAACCGTGACCTCTTCACCGATCAGAAGTGACCGGCTCTCCCCCCATCTCCCCCAGCTTTCATCTGACCCGGTTTTCGTAAACAATACTTTGCCCGCGCTCACTCTGACCGCGAGAAAGTAGCTGACAATATGCACAAGCACGCTGTATTAATTTACTTGATCGGTAACTACAATCAACGAAAACGGGTCGCTTTTTATGGATTTTCGATATGAAAACCCATTTTCATCGCGCTTGAGTGCGATTCGTGGCAAACCTGTGTCAATTGTCAATGAATCTGCTTTTTCGATGTATTTATTAAGACTCATTTAGATAGACGGTGCGAAAAGTCACATGCGAGTTTCGTTACATTGCGGTATTTGATGCGGTAGTCGATCCACGACTACAAAAACTATTGCGAAACACTTTATTTGTTCGTTCGTCTATTTACCTCTCGCTCGAGTGTGCAAAGTGATAGAGAAACAGATACCGAAATTTCAAGTTTCGATATTCCCGCTACCGCACACACCGATTAGTCGCTAATCGGCTTGGTGATATTTTAATTCCATGATGTTGACTGGTCACTCGAGTTTTTATGAAGGTCTTTATGTGGTGCTTTGAAGCAATAGAAAAGTCAGAAACAAGAGCCAAAGATAACGAAACCAGACACAATTTAGTTTTGTATAACTCGTCGACTGGACAGAAACGGCTTTAGATAGAGAAGCGTGGCGGTCTTTGGTGTGCGAGGCGAAGATCCACTTCGGGTCGCTGCACTCGCTGCGCCACAGCAGTAAGGGCCAACACACATACCCACGATACATCGTTGTTGTGTTGGCCCCGCGATACAACGCCGTAACGTTGCACGACGCCGCAACAACGTGAGACAACGTCGTATCGTGGGTAGGTGTGTTGGCCCTAAGTAAGTAGACGAGAACATAGAACTCGATTTTCTTGCAAATTTAAGGAAATTTACAGAAAAAGATGTCCGATGTTAGCTTTCTTCACATCACTGCCTGCTTCGGAGCAAACTAGAATAACAAAGAATATTTCAAAAACAGCCCGGAGTGAACGGAATCGTAAATATTATTCATGGGCGATGCGGACTGCTTCGAGGGGGATGGATCGTAAGTGGATTTTGAGCTCAATATGGAACAGATGTTAGTTAGTACTCCACACGTTTAGCAGATGTTTAAGATTTAATAGTTTGCAATAATATGCTTGCCATATTACAAGTATTGGTATAATAACATATTAATGAACAAATCTTTCACAGGAGATTTGGTTGGATGAAAATACCTGGGCAATTAGCGGATGGTACTGTTGAGCGTTTTCATATTGTAAGCAACGAAGCAAAAACTAAAAAAAAGTGCCTATATGCAAAAATCTAAGAACTAGATGCCACAGGGCACACTCTAGCAGCTGTTTTCATCCACAAGTCCGATTCTGATATGAGATCGGACAACGCTCTTACGGCTGCTGTTTGGAAGCATTTAATCAAAGATACGGAAAGAGTGAAAACAATGAAGGTCATAAATCAGTGCTTCCTCCATGTAATAGTTGCATCCTACAGCTTCGCGGCAAAGCGCGCTATCTAAATTGATGGCTTCCGGCCGTTGCCGGCTAGTGACGCGCCGGCAATGTTCCTGGAGGTATTTTTGGATTTCTGCTTGAAGAAATGGCACTGTTGACAGCTGACAGTTCAAGCATAACCGTTTCATAACAAGAAAGTACCTTCATGTACCAAAACTCTACTACGTTAGTCTACTCATTCAAATATAATCTAGGGCAGGATGTACCGGGAGTGTCTCTGGAGGCCTTTCCTGGAGATATTTCTTTTTCTTTAGCCTGAGTGTTCCACTGCTGGGCAAAGGCTTCTTCCCTAGTTCCCATAATTCCCAATTTTGTACTTCCGGCCAGTTGTAAAGGAAGGTGTCAATGTCGTCTCGCTATCTCCGCCTGACATTTCTGGTTGAAAAAAATGTCATTATTGACAGCTGAGAGATTATATCCATGACCGTTTCGCAACGAAAAATTACTACCTGAATAGACCTTGACTTACTTCCTTTCATTTGTTCCTGAATATTAAGGAATTTTGATTTTACACTTAATGTTTGGCACTTAAGTATTTTAATTGTTTCCCTAATAAAATCAAATGGTATGCGTCAAATCCAATGTACTTTAAGATTTATAAACTATGTGGAAAATTAAGTAAAATATTATTCTTCATTCCCATGGACCATGAGACTAATTAAATACTTAAAATTTATAAAATTGCTAATATATCTTTTATCAAAAATGTTTTGATAGCATATTAATAATAGGCAGGTACTTTATTCGAAAAATGTGACGTCACACCAGGGGGAGCAGGGGTTTTCGAAATGTGACTAAGTGTAACAAGGAGGGTTCAAAACACCTTGAAATTCGTGTGACGTAATTAATGGATGACCCCCTTACCTTCGTGTTGTGTTACTTATTAACTTACAAGTCTCATTAAAAGAAACGCATAAATTAAAATCTAAACAACCAGAACCAGTTAATATTCCCAGGAACAAACTATGAGAAATTTAATATTTTACGGTTACATTTGGTACAACACTATTTATTAGAGACTATCGCCATCTGTACGCGACACACTTCATTTGGTGCGCGCGCGCCTAGAAAGTGACGCTTTGTCATCGGCCATCGCCCAAAATCGGACATATGCGAGACAGAGACGCACTCAGCGCTCCACTCGATCAGAAGCGGGATGGAAGGATAAAATCGCACATTTGGCGTGTAGGCATGCGTCGTTTGATCTCACATCGCCGGAATGTTATTATAACATGCAACGCTTTTCAGGAAATCTTGCAATTTTGTGAAGAAATTTGGGTTAGTGTTATCAATAGAAAGGGACATGACCGATGCAAATGGTCACATCTAGGACAACCCAGGACAGAGCGTCCTGGCGAAGAAGGACTTGGAGAGCCGACCCCAAATGATGGGATAAGGCTAGGCGGAGAGAGAGAGAGAAAGAGAGAGAGAGAGAGAGAGAGAGAGAGAGAGTTATCAATGCAAATATATCAACGTGAAAGAAGAGAAACGAAAATAGCTGCCGATATACAATTGAACCCACCTCATTTTCAAACGAATTATTAATTAACATGAAGTTTGGTATCAACATGTATCTATGTCTGATACTGTACTAGTTTTAGTTGGTAACATTTTTAGAATTATAACATATATTATGTATATATATAAATGTATGTATATATATTCGACGACCGATCTGGCCTAGTGGGTAGTGACCCTGCCTATGAAGCCGATGGTCCTGGGTTCAAAACCTGGTAAGGGCATTTATTCGTGTGATGAGCATGGATATTTGTTCCTGAGTCATGGGTGTTTTCTATGTATTTAAGTATTTATAAATATTTAATATTATATATATCGTTGTCTAAGTACCCTCAACACAAGCCTTATTGAGCTTACTGTGGGACTTAGTCAAATTGTGTAATAATGTCCTATAATATTTATTTATTATATATTGTATAATACTTTGTATAAATTGTATAACAATTTTTAGCAACAAAAACTAGTTCGAGAGATACATATATGTTACATAAATGTTCATTCCAATTTCGATGTAATTTAAGTCTGTTGTTTTAAAATGAGAGTCTAACTTCGATTGTATGGCAGCGGCTTTTCGAGGGCGGGTTCATGTGACTCTAAAACTCCAAATTTTGAAGCGTTTACTCGGGGCCACAACGCGCAGACATATACATGTATATTGTCATTGTTTCTAGACTTGGCCATCCTGACGCAGCATTAGTCCTCCAACTCCTTATACCACGGCCACATACGACGAGTGGCATCATGGGAAGTGGTGGCCATTACTCGTCATGCCGCTTGTCATGCTCCTCGTCATGTCCACCGCTCCCTATTTTGTCGGTTTTTTGGTGCGAGGCAAAGGACCGTCAATATGAAGTGGGGAGCTGGGGGCTGTCGCGATTAATGGCGCGAGTGGAACAGTGTGCGGCCGAAGAGGGCAACATCGCGACAGCGCAGCGTGAGGAGCATAATGTGGCAGTTGTACTCGTATTAGTGAAAATAGGATGTCTAGATATTACTGACATTTAAATCAAACTTACAAAATTACAGATTATTTTCGTTGGATGTTAGTTTGTGGTTAATAATTAATTACATGAGCGTTTTGACTAATTGCACTATTAGCCATTAGTGCGAGAGTTGCCACACGTCCGTTTGAAGTTTTATTTCTATACGCGTGTTATTAAAACGTAATTCCGAAATTTAAGCGGGTTTAGCAATAAAATTCGTTACTAAAATACTAACGTAAACATTCGGTTTTATATTGTTAAGCTAAAAATAAACGCTAAATAATGTTTGGTAGCTTCTGTAATTATTGATTTAAGTGTTCTTGGCCTCTGTGTGTGTATGATAAGAATCCTGAGAATATATAAGAAGCCATTTTTTCTATAACGATTTTTTCTGCTTGGTTTTAGTAGTATGAAATTATTCTGAACAAACATTTTAATTTACTCTTAACTACAACAGCATAATTCTTTTCTTTTTCGAGCGGTAATGTATTTCGTACACTGTGATCACTTGTGACGTCGCGTCGTTAATTAATGCGACGACAATGTACATTGCCTGCTGAATTATTTTATATAGAAAAATAAAAAATGAAAGTGTGTTCATTAAAACCTAAACTAACTACCCTTTGATTATGTGGTCGTATCAAAAATACACGCTGTATCACAACCGAGGTTTGTATTTACCCATGATTTTTGATATGAAAGGTTAATTCTTCACTTTTAACGAGAGGTATTAAGCTCATATAAAGTGAACTTTTTTTAACTAACAGACCAAGCCGAAAAAATCCTGATAATTAGCTTAACTATTATATTATATGGAGTTGTGTTTCTGAAGCAATGATCTGTACTTATGTCAAAGGCGCGTAATTCCATTAACCGTCGGAAAACAAAAGAACTGATACTCAGTACTTAGCATCATAATAAACGCCATTTAATTAATATGCAAATTTCATATACAAATAAACAGTTGAATAGAGCCCTCTAATAAGCTAATAGCATGTAGGTGCGCCCACGCGCAGCCGAGGTGATAAATCTTGCGTGTGCGCAGCGCGAACAGATTGCTGCAAAAAATCCGCGTTGGGGACAATTTGTTGCTGGCTGGATTAGGTGGGATTACAATCATTAGCGTGGGTATTAGACTTGTGTTCAAGAAAGATAAAATGGAAGATATTTTGACACTTAATAGCATTTGACCAAAGAACTTGGATATTCAATGATTGACGTTTCGAAAAGACCATTGTCAATGAATTATATAATTAAAAGTTTTTTGACGACCGGTTTGGCTTATTGGGTAGTGACCTTGCCAACGAAGCTGATGGTCCCGGGTTCAAATCCTGGTAAGGGCATTTATTCGTGTGATGAGCACGGATATTTGTTCCTGAGTCATGGGTGTTTTCTATGTATTTAAGTATTTATACATATTTATATATTATATATATCGTTGTCTTAAGTACCCTCAACACAAGCCTTATTGAGCTTACTGTGGGACTTAGTCAATTTGTGTAATAATGTCCTATATATTTTTTTTTAAGTTATTGGTCTTCGAGTTGTTTCTTGTCCAATATTTTTTTCAATGCGTTTTTATATCTAATTACATGTTTACTGATGTTCTACACGCATCTAGGATCAATGTATGTGTGTTATCCCAGTCTTACACGAGTAAACCGTGCTCAATAACATGCTTGTACGAGTTGTAAGCCTCTTATTCGTAATTGGCACAGATTTTGGCACCAGGAAACGTCTACAGGCCTTAAGAAAGATTTGCATGTTTAACCAATTATAAGTACACGCTTTTATACCTTAACGCATTGGAATAAGATGCAAAACTGGGTAGATGTTTTCAGTCAACGGCGAGTCACATATGGGCATCCGAAAGGTCTATGTCAAGAGAGGTTAACGAGTTTGTAACCGTGTCATTTTAAAGTGATTTGAGATAGATGTTTATGGGTCATGAGTTTGGGAGAATGACAAGGTTGTTTCATATCGCCAAGGAAGTTATTTGCATAAGTTATGATAGTGTTGGTTATCAAGATTGAGTTACTTCACTTTATTTTAACCTTATACATTTATTGTGGCGTTCTACTTTAAACGTACAAGTTCATTTAAAAAGTATATTCTTAAACATATTTTGGAGCTATACTTTTTCTTTCTGTGAATAGTATTGTAAATGGCTACAATATATCACTTCGCTGTATTAAATTTATTATATTACAAAAAGATATAAAACTTGCTATGGCCCATACATTCCGAGCAATGATTTAATTTAAGGTTTGGATTACTTCAGGCCACTTTGTATAATTTAATAATCGGGTATTGCTGGTATTTACAAAGTTCTAACAAAAGCTAGTCATGTATCAAACGTTTCCAACCGGAGATAGAGTGGAAATAATTTTATTACTGTTTCCACGGAGTTAAACGATTATAAATGACTTAAAATATCTATAGTGCGCGACCACAACGAAAAATAATAAAGTGTTATAATGTGTCATGTCGTAAAAAGATATAGTGTGACATTTATATATCGTTGTCTATGTACCCTCAACACAAGCCTTATTGAGCTTACTGTGGGACTTAGTCAATTTGTGTAATAATGTCCTATAATATTTATTTATTTATTATTTATTTAAAAAACTATTTGTGATCGTAAAATTAACTGATTATGTCGAATTCCCTAGATTTCGTAGGTACACTTTTTTTAAAGTAGGTACACGTCATGAATTCGTTTTAGTTTTCAGACAGAACTGTACACTAATATGTTTTTATGATTGTTACGTCATTTTCTTTACTAAGCTTAATTGGACCATAAGCTCAACTGACTCAAATTTGATTTTTGTCGTCTGTTAACGCAAATTCCGTTATCGTTTTAGCTTCTTTTTAGTACTCGGTGATTATAATCACTATAGTGATGTAGGTAATTTCACAGCGCGAAATACATCGAAAAGTTTCGCAGTGAAAGGAGCCACAGTGCCTTACAGATAGTAAACAATATCGGCCTATTTTTACTTCTGTATACTATACTTATGCATGTTGATATAATGTTTTAGCGTCTCCTAGCAACCGGACCAAAAATGGGCCGTCGTGGGTGGCGCGCGGTACTGTTTTTTTGCCTTTGTCCACAAATATATCTGTTCAATTCGCCCTCCTGCGTAGTACGGGGCTTTAGTAGGACAGTTTTCAAGTGTTCTGGGTTAAGTTAACAATTTCGAATTGTTGTTTACTAAGTTGCGAAGTAGCTTAGTAGGTGCAGTTAGAAACGGACATGATTTTTACGCATTCTATAAGTAATTTGCTTTTATATATTTCATATACATATATATCATCTAAATAAAAGCATGCGTATACGATATGTGTGTATTTACGGTACTTTCAAGGAATTTAACTTTAGTGTCGCTTCGTGACATGTCACATTGAATATGATATCTCTAGCGCCTTTCAGTTTGTCACTGTAACAAGGTACGAAATAGCACAGAATATACGAAAAAAGTGACCAAGGCCTCCAGTGCCAGTGTACCAGGCTGGAATCGAACCAGCGTCCTCTGCATTTCTGCCAGATGCCTAGACCACTCGACCACCCGAGCCACGGCGGCAGTTTATAATTTATATTAGTGTGAAATAACACAAATTAAATCAAATTATTGACTCTATGGGTATGTATTAGTACGTGTATTGGATAAGTATGTATAGAAGTATATTGAAACTAATTTCGTTACGCAGACCACTAATCGGCTTATCGTAGATTATAGAAACGATTGCGTCACCGATAATTCAGCAAGCCGGGGATTGACTTAATCCTCTGATTAGGTTGTGTTTTTAGACCTTGAACTTCAATCAGAGTTCGTAGATGACAGAAGCCGCAATAATTAATGGTAGGTCGGATTGTTGGATTTCAACCCAGACATGTATCTCACTAGATCACTAACATTTTCTTCAAGTGTCGATTGTTCCGTTTCTGGAGATTGTGTTTTAAACCTTGAACTTAAATCGCCGGTGGATGACAGAAACCGCAGCAATTAATGGTAGGCCGGTTTTTTGGAATTCAACGCACACATATGTACTTGTACACATACTAGATCACGCAAACGCACTATCTTCAAGTGTCGATTGTAACGACTCTGGTCTATAGCTACAGATATCCATTTATTAACAACACGAGAGCGATCAACACAACAATATTCTAACCCTAAATGAATATATGCTTAAAGATGTAATTCGAGTGGTTTTTTCAGAGTACATTTTGTCATATATCTTAAATTTAAATTGGAGTTGACTAACTCGAGTCGAGGTTGATAAATCGCATCGGTTATTAAAATGTCAAAAATACCTAAATTGACTTGGATCAATCAGACATTTTCACGATTTTTAGTCATTTACGTCTACTTCTACGATGTCTAGTTTAATATATCTGTAGTGTTAATTAACTTACAAACCTGACTCCCGAGGATATGAACGAATCAGCAGGAAGCGCAGCGGGGTACGATAATGGTAGCTTTTGACTGTGATGATGATTAAAACTAGTTCCTCGACGTTATAACATTAATTATATTTAATTCGTGGCGTGTGTCACTTTGCGAGCAATGTTTTGTCGGTTTAAGATTGAGAATAATTAATTTTATACGAGTAGAAGGCGGGTTTTCGAAAATCTACTCGTTATATATTTTTTTGAACAACAATTTTCAGCAACGCATTACTTGATATATGTTACGAAAACGTTTGTGATAAATGAGAGCGTATCTTCAATTGTATGCGGAGCGGCTTTTTGGCCACGAGTTTGTGGGACTTTTAACTCCTTGATAATGCTTAGAGGCTTATTTTTCTGCTTCGTTGATATTTGTGAACGCTGTATGTAGCCGCTGCGATATATTTGATGGCTACTGCATATAATTTACATACCTATGTGTCCCAAGTCCAAATGTAGGTCGTCTTATACTCAACCTGAGGCCCGCCCGGCTGGTCGCCCGCCAGGTGATTCTGGTATAGATCCATTGCGGTAAAACTGTCTTTGTGTCCCTCATAAAAAAGGTTGAGTATCGCTTGAGATCTATAAGTGTACATATCTGTGACGTTGACTAGGTAATGGTCGATATTTTTCTCGTAAAAACTCGAACTTATTACCCGTACACGCGGAATTAATGGCAACAAGCGCGACCTCCAGCGACTTTTATATCTGAATAGTACTTTGTCGTCGAAATGTTCTTTTGTGAACTAAATCGTTTTTCGCCATTTATAGAACGTTATTTTTAAATTTGCCTTCCGCCCCTTTGTTAAATGCTAACCTTGGAAGATAAGATAAGATCGACATGTCTAGCGACGGCGCGCTTTTGACAAATTATGGATATCTGATCTGACGGGATCTTGATAGTCTTGTTCTCTTTTATTTAACAAAAAACTTTAAAATATCAAAATTAACTTTATTCAGAACAAGTTCCGTAAATGGATACAAAACATATGTATAAGTATTTGCTTAAGAACAAAATATAAACCAAAAAAATAATAATTATAAAACTTGTTGTAAAACATGAAAGCCGGCGGGCCGGAAGGAAACTAAAATAATGACGCTTAGGAGAATCCAGTAGGAAAATAACGAGCCGTATTCGATTGTCAATAAAATATAAATAATTAGAAATTATCCTTATTAACCGAGTGTTTGCAGTGGCAGTCAAATGTTATGCGAATTTCAAACGAAAGGTTTTGAGATCGAATCTTGCCTCGTCGCGGTCCAATGAGGCCACGAGATTGTCAATCATTCATATTCATATTTATATTTATTTCGGATATACATTACACAAGATAAGATTAACACTTAATACATTTTCGAACATTATTAATAAAATAAATCATTATAAATACATATTAATCATACAATTTCAGATTATTAACGAGAATAATTATGATAGATTTAAAAATTAAAGGAAATAAAATTCAATTCAATGTCACTGAATTCTCCGGTATTATAAGATGCATTATTAATAAGCCATTTCTTTAATTTCCTATAAAATGAGTTATTATTTTCTACGTTTTGTATGTCATTTGGGATAGCACTGTAGATCTTCGGATCGATTACATGGTTTTGGTAGACTTGGTTGGACTTGGCTGCATTTGGTTGTAGCTAGTTTCCCCCTTTGTCTGTATCTCAAACATCGCAGGTTGTCGGGCCTTAATGGAAAGTGACTGTGGTCCTTATGAATTTTGCGACATTAAATGTGAATTGTGATGGAATTGTCATTATATTTAGAAATATAAATCATTTTAGCATTTGTTGTTTTAAGTGAAAAACAACATCGTGAAAACACCAGTCTAGCATCGAATGCATAGCCCACCTCCGTGTTGCAAGGTCAGAACTTCGGAACCTCTAAACGCATTCGTAAACAATTATTTTGTAACCCCGTCTTCGGATGCAACCAAGAATATCAAGGCGGGACAGCTAGAAAAGTGGTAAAAATTTACTAAAATTAAATATTTCGGGACAATCCTCCTAGTCCCAAACTAAGCAAAGCTTGTAGGTACTAGGCTACGATATACATTTTGTCATCTTTCTTTCTTTCTTTGTTTTTCTTTACTTATATTCTTGATAAACCCGCAAATAAATGCCATTACTTGGATTCGAACGTTGGACCTCCTGCTTCGTAGGCCGGGTCACTGCCGACTTGGCCAGGTTTAATCACATTGAACATAGCGGAAGACAACAATACTCGCGATCTACATAAGTAGGCTGGAAACAGCGCGATCAATTAATATCAGTGCGGACACCCACCTGCGCGAGATGAAACGTCGCCGACTATTATGATAAATGGCATGTAGGACAAGACTTGCTTATTTATTACTGCCCAGCGCCGCTTCCTCTTCGGTTCATTAGATTATCAATTAAAGTTGTATGCAAGCGCATTGTTTTGCATGATCGAAGAATGCCAAGTTGCATAAGTCGTACTGTAGAACAACCCAACTAGTTCAAAAGCTCCAGCTATGGTTTAAAACGAACTATCTTCAACGAAATATCTTCTTTAAGAAGACCGTCTGACATGAGTTCCGTTCTTGCACGCACGTCGCAAGATGTATGAAGTCGCGCGCGAGAACCCAACTCATCAGGTCAGGTGTTGAATATCTCATTTCTAAGTTGTAATACTGGACAGTTGGGTACGTAATTTGCCTATGCCAGGCAACGGCCAACTTTTAAGAAGACAATCCAACCGCTGTAGAAATCACGAGTTTCAATAATTTCAACGAGCCCTAAATGTTGATTGGAGTTGTCTTGTTAATATTTTGGGCTACCTGAGGTCTCATCTATCCCTTCATTACAACTTATTTAGGCTTAGGACGATAAAGCAGACCCAACTGAGCGGCAAACGTTACAATGTGACGCGACACCGACGGTATCAAAGCAAAGCGGTTTTATATTGTCGCATAAGTTTAAATAAATTTATATAACTGTGATGGTTGGAACGAGACGGTCAATTAGGATAACGGGTACTAAATTACATTCCTTGTTAAATTTTCTAGCCGCACCATGTTTAGAATACTTATTGTTATTCGACGTGTCCAAGAGAAAATATTCAGCGCGCTTCGGAGAACTGTCGATACAAGTACTAGCGTAGGTGTCCCGATCGATACCATCGTTCTCATGCGATATAAAAACATGAAGAGGCCACGGGTCGACAGGTTATCAGAGCTATCAGCCGTGACTCACAAGCGACTCTAATTTGACGGTCTCTGCCAATGTTTGCTTTAACAGTTAGCTGACACACTTCCTACCGGTCGTGCGAACACTAGCCGCTGCTCTCGACCCCCGACCTTTATTCAAAGTGTGCTTGAGATAAACGCCTGCCAATTTATTCGGAGCCTCCTATTGTTTCCGCCAGGTGGGCGGGGAAGGTCAGCGCGGCTGGACGCTGGGAGCCCGTTAGGGTCGTCTGCAGGTGTTCTGTTCATTGGCACTTGACGAGCGTGCTTCTCCTATTTTGGTAGCATTGTTGTATCCTAAACGTGCCTCGTTACCGCCTCGTATTGAGTTTCCCGTGCATCATAATTATTAAACTCTTCTCCTGTTACATCGTTAGCCGGAACGAGGAACGTTTGCCGTTGCTATATTTGGACGCTCGTGTTGTTAAAACTCTGATTCATCTCGCCGCTCGCCTCATTACAATTTTATTCCCATACTGGCTCGTTTAATAGTTTAATATAAAATGTTGCTCGGCGTTATCTTGGCACAATTAATCACATGCTGAATTAATTTGTCCGGAAGAATTAAACCACAGTTTATTTTCACGTATACGGTAACAATGCAAGACGTTTACGCGCTTTATGAAAGGTAAATTGATTCTTAATAATACATCCATTAATAAAATATCCAAAAACGTGGGCGGTTGTTGTAATTTGCATACAATTTGTGTTATTACTCATCCCTTGAGCGTAGCCAGGGGTTTTCATTATGCGCCTGCGACTCTTCGTGTGGCGGTCGTAAACAAGCTCAATCTGTCGAAGATGTGCTATTAAATTTAATTCATCCGCATTTAAAAGTTTATTGCAAAGTTGTACCCTATGATTGAATGCCGTAAACCGGACACCGGCACTCATTACCTGTTCCTAGTCGCAAAAGTCTTTGACTTGTCTAAAGAATTTGCAGAGGTTAACCCGTTGTGTTCCGAAAGTTCATCATAATAACTATTATTTCTAAGCAAAATTATTCTTAGAGGAATCCCACAAAAACGTCTACTTTATCCGGGACGGAGACGGACTTGTGATATATAAAGCTGTTAAGTTTTCAAATATTATCATGCAAAATATCAGGTTCTTAGCGTTATCAGAAGTGTTAAAAAAATAGCGTAAGGTACCCGAGCCCCGATACTTTTCTGGAATGCCCCTTTAGCAAGGAGATAATGCGATTAATGTCAATTTGAGAGACGCTTGCTAACAACATCAAGGTGATTTATTGACCTGTGCTGTACCTAACTGGGCACATTTTTAAGGTTCACAACATTCCTTGATCCGAACGGATCAGGTTTTCGTCCGAGAGAAATTCAAGGCAAAAACTCGCCTTAATGGTATGTTGTTGGCAGCAAATTGAGGGGGTTGTTGTACCGTTCTAAGCACAATTATGTTCCATTATAGATCAGGTTAGGGGAGGGCAATTAGTTCTATTTCTGGCTTCATCTGTTGCATCAGGAAAACGTGAATCCTGTTGTACTCGTACCTCGTTTATTTTATACCTATTAATGTCACTGCTATAAATATAATGGGTAATTAATATTTTCATTATGACTTTTATTTTTCAACTTGTTAAATAATTAATGCCCCACATTAAGCTCAAGAAGGCTTGTGTTGTGGGTACTCAGGCAACAATTTATATGTAATATTTAATTAATTAAGCATTGGTATCAGGAACAAATATCTATGCTCATCACACGAATAAATGCCCTTCCCCGATGGGATGGATGGTCTTGGGTAGAATCCCGATTCTAACCCAGGACCACCGGCTTCATAGACAGGGTCAATAACGGATGTCAAGTTTAAAAAGAATAAGTATATCCATTTGATTTTGCAGTTATTTACATGGAGAAATAAATTATTATTCATATTTGGCCTACTGAAGTTTTCATAAATTGTTCTAATATAATAGTATAATATTAATATACCAGAACCAGACACGTTTTTAATTTAGTACAGCTTCTGCTAATGAGTTTTGACTGAAATGTCACTCGATGACTCAGCCGCGTCGTTGGAAATGTCTCGTACCAATTCTAAAGTCAAACAATTATATCACAGGTCGTTGACATTCAAATGTGTCTTATCTTTTGAAATAAATATACTTTGCATTCTAACAATTCTATAAAGGAAATTAAACTAAAAAAACCAATAGTAAATGTGTCGATGTGATTGTACAGAATAGCATCCCATTGATATTCTAACATTAGGATAAAGATTAATATTGTTCTTTACAAGTCGTCGTAACCATTCTCACTGCATTGACATCTCATTTTCTAATGAAAACATAAATCTAGTCACACCAAAACGGCTGAACATTGATCTATAGCGGATTAACCATTCAAAACACAAACTGTTTCAATATCACGCTTTGTGCTGACAAGCCTCTCGCACTTAAGCCGACAGTAACAAAAACGTCTTTAGACTTTGAATTTCGAACGCACATGCGCTCGTTTAAATTTAGAACGGTGCAGTTGAAATTCTAAGTACTTATGTCCTTTTATGGAAAGGTTGGTGTTTGGTTGACAGTTCCCACGAGTTGGTGAAATGAGATGAAATGATGCACCGTTAACGCGTGCCCATAGTGGGCGCTAGGCGGGGTAAGAACTTACAGAAGAGAAAGGGTGTAAGTTTGTTAGGAATTTAAAGGGAGTTATGGCTTTTGGAATGGTGAGACTGGAACGATGGACGACCTATTTTGCGGTGGTGAAGTCTGCAGTTGTCTGCGGGATTTCAACGAGTTTAGGTGCTTTGCTGCAAATGATAGGGTTTTGAATTTATCTAGGTTACGTCATACATATATGCTAAGTTAGAACACACTTTAGAAGTTAATTTATAACTATGGAAAATACATAAAGTCTTGGAAGGTTCTCTGTTTATTCAGTTACTTTTTCATCAATGATATTTTAAGTACACTACTATAATCACAATCATTATCATTGTTATTTTTGCCACCCTTGTTCAGTCCCCTTAGATCGTCGGCCTATTAACGGGAAAACAGGATAAATCCCTTTTTATATCCTTAACTTTCATTTTATTTAGTTCGGGGGTGGTCCCATAAATTTCACCAGGATTGTTTAAGATTGTTATCGACATAAAAACTTCACGTCACCGGACGCAAAGTATTTACACGCTTTTTACAGTAGGTAAAGTAGTAGTGTCATTGCGATACCGATTACAAAAAGGCCACATATGTGTACCAACTGTTTAAGCCATAGTAAACCTTATTGGAATGTGACAAGGCCGTTTAATCGGTGGATTTCCGTGTCTTCATCTGTATAATCTCCTTGCGAGTTACTTCTTTTCGCTTCTAGAAGGTTGTGCGTCGGTTAACTCGTTAGCTTGACATAATGGCGTTGTTTCCTCTCTGGACCGTTACTCTGCATGGTTAGCATTCAATTTATCTCCCATTATGATACACTTGTACGTTGGTTTCGTTGTGTATTGATGGTTGATTGTGATTTTAATTAATTTTACTAGTATTTCGTTCCTGTAGTTGATGGGGCTAGTAGGCCCAAATTCGTATCGAGTTTTATTCTTAAAGAAACGAATTATGTTTACAATCGCCATCGCCTGACATATTCTGCTGGGTCGAATACTCAAGTACAAGTACTAATTATTTACTACCAATAGTCCTTTAAATATTAAAGGGATGTGTAAACACACAGTTTGCGAATTTATCAATTTTCCATTTCGGAATTGTAAAGTACATATACATAACTCTAAGTTACTCATTTGGGATTAAAGTTGGAAAATATTTAAATACGTAAATAATACCAGTAATTATTATTGCAACTGTTTGACTTTAAAATTACGCGTTTGTGGTCACTCCGGCCTTTCCAAAAGTATGATTAGTAATTAAATTAATGCTTTTGTTTCATTCAAGTTGCAAGCAGCCTATAAGCCTACGTTTATGCGCCTGAGTCACTTCCTGAGCACCATTGATTACTGTATTAGCTCGCTCCTAATATGGAGGCGGCCGGTGCCAATATTAATAAATAGTATTTTTGCTATATCAATTCATATGCTCCTTATCCACCCACTTGCACGTTGTATTCGTACTTTGCAGGGCTCAGGATAATATAAGCAAGAAAACATTTATCTTATCTTCCGTTACAACTCTTATAGTTCCATATGTAGCGTATTTTGAGATTGCGTTTTGCTTACGCTACTATACTTTGGCAAGCCAACTGTTAGTAGAAAAAAGGCGGCATATAAAAAAATTTAAGAGTGGGGGATCGATGTCGCATATATATAAATTCTGTTTTGCGCACCTTTTTCTACTGAAGATGCTTGTCGAAGTATAACAGCAATCTTACGCCTTTGCAATACTATTTGTGAATTTGTAGTAAATAAATAGTGTGGACGAATGTACAGCTAGCTGCAAAAGTGCATGGCCATTTTGTTAATGAATTCCTTTACAATTTTCAGCTGGGTGTAGTCAGCTGCAGAGAGAGGTGACCCCCCTGCATACAATTAGTCTAGTAGTCTCTCTGCAGCTGACTGTACATGCTTGCTCTCCTGTTGTACACGATCAAAATATTAAATTGTGGCTTCAGAGCGTAAAGCTTCTTGAACCCCCTGACTTTGACTAAGGAACTTGCATAGATCGTATCCAAGTTTTGAAAAAGACCATGATTATCAGTTATAGGTATCTAAAGGCAGACAAAAAAGCGCAATGAGACAATAAAGAGTTGGCTTAACAGGCTTCCTTGACTCTCCTGTTCGAAAATGATGGTCGTATGTGTCTACGTGTCAGCTTGATAATGACAGTATCTGTCTCTTTCAATTACTTAATGTTAAAAAGTGACATTTATTTTATGACATGGATAAAGCCATCCATAATATGCCTCTCTCCGGTCACAACATATGTTTTGCCCTTAAACAGTACACACGACAAAAAGCGCAAAGGACGTAGGAAATAACGCTTCCTCATATCACAACGGCGTCAGCATCTCTCCACAAAGGTTAACGAGACATTAACGCATATTTGCCCACTCGCAAAAACATGGGAAGAGCGGAAACGTCACTGCAATTACATCACTCTTTCTCACTTCAGTAACGTCACTTGGCAAGATTATACATGGATAAGCTACCCTAATCCTTTGCCTTATGAATGATAATCGTTGTTAAACTGACAAAGTTATATCAATGTTCAATTGGGACGATGATGACGGATGACGTGGGACTCCATTGATGAATATCTCTAGTGCAATCAGCTACTGATCGATCATAATTCTTGAGAAGTTCAATGGGAATTGGAGGTGGTTACGCTTTTGAAATTCCATTATCGTTCCTAGTCATTATGTCTGCTTCTATCCCATTCTATAACTGTATATCTAGGTGGTTGGTCTGTGACTTTTATCTATGAAAGCATACGGGACAATACTTTATACTAGTGCATGAACAATGTTGAGA
Source organism: Cydia pomonella (assembly GCF_033807575.1). Lineage (NCBI taxonomy): Eukaryota > Metazoa > Arthropoda > Insecta > Lepidoptera > Tortricidae > Cydia > Cydia pomonella. The sequence continues at coordinate 19,234,571 of NC_084711.1, forward strand.
TGCTTCGAAATTGCGTCAAAATTCATATGCTTCATATTAGACTCTAGGATATGATTCAACGTATTCTTCAGTTGTACTAAACGCACATTCCGAGCAGGCCATGACAGAATGCTGGCTAGAGACAAAACCGCTCTGAAACTGTGTCGCAGACGCCGCGCAGACGCATGTGTCGCGGTACCGTAAGCGCGGTTATCGACACTGACATAAACTACACCTTATCTCGTCGAAATAAGACTCACACGTGGCCTTTCAAGACTTAACGGTGCGCCGAAACGCGTGCCATCGACAGCGGATAAGTTATAGGGGATTATTTTCTTTGAGGCGATATCCCGTTCGGAATAATGAAAGTTCTTAACGAACGAGTCAATGGGGAAACGAACGAGCTTGTGTGTGCGGAAACTGCTAAAGTAGGTTATTGGGAGAATCTTTGAGCTTTTAATGGCTTCTAAAATGTCATTGTCGTCTTATGATAATGACAGTAATGTAACAAAGTAAACTCGACACTGTACCGATGTACTCTCTTAATTTTATATAAAAGGGAACCCTGCACATCATGTCTTGTAACACTACATGCTAAGACGACAATGAGGTCTTAATTACTACTCACTGCTCTGGCATCACGACCTGAAGTGGATCTTGACCTCCAACACCAAAAACTGCTATGCTTCTCTGTCCGAAGCCGTTTCTATCCAATCGACGGCACCGAGTTCCCTAAAATCTTTTTAAACTTCGTCTCTCCAGCGGTAATTAAGACGTCCAGAAGGTTTTTGGCCCTTTGGTACGCCTGAAACACCGCCGAATAAGCTCACTCACCCACCTGTACCGAGTTAAATCGAAATGTCGCTGCAGCTAAGACATTTCCAGTGCACATGTTACACAATTAAGCACAAGTCCGAAGAACCAGGTTATCCTGACCGCTTGTTCCTATGACTGCACGATCGCAATCTGTGACCCGAGTAATGCACTAATTATTTCAGATCCTCGTTATCTTCGCAATTAAACTTCAGAGACGGCACATGGCACATCGCCCTAGTTGTTCCTAATAACTGTCATTGTTGCAAAAGGGAGTATATGTCCTGGTTCACGATGGCGTTTAAGTTTTTATGGGTTTGTAAGTCGTGCATGGACTTACTGAAAATAAATCGATTATTGTCTTAGGTCGTGTCTGTCATGATTTATTTATGTTTACATTTAAGATAGCAGTTAAATAATAATTATACCGTGACAACATTATTATGTTACCCCGATTAATACAGGGGTAGTTGGAAAAATAACATTATACTGAACACGATTTAACATTATGTCAAAACACGGTAGTTTTAGCAGGTGGTGGGGACACGGTAAATGTTGGACAGGCTCGTTCACTTGGGTTGAGGCTGTCAAAGAGGAAGCATCGTAATGAACTGGTTAGGTCAGAGTACCTGGAAGTATCCCGATTGCTGTAGTAGTAATAGTTTAGGGTAACCATGCAATAAGAAGCACAATAAATCAGAAGTGTTAACGTACCACTAACCCACATTGGGATTTTGAGATTTATTTTGATTCCTAAGTTTTATGAAACGTAAGTTATAGAAATAAAAAGTATTTTATTTCATGAGTTTAGGACGATTTACATGCTTCAGATATATGTTTTTGGCGCCTGCTTGTAAGTAATTATTATATGTATTAGCAATTTAAAAAAATGCATGATAAAGTTGCAGGTAGCTTTAAAACTCGTGAGTAAAAATAGTCATTAAGAAGTATATCTTACCACTTCTTTGCAAGCAACTGAAAACAATAAATTGGCTGGTAGTTTATTGTGATAGATAATGAATTTATGATAATTTAGACAGATAATATTAAATGATTGTTGTAAATCATATGATGGCCCAAGAAAGTTAATTAAATATATATTATGATAATAAAAGTTCCTTTAAGACATCAGTATATGAGGCATCATGACCAGAAATAAATTAGTTTTGTCATTTTTACACATGGAGTAGGTTATGCTTTCCTATATATTTTTTTCTTTGATAAGAATTTTTAAAAGCATTTATGTATTTCATTGTTGTACACGTCATGATTTATGTTCAATGCAGCAGTTTTAGTTAAAGCTATATGAAATCAGTGAATTGGTAGTAGTAAAATAGAATACCTCGTTGGACAGCACTAAAATGCGAAATAATAAGTACCTATTTATAGACATATTTTTGTCGAAATAAATACCTACGTTTAATGGTGGCAGTGACAGTGTTATACAGGTGACAGTGTTACACATGTTATCTGTAAATTTTACTCCAATTTAGCTAAAATTGTATGAGACTCATAGTTTATTTATGCTAATGAAAGCCTTACAGTTGAAAGCGGGCTAGCATAAAAATATAAGTAAAAACAGATACTTATTTAAAGTAAGCTAGTGTACAACAACGTAAACAAGCGTTTTGTGTAGTATATACTTATGTAGTTTTAATAACATGAGTAATATTAAGAGTTTGGACGTGAAAGATGAGATAAATAGAATAGCAGATTCATAATGTGAGCGTACATTATGGTAAATTTACATGAGCGAATGTAAATTAGATGATAGTGCTTCATAATGTGAGCGTACATTATGGTAAATTTACATGAGCGTATGTAAATTAGATGATAGTACTTCATAATGTGAGCGTACATTATGGTAAATTTACATGAGCGTATGTAAATTAGATGATAGTACTTCATAATGTGAGCGTACATTATGGTAAATTTACATGAGCGTATGTAAATTAGATGATAGTACTTCATAATGTGAGCGTACATTATGGTAAATTTACATGAGCGTATGTAAATTACATGATGATAGTTTTTCATAATGTGAGCGTACATTATGTAAATTTACTTGAGTGTAAGTAAATTAGAAGATGATAGTTTGACATAACGTTCTGACGTTGCATTATCTTATACCTTTGAACGAGCAATTCTTGTATATATATATATATATATATATATATATATATATATATAGTTTTCTGTGCTCTCGGAAACGGCTCTGGCGATTTCGCTGAAATTTGGTATATGGGGGTTTTTGGGGGTGTACAGTCGGTCTAGATTAGTCTTGTGTTTGGGAAGGCGCGTGTTTTCGAGTTTTCATGCGTTTTTCTTTCGACGCAGAATGTGGTCGCTGATTTCGTGTTACTAGCCACTGTCCGTCTGGTCCGGCGGGTCGGGACGCGGACGGCTAGAAACGAGTGTTACGGGTTCGAATCTCGCCCGTTGACTAACCTTTGTTTTTTTTATATGTTCAAGTTTATATATAATTTTTAATTTTTATTGTTTTGGACAGGTTTGGTTTGGTAAAAAAATGAGCTATGTAATAAGAGAAATTGGCAATAGATGGCGTTACTCTGTGACAAGTGCTGTAAGGTTGAATTCAATTGTAAATAATAATAATAGTCAGTTCACATTTTACTTTTTAAGTTTATGTAGATTATCACCTATTATACGCCACCATATTGCAATGGATAGTTGTAGCCGAGCGGAGCTCGGTCGCCCAGGTACTAGTAATTTTAAATGAGCGTATCTAAGAGATCTTAATGAAACATAAAGAGATTTGTTATGGGCTAGAAGCCTGAAATAGACAATCCTTTTTTTTTATTTTATTAATGAGATAATTTTATTGGGTTAAATGACACTATACTTATGTATAATGTGACAATGGATTTTGACAGTGTGTAAATTTAAATGCATTGATTCTAAATCACTTATTTAGTATTAAACGACAATATAGAACTTGGAAAGAAGTTATGATAATTAAACTCATGCAGAGTCTGTGTAAAATTGCTGGTCAATCATATGGTCTACTAGTATGATTTAAAGTTACGCAGGTACACGATATATAATAACAATGTGAGAGAGCATTATGGTAGCTTAACATAAGCGAAGGTAACTTAAGAGAAGTTAACTCAAGTTTTTGTATGACAATAATAAATAATATATTTATTAGCATGAGAGCGAGTATTGAGAGTTTGTTGTATACAGAACTATTCAGTATCAGTGCCAGATGATAGTTTTGTTAAAGACAACAAAGAGCGAAAGACATATAATTTATAACGAATTTGTTTGTTTCACTGATGAAAATATTTTATCACGTCAGCAGCTCGAACAAGGGTAATTTGCTGCTTAAAAACAGTGAGCAAAATCACATTTTGCTCACCGAGTGAGACAAAATAACATTCAAGTGACCTTTAGAGTCGAATGTCATTTCAACGAGCGGGGCCTAATACAAGTTAGGAATATTTGAACAAAAAAAGTGCATACGTAATTCAACGGTATATTGACGGTTTATAATAGACCCCCGAAATAAGTCAGACCGCATCGTTCCAAAATACCCTACGAGTCTTCATTCGTAATAATTAATTAATGAAATAAAAGTTTAAAATTTAATAAAAACACCATATTTTACGTATTTTATTATACAATCAAAACAAGCACTCACAGAAATATCAAACTTTGCTTTCTTGTTGTACAAATAACTATTGTTCAATCAAGTTATTTAACTTTTGTTGGCCGTGAGAGTGCGTCTAAAATTTGATTATCGATTGACGTGAGCATGCGTCATGGAAGTAGGAAATTTTTTTGACGTGAGAGTTCGTCTGAAATATAATTTGTGCTTGACGTGAGTGTGCGTCAAGGAAGTTGAAAATTATTTGACGAGAGAGTGCGTCTTAAATTTGATTTTTATTTGATGTGAGCGTGCGTTTTAAATTTGATTTTTGTTTATCGTGAGAGCACGTCAAGGAAATTGTTTTTTATTTGACATGAGCATACGTCAAGGTAGTTAGAAGTTATTTGACGTGAGAGTACATCTGAAATTTGATTTTTGTGTGAAGTGAGCGTGCGTCAAGGAAAGTAAACATTAAAGTACGTGAGAGTACATCTTAATATTTTATTTTTGTTTGACGTGAGGGTTCGTCACGGATGTTGAGAATTAGATGAAATTGTTTGTTTTTTGACGGAAGTGTACACATTGAAATTGCAAATTATAAAATGCGAATGTGCGAATGGTGAATTCTGTATGACTAGTTGCTAAAGATTTGACTATGGTGGTCGCGAGAACGCGACGGATGTTTTTTTTAGTCCAAATAAGATGACTAATCTTTTCTTTGATTGTTCATAAATTATATTCTAACGTGACATTGCAAGTAATATTTACAGTATTTAGTACGATGACGAGAATGCAACTGGTTATTGATGGAATGATAATAAAAAAAAGTAATTTGTAGCTTATATTGATTTTTAATTCCAACAAGCATACGTATGTATTGATTAAACGGAGATACAGAATCACAATAGTGACTTGTGAGAGCTGTAAGTGAAATATGAAAAAAACGGAACGTTTGTAGCGAACGTTCGTTCTCTTGAAATGGTTTTATATATATATAATATTTTTTTTATTTTATATATGGTTGAAATTAAAATAACCCTGAGCATACGCCTCAAATTTTGGAGAGATGAATCAAACGAAGGATGAATTAGTGAAATTACACTCTTAGGAAGATAAGAATTATAGATTTTTATCGACGCTGGCAGTTTAACGACTGTCGTGTGTGGAGATATACTTACGCGATTTTTTTTAAGATATAGAATTTACAGTGGCCTTGTGAGAAGAGAATATAAAGTATAAGTGGGTAAAATGTAAGACAGCGTCTTGATTACAAGTTAGATCGAAATTAAGTTTGATCTCCGTTAAATTCTATAATACAGAGTATCAAATATTTTATTTTATGAAATGAAGTAAAAAAAAAAGTATAACAAAACCTAATGGTTTACATCTACCTAATGATAGATGGTAAAATGAAAAGAGAGATAAGTTATACATAGAAAACATATTGTATGTGTGTGAGCATTGTCCGATTGAAATGGTTAATACTATTAATAGATGCTAAAATGAAAAGAGAGAAAAGTTGTACATAGAGAACAGATACTGTATGTCTGTGACTATTGTTCGATTGAAATGTGTGTTACAATTAATATTTTTTACAAAAAAATTTGTTAGAATTTGGGGAAGTTTTTCTCTTTTTCTAGGAAAAAACAGTTGTTTGAATTTCGGGTGTTGAGCCAGATGAAGAACGTAATTGAACATGAATGCGTTTAATGCTTGAGCATTGATTAAGGCTCTTGAGTTTGATATAGTGATCCAAAACTGAACTGCAGAAATTTAAACCGTCGTGAGTAATGATACAGTAGCAAGTACGTAAAGTGACTGAGTTTTAACACAGATCGAGGTTTTCTTTCTTTCTTTCGAGTAAAGAGATTTGCCTTTAAGCAGGAAATTGAAAAGTATCGAGGTACTTAGGTAGGTAAGCAGAAGCCGGTATACTAGAGAAAAAGATATTGAAAGTTTATACGAGATTGATAAATATAACAGAAATTAATTGTCATTTGACGGGATAAAGAGACTTATAATGGATAGACCAGAGCAGTGTGAGTAATCTTTTTGAGAGGTGGACAAAATGCATAGTTAAAATAGAATAGAAATATTTTATTGACAAACTGTGTACAGGTGATGTCATTACAGACTAAAGTATCAAGTTACCCAGTTTGAACATGAAATTAACTACAAGCTAGTAGTATTTTCATAAATGAATTCTGGGTTTTCTTAATGCAACCAATAATTAAGACACGAAACAGTATTGCAAAAGTTTGCTGTAGTTTGTTAGCTTACTTATAGTAGAACAATTCGTGATCTCTTGTGAGTCGATAGTGAAATGAGAAACAGAAACGTAAATAATGACCCAAACAGTTAAAAAAAAAAAGAGAGGCGACAAGATAGAGGTATAATAGAAGATTTGAAAATATGATGCCTGAAAAAAATTTAACGCATATGTTCGAACAATAGGATAACTAATAAATAAGTGTTGAACGTAGTAAAAGAAAGGAATTATTAAAATTATTGAAAAAAGACAAAAACAATAGAGCAGAGAGATTGGGTATGTTATAACATACAGCTGTTTCTTTATAATTGATATCGAGAGGAATATGGAACAAAATAGGAGTATAGAAAGATGATTGTATCCTATCAAATACTTAAAAGACATGACACGATTGACTGATTCGAGTTAGCTGATGATCAGGAGTTTATCAAATGAAGTGGATGCTAATAAACCTATCCATGTTTAGTTGAGCTTTTGTAAATATTATAGTATACACGTCGCTTTATCGATGTAAAAATAAACTTTTGTTCAATTTAATCCACTCAGAACAACATAGTTGACTAAATGACTACTTATACGCAGTCTTGAGGAAAGATACATGTGTTAGAGTTGTAGCTCCTTTTTAGTATCCAACAAGCTAAATATGATAGTATTAAAAATAGTAAAATGAAATTGTGATAACATTTGACATCTTATATTGGCTATGGATGTTTAGTGTTTTTGACTGAATTTTTGAGTCGCAAACTCTTGTGACAGCGAGTTCGTGAAATTGATTAAACTTTTGGGATAATTAACTCGATGTTGTTGATGATCAGTATTAGAAGAAATATCTTTATATATATATGTGAAATTTTAAATAATTGTTAATTATTTTCATGTTTCGATAGATTAGACGATATTCATATTGCATTTTGAGATATTGTACAGACATTAGACAATAGAGACATTGTTGTATGAGTATATTTTATGCACACGAAGTTCTAACTATCATAATTTTGAAGTAACTTTAATTATTATTCGAATAAAAAGGTGTTAAATGTATAGAAATGCATTAAATAAGAGATCAGAGGTAATTATCATGGATTAAACGAGATATTCCGTTAAATAAAACTAATTATTATTAATAAAACTAATGAATGCAGATGGACGCATAATGTTGAAGTGATAAGTGCTAACAAATAAACAGTAACAGGATAGTGCCTATATAAGCATATGTATACCTACCTATGGAGATTACCAAAATACCAAATGTTATAGTATAATAAATATGTTTTACTGTACGACTTAAATATAGAACAAATATAGTACAGAGTAGACTTCAGATAGTACAAGAGTATCTCAGGTAAACAGATTTTGAGTAGTCGAGATTGTAAAGTAAACAACAGATCGGACATATTGCAAACGATTTGTTGTATCCATGGGATTTGTGACAAAGGCTAACAAGTGAAAAAAAGTAGGCACTTGAGTGTAGATGATGATAATTGCCCTAAATATAGATTACGTAGGGAAACAGGGAAGATAAAGGAACAATTATTCAGAAAGATCAATAGAGAGACGAATCTTTTGTTTGCAGATTGAATGGTGATTATCTAGAATTGGTTGGAAGTTATATTTACATAACTAACGTTTGAAACTTAGCAAACGCGGTGTTCAGTTCGAACGATTCAATATAATTTGTACTTGTAGTACCTATGGGAGTATGCGTTGTAACAGCATCAGTTAGTAGCGATGTTAAAGTTAGATAATTACGACGGGACAGATAAGATAATTGAGTTGAACGCAAATGTACATGGTCATATTTCGCAAGTTGAAAGTATAAAAATATGATACAGATATCCAGAAAACGTTTTAAACTGCTACGTAGTTCCTGAAATTCAAAAGTGGAAGTAGTAAAAAACGATGTATAATTTATAAAAAAAAAAAACTAATGAAAAAGAGATGTGTGAGAAAAGAGTGCATAGACGATAGAGATTTGACGTATCTGTAGAGTTATTAGTAGCGTTACAAGGTAAATACGCAATAAATTGTATGTAATAAGCTTAATGAGGATAGTTAGTTAATATAGTATTTACCTGACGATAATAACAAGTAACGCCCAAATAAGCTATAGATATAGGTTTGACAGAACAGTTATTTATTTAATCTTTATTGCACAAAAGAAAACCTTATTTATTAAAAGGCGGACTTAATGCCATGAGGCACATTTGGGGTTATTGTCCTTTTAGTAAAGATATATCTGTTATGGTTTGCTAATTATCATAATTTATATTGTTTACAAAAGTAATACAAGATATTGGAAGAAAAAAAAAGCTCGTAGAGGTTTAAGGCAAGATAATATTAATAAAAATGTGAACTTCGATCAATGACATGAACAATATATTATGGCATAGATGTAGTCCTAGAAAAAAAAAATATATATAAAGAAAAAAATGGATTTTATTGGATATGACAATAATTTGATTTGGTAGTTTCAATCATTGTTTAAATTAAATGAACTTGAGTTTTTAGTATTGACACTTGTCATTTTACATTGATGTCAAAGGCGTATCTAGCAGTGCTTTAGTCACCTTAAAAGCAGTATACGGGAATCTTATGTTAATGTATAAATACAACCAATTATTGAAACTGAAACTTTTGCAAAATGTTTGGCATCCTTTGAAATTTCAAGACACAAAATTTAATTACCTCAAGGACACTTTAGTATCACCCCTAGCAGAGTTGTATAATAGCCTCTGAAAGCGATGTTATTCAAGGTGGCATTTGAATAAAGAAATTGTCGTGTGTTATTGTCATACGAATACCCATTATGAAATGAGTAGTATTATTAACAATCAGAGCAACCTTTTAAATAAAAAAGTACAAAAACTTGAACATTGTTATAGGTATTGTTACCTATAACAATCCAATTATACGTTTATATAAGTTTGACACTTCACGTGCAGATATGGATCCAGAGACATAATATTGTAAATGTGTAAAATTTCAACTGAACTTAATAGTTTTGAGCTGAACACAGGACTAATGACTATAAAGATTGTCACGTCGACTTCAGAGTTAAAGCCATTTAGGGGTTAAATATTATCTCTAACCTGTTGCTACGTTACGTAACGATTAATACATGAATGGAGTAAGATGAAGTCTACATTAACGCAATGTAGTATAATACAATATTGGGTCAAGAAAGGTTTAATTGTTAAATGTAGAACTGAAACAGATAGTGCTGAAGTCGAACCACTTTTGCCTGTAAAACAACGGGTATTGAATTAAATCAAAGACAAGTTTTAACGGACAGAAGTAATGTTTGGTTTTTGAGAAAACAAAACAAACTTTATACATAATAAAAACTGAGCTTTGTCTGTTTTTTTTTTAGTTATACGAAATTAACAACAGGTATTAAGATTTTTCATTAACGTAGCAAAATGCTAATGTCACGGCATATTAGTAAGTTATATGAACAAGGGGAAACAGAAGACCGAATGTCATGATATTATTTTCATGTATCTCATTATAATTTTATTTAACACATTTCCTGATTATGTAAATGTATCAATTGTGATAAGTTAAGTTTCAATTTACTTCATTAGAAACTGTTTTGACGCTTTAAATAATTTTTCACGGTTGGTGTAAGATTTAAATCGATCTAGCTTTTAGTGAGAAGGTTCGTGCGCCGGAGTCATGCACGAAGTTGGATGGCCGAATGTCATGATTTATTTATGTTTACATTTAAGATAGCAGTTAAATAATAATTATACCGTGACAACATTATTATGTTACCCCGATTAATACAGGGGTAGTTGGAAAAATAACATTATACTGAACACGATTTAACATTATGTCAAAACACGGTAGTTTTAGCAGGTGGTGGGGACACGGTAAATGTTGGACAGGCTCGTTCACTTGGGTTGAGGCTGTCAAAGAGGAAGCATCGTAATGAACTGGTTAGGTCAGAGTACCTGGAAGTATCCCGATTGCTGTAGTAGTAATAGTTTAGGGTAACCATGCAATAAGAAGCACAATATGTCGTGTTTAATCGATGGTTAAAGGGTGAATGTGGATTAGTAATTTTAAGGTGTCACGTCATTTTGATTGTAGACGTGCATCGATTGCTTGTACGACAGAAGTATGGTACACTACACTGAATGAAAGAATCTTTTGCACTGCACTATGTGTTTCACCGGCCAACAAGTTGGTATGCATGTAAATAATCACAATAACGGTTTTAGGGTAGGATATTGATCAAAATATATTTCCTTATTAGTTAAGTCCAGTTATTTTTTTAATTACTTACTTTTTTTAATATATACTACGTAGCACGTAGTTACATGCGCTTTGCTGACCCTAACACTCAGCATCCTCGTTGAGCTCTGGCAACCTTACTCACCGCCAACAACACGACACTATGAGTAGGATCTAGTGTTATTTGGCTGCGGGTTTCTGTAAGGTGGAGGTACTTCCCCAGTTGGGCTCTGCTCTAGATCTGGAATGACATCCGCTGTGCTGTGCCCCATCACAAAAAGCGAGATGACATTCACAATGCCCATACCTCTCTTTTGGACGTAGTTTAAGGACGTACCCAGGTCCAATTAATGAGTTTGGCTAATTGTTTTTTTTGTGTTTGAAAAACCACCAGTTTTTTTTACTATCTTGAAGGAACAGAATCGCATTTTCAAGAACATGACCCTAACCTTTCTCTTCCTTCAACTTAAATACTTAAATATCGATCAAAAATCAATCTGCCAATCTTGTTAGTCTTAATGAGCTCTATATCTAATTAAAATCGTTGCGGAATCTAGTTAATGATAGAGCAAGGGCGGCATCGTCACGATATCCTGGCACGACCGCTCCAAATAATTGAGTAACCGATCCTGATGTGATAGCGCTCAAGGTCGCTTACGAAAGGGCTGTGGGTGTGATCGATTAAACGAGATCTTTTGTTATGTGCATTAGTGCCATGACCCGTTCAAGTTTGCCTCATTTAAACAGAAGCAACTTTCTGTTGGTTTTGATATGACCCAGTGGCGTAGCGTGCCTTGGCGGGGCCCCATATAAAAATTTGTTTGGGGGCCCTTAGGAAGGGTAAAGATTTCTCACAAAGACGCACGTTGGGGGCCCCCGTGGCCCGAGGGCCCCGTATAATTGACACGGCAGATACGGCGGTAGCTACGCCCCGGATATGACCGTCAACTGTTGATTTGGGATCTGTACCCCTAGTGTTAATTTATTCGATAGCGAAACAAATACAAACAAAATGACACTTAACGCAAACGTGTACGTCACGTCACGCTATCGAATAAATTTACACTAGGGGTTCTGAACGTCACAGACTGAACGTCGCACTTTCAACCCGTCTGAGACTAGCCAAGATAACTATCGTCGACAAACGTCAGAAGTAAAAAATTTTCGGCATAACAGATGCTACGAAATGTCACGTATTTCCAATTTTCCATACATTGTTAAAGTTTCCATTGGCGTTTCGTGGCTGCGATGCATAGCGATGAAAATATTCAAACCAGGGAATTTATATTGGGGGTCATTCTTTCGTTTACCTGCTTTCTTCTAGCTGTCTTTATATACTTTTCCAGATTGGTATTGCACTATATTTCTCAAGGCACATTGATCGATCGACATTACTTCACTTAGAGGCAATTAACCCTAATTGAAACATTTAAATCTATTTTAATACAACAATAAACGTCTCCGTACAATATAATTAAATCGATATTGTCCCAATTAAATCGATACGAAACTGCAGTGTCGAAACCGCGGTTTTGATATAGAATTTATAGCGTTCGAGATTATGGAATCGATAAGAGTATCGATTGGTCGAGTTTGCATCGAGTTTAGCTGATTGGGCTAGTCGTGTGAGTTTTATGACGTTTCTATGAGACAATACGTTCGAATCGATCATACTATTCTCCTAGGAATGACACCTTTCGCAAGACTTCTACGGTACGAAAAACTGAGTTACTTTTTTAGAATATTTCATTGTGAAGTAATAAATGTCAATTTACTTTTAGAAGTAGTTAGGGACGGGTTCTTTTGCTTTGTGAAAGAAAACATGAAAGGGCAAAGTGTTAATAAAATTAAAATTTATCGAACCATTTTTCATATTCCCCTGTCAAAACAAATTCAATAAGCATACTAACCCAAATGCGTGCATTAGATTTCATATAAGTATATGTTTTTCATTAAAGCGCACAGATTCACGCGTCCATCACTCATTCATTCGTTCACAGCTGTCAGCGCAAGCCGAACGAATGATCAATATTTACAGTTCTTTTTTCATCAAATTCAAAGGTGTTGGACGCTCGCTATACCGTGTTCATAAAAAATACAAGAAAAGATAGCAAAGTTACATTAATCTCAATTTTATTATGGTCTGTTTTGCCCATCGGAAATAGTATGGGACGCTTATTTGTTTCTTGTATAGAAAATATATGGCATAATACTATAGTTAAAAAACAGACTATATTATACTATATAGTCTGTTTTAAAAAATGAGGACGTCGAAAGATATAACAACAGCAAGAACACCAGATTTTGTACCATTTTTTTTTACTAAATCGTCCCGTAAATTTTATCAGTGGCAATAAAACTATGTTACAACAAATTTTTAATTTAATAGTTAAAATAAAAATTACATAGTTCGATAGCCTTGAACTTTACTCCGAATCGGTAGCAGACCCGTTTCTAACAATGGAATAATCAAGTCTATAGTCCTTGACCGTAGTTGCACAAGCATCGATATTGTACCGAGTCGAATCGGTATCGAGTCGGCCTACTTGGCTGTCAATCGATTCGTGGCGTAATGCCGGTGATGAATTATAATTATCGAGTCTATTGTGACTGGCCATCATTCTCGTTTAATGGCGCGATTTCGTTTGGTAATAGGGCCTCCGGAGGAAATTTAAGTCACATGACAAGAGTCATTTTCGTATGATTTTTTTTTAAATACTACGTCGGTGGTAAACAAGCATACGGCCCGCCTGATGGTAAGCAGTCTCCGTAGCCTATGTACGCCTGCAACTCCATAGGAGTTACATGCGCGTTGCCGACCCTATTACGACCTCGTTGAGCTCTGGCAACCTTTCTCACCGGCAGGAACACAACACTATGAGTAGGGTCTAGTGTTATTTGGCTGCGGTTTTCTGTAAGGTGGCGGTACTTCCCCAGTTGGGCTCTGCTCTAGATCTGGAATGACATCCGCTGTGCTGTGCCCTACCACACAAAGCGAGATGACATTCACAGTGCCCATACCTCTCTTGTGATTGATTCTGCATGATTCTGTTACAGAGGTGTTATTGACTTGTCATCATCATCATACAATACAATACAATACAAATATACTTTATTGCACACCTCAATACAGAAACAGTACAAATATTACAACACATAAAGAAGAGGGAAACAACAGGCGGTCTTATCGCTAAAAAGCGATCTCTTCCAGACAACCTTTATCATCATCATAATATCAACCCTTTATCGCCCACTGTTGAGTATAGGCCTTTCTTCCAGTACGCCACTTGTCACGGATCAAAAACTGTCAAAACAAAAATTGCCACTTGCGACACGTAATAGGGTCCGAAAGCTAAAAACCATCTTGATTGCATAATTATATAAAATGTGCTTAGTTCTTTATTGGAAATCAATAATGATAAAAGAGATAAACACTAAAATATTCTAGCATTGATTTTCCCAGAGCGCAGAACTTTTCTTACACTTCTACAAATTGTCATACAATTGTAGATGAAAGCTGATTATAAACAAAATATGACTTCCTCATGACTTCAATAGCTAGGAATAGGAATACATTGAGAGATTTTTCTGCCAAACACGCGTGTAGACATGAACCCCCATGGCTCCGCGAATTTGGACATCTGAGGACTGTATCGACACAGTTCACAAGGATCTGTTGAGAAGTGCGCCCCGAACAGACATACAAAATCATTTTTCCCAAGCTGAAACGGACATGCTCTCACTCGATCATAAAACGTAACTCGCTACGTCCACAATTTAAAATGGAAAGCTCAACGAAAACAACAATTGTGCCTGCGCATCTGTTCTCACTAATTGTATTTATTAGCCTCGAGGGCCGTGATTGGCGGGTCAGCGGGACAATTGATACCCGCAAATCGTGGCTTCTATTATTTGTTTATTGACCACAAATCAATGTACTCTATTAAGTGGCAATAGTGCAGGATTCCGGACTGAATTTATTCGCTCCGTACTCAGTGGCGCGCCCCTAGTCGGGTGGGACTTATTTGACAGTTGGCAACTGCCAAATAGTATGAAGATGTCGTACCAAAAAAGTTCATATTTTCACCAAGTCGTGCGTTAGTGTCCTTTGTACTTTCCCCACCACGAACTTACATAGTTGGTAAAATAAATAGTTATAGCTGTTATCAACTATTTATAAAAGTCAAAGAAATCTGTTGTAACAACTCATATCCAGAATTAGGAAGAGTATTAGAATATTTTTTTGTTTTAGGTTAGTCTATAAGACATAGAGCCTACTTAAAGAAAAGTAACTTTCCTTAATATTTTAAAATGATCACTCACAATTCACACACGTCAGTTTATTTAATTCTGGACAAGAGTGTAGGCTGTGTAGGTGACTTGATAAATCAGATATACTTATGTATATGGAGGAATAATCTTAAATATCAATTCTTATGTTTCTTATTATTGTTACAGGTACGTTATCACTTTCAGACTTTTGGAGTGGATATTCAAAACAACGAAAATTGGTAACTATGTATGGAAATGTCCTAATGGTAGTAGTAAGTACTGTCATTTTACCATGTGCTATAAAACACAGCTAAATATCTCATGGTTTTTATAAGTTGACATTTGGATTGTATGCATATTTCGTCATGTAATTAGCTACTACACACGCCCACGCCACGTTGGCACACCTGATCGCCGCGCACGCAGCTCAATGTTACAACAAATCAGAGGCCCAGAAACACGGATTAATATCATTTGTGTCATTCACAGCTAAAAGCGAACATACAAAAAAAAATTGTAGGCATCAAAGACCTAGAATGCACACCTTACAGATTACAGACTAAAATACATACAATAATTATAATCTTAAAACTAAAAAACATTTTGGCGACACATTAACATCCTTACATATTTAGTGAGCAATGTCAGCATCCTTTTATTTTTTAATTTCATTCTTTAATTTATTTCAAAAAAATACTTCTGACTATATACATAAAAAAGCTTCGCCAAACAGAAGACAGTTTGTTGGCGAATAGTGCGCTCTCAATTATTATTTTCTATAGTAACTAAGTAGTTTACGAAATATTTGGCCACTTTAGCCGTCTCTATATCTTTTGATGTTAGCGGTAACTGTACTCCACGAACAGTCTAATTCGTTAACAAGCATAAATCGTACTTATGTATATCGGGGCCTCGAAAGTTTATTTTGATATTTTTGCTTTAACTAATATTCCTTGGCATAAAGATAATTTGTCATATCGCTATTACGGCCTGATTTTGATTGTTTTGTTTGTTGTAGGCATATTATTTTTCGTATACAAGGTGGCCAAAAAATATATGTGCATTCCCGTTGCCAGGGAGGATTTGGGCTTATACTGAGCAACTTCTACTATGGGACCAACCTCAAAATCGCGAAAAAAGTTTCTGGCTGTTTCATACATTTCTGCTGGTCCATTTTCTATGGGAGGGTAAAAAAAAATTTCGCTATTACGGGGTTGGTCCCATAGTAAAAGTTGCTCAGTATAATCCCAAAACCTCCCGGCAACGGGAATGCACATATTTTTTGGCCACCTTGTATATCACAATCTAATTGTCCTAATTACTAATATGTTGTACCCTTACCGGAACTCCTTACAGTATCGTTAGATCTGTTACCTACTTAGGTTATTAAGGTCCCTTTTCTTGGACACGATACGGTTACCAGTTAATTACCTTTTCATCTATCACGTTAATCGTCTCGGCTCTAATCGAATAAATCAACTGACAAATTAACTATGGGGTTAATTGATATTTGTTATTTCTAACAAAAATGTGTTTTATAATAAAGAGTTAAGGCGTGTTATCGAGTGGTGTCAGTTGTATTGTGTTGCAATTCTTGGATAAAGTTTTGCAATTATGAACGCGTAGATAATACCGAAATCTAGGTTATTCAATTATTATAATGCTAGATCGCAACGGGGAGCTTTTATTTTTCTACTTTTTCTAACTTTAAAAAAATTGCGCCATTATTACCTATAGTAATCATTGCTTAAACACGCAAAGATATTTAATTTTTTTTAAGAAATGTGCCCGTTTTATTTGCTTTAATACACCCATATTTTAAATTAAAATTGGATTTGCATCTTGGAACATTACGAAGTTATACACATTTTATTTTAAGAGGTTCAGTAATAAAAATAATTAAAAGAATCGGGCGTTACTTAGCGGAAATCCATCCAAAGATGTATGTATGTGTTATGTAGTATTTATGTTTGCGGAGGGAGGGTAAAAATACGGAAGTAAGTATCACGGGTTAACACTGATTGATCAGCACGTTATTACATATTTCGCGGATTAGGAAAGTATTATTTTTGTTTTAATCAGTAATGCAATCACAAAAAAGGCAGGCAAAGGCAGATAACTCATTAACATACTATATAATACAAAAATCGATCGAACTCTGTAAAAACACTATGTCACTGTGTCAGAAAAACACGAAAATGCTAATGCGACTTGCGAAAACCACTTTCTCTAACGAAAAACATTGTTTTCAAAAGTCATTGTGTTCGAAACCGTTGCAAAACTGGTCGTAACAGGAAGATCTTACAAGACCTTTGTGCTAAACGACCTTATCAACATACTGTTATGTCACACTGTAATCGAGAACTCGTATAACAGTTTGACTTTCAAGAGAAAGTATACCTTAGTGATATTGTAACTCGGTTGCTTTTTCAATTGCGATTATGAATAAGATGAGAGTTTGCGACAGTTAGTTACGCTCAGGGGCACACGTATATGTTACCTGCCTTGAGTATTTTTTAAAAGATAATTAAAAATACATAAATACTTGTACCTATGGTTTTAGAGTGAGTCACAAGGTTAAAAAACAAACAATACTCTCCTTCACG
Source organism: Cydia pomonella (assembly GCF_033807575.1). Classification (NCBI taxonomy): domain Eukaryota; kingdom Metazoa; phylum Arthropoda; class Insecta; order Lepidoptera; family Tortricidae; genus Cydia; species Cydia pomonella. Next base: position 19,252,356 of record NC_084711.1, read on the forward strand.
CTTCTAAAAGTGTCACAAATTATAGTTCGATTTTCTTTTTTTCTCTTTCAACAAAAGATAAATAAAACACTGAAAGTTAGAGTTAGACTTCAGTCACTATTTAATAAAAAAAATTTTTTTTATTTAGAAACCAAACAGTCGCATAAACATATCAAAAATGCAATACAAATGATGTACCACAACAAGGAAAATACAACAAACAAACCTGGAGGTTCATAAATTATGCTAACTGAAAAATTATATACTGTAATTAATTATCAATGAACGCCTTCTACACTTCCGACATTTTAGAATCTAAAAAGAACCTAAAATCTCACGGTATCGGCCTGTCAGTTATTCGCAAAAGCTGACAATCGCGAATAACTGACAGGCCGATATCGTCCGGCGAACTGGCCATCAGTGGGCCCCTTAAAAATGACCATGATCGCTTCAAAACTTGGTTATATTCTCATAGACTTACAAAATTCAACAAAAATAGATAAAAATTAACGATTCAGTAATCGTATCGGAGCTGTTAACGGTTCGGCGGGGCGTTTAACGGATCGTCGTAAAACGATCGATTGCCTTTAACGGTACTTGAACAATACAATTACGTAGTTAAATATAGATTATGAAAAACTAAACAAATTCATTTATTTGAGACATTATATAACCAGCCAATTATAACCAAATCAATTTACCTTAAGTGGGGCAGGGTAAAGTCAAAAATAAAAGTAAATAATTATAAAAATATTATAGGACATTATTACACAATTTTTTTTATGGAAACATTCTTTATTAACCAGAAGTGCATAAAATACATAAACAAAGTGAAGATAAAACTAATAACTTAAAACGAAACCTTAAAACCCAATTAACCAAACTAAAACTATGACTACAACTAAATATAAAATACCTCCCCCAAATCCCCAGCTTCAGGCATAGACCCTAAAACGCTGGCGGAGTTACCTCTTTGCACCAATCTCTGAGCAAAGAAGGAGCCCGCTCTGTGGTCTCCCGACACACCTATTTGGCGTTCCGACACCTTTTTAACAAATTATAACCAATCATAACTATGTAATTTCATGTAAGTTACTAATTTCAATGTTAATCTTTAGTATGCTTAAGCATATCAACATTAAGTTTATGTTTTGAACAGACAAAATTTGACAGCATCATGCAAGAAGTCTCGGACATTTTTTTTACATTGGGAACGAGTAGGCGACGATATACACATATTTATATAGATAAATACATACTCATATACATAGAAAACAACCATGAGTCATGACTCAGAAACAATTATCTCTGTTCATCACACAAGTAAATGCTCTTACCGCGGGATTCGAACCCAGGGCCATCGGCTTCATAGGCAGGGTCTCACCGACTAGGCAAGACCGATCGTCAATTGTAGGTATATTTGGCTAAAGTTCCCTATCCTAATGGCGATTTTAGCCGACGCAATGTTTGCTGAGAGTACCTAGTGCAAGTACACAGAGGATCAGTGGGCGCTGGCGCCGGCCCGCCCGCGCCTGCGCAAGTGCAGATTTATTCAACGGGAGCAATGCGCCGACGGCAAACCTCGAAGTTGAAAGTTAACGTCCGAGACGAATAAATGTGACGTTCTACGGTTAAAGGTACCTTATGGCGGCCAGCGCTTACGTCGCATAGCATAGCATTAGTGTTGGAGCGTCGTTAATAATGACGTAGGTAAGCGCCGACAGTCACGATATACAGCCGAGGAAATTCACAAATGCAATGTATTCTATGAACGATATTCATTTCTTTATTCAATCGGGTTCGGGTATTTGGGTTACAAATTGATCAATAAAAGTTGCCACTTAATTGTCTGGTAAATTATTCAAAGAGATTTGTATAAGTAAGTTTAACACCAGCTGTTTTGAATTGGCCAGCAAATTGATGAATGGAGTAAGTGAATTGAATATCAGAGTGATATCTAAATGATGTTAGTCGCCCGTGCGTCTCGCTCGAGCCAATTCATGTACGTACAAGTACGAGTGATATACGAACATTATATGTGACCGCGTCCGGCAAAACGTCTCACTTGATCGCTTGCCATAAGGACGCCTTGACAGGTTATTCGTATAAATATACAAGCAAATGTCGTCCCTATGGCAAGCGACAAAGTGATCACATTTAGATATCATTTTCATGTCACGATGTAAGTTGGCTTCCCGAGCAAGCCTCCTTTGCTCTAAAGAGTAAAAAATCTTCACATTATCTTCTATTGTTGTGCCCGCTTCGAATGTTTATAAAAAGAAACAGAAATTATCACCTACGAATATCTGTAGGCGTAGATTGACCCAAGTAAAACCAAACCAGCCCAGCAAATGAAATCAAATTCTAAATGGCTTGTTTTGGCAAACTTTCAACACATATCATCGGTATCGAAATGACAGAGGTCAAATGCCACCGATTATTGAGTGAAATCACCGAACGCTGGAGAGTTCTGTTCGTGAATTCGCGCGTACAATGATTCGTAGGGTTGCTAAGTCAAAATAATCATAAATAAGTGTATCATTCTATTAATGAAAGTTTAGACTATCTATTAGAGAACCGTTGATATTCGTGTAAAAATATATGACAAGCGCTTATGAACAAATAAGAAGTTTATCTCAGAAGTATTGCGTGCTGCGTGTTAAGATTTTACCTAAATTCAAATACATACATTCCTGAGGTGCTTTCAATGCTTTATAAAAGTTCCATTGACAAACATCTTAATTGTATCTTTGTCTAGAGAATAATTTCCATTTTTAGGCAATATGAATCTGTGGTATACTAATTGCTTCATACTTTTCTTTCATCACTAGGGTCACTAAAAAGTCACGGTGTTGGTCTATACTGCGTTACGTCTAGGGTTGCCACACAACAGGATTTCCCCTGACATGTCAGGATTTTTGGTCTTTTGTCAGGATTGCCTCAACTAACCACTAGAGACCGGTTAAAAGTTTGGAGTTAGGCAGAGGAAAGTGAAGGCTATGCTATTAGTTACATAAGAGATTTAATGGGCGTATTTTCTAATAAATTGGCTTTAGGCTGCATAGCCGGCTGATTATAATTATCCCTCTCCCATCCCGGAGCGTGTCACACCCCACAAAATTACGTCCCCTGTTATGCCGGCTGGTCCGGCAGGCATGTCCCTGGCTGGGAGAGGCGTGTCTTGTCTAGTCTTGTCTATAAAATAACCGTCCAGGATATATCAGGATTACTCAAGGTTTTTAGGGTGATGTCCGTAGCTTTGTCAGGATATCTAATTTTTCCATATGGCAACCCTAGTCTCGTCACCGCCAGCCCTACAGCCATCAGTCACGATCAACTGTCGATCGTCGTTTTCACGTTGAATGTCAGTTTTGACGGTCAGCGATGTTTGGTTGCGTAACCCAAACATTGATGACTCGGTGCGGTTGGAAATGTAGTCCGGAAACCAGTTTGGTGAGTTAGAATCCGTCAAGATTTTGGAAATGCTTGATAGGTGTCTTTTTCTTTTTCAATAGAAATTAATAGCATCCTTGTGTGTCGATAATGATATTATAATGTTATATATTATTAATGATAGAACATATAGCCTATAACAATATGAACACAACCACAAGGATGTAGTAGCAGGTATGTATTTGAGCAGCAGCTAAATTTGTCATTATCTTTGCAAATTAATTTATTTTTTATTACATTTCTTGTTGATTGTGGTTTCTTGATACTCCGTTTTTTTTTATGATACAGAAGGCAAACGAGCAGACAGATCACCTGTTGGTAAGCGATTACCGCCGCCCATGGACACCTGCAACACCATAGGGGCGTTGCCGGCCTTTAAGATGGGAGTGCGTTTTTTTTTTCAGATTAGAAATTTTATTACCTCAAAAGTAGTGTAGTAACTTTCTTCCTCCAAAATTAAATTTGAGTAACTAGTGTAACTATATGCACTGATTTATAGAGTCGTTTACATATCATCGTACCGCAATATTAGATATTATAGGAACCCTAGCATTTCGAAAAAAAAAGAAAAGGTTAATTACCACTACCTTTGAGGTCAGAAAAATTCTAATCTTAAAGAAAACGGAGGATAGAGGCTAGTTAGGGCATACGTTTGGATCGGAAGTATCTACGCATTAGAAAAAAGCGTTTGCGCATCGCACGGGACCACTTTCACTGACATTGAAACACTGCCATACGGCGGATCTCGATCCGATATCGAGGCCGTACTTGTTTGCCGACCGATTGTTTTGTTTTCGCAAATTTTTCTTGTTAATTTTTAGGGTTCCGTACCAAAAAGGTACAAAAGGAACCCTTATGGTGCGACTATGTCCGTCCGTCCGTCTGTCTGTCTGTCACATCGCAAAATATCTCAAGAACTACTTAAGCTATCGATTTGAAATTTGGAATAGTTATAAACAACGCTAAACCAGACATATTGATATTATTATTATTATTATTATTTTAATAACTATGGCAAATGCCCAATATGAAGAGGGGACAAAATTCTAGTGACTAGGGCAAGTGAGGTATCATTTGAAAGAGCTGAAATTGACCATTCCAAAATTTTTTCCTTTTTAGTAGTGGAAAAAATAGATTTATGAAGGAAAATGTAAAAAAAATATCATCCCCCCACCGTATCTCCGAAGTTTAGCGAGGAAAAATTATGTTTTTTTTTTACATAATATTAACATTACTACAAATTTTTCAGGAAAAATATAATCAAACCTCTATCATAATTACTTTTTTTTAATTAATAAAAAACATTTCCGAATTTAATTTGCAATTTAACCAACTTTATGTGAGTTTATAACACTTGAAATTTCTATGAGATTACATTAAAGACACCTATTTTCAAATAAAAGAACAATTTTTGAATTCGGTTCACATGATAGAGAATTATCGTAAAAAAAAAAAAACAACATACGTGCATTACATCGCACAAAATTAGTTAGACAATTTGCTGATAGATGGCGCTGTACACAATTATAATTAGTGTACCCTTTTGATTAGAAGTACCTAATCAAAAGTGTTTCGCCTTTATAGTTACACGAGATAATTCAAAGTTTGTACGGAACCCTCGGTGCGCGAGTGAAACAAACTCGCGCTTAACCGGTTTTTATTAATCATCATGAATCATGACCATTTTATTTAATCTGTCCATTGCACTTTTTTCAAATTTAGGTATTTTTATGTAATTTTTACGAATTTTTCAGAATCACAAACTCTCTTGATTTCAACGATTTTATCCACTCTGTTACCAAGTAATCTTTAATTATATACCTACAGCTAGTTTTATTAAGGCATGCCTTATAAATACTTGATAATATGATAATATACGATACCCTGTATTTAGCATCGCATTAAGAGATGCGAAGACCTATGACGGATTGATTACTTTCGAGATATAAATCTTCGGTCAAACCAGTTCGAGCCAATCTAAGTGTCAGTTAGCATTTCCTTTGGTCTACTAGCAAATGGTTGTTACGTCTGGCGTGTAATGTACTGTAATAATATCTGAACAATATGAATACAGGTCATTCGCATTGCAAACCGACCGCCATCTATATACGTTGCGCAAAACTCTGGCCAAGCGATTTGAAGTTTGAACCTTAATACGTTCCAGTTAGAGGACTTTGAAGGGGCCACAAGTGGATGACGCCTTTAAAAGATCACTTTGAATATTCTCAAGCTTAAGTAACTTCGAACATAGTGAATGAGTCCGGAAGTGCATCAGATAAACTACTTTTTTACCTTTAACATTAAACGCAATTTCGAATGTTGCCTAACGCGTGCACTTGTATGGTTTGTCCACGAGAAAAAGTGTATCCAATCCCTTTTAAATGCCGTGGAAAGTTTAGTTCGGTGAGTCGTGAAAACAGCTTTTGTGATGGGTTTTATAAAGATTCGTTACAAACTTGTAACGTCGGATGGGTTAAGTCGTGAGCAAATATTGCGTAAAACGAAAGTGTCTCATACAAGACATACATTGTCGCGATTGCTTAATGTTACTGATAACCATGTAATTGTGTTTAGTTAAGTGTACGAATGAGGGCAGGCTTTGCGAATTAATATTCTTATTATTTTGAATTTATTGGCAAAACTGGTTTCGTTGTCAGAACTAGTGCTTAAATTTTTTTAGTAAAATTTTACAATAAAGATAATAATTATATTATTTGTAGAACTATTTAAACTAAATCTACAATACAGAAGGTTTTCCCCGATATAGATCGTGTCATTCACGAAGACGCGTGCTTTGGCTCGTATTGACATGTTATTAAAGGTTAGATTTTACAAATCTGCGCGTCATCGTGAATGACACGATCTATATATTTTTTCCGATTTGAAGCGCAGCGATATAAATGTCAAAACAGTTAAAGATTTTCTACACATTTTAGTACATTAAACTTTACCTTCGATTCCACGTTAAAAGAATATTCAATTCTACGTCAAATCAAAGCTAATAAAGTATAATATACGAATCTAATTACATGAATCTGTTCAATATTGATGTAGTATAATTTATTGACGAGATAGTAGGCGCCCGGCAATTAGGCTAATCAATCCATCATAAGTAAGAATCGCATTATTTACCGGTGAACGTCAGGTCAGGGTGAGATACCGGGTTTTAATACGCACTTTGTGTACTTGAAATTACTGATTAAAGTGTGTTTGGGCGTAACCTGATTCCCAAAGGTTTGAATGGCATATAAAAAATATTCGAAATATGTGAAGCCCTTTAAGCTAATTTTGCAGTGAAAATGTGTGGAGGTGGATTTTAACCGTTATATTTTCGTAGAAATTTGACATGAATGGTGGCGGACTGACTTCTACTTGGTTTAGTTTTTCTTCAAAAAAAGTGAGCCAACATTGCGGATATTCAAGACTCACGATCACAAGTCAGTATAGTGTGTGAGAAAACCGGAATCAAGCAGTTTATGGAGAATTTGCTGGTCAAAAACCCAAGTGTTATTATGTCAATAGAGGATTGCGTAAAATCGATAATTAGAGATACTGTCTAATTATGTATAATACGTCAAACAAAGACATAACTGTATCTTGTTTCTTAGTTACAATACGTCTGCTAAACGAGATTTAACGCAATATTTACCTCTTAGCGTCGAACGAGACTTGTCGTGACCCTAATTACCTTTGCAAAGATAAGATAATTCAGACTGTAATGACATAATCACCCTGTCACCGAGCATGCTACAGGCGGTTACAACACCGAGCATTCATGCGGATACGTCGTTATTATAAGGTTTGCAGTGATATGTTTGAGGACGTAGACGTTGTCAGAATGGACCAGTATATACTTTGTTTTTTAGTTTGATATCGTGTAATCTGTCAAACCAATTTATGAGTAGAAAAAGTTAAAAATTTGTTAATTCGGCCTGTGATTACATAACACATGCCGGTAACCGAGCATGCTACAGGCAGTTACCATTACAACACCGAGCATACGCGGACTCGACGTTTGCGATTGTTAGGTTTGCAGTGGCGTGGCTCAGGACGTACACGTGGTTAGGATGGACAAGTTTATAGTTTGAAAGTCTGGCAAACCAATTTATGAGTAGAAAAAGCTAAGAATAAGATGATTCGGATAACCACACGGTCACCGAGCATGCTCTACAGGCAATTACAACACCGAGCATTCATACGCCGATAATTGGTTACGTTTGTAAGGTTTGCATTGCAGGGGTGTGTCTCAGGCCGACAACGTGTAGGTGTCGGGATGGACGAGTCGTATAGTCTGGCTAACGAATTTGTCAGTAGAAAAAAGTAACCAATTTTAAAATTAAAGGCTGTAATGGAATGGAACTAATGGACTTCCTGAAGAAATTTTGAATATCGCGCATTTTTTAACCAACAAGTTGGTTTGCCAGACTATAATTGGTCCGCCAAAAATTCTTTCCGTTCACAAATCTTTTGCTCTATTTTCGAGCGATCATAAAATAATGTAGTGTACCTAGTGATCGCTCTGAAAGCTTGTCCACGGATTTGTAGGTATGGCTTGTGGCTTGTAAGTAAACGTTGATCTTAATGGCGTTATAGTGTTAGGGACGTCAAGTCATACTGTATGCCGACACCGTTTTGTAATATGATGATAAACAATTGGGCCTTCATTGGTAGTTTTTGCCAAGATATGTTTCTGTGTTAATGACATAATCACGAATAGTATGGGTCAGCGAGCATGCTCCATTACAAGTGTTGCAATACCGGTAATGGGGTTATGGAGATCTAAGTCTGACGACATATTCGGGCCCACATTGTAGCCTGTGTAGCTGCTAGAATATAATCCTAAATGCATCCTTATTGGTTATCTGATGAGGGTAGCGTAGTTTAGCTCGTTGCAAATATCGAGGCAAATTTTTTCGCGAGTGGTTCACCATCAACGCTCCCGATAATACCTATGCAAGAACGCTATTTCACTCCTACCTTAATCGATATTTTCTATACAAAATTCGGACAAACGTTGACTCTTTATGCCTGTTCTATAGGCTGTACAGTGAGCTGCGAAATTGCATGGAGAAATTATGAATGAATTCATTGGCAATGAAAAATGCTCTGAAGAACTTTTTGAATTGGATGCCATGCATCGTCTCGTTTTCACCACACCTCTCGCCACAGAAGCAAAGTTTTACTTCTTAGATACATAGCACAAGCACACCAAGAATAAGTGAGCATCTCGTACGACATAGGGTTCTTCTAGAATCGGGTATTCAAAGAAAAGAATACACAAATAATGTTTCTAAACCTCAAAAATAAGTAAAGAGAAACTCACACCACAGGAACACAATTGCATTACTCGTAGCTATTTGTTGCAAGCGCCTCAACAAAACATGAACTACACTTTCAAACAGTGGAAAAGCCTTGAAGTAGAGTAACAACCCGGGTAAGCTCGCATTTCATCCGCTCACACCAACCATATCCCAACCTTAAACCAAAAGGGTAAGATTTAAATTAGAAAGATAAAAGTTCGCTAAAGTTTTCAACAGGAATGCATGGACAATGCAAACAAAGCCATTGCGCAAACGCATTTTCTGAGACGTAACGAGATTTACTGTTCCCAATACCTATAAATCACTATTCGTAACAGAAAACCATATCAGCCCTTTACTTTTCTAACCTCTCAACTCTTTTTCTAACCTTTAAATTTGAGCTCTATTTTCAACGCAGCTAGGTCGCTTTTCTAATTTAAATTAGTGTTATACGACTTTTGGTGAGTTAGAATCTCATGCACAATTAAGTTTTCCTCGCAGTATGATATGCTAATTATTACGATGCAATTATAAAGTGGTATAACATTGGATAACACGTTACCAGCGTGACATGCAAATAAGCATGTCTTTTCAATCTTCGTTCGTTACGGTTGGGGAGACAAAAATGAGTTATTGTCTTGCATAATCCCGGGTATAAAAAAGGCGGTTACTCTAGATATTGGCGATACGATATTAGACGTAAACTAGCGGCCTGCCCCGGCTTCGCACGGGTAAACCTTAACAAATTATACATCTAGACCTTCCTCAAGAATCACTCTATCGAAAGGTGAAAACCGCATGAAAATCCGGTCAGGAATTTTTGAGTTTATCGCGAACATACAGACAGACGCGGCGGGGGAATTTGGTAAGATGTAGTGATTGTTCGTATTTATAATTGCTTATGTACAAACATACAAAAGAGAAGGGTTAATTTAACGCCAATTTATTCTTGATTAGGTATGAACGCTTCTAAAATGAAAATACTTCAACGAAACAAAACACATCACTTTCTAGTGAAGAGAAACACACCTTATTTTGTCAATATCTCTTTTACTATTGATTCTCCATTTAATCCAATGTGATCTAACTATACCTGCAAAATAACATCAGCTTTCTTCTATTTCGGCTTTCTTTTATTATAAAAACTACACAAGCCATATAATCTTTTTTACAAGCTTTTATATAACTTGGCCCGTCAGTATGTTTGTTAGTTAATGTAGGTCAAATCTTGGAAGCTAAATTTGACCCACTTCCCGATTTCCGATTGAGCTGAAATGTTGCATACAAATACATGTAATTCCGATGACAATGCAATATTATGATGAAACGTAGTTGGTCTGATGCTGGAGACAGGAGGTAGCCATGGGAACTCTGTGGCATAACAACGCAACCTAATTGTGTTTGGGGTTGTTAGAATTGTCTCGAGGAGTATTAGTTGCCTGTGGATAGAAAAGTACAGTCAGCGATAAAAGCTTGTACCAAAAATGTCATTTTTGCCAAATATTATTAAAGCCCTCCTCTTTTTCTCCATTCGGTCCTGTGACATGTCGCCAGGTATTTCCCACAATTCGCCGTAATAAGCGTCCACGTCGCCCCGCCATTCGCCATCTTCTTTTCGGAAATATAAAGTATACTATACCTACTCTGGCAAGCCAAGATTGTGAGTAAAAAACGCCTTTAATTCAAAATTTGTATGGAAGATGCCTACACTTTAAAAAAATCCAGACTAATACTGACAAAACTGACTTGCCAGAGTATTAAAACGTTGAACTATATCCTGGCCTGGTATCTGGGATTTGATTAGCGTACGCCCATATTAATAGCTATAGCATCGTTATCTGCGCCATTACGAGTAATGCTGAGAGCGCTATTGTTAGTCGGCGCCGGCGCCGGCGCTGGACGCAGTACAGGGTGATGGCGGTTGCAAATTTAAATTTGTATTTTATTCTTTATCTGTTAACTATAATTGCTAACCTCTTCCGATACTAACCACAATGCGCGATATACAAATATATGTGAGCTTTCGTGCGTTGCATAGCTTTTCGAATTTTGTGATGAATATGAACCAGGGATCTCCAAATTTTTGACCTACGGGCTGCAGCCTGGCCTTCGATTCTTTATTGCGGGCCGATTGTACAGAATTTGTAATTTTTCGATGGTCGTAGTATGAAGACCACTGCGCCAGACTTTTACTTAGCCACTTAGGCGTATATTTGTTACTGCTAAAGTAGTACTAAAATAAACAAATCAGCACAACTAAATTGGTTCCGTTGCATGAAAAAAATATGTTTTTATTACGTAATTAGTTTGTGATCGTGACTCTAACCATCACATCACGACCGCTTTTATTACTAACAAAATAAAATATATTTTCAGAGACGTAATTGTTGGTGTATGTTACAGAGACAATACCTAGAAATCTTAGAATTGAGGTCGATATGATCATTGATCGACCTAAGTCAATAATGTAGAATTGTCGGAATCATCAAAGGACGTTCATTAGTTGATTTATAGCTAAACAATTGAGCCGTAAGTGCTTGCAACACAACTAGGTACTCACCTTATGTAAATTTGTAGAATCTAGACTAGAGGCTAGAAAAAGCCTGTAGCCTCATTTAAATGTATAGAGTAGAAGTTCCAATGGTCGATTTCAATAGTAAAAAGCTAAGAAAAAGTTTTACCCATGACTGAACGACCAATTAGTCGCAAGGCAATCGTAAGCGCACCCTTTATGTAAATTTGTAGAATCTAGACTAGAGGCTAGAAAAAGCCTGTAGCCTCATTTAAATGTATAGAGTAGAAGTTCCAATGGTCGATTTCAATTGTAAAAAGCTAAGAAAAAGTTTTACCCATGACTGAACGACCAATTAGTCGCAACGCAATCGTAAGCGCACCCTGTGCAAGCGTACAATAATAGTGGCATTCCTCCCCCTCCACCTGCCCCACTTTCCTTTTTCATTCGCTTTCATTTCAGGTATCATAATAGTAAATAGTTTAAAAAGCTCAGAAAATACGTTTCACCCATTAACCTGCAATAATACCTACTATGCCCTAAACAGTTTTTTGAAAAGTTTTCACAAATTATTTGCTACAAATAAATATGACCTTTATGCATTAAGGTGATTTGTTTACTGTTTGTGCTAATGGCGCTCCCTACGCAAGAGTTTTGCGTAATATTCCCTATTAGTCGCAACGCAATCGCAAGCGCACCCTGTGCAAGCGTCCAATAATAGTCGCATTCCTCCCCCCTCCACCTGCCCCACAGGAGCACCTGCCGCACTTTCCTTTTTCATTCGCTTTCCCTGCCCGACGCCGGGGGCGTAACTCGTCTGACAATGGAACCCTAAGCTCTGAATGTGTTTGCGTGAGCATACCTAAGATTGTGTGCAAAGTTGTTGAATATATTTGTATAGGTCCTACCTTTCTTTCTTTCTTCCTAGCGTTGTCCCGGCATATTGCCACGGCTCAAGGGAGCCTGGGGTCCGCTTTGACAATTAATCCCAAGATTTGGCGTAGGCACTAGTTTTACGAAAGCGACTGCCATCTGACATTCCAACCCGGAGGGTAAAACCAGGCCTTGTTGGGATTAGTTCGGTTTCCTCACGATGTTTTCCTTCACCGAAAAGCGACTGGTAAATATCAAATGATAGGACCTATGCAATTAAAAGTGAAAAATCGATCTAGTTAAGTTTCATCCTCAGGAACACCTGAATTCCCATGATTTTACGAAAACAGAAAGAGGAAAGCCTCCGTCATTGTCATTCGAGCCTAGATGTTGGCAATTATGTACGCAATTTACTACGAGTTAAGGTTAATTAACTACATGCCTCGAAATATCTTCGTATAGCATTTTCTCCGTAGAACAGTCGCGAGTCGGTGTGAAAAGCTGCTGGTGATTTTATAACTTGACACTTTTGATGATTTCACACGGATACCTGTCAGGGAATAGCACATAGCAACACAAGTTTGTCAGGTTTAAATAATCCACAAGATAGATTCTTATAAATTAACACAAATTTTATTTATACTATAATCTCATGTAACAAATTAACAATCCGTGATAGTTAGACAGTTGAATTTTTCACAGATGATGTATTTCTGCTATAAATAACAAATACAAACCTGACAGAGTGGTCAGAAACAAGACATCGAAAATAATTTTGACCGAGCTCCATGTTTTGATGTGCACATGCCAATTCACCAGTGAAGCTGTTATTTGACTTTTCGAAACCAGTCGCAACGGATAACCTAATTGCAAACGGAATGCTATTTTTTACGCCCTACTCCTGGCCCTACATAATTGTATGTAACGTCTTTCCGTTCGTAAAGGTTCGGGAGCACTCGGGTTCCATTCGGGTTGTTAGGTGGCGCAGGAACCGTGGAAATGCACCAAGGCAGAACGGACAACAGTATAAAAAGTGGTATATGTTTTAGGAATTTAAAGGTGCTTAGATCGTTTTGGATTAGTATTTTTAAGGACGCCGTGAGAACGTCACCTCATACATATGTATCCCAGAATTATCATGTTTATATGCCAGCACTGTTAAAACTTTCACACGGCCGAAGAATTGAGGTAAAAGTTGCTGCACTGCTCAAAACCAGAAGCCTACACATTATTTTATTATTGTAATGGTGCGGTGAGGGACGTGCGAATGAGATTGTGATATTGCTTGTTATTTTATGGCCGAACAGGTATACAGGTTGTTTACAAACTTTACGTCTTCCGTTGAATAAAATAAATGTTTGAATTATTCCCATGATTTCACAATGTCACAATGTTTGCATTAATTGAAAAGAAATTAGGCACAGAACAGGCAAGGTAAGGTTCATTAAGCCTTACCCCGAAATTAACCTCCGTCTGTGTATGGTAAGGATTCTGTCCGAATTTTTAGTCATCTTTTGCATTGTTTTTCTGCTCGAACTCCCGATTTTTGACCACCACACACATTATTAACTAATACAAACGGGACTTAATGGCATATTAAATTTTAAATTTACCTACGACGTTTCGAGGACGGTGTTGTCCCCGTGGTATCGGAGAAGACTGGCTAAAGTTGACATCAACATCTTCTTGCCGCGCGAGTTTTTAGAACTACCCGCACTTGGTCTTGGTTATTGACTGGAACACTTCGCGCACTAGGGATGTTACTCTGTCGACAGGCAACACTAACGATATTCGAAAATATGTAATAATGGTGAAAGGTTAAATCAGTGTTTTGCACCACAAACATATGAAGTTTAAAGGTCGGTTTGCAATGCTAATACACTGAGCTCAAATCCTTGGCAGAACTTCAGAAGACAGTTATCAAGATAACCCTCGACCGAGTAGGCAAGCTAGACTCCTACTAGCATACAATCTGGGAAAACGAATCCCATAACCGTTAACTATTACCAATTTACCAATGATACTTGTAACATTTTGAGAAAATACTTACAGATATATTAAAAATATCATCTAACTGATACTCGTAACTTGGAATTACATACTGGATGGAACTGGAAGCTGCAGGATAAAGCAATGAACCAAAAGCACCCTGTGCAAGACGCCGCGAATGCAGAAGCGTTCGATTTTGTTATTACACGAAGCCCCTAGGTATGCCGTTCAATCTCGCCGCGTATTTGAGGCAAAGCTGTGTAACAGAGTTATGTCGGTGGATTAGAAATGGGATGCTGTTGTTCTGACGTAGTTTTATATTTATTGGGCAAATAATGGCACGCAACACAACTACATATACCTACATAACATTTGTAATAAAATAAGCCTATATACACAATGCTGGTTACGATAAAATTACATTATCTGTCATGATACAGTTGCGGCTCTTTTATATTCCGAGGAGTGTATATTTTAACAAGCCAAATAATTGAATATTAATAACTATATACTTACTATAATTTTACTGCGGTTTATTTTTTACTTTAAAGTTTGCTCACCATTATTCAACAATTTTTCAAGAGTTTTTACTCTCGGCTACTGCTACGGATCCCAGTCCCCTTTCGACTTTTACTCCCATACTTCGTCAGATCTTCGGTATCTTCTTTACACCATTGACTGCGCACATGGCATTCTCGTAAGGTTACTTTCCTCTTTCCTTTTTTAGGGGATTCAGGCGATGACAGCCAACGCTCATGTACCTTTGTGCGTTTGTTACTAGTAATTTCTAGAATAAAGGCAGTTAGAAGATATGAGTAGATAAGCGAATGTCATTGTATTTATAAAGAAAGGATAGATATGTCGTTAGCGACGCGTGTCGTTTGTTGGCATTTCAATTAGCGCTCGCGTGTTTGTATTATCATTTGCTTTTTCATATAGGATTGGTTGGATGATCATAGACATTAATTGCTAGGATCTTTGTACTGACTTGCTATTTCTTGCAATTCTTGCTTATGTTAATTATGTATCTAGACAAGTCAGTTCAAGGAGTATTCGAACGTTCTAAATTATTGAAACCCACTTATAAAATTGCTTTCTATGAAGTTTTTTCCGCTGTTTTTACACTTGGTTCTTATTCGGATGAATTCTCTGACTAGGTCAAAATCTAACCAAGAAAAACTGTTTTACTCCATAAGCCTTTGATAACGTCTCCGTGAAATTTAGGGCAAGCCGCAACCCATTAGGCAAATGACAATCTTCATCATGCAGTCTATTTATAGGAAAATTATGTGGCGTCTAACATATTCGTTGCACAATCCAGAAATTCCAGATCTAAGATTGAGGTTAGAAGGTTTGCTTAAAAGAGGCTTTGTACAGTCAGCGTCAAATACTTCGTAACAGTGAAAGTGGCCAAATAGTTAGGTACACCATACTAAATATATGGTGTACCGAACTATTTGGCTACTTTGACTGTTACGAAGTATTTGACGCTGACTGTACTAGAGTTAGACCAAGATAACTGCAATGATTTTGACAGCACAGACTGTGGAAGTGTATTTATTAGGCATAATTTAATATAAGTTTAGGCAAGACATAATTTAACGTACGGCCCAATTAGAACTTTAAGACACGCCAAATATTAGGACTAGATACGATACGGATACGAGATAAGTTAGTGTCAAAGTAACGTTTATGTTTGAAGAAAGAGTTTGATTTCTCCGTAGAGTAGTAAAATAGATCTCTAAAAACAAACCGTAGACCTGTGGAATTCACCGGCAGACGGTTGGTAGCAACTCAGCCTATAGTAGTTACCTACTTGTTTAGATTGGTACGCGTTCGGAATGTGATAAGGCGTTTTGATAAAGGAATTTTATCTTAAACAAGCGCACCGTATCCTTGCGTAACCGTGTTCCTACTACAACATATCTACGTAGTTGGCTAGCGGAATTTTACACATTGAATTATCTTTCACATGCTCGTGCATCTTATCTCAGTTTTATATACTCCTTGTTTTTAAATCTCAAGGTTGAACAACGTGATATTTTAGATTAAGTTAGTGTTTCGTAACTGCTTCCTAGATAGTTGTTGCTGCCGCAACACTATATTCAGCTTAATATTTAAAGACAGAACGTTGTAGTGTACGAAGAAGACAACAGTTTTGACATAACCCTATCTTGAGACTGTTCATATTTGATAAGTACTTACTTAAAATTTAGTGATTATGAAAATTTGGATCTCGTCTATGGATCTAATCAGTTATTTTAATCTTAGTACATGTTCGCTATTAAAATATGCATAAAACTTACCTTACGCTTAAGTAAATTATTATAGCAATATTTTTAATATTTATTTATTTATACAAGGAATTCCAACAGCTATAAAAAATACATTAAACTTTTTAGATAGTAGTTCAGAGCCAATTACAGGAACTCGCAAATAGAAACTGTATATATAATTACAAAATACACACTAGATACAATATGTTCGTAACCACCAGTGTCGCTCCGGGGAATATCGCAGACAGCTTTTGATGAACATCTCCTGATTACTATGCTCATATTTCCCTAGGGAGCCTTGGAAGGGTTGTTTATTGTTTGTGGCGACATATACATTTGCACTGAGAATGCAGAAATGCAGGCAGACACTGCATTTACCAGAGTTTGATGAATATGAGCGGTGAATATCTTCAAGTATTCTGATTTTAGGATGCGATGCAAAGCCAATAAATATGTTAGTTGATTAAGGAAATATTATTGTCCAAATTGCCCTGGATCAACTACTGCTACACAAAACAGAACCTTCTCTTTTGTGATCGCTTGCCATATTTGGATAAACCTATAAGCAAGTCCGTCAGTAGGTCACCTCATCAAAAGATCTCCTAATGCAAATAAACTCTCCTCGCTGTCCGATCTTATTCCGATCTACGGCTACGTTTTCGTTAGAACTCCAAATACGCAAACTTGTTACTCGTCTCCTAGTCACCATTATACTGGTCTCTTCAGGAAGTAATAGAAACAGTTTGCTTTCCTCCACTCAGTATTCCGCTTTCAAGAAACTTTGCATATCGCAGGTTAATTAGCAAGATGGATGCCGGATGTCCTTCCGGAGAGGTCCTGGGTGAAGGTGAGAGTTTATAACATGTTTCTTTGCAAATAGTAGTTTTAGTATCAATGAAGTTTCTACAATTTGCAAGACTCATCATTACGGGGTGATTACAAACAGACAAAGTAAATTTGATATGCTGAATCGCAACTTTACTTGCCATATGCTTGTCGCTGATGTGACGTCTCAACCGAGGCCCACTACTCGTAGTTAATAATAAGAATTGTATGGATCTTTAGGAAGTTTTATATATATTTTCTTATTTTGTTGCAGGTACGTATTTCAAGGCAGTACTTATTTGGACATCGGAAGGTCGGAATCTAATCTAAAATTTGTTGGTAATTTTCTTGACACGTGAGTATCTAAATCCTAGGTTGTAAAACTAAAGGGCGCAACGCTAAAGGCTACTGTACAAAATACAACTAAGAAGGCTTTAAGAGGGGTGGGTTAAAATATGTTCTGGAAAATGATGACTTATGAGAAATCAGCTCTCGTAACACAATTTTGACGACCGGTCTGGCCTATTCGGTAGAGATCCTGCCTATGAAGCCGATGGTCCTGGGTTCGAATCCAAAGCACATTCCTGAGTCATGGGTGTTTTCTGTGTATTTTAGTATTGGTATAATTATTACCTATAGATATCGTTGTACTAGTACCCACAACACAAGCCTTTTTGAGCTTACTGTAGGAAATGTGGGGCTTAGTCAATTTGTGTAAGAATTTCCTATAATATTTATTTATTTGTTTAATTTTAGCTGTAGTTTGCGCCTTAGGTAAGGTGTCCTCCACAATCATAGAAAGTCTGCGTTATCATAGCACACTCTAATACTAGCTCGCTTGAGGCAACACGGTAGATAAACGTTGTGAATTGTGAATCACAGCGCGCAAATGGAGACGATCTTTATCTAAATGGCTAGTTCCTTAGATGGCACAATTATCACCCCAGTACACCTGTTGCACTGATAATGTTGGTGTAAATTATCGTGATGGGCGATATCGTTGAGTCCCATCCTGGGTGTTATCGTTGCACAGACCTTAGGCGAATCGAACATTCTTGTTGACCAGTAATGGTGTTGGCTGGTCGAAGTATTTTACAGATGGCGTCTATACAAGCGGGTTTTACCTGTCATTCCTACGAATCGTGTCAAAGAATAGTTTTTTGGAATTCTGTGGCCTGGATGCTAGCCCGTTAAGAACATCTCTTATAGAACAAAAATAGAGACAGGTGGACTAGGAAACCCATGCTGGTGCCATCAAAATCTTTGGCAGTTGCCAAGTCCATTAGGAGCCTACCGCGAACTTTGAAAGTACGTGTATCTTCATCTCATTATCTTCGAAAGTACTTCAGTACTGTAACTGAGAGTAATATAGATGGTGATCATGAAGATAGATGAAGGCGATTAAGTTCGCTGTAGTCCCACTGATACCTCAAGATAGTTGGAATCCATAACAACTGAGCGTGTTCAGCCGTACTTTTAAGCGTTGCACAGTGAGATTGACGGATCAGTGGCAGTTTGTTCAATAACTTTCTGTTCGAAGTACTATCAACAATTTTTCTTCCGAGTGATCCTAAGTGTTGTTCGCCCGCACTCTGATCAATCGGAATACCGCAAGACCAAAAGATAAAATCCGATTCCAGTCCTTTGGACTTTTTACTCGTACGTCGTACGCTCACTCACGCGCATACCATTTTCGGGGATGTCTCCAATTACATGGGACCCTACTAGATCTTATCGATGGTCTTCTGTTTATCGTTTATCATCTATGCTTGGCTATCGTCGGCAGCTGAAAGGCGACACAGCTAGCTTTGAGTGCTACAATGTTGCAAACTTAGGGCATGCTTAGTAAAGAAGCGGGCCGAATATGGCCCTGGTAGCTGTCATCCCTTATATAACTGTATAACTTTCCAAACAATAGAAAAATAGTGGATATTGAAATAACCGAATCAAATAGATATAACGGAATTTGCTTCTTAGGTAAACGGTCCTTTAGCTTAGGACAGGGATCGGTGGAAATCACCAGGTTTAGGAATCTCTACTCCAATTAAATCTCGAAAAGTTCAAAATGGTGAAAAATAGATATACTTACTCCTAAAAATTCGTGTGGACCTCATTGGATTCGGAATGATGTATAGAAAAATGTAGTCATAGCGTTTATTAGGGCAAAAAAAAACTCATGGTGTCTTCATCTTTGGTTCCAAAAAAACATTCACGGTTTAAGTAGAACTGCTTCGTTGCAGATAGAAATAGCTATGATGATTGCCAAGCAGTGATAGCGAATGGCATCCATAAGAGATGTGCCTTTGGGTATTTGATCAGTAGTATTGACGAGCGATGTTAAGTTTGTGTCATATACATAAAATAAACATCATCAATTATCAAGTCAAGGCTCAAACGTCAAAGGACTCGTGTCGCAATCGAACATGATTGGTTCTGTCATATCGCGTGTCGTAATCATATCTTTCTCGAAACGCTTCACCGCTTTTATTGCTTTACAAGAAATACAAGTTAATGAAGTTAATCTCGGAACTGTCACGGCTGAAGGCCGGCTGTTAAGGGGAAAAGTTCCACACAACTTTTTCTCCGAGACCTTAAAGTTGTTAACAGACAAATCTTTGAGATTTTGGTTCTAGAGTCCATCTAAACTAACTTCGCACTTACTGGACAAAGTGAGGACGTGTCATTATGAACGTCATATTTTCATATAAGTAAATATGACATTAATAATATTGTAATGTATAATGTTACACTTTGTCATTGCAAATGCCATGCAGAGGTCCGCGCTTGGTCCAACTCTAAGGACAATGGGTCTTATTAGACGTAGGTTGAGAATAGAGTTCTATAGACACCTCACTTCTTGCCTCACAGACACTTCGATTTTGGGGGTCCATTCTCGATTGTTCCCATTTATAGCAGTGAATTTAATAAATAAATTACCTATTTTATACCTTCAGAACAATGAAAATCTTTACGGGTTTGACACTGATTTAGATGTTCTTTCTGTGTAGGAGAATACAATTGTTTAGATAGGTTTTATATTCGGAGGAGCAAACATCGGAAACAGAACCTCGAAATCACAGTTAATACATTTCCTCTTAAATCTTCACTTAATTAACGATAGCTGAGGACCACGATGGTTTCCTCGTTAAAGATTTGATTTACGTATTGCCACATCCTTGGTAATGGTAACCTGCGACCTTCCGCAAAAGGCCCGCGGTGATTCACTCGCGCTTTGTTTGTTTTTGCTAGTCTTTGCTGGTATGGATGGCCGTTGGCATTCCTTCGCTCTTCGTCACTGGGAGATATGCAAATGATATGCTAAAGGATCCGTTAGGGGCGCGCCCTCGCCTCTAACGCGCGATTTTTCGCCGATAACCCTCCTGTCGGAATCGCGCAATCGCCCGCTTATCGCAAATCAATCGCCCTCACAGCTCCGCTGTATAGATAAATCTATATGCCGTCATTTCCATTTTCGTCTTACGCTGTAAACAAAAACTTTACCGGCAATATATGGCCATCGGCAGCTCGATCCAAACACGTTATTCTACCGTGAATTTAACAAATACATGCCAATTAAACACCTCATCAGCGAAATTCGCGTTCCCACACTTCTGCTAATTGCTTCACATCCTAAGCGAATTAATCCTTAAGTGCGTCCACATCGGTTATTTAACTTAACATACGACGGATCGGCGACCGTTTTTTCTGTTTACAAATTAAGGTAATTACCGTAATACCCCTGTCACCTTTTAAGTTCAATGCACGCGTTATGGGTGCGTTTTCGAAGTTCTTATTCCGTCGGGGTAAAGGTGTTAGCCGAATTGTGTGAAATATTGCTCTGGTGCGCCCTTGAACGCAGTTCCGGGCTATTTTAATGTCGTTTAAATTAAAATATGCAAGCTTGAGGCGAGATAATTGCAGGTGCAGAGTGGCAAATCACTGCGCGGTGCGCAAGTGTTCAATTTATTGTGTATAAACGCTCTCGTCGACGCTGAATGGAGCGATTTTATCGAGCTGATTTGGTCATAGGAAATGTAATGCGCGCAAAACATTGTAAACTAATTAAGTCGCCCTTATTCGTACGTGTTAGGTGTGGCGACGTCGTAAATTCTCTTACAACCTTAGCATTTTGTTTACAACTTCCGAAATGCGTGATAAAAATGGTTAAATACGTGGAAATTGCCTCGTTTGGTATTTATGGCTTGTTCAGCTGGGCTCAAGCCGGTCGGTATCTCCCATCGCTGCGGCTATCGCCAAAGGTTTTTAGCTCTTGTTTACAACATTCACTAGACAGCACGCCATAGACAATACCAGTTTAAAACTAACTTCGTAGGTATAACAGATAATTGTTAACTACATACGTGCCTAATTATACGACATATTTAGCTATTATTTGAGCTCATGTCTTATAATTATGCACGTATCATAGAAAGATCAAAAGGTTTCGTAAATACTATCAAGTGCAAGTTATCTGATACAAGTAATCGCGTATTTTGTCCTTAACAATGAAGTTATTTAACCGTCCATTGGCTTGTCGTCGCAAATAAGGGGACACTTGCCAAGACTAATGAACTATATAGTAGCTGTGACGGGCTCATCGTAGCATTAAAGATATGTAAATACACGGCATAATTCGTCGTTGATTTTCCTAGGTCACTCCGCGTATTAATCATTTCGACATCAGTGCGATACACCCACAGAAAAACATTAGAAATCATTCAAGGTGAGATTGTAATCAAACTGATATTAATCAATTTTAATCCGATACGTTTGAAAACAGATGTAAGGCGTTCAAAGCATTTTGTTAGTGTTTTGTAAATCATAATTTAAGAAGTCGACTTTTATTTAGTCGGGGGTAATATTTCTGACATAGTCATTGCATTCTTTCATACGGTTTAACGTAGGTATTACAAGTTTCTCCCGCTTCTATCTCTATGGTTAAATACGCCTATGGTCTATGGTTCTCACATTAATTAAAAAAAGCACTCGTCAACATCAACGTCCCGACACTCTCGCTCCGTCCATGGGATTGGTTATCATATAAAGTAAGTTAAAAATTACGTGTGACTGAAACATATGTCGGGAATAAAATTTAAAATTGTACGAGTAGAGATATTTGGCCCTTCAGAGGCCTCAAGTATGACGTGTCACGGGTGAAGGCTGGAAGGCGCCGGCTCGACCGTGGCCGTCGTGACAGTAACGCAATATGTTTACAATCACAATGCACATGCTCAACAAAGACATGGCCAAGCGCAATCTTCTTTAAGAAACAAAAACATAATACTTTAATTACATACTTTAGGTACTATCTACAACTACAAACTACTACTACTAGAAATGATCAGCTAGTAGTGTTATGTAGCACATATGTTTGCCGAGTGAATGTTATGTTAGTAACTATTTCTGAACATAATTCGATAAAATATACTACCACATTCTAATCATAACTTTAGGTGTCAATGCAATATTAATTCAGACACCGTGCATTGTGACCTAGATGTCAGAGCGCCTGTGCAAACAAAACAGTTGTAAGAATACTAAGAATCCATACAGCTTATACTTTATTACTACCTTTTTCATCTAGAACATTCTCTTGTGGGCGGAAGGCAGCGTAGGACTCTAGGCGCCGTCTCTTGTCCTGTGTGCGATTCCAACGGCATACCAAGCGATAGTTTTAAATATACCACTATACAAAGCAACCTTAAGATGCGTACCAAGTGTGGGCAGGTAAAAATCACAGTTACACTGGTCGGTTTGAGGCAAATGCTGGTTAAGCGATGGGTATAACTGTCATGTCTGCATTAAATGTATGTTCCAAAACGGCTGATAATTCTTTGAAAATGTGACACTTAAGCCGTTTTGGATCGTTGCGCCGGATTACGTGAAGCCGATAATCACATCCTTATTGCATAATGCGAGGCACAGTGTCGGTATTTGTATGTTTTGAATCGTAACTAGTATTTATGTTTAGAACAGGTACTGCTATAGCGGAGAGGCGTATAATGTAGAAATGTAAATTGTTCTATTCGAAATAATTGTGATTTGTAAATTTCGCACAATAACGACAAAAATTTGAAATTGCGGATTATAACCACAAAAAAATTTCGCTACGTTTTCAACAGCAGTAAAAATCTGATAAAAACTCGCTCTCTTTTTATTATTTTTTTTTAGTTTTTGTCCACTGACAATGCATTACCATATAAATTTAAATTTACACGACCAACTGAAATTTGTACTTGTACCTTTCTACACAAATTAGCTGCAAATAATAAGGTTAAGTCCATTGGCAATGAGCTCGCAAGATTTGATTACATACACCTGTTACAAGTCTCATAAAAACAACGTAAAAGGTTACAGCTTATCTCGCAAACGATTCATTTCACGGGTCAGGAGGTCAAAACGCCTATTGCAACCGAGATAACAGCTTTGACTGACATTCGTTATCGCCTACACGTTTCCGAAATCGCGCGATTTGATTCTAAATGATAATCGCTCTAGTTTTGATTTGTGAATATATTTATTTTATTTTGCAATGAGAAATCGCGAGCGTAAAACTGGGCCAATGTTAGGTGTTCGACATTAACACAATTAGCATACTATCTCCAAAATCGAGAACTCCATTCAGTTCTGTTGCGTACATCTACAATCAAGTATGTAGCATGCATATCGGTTCTTTGCCATTTCAGCTCGATGCTAAAATTATTTTAACCGATTATGTATGGGAATAAATCAGTTCCCAAAACTCCGCATCAGACTAATATAACGGACGAGCAGTCTTTCATATCCTTCAATGACATTGAAAATGAGATTGTAAATGAAAATCTTCATTTCAGTGTCATATCGACCCAGCAGTGGTCGTTTAATGTTAAGTTGACGATCTTTTAGTGAAAGTCTTTGTTTTATCCTTTTTTGTAAAATACTGTCTTTTTCTTTAAGAAATAAATAAATCTAATCTATGAGACAGCTTAAGCCTCATATCACATTACGCCAGTTTTTAATCACAAGTTACCCGCAATATTTTTACCCCCTTATTCATAAACGTGTACTAAAGTTACGGTGCCGCTGATCATCGTTTGTCCCTTTCCGACGTATCGGTATGATGGAAAGGGACAAACGATGATCGGCGGCATCGTAACTTTAGTACACGTTTTTGAATAAGGGGGTTAATGTTTATGATTTCATATGCTGTGTTTCAATGATACTAATGTGACCTTTCGCCATCCAATTTAAAATGAGCGTCTTTGTCCAATCGAATTTACGTCTACGCGTAACCGTCATTGCGTAAACGCACATAATATCATGTCGTTGTTTGTTACAGTTTGGTTTAGACACTTCTTTTTTACCTTACACAACATTGAATTACTTCTATACAGTATTTTGCAATCAATATGGTCTTTGATTCTATGTATTATTGATTTAATTTCAGGCATTCATTTTGTTTATTTTAATTCAAGTGATTATGTTTTATCGACGCAGCTCCCTCTAGTGTCTCCTTTTTTTACAGTTGTTTCTTCCTCTGGGGAGTGGGGACTATCTTTATTTTTTATTTCTTTTTACAACGAGTACGTTAGTCGACTGATTAAAGATAGTTTATTATTAAAGTAGGCATTTCACAATGCTCTTATGAACGTCAAATAAAGCTACACCGGCTCTAACTTTACACCTCTGCCTCGAGAAGATTTAAATCCTCAATTGGAGGAGGGCATATTTCCATGCATGTAAGTCCACATATTTAATAGATAGCATTGGTTTCCTTTACTAAGTCCCTAGTAAAAAAAATGGGACTTGAAATTACACTAGTCTACAGTTCGGTTTGTAAATTATAAAATCGGTTGTGGTAAAAAATTATTTCTTTGTTATTTAAGTCCAATTCTTTTTTAGTTAATTATTTTTTCACTTTATGTTTTAGAATAAATACTGATTCGTCTGTATCTAGGTATATTAGTCATAGTCATTCCAACCCGCTATCTCTTAGTCCTGCCTTATTAGGTATGAAATGTGACCACTATAGTGAGGGTGTGGATTCCTCTCCTCGTCAGCATTGTGGCCGGTCATTGTTGTAACGGCGCGGGCGCCGGTGTGAGATGAATTCCATTACAAACGTTCTTACAAACGCGTACCGTCGTCGTCAAAGTTTTGTTGAACCAGCTAATTATCTTCTCTGAAAATACTATTAGGAAACAATGTTTTATTTAGTATTATTTCAAGTAGTTTCTACTACTATATAAATTATACTGTAATAGATGTCTTATACAAAAGAAAAGTGACCAAAGCTTCCAGTGCCAAGAGCTGGAATCGAATAAAAGTCTTCTACATTCGCGACAGGCCTATTGTCTAGATCAGTGGTTCCTATCCTTTTCAGTCCTGTCACCCCTAAGACTAACTCGGGATCCTGATTTTACCCCTCCTCCCAATAATCATCAATAGTCTTTCTTATAGGTCCAATCTTTGTTATTTTAAATTAAGCTTATTACCCCCGTGAAATACCAGTTTTTACCCCCATGGGGTAATTACCCCCAGGTTAGGAACCGCTGGTTTAGATCCCTCGGTCACCTGCGCCAAGGCGGCATGGCATTCTCAAGTATATATATCCAATATCTTAAGGGCTTTGGTGCCCTCTGGACTTATATTAGCTTTTTCTCTGAACATATAGCTGGTGATACTGGTTACGTCCCAATCGAGTTTTTGGCAAACGCCAAACTGAAAATTCATGCTTTTATGGCGTTCAAAATGTCAGTTCCTTCCTTCATCCTACCAACATTAATTGTATTTACTTCGGTCCTCGAAACATCAGCCGTCTAGATAGATATCTATTCTACAAGCTCACAATTATGCTAGTGTATGTGACCGTTCGATTTTGTATGCATTAGGAATACAGAATACGCGGCACATTGCGAACGGGTCGTTTACATCAGCTACCGTGCGCCTTCCTAATTCAGTATGGGCTTTTTCTGTAATCTTATGATAACTTCTGGCTATTGGTCATTGCCATCTAATTTATTATCGGTTTCACCCACGCGACCTTTATTGTGATAACAATTTTTTTTACACATTGTGCAACGAGGGGTAGGTGAAATATTGGAAAGGAGGGGGGTTAATTCATGATATCCGCTGGCTGGAGTGAATTAAAGTCTCGAGTTTGCAATATTCTTACCCCCAGAGTTACACACAACTAAATTTTAAGCGAAATAATTCTTAAATACGATGACATTTCAAACATTCGTCCGCCATATTGTCATTATTTTACAGGTTAGGCATCGAAGGCACAGACCTATCCGGAGTTCAGCCACGATTGAAAATTCAGTAAAAATATTTTAAATGGCTATTAAATTAATCAAATTAACTATTTTTTTACTTAATCAATAAAGCTAAATTATAAACGTCAGTATTTTAACAGTAAAACTCATTTATACCTACTTGGTTCGTATGAATCAGTGACATAATTATAAAAAAAGCTATAACTCCCTCTTTTTCACAGTCCATAACTCCCGGGGGAACAATATAGGCCTTTACAACCGTTCAAAATATCTTTACATAATTTTCAATCGTGGTTGAATGCCGAATAGGTCTGTGCCCTCGATGCTAACCTGTCAAGAAATTACAAAATGGCGAACGAATGTTTGATATGTCACCGTATTTAAGAATTATTTCGTTTAAAATTTTGTTTTTTCTTCGCAAGTGTGATGAAAAACATTGTGTGAAATGGCGGACGAATGTTTGATATGTCACCGTATTTAAGAATTATTTCGTTTAAAATTTTGTTTTTTCTTCGCAAGTGTGATGAAAAACATTGTGTGTAACTCCGGGGGTAAGAATATTGCAAACGCGGGTCTTTAATAACCACCCTAGTATCCAAATTTTCACTTACCGTTGCACAATGTACTATTTCGAGCAAGTGTGATGAAAACAAACTTTCTTGCCCAGCTTAAATCTTAATCTATAAATATCGGACGAATTAATGTAAGAGGTCAAATCCGCCATCGATTAGAGTATACACTTGATTTAAATTCCCGTTGAGATCTCAATTCTCAATCAGTATTCTTAGCGTTCCTAGACCAACATTTAACTCGTCAACCGTAATATCTGATGTAACGATTTGCATATTATCTAGAATTTGTAGCACGTTTACTTATTTGAAAGTGTTCGCCTTGACACAATACACTTCAGGCGTGGTCGGTTATTACAATAAATGCCGGTTGTAAATTATTCCTGTTTTATGATATGACAGGTATCCAGCTATGATAGTTTAATAACAATGCTCGCCTGGCTATAGTCGCAGGTGGAAGCTCAGATGCCGATTCGTAATAAGTCGAAAAATGTCAAGCGAAGATCGATGAGCATGAATCGCGAGATTTTACGCAGATTGCATGCTTCGGAAGATTATACGTTTTTCTAATATATAAAATGCCTCATTTGTGTTAACGATTAAACAATATTTCTATGCAATCGATTAGGCTATCCATCGCAATTCAACGCGGCAATGCAGCGAGCGTGATGGGCACCTTTGCATCGGGGGCGGCCCGATAGCCTATAGGTAGGTAGTTATTTTATACATATTTAGTTTATATTTATATTTAAGTTCTGATATATTTAGGTTTAGTTTTTAATTAGTTTTATGTTTCGATATATTTTAATATGTATTTTCATTAATTAATCGATTAAATATATATTTTTTTTAGTTCCAAAGACAGTTAAAACCATTATAACTTACTGTTTTTTATATCCTGCTACCCTAAGGTTTTCTGGAAGAGATCGCTTACAGCGATACGACTGCCTGTTGCTACCTTTCTTTACATTGTAAATCTGGTTTTTGATTTCTTTGTGATGCAATAGCAGTTATTTACGATACAAGTATAGAAAATAGGAAATTCGTAACGAGTGGTGATAAATGAAAACACGACCGAAGAGTGTTTTAAATCGACACGAGTTGCGAATTACCTATTCGCACGTGTATCGTACAACGTTCTACAGTACATATGGCTCTTTAATGTTTCGATTCGACTTATGCACAGTAAGTGCTCATTCCCGCACGCGCGCGAGAAAGAAGCACCATTTGTACTGTAAAAATAATTACTTACTTTTTTAACACCGTTATATTTCCATGTTAACTGTCCAATATCTCCCAAACTGTATTTTAGATTCAGTGTATTCGCTAGTACTTCTACTGATTTTTCTTAGTAAAAATTAACCAATGACAATGGCACACAATCCATGTTTTTATACCGTTGTAAAACTAGAAAACAACTCCGCGAAATGGTCTTTTTACGGCCGTCCCCGCATTCCTGGGCACAATTGTTTCAATTGGTGCGGTATGTTGGGAGGTAAATTAATTAAATTCTTAACAGGGCAGGTTAACGAGATACGACGGGTTTCATTTGCTTTGTGTCAGGTTTATTAATTGTTCTTCATGTATGATGCGCCCTTATTTATGACAAATGAAGAATTACATACTTAATCGTGTAGAAGTACCCATTTAAATGGAGTATTGTAATAACAATATGGACAATTCATTTAAATTGTTAGGAGGTTGAAATTTAATGATGATACGAACGATAGACTAATGCATTGTTAATGAACATAAACTAGCAATATTATATCATAAATTTGCTGAATCTACTCGTATAATCACTAAAATGTTCCTAACAGAAGTAAAAATGAATTAAAACGCTTTTCTAGAATGCCCCTTTACTTTTACACTACATATGGTGCTACTTTACCGCACTAGTGCGATAATTAACACATTAATTAACTATGTCGAAAATTTAAAGGGCCATATGTACTGTAAAACTTTGCACGATACATGTGCGAATAGGTAATTCGCAACTCGTGTCGATTTTGGGTTTGAGTTTTATTGACTCGTAGCGAATTTCCAATTTTTCGCACTTATATCGTTATGTACTATAATAACGCAATTGCAACGATATAGATGCCCACGAGTATCAGCTGCTATTATATTAAACGATATAATATAATAAAATAGTCGATGTCGTTAGTATTCCGTCCATCATCGCAGGCTCTTCCTAGAAAGCGAAGCCCGGGTCCCGCCGGATGTTCGTCGCTAACAACTGTTCATTTTCACTTTTATTGTGCGTTCGAAATGATGATTAATATGTAATTCATGCCTGCGATGACTGTTTGTCACGTGACAAATATATGATAAAACATTTATCTGTTAGGATGGGTCCTGACTACGATAATTACGAAATGAAAGTAAGATCTAACGGTAACCTTAGATAGATATAGGCTGTACCATCGTAGGCCTATTCTCCCGTAATGCATTAAGAGGCGCCAGGAGAGTGAATTATAATAAAATGAAGGATCATTTCGGTCTAAATTCCAACCACATAGACCCGTTTCAAAAAACTTGGAATAGGCACAAGCGGAAGTTTATTTTTAATAAAAGGAGTTAAAAGAGGGGGCTTCCTTTGAATTACACAAGTTTCAAAAAGCTTTCATGAAATAACCCTATGATCATAAGCCATTTTTGACACTAACCTAGCACTAAAGCACAAAGTTCTCCTTTGATTTTTTTAACTATTTTCTTTATGACAGTAAATATTCTTTAGATTTTATCACGCGATAAAAGCGACCGTGACATGCCTTCTACAGGTGATAATGAGACTATAGTGACTAGCCCATGACTCGAGATTGAAGGACAGTAGTTAATGACCGGTCAAGTCAGAGTACCTGATAATTTGACACATAATGATCTATTGTCAGAGTCGTACTCGTAGTGGCTAAGAAATAACCTGTACTGTTATTAGGCATGGTCTTTCAAATAATTTCTTCAGAGTTTGAACTTGTAGCTGATTCATACAAATCTGGGTTTTAATAACTAGAATAGGTTACCCATTTTTGAAAGACAGCCACGTTTATGGGGTTTTAAGATTTCTGCGATTTCTTTTAGAACGAAAAAGTGTTCAAGCTTATTTATAATTTATAACTTTCATGTTAGGCGTACGCCCTACGCCGCTTAGAAACGGTCGATTAAGCAATATCCAGAACGGAAATCTGTTTACGGGGAAAAGTAATTCTCGCTTGAAATGGATCAATTTTGTTTCCAGCACATCAATGTTATTCAAACACATCATTAACAGATAAATTCCGAACAATAAAACCAAACCTCATTACGCAACAGCTGTAACAGGCACCTCACTAAAGATAAAAAGAAGTCATTAGTTGTCAGTCTGTTTTGTTTGTTGCACTTGCTCCTAATTGAACCAAAGCGGCAGGCGTTGTACAAACAAGGGTGGAGTACCATGGAAATAAAACGCTTATGTCTCCTGTGATTTCTATGGAATGTAAGATCTTTTGAAATTGGGATGGTTATCTTATCACTGAGGATCCAGACAATGCTCCCGCTGTGATGCGTCGACGCATCTCGTCCCCGCTTCGACAACGGTATGTTTTACATACGAAAAAATAGAGAAACCACCATAAGGCTTTCATTCTTTTAATGTGTGTCGGAGCAAACGAGTCATCTAATAGAATATGGTCATGTGCATGTTATTTAAGTATCTAGTTACGTACAGATACAGTGTTTTTGAAGACACGAAACAAAATTGCACTGCACAGGCCTTTAAGACCTGATTGGCCAATTTTTATGTTCAGTGGTTCCCTAGAATCTGAAGTTTTGAATGTCTTTCTGCTGCTAACAGAAAATTCTAAGCACGGCATGGAATGTGGTATATCTACTCAGTATCTTATATGGACTGCTCTCGCAAATTTCTCTCCAGAAGCAACGGCAACCGATGCTACCGAATCCATAAAAATTCCCCCGGGGGCTCTAGCAAGAATCTCATTTCATAATCAGATGAGGCATAAACGCCTCGCCTTCCATGAAGTCGTTAACTCTACTGGCGACACCTCGTCTAATAAGAGTGCTATAAAACGAACTATGTATACCAAGATCTTCAGTAGTTCGGACCTTTTTAATGTTGAAGTAAACCCCGCGTGCGTACTCAACTATGCAAATCGTTGCTTAGATCCCCAGCTTCCAGCTTGCGCAAATACTCGTTATTCTCTAAAATATTAACCATTGCACTATTCCGATAATGATCGCTATCAATTTGTTCCTCGGCCTTGACGGAATCGTTAAACTGACGTTTCGCTATTTATTCTTTCATGGGATATTTATTGTTGCAGTTTCTTTTATTATCTCGTCCCTAATAATGTTTCAGTATGACAGTCTCGGATGTGGCCAATAAATTAATTGAATATCGGCTAGCTGCGAACAGCGTTACAGTTTCCCTCCCAAAACAAAAAGCCATTCAGGCTTTTGAAGAAAGAACATTCTTAGGACCTTTAGTGAAACTGCTTCAGCGACTTTGGGTTGCCGTAGTGACATTTGTCATTTCATCTTGGAACCTATTAACTCATGGCAGAATCCTTTTTTCTCTGTATCTTGCTATGCTTTGATCTAAGATTGCAGTGTCCTGTATCTCGGCCGTAATAAATCGAAGCTGAACGCGATCTAGGCTCGCTGGCGCCTGATTAATGAGCGGCGATTTCTTAATTAACGACTTGGCTGTATTAAGGTATTATAAAACATTTGGAGTAGTCCAAAAAGTGAGATATCCTTCCTCTTCAGAAGATGAATGGCCGAAATTTGAGAATTTTTGGCTGGCTGCTTCTTGGAATTCTTGTACCATTGGAACGATAACATATTTGGCTTATGTTGATGTCTTCATGATTTTTAATATAGTTAAAAAATAATCAAATTTAAAGACTTACATGCGGTAATTTTCTCCAACACTATGCCGCATAACTAAACAAGAAGGCTTGAGAATTTCGTTAACCCTTCTTCCTCTTGGTGCAATCTGCGCGCTTCATAGTTAGTTTTCTCTAAATTATAGGGCCCTCGGAAGAGTTAATTAAGTGTTTACTATCAGCATTATTTCTAGTCCGATAATGGCGGCGGGCCGGTTGCGTCGTGATCCGGGGATACAATGGAAGTACAACCTGTACATTGACTACAAACAATAAGGAAATTATGTGGTCAGCGGTGGAAACCAATACGAAGAATACAATCTGCTTGTGCAGACCATTTTAGCAATTCATTATCGGTGCTAAGAATGCTTGTTGCTGCTGGGTATGAATACATTAAAACAGAAAATTTGTCAAGGCTTGCTAAAGTGTACTGGAAAGATCACGGCAGAATAGTCAATCTACGCGTTCATGCAAACATGTTGTATTGTAATCCTATTTTTTTAAATTAGTCGTAAGACAGAATTATCAAAATGAAATGTAAATCTTGTCAGTCATATCATATTTCACCGAGTACGTTACCACCACAGATAGTTTGACATAATCGTTGTCAATTTAAGGCAGGCCATCAAGATACTTCCCGTGATAGTTTCACTGCAGTACAGTGTTATGCAACTCTCGGTTCACATGGATCTAGACACACGATCGCTATCGGTTTCGGATAATGGAGTCGCTGGTTCATTATTTTTGTCGCTTCACAGTTTTGCGACAGAGTCGGTCACGATTATTGACGTAATCATACAGTTTCCACGCGAACTGACGCATGGAGGCTTCGTGCTTTGTTTATCTGTGGCGTGTTTTCCTGTGGTTCGTTAGTCATCGGGGTGCTGAATATAACTTTTGGTTTGGAATGCGGCGGTTAAGTCTGAACCCTTTATGGGGTCACTGGCATCCACTGATCTCAGCACAGTTCCGGTAAATGCTTGTTTTTCTAACACGCCTTTTGTCTTACCTATTAAAAAACTAATTTAAGGGGATAGTGTATCCCAGAAAATATAATTGGCGTATATTTTTTTATCAATTTGATTCTTAGTTTTTAGCTCTTGATCTGCTACTAATAACTTGAGCTTGACGAAAATGAGATTACTATTTGCCCCTATGTTTCTTTGACTTACATCTATAACATTATCCATCTTGTATAAACAATTTATTGTCATTTTCTTGAAGTCCGTGGATTAATAAAAAAATGGTTAAAAATATTTTAAAAGACATCTGATTCGAGTAGGTCAAATGAACCCTGTCAGAAAAATATGCTGCTCCTTGAATAACTTAATGTTCCACGGGTCCTCTTGTGGAAAAGTACAATCTTCGGGTCAAATAGGTTTCACTAAACATGACAATTTCTTAAGAGAATCCCCTAGGTCTCAAGAGACAGACGGAACTTATACACATTAAACAAAGCTGACCCTTGAGCCTGCCTTCTACATAATGTTCCACTCTTCTTGTCTATTACAAAAATTCTCCGCAATCTCCAGGTCAAGTAGATTTCACTATACATGTCAAATTCTCAAGATCCCTAAGGTCTCAAGGGACTATCGGAAATGTCTAAACAAAGTTGACCCTAGAGCCTTTCCCGTAATGATGATAGCTTGTCAAGCGGCATTGAGGCCATCGCCGGCTCCGACCCTTGAACCTGTTGTAATGGATGGACCTCATTGTCCGGGACTCGAGTAGATCGTTATGCACCATTTGAACGTCGAGGTGAGATACTTCAAGTCATACTAGTGTGAGTCAGGCTAGTATTATGGTTTGTTGAGTTACTCATTTACTGGGAATTGAAAGAACTGTAATCCGTCAAGTAACAAGCTATTTAAAGGAGGTAATTGATAATAATTATTTAAAATCTTAAAAGTAATATGTGTTTATTGTTTAAATTAAATTACATATGCGTCGGACTCCCACGTAGTATATATAATAGGTTGATAAAGCGTCTGATCGAGATTTTTTTATTTACATTCTCTGTTTCTCTCTTCTTGGAAAATCTTAGGTATATAATTTTATTTTTCCTTTAACTTGTTTGTAAATGATTACTATCACCGTCGCGTAGTTTTCAATAATCAGATATCACCTATTGCGCTTCCAAATGGTGAAGAATTTTCATTTGGGTTTTGCACCGCCTAATCGGTAAATCGTGACACGGTAATTACAATATAAAAATAAAGTATTACTATTACCAATATCTACCACGTTTAACTCAAAATACCATTATGAACCCCCAAACTTCAGTAGAATACTCGTATATTTTACATCTATTTGCAATTTAAATAGATAATGGACAATAATTGCTTTCAAACGCTCGTATCTCTAAATAGAGCCATTTTTATAACGACCTTGTGGTATGCAGTTACAATATTGAATTAAATAATATTATATAGTATTTTGCGAACTTGCGAAAGCCAGAAGGTCTTCGCGAAATTATTGCTAATAGTTAACATAAAAGTGCCAGTGATTAAGCAACATGTAAGAGCTATTAAACTGCGTTTTATGGCGGAAAGAAGCACATTATTTAAGGGCTAATAATGGACTTTCTTCCTCTTCAGGCACTTTATCTACTTTTACTTACTTGTTTCGTTGATATCCTATAACTACCTATTGCTAACCTCTTCACATACAGTTTTGTGATCTATTTATATAAATTCACTCCCTTCTTGTTTGAGATAAAATAACCACGGTAAACCCAGCAATATTGTTGACATTCAACCGATTGGCTCACTCAATTACCAACAATAACAGTGACAAACCCTTAAAATTAGATACCAATTACTTGTTTCATTGCAAAATTTACTCTAATTGGCAAGTAGATATTCACATGAAACGCGTAGTGCAATATCAACATTGACAATAACGACGTATGTGCCACTGTTAGACAGACCCACACTTCACACTAGCGTCTCCCGAGCGTCGGCGTCTAGTCAAATCTATGGCTGCTGTTCGACGCAACTGCGCAGCGTCGCCATTTTCCATGCTGCCTAGACGCCGACGCTCAAAAGACACTGGTGGAGGCTCTCTCTTAGATACGTACGTTACGCTCTTTTGGAGTTAATATGTTATTATAATAGGATCGATATCTAACAGCTCCCGTACAAGTAAAAGGTTAATTACAGCATGCTCTTGCGCACGCCTTGAACCGATTCTGCCATTTCACGTTCATTTCACAATCTTTATACAACAACGACATAATGTCTTTTTGTACTTGTTTTGCTGATACAATAAGTTGTCTGGAAGACGCTTTTTAGCGACGAGACCGCTTATTTCTGTGATTTTCCTTCTTACTTTGGTGCGCAATGCCTATTTTTATCTTTACAAGCTTTTATTTAACTTGCCCTATTACTGTTAGTATGTATGTATGTTACTGTGAGTCAAATGTTGGAAACTTAATTTGACCGACTCCCCGATTTCCGATTGGGCTGAAAATTTGCATACATATGTAAGTCGGAAGACAATGCAATATTATGGTACCATCGACCCGATCTGATGATGGAAACAGGAGGTGGCTATCTGATAAAACAACGTAGCCTAATTGTTTTTGGGGCTTTCAGAATTGCCTGTGGTAATAAAAGTACAGTCGGCGATAAAAGCTTGTACTAAAAATGAAATTTTTGCCAAAAGCTTATTGTTATATAACTTATATACTACTCGTATATATATCTACTAATATAAATGCGTTAGTAACTCTGCCTGTCTGTAACCTCTTCACGCTTAAACCGCTGAACCAATTTAGATGAAGTTTTTATCCCGGAAATCATGTTTTAAGAATTTAGTAAATATAAGCTTGTGAAGATTTACTTGCTACGTTACGTTATCGTTTGAAGACTGGTCTGGTTTAGTAAGGCCAGGTAGTGGCGGTAAGGGTATTTGTGTGATGAGCACAGATATTTGTTCCTGAGTCATGGGTGTTTTCTACGTATTATAATATCGTTGTCTCAGTACCCACAACACGAGCCTTCTTGACCTTATTGTGGGACTTCAATTTGTATAAGAATGTCCGATATTTATTTATTTTATAATTGTTTATGTATTGTGTACGATATGACTTATCTTGAAATTTGAAGTAATCCATGAGTGTTTTGTTCAGATATCTACATTGCCTTGTGTTTCCCTTATAATATCTGCAAAAGCCGTTTAAAATAATGCATACGATGTTTCGTTATGCTTATGACTACCATAAGACCTTATTGATCTTCTGCGCGCGGGCGTTTGTGCTTTACCCAATTATAGAAACACGTGTAAATGTCATAGCCAGTAATGACTATTGCGTTCGTACTAACTATCCTACTGTAATGTAGTTTTGCGTAAGCACCAACTCGTTAGATGAAAGCCACGTGTCATGTTTATTTTAATTGAATGTTGTTAGCTTTAATGGGATTGGTTTGCAAATCTGCTCGCACGGTCCTTTTAACCGGATTGTATTGTGTAATATTGAAAGTACAAGTCGGTATAGGGTACTGATAAAACTTCAGAATGGATATCACTACACTGAAAAAAAAACCTGGTACTGGTAACCAGAATCTGGTTAGCTGTACTATATTGTCTTGTTGTATATGTGACGACAGGACGCTTTGTAAACAAAACCAGACCATTCTGGTTAAATTAAATTTGTTAATTCTATGAACCGTATAGTAATTCATAAAGTGCAGAAATGTAATGTATACCCATACACCCTAGTAGTGGGTATAAGACTTTTAGTAAACCCAACTAGCCGGCCTGTTAATGGTTACTAAATAATACAGTAACATATACGTTCCTGTCCTGTTGTTATAACAAGGTATTTAGTTTATGTAACGGAACGATTTGTGCGGTGTACTGGTTTTATATTGTTCACGTAACCAGACCATACTAGTAGTAGGTATAAGACGGATTGTAATGGTAACTAAATAATACAGTAACATATACATGCCTGTTGTGTTGTTATAACATGGCATTTAGTATGTGTAACTAAACGATTTGTGCGGTGTACTGGTTATATTGTTCACGTAACCAGACCACACTAGTAGTAGGTATAAGACGGATTGTAATGGTAACTAAATAATACAGTAACATATACATGCCTGTTGTGTTGTTATAACAAGGCATTTAGTATGTGTAACTAAACGATTTGTGCGGTGTACTGGTTATATATTGTTCACGTTACCAGAACGCACTGTGCTAATGGGGCTTCTAAACGGGCCATATGTTCACTGCAATATGTGGCCGGCAACTATTGGTGGCCGGCCACATATTGCAGTCAAAATATGGCGCGTTTAGAAGTCCCTTGAGCACAGTGAGTTCTGGTTACGTGAACAATATATAACCAGTACACTGCTCTTCTTGTAAATATAGATCTTTATAAGCGTGTGCCTAACAAAAAATTGAGTTCATACTTCACCCAGCCAATCTGTTATATTAGAAAAGTTGTTTTGAGTAACCAGTATCAAAAATTTGGCACATCTAATAGTATAAACAACAGCCCTCTCAGACCATTGGTCAACCTTATGCCAATGCAATAGGATTAACTGGTAAATTAACTTTGTCGATGGTATCTATCACGTCACAACTTTTGCAATAAATAGACTAGCCGAGTGTATGGACACAAGTCTTTAGTATAGTACACGCAGTATAAAAAAACCCAGGCTAAAACTACCAAAAATGCTGTTGTCTTTTTTTATGATTATGATCTAATAATACCTATACCGATGTAAAATATCCATTGTTTGGCTATTAAATTTAATAGACATGTGTACAGTATCTCTCAGTCACGAAATTCATAAACAGAGAACAGCATTTCGCTCTTTAAACTTAATTACGTGTTTTACAAATGGTAGACAATTTAAAAGTAAAATAATACGAGTAATAAAATCAAACGCTTTATTATTGGTTTTCAAATTATAAAGCATCTTCAAGAACAGTATGAATTAAAGGGTCTAGCAGGCTATGCTAACAAGACTGACCCCCACGAGGGATTTGGTTATACTTTTAGGTAGAGTAGTGGCTGCACCTGAGAACATAATATCAGCCTTCGATTTTCTTTTGAATCAGATTTATTCACGATTTTGTTAAAAAATCGAGGGTAAACTTTTATTTCAGCTCAAAGCTCAACCAAGCCTGCGAGAGAAACCAAAATAATAATAATAATGAATATTTTTACATCATATCCTTAAACAAAGATAAAAAAAAAAATTACATCGTCTTTTGTTCATTATAAAATAAATCATTGACATTTATCAATGACATATGTCACATACAGTGTTTTTATATTTATATAGGTACAGATTACATAGACTATACTGAGCAGCTTTTACTGTATGGCCAACCCCAAATATCTCAAAAGAAAATTTTCTGACGAGTCTGAAGTGGACATTATGTACGGGGAGGCAAAAATGTTTTGAGATTTCGGTGTTGGTCCATAGCAACAGTTGCTGAGTATGACCTAAGTAATTACCTCGTTCAATATGATTAGACGTTGGAATAATACTCTGTATATACATAACATATGTCATTAATCAATGGTCCTACCTACTAATGTATTACATACTCATTTGCTACTATTACTCTATTGATAATATTGATATGATATAGTAAATGTTTTTTTGACATGACGCATGACATTTGAAAATATTTTTGAATGTATTACGTTATTTGGTAGTTGTGTCTCCATAAGTGGCAAAAAAAATTACCGAAAAAACGTTTTTTTTTTTCACAACTTTAAGGAAATGATGGTCTGTAAAAATATGCATTATAAGCCCTATTACATCCTCCTCAATACGTAACAAAATCGTGAATAAATCTGAAACAAAAGAAACTCGAAGACTGATATTAGACATACACAGTGTTCTCAGGTGCAGCCACTACTCCACCTAAAAGTATAACCAAATCCCTCGTGGGGGGCAGTCTTGCTAGATTAGCCTGCTAGACCCTTTCCTTGCATATTGTAGTAAGGAATGTATGGATTATCAACGGATTATCAGAGTATTAAAAAAAAAAGGAATCTTCTAAC
The DNA here is from genome assembly GCF_033807575.1 of Cydia pomonella. Lineage (NCBI taxonomy): Eukaryota > Metazoa > Arthropoda > Insecta > Lepidoptera > Tortricidae > Cydia > Cydia pomonella. The sequence continues at coordinate 19,291,302 of NC_084711.1, forward strand.
AATCATTACACTGATTAACAATCTCTATTGTTTTAATTGTGACTTAATAATCATTTGATGAAACGAACTCGCCATATGTCAAGTGTAAAATTTGTACTTTCTTATTAATAAAGTCAGGTTGGGTAAGTAAAGCATAGTTTTTTTGCTCCGGGAAATTGAAACAGTATGAAGATTCCATACAAGTATTCCACTTATCCAACTTGACCTTGTGTATAAATCATTAAAAAAAACGGTTTGCAGTAGGTACACAGCAACCATCAGTAACATCCGGGCAGCTAAAGTGCTCCAGAATATCTAAACATGTACTCCCCCAAACATGAGCACCGAGGCAATCAGATATTGCTGGGGTAACTGTAAATAACGTGCTGTTTTAGAAATGTACGAATTAGATATTCTTTGAGCTAAATAATAAGTATAGTGATACTGTTGCAGCGGCGAATAATAAATCACCTTTTGCTATATACTATCAGAGAGAATAAAGACATAAGAGTGACAAAGTCTAACAACATTTTGATGCTAGGTTCCGTGGCGCCACCTTTTCCATAATCCACTTAACTGCCACCTTTAACTGTTGACTAAAAAATGGCGACACCTGGTGTCGGATAGCAAAATAACGTCTAGGTAAGTTCGCTAGGACTTTTTCGTGAAATTTCACTCTATGTCTTTATTCTCTCTGATACTACGTACAGTCAACTTTAAAAAGATGTATCCACTTTTGGATCTTATTCCAAAGCAATAAGTTGAAAATATGGATACATCTTTTTGTAGTTGACTGTACATATATAACAAAAAACATTTATGAATAAACCACTGCATGAAATCAATTATCCTCACCCCTCGCATAAAAGTACTATTATTACTGAGGTGGAAGACATTTACAAATATTTAAAAAGTTGTACCGACAAAATAAAGGTGATATTTTATTGGCCGGTACTGTAGTCTTATAATTATATTGAAGACCTCAGAGTAACGTAAGTTGTTCTACTGTCACGACTACGTGTCATGGTATTTGGGACATAGCTATAAAGTTTGTCGTACATGAAAAATTCAGTCTCTGCATTACTCTTAATAACTACAAAACAACAAAGTCTTTCATCAAAATACTGTGTTTCAAAAAGGTTTACCTCAAATAGTATGTCATCATTGCACAAAAAAATGCTATTAATAGAACCAAAAATAGGCATCCCATCGTTAACTACATCTAACGTTAACACTAAGTTGCAATTGTACCTAGTTCCGCTAATAATCAACCAATTATACTCTTCAATAAATGCAGAGTTTAAATTTAATTTGTTCATAATTTTTTCTTTTATATTGTCATCTACTGGCCGGTTATGTCCCATCTGTACTTTCTTTTCAAGGTGTTTATTGAGAAACAAGTTATTCAACTTTAGTTGGTGCCTAATAGCTAGAGATTTGCAAACGTTTCTTCTATTGCTAGATACATTTGCAGAAAGTTTTGATAATCGGTGCTTAGCTTCAAACCTCATTGACCAGATAGATACCAATGGACCAAATTTTTGTAACATATCATGATAATGAGTTAAGAAATGAAATTTTGGTGTTAACGTTTTGTTAGTAATTCGTAAATATAATTTGTGGTGTTCAGAAATTAATAACTTAAGAAAATCAATAGTACCTTTTTGCAATTGATTAGAAATCACAATGTCAAGTATTTTTCTAAGATGTAAATATAGCTCCCAAAGGGTATCATTCGTTGGTATCAAATCCTCTACTAGCAAACTAAAATACCTTACAAAACAAAGCATTTCCGATGCTGACATTTTAATGGACTGATTACGAAGGTGTTCTTGAAGTATACAGGGTGGTTGATTGCTACGATCAGGTCCATAATCAAAACAAGTTAATCTTCCATTCAATGTATCTAATGAGAATAATTTTAATTGTTCTATGTAATAATACAATATAAATGACATGTCGTATTTACAAACACCTTCGAGTAAATCGTGCATTATATCTACCCGCACGTTATTGATAACGGAAAAACCATCGATATCATGCCATACACATTCTTCTTTGATGCCCGTCTCTGATACATTTCTTTGGTTTAAATCAATTAAATATTGTTCCATCGTACGATACAAATCACGGTCACATTCATGAGCATACCTTAGGTCTTCTTTACGTATCTTACAAATTCGACATGAAAAGTTACTAGAAAAGGATTCAGTAAAACCAATTAAGCTATGTAAACCTAGATTGTCACCCAAAATCACAGCTAATTTAAAGAAAACTTTACTATGCGTTCCATCGGAAAAAGTCAAATCGATTCCCTGGCGACTCAAAAAATTTAATTCTGATATTATAGGACCAAAAGTTACTCTATTTCCAAAATGTTGACGGTCGAATGAATGGAAAAGTAATGCTAAGAAAATGTTCTGTAGCTTTGACAAGTAGTGCGGTGGCAGACAAAGAATAGATATATATACAGCACCTAGTTTATGTACACCAGCTCTGCTACCAAGAGGATTACCTACTTCATAATCGTCAAAATATAGTCCAAGGGGTAAAACAATTTGTCCACTACAAGAAGTAACCATTTTTCGCCATTCAGAACCCTGGACTATATTTTGTATAACGTCACAATTGGAAGATTTTAAATCATTATAGTGTTGGGTAATCTGCTGATAGTCGTTACTTGATTCTAAAAATTTTTTTAATACATGTCGAAGTGGTATGAATTGGCCTGTGGATGTAGTAGGTACCAATTTAAAACTATTATTAGCATAGCTGGTTTCTAATCTTTGACCAAGAACATATTCTTCAGGCTCTATGTAAGTACCTTTTTCCTTGAACAAAGCAAAACGTACATGTTCAGATCTTACATCTTCAAAAGAATCACTAAATTTATCTAAATGGCTCTGCAAACGTCCAGCCCATTCGGCAGATATTTGCCTTTGCGACAAACACTGCGACAACATATTTTGAAGAGGTTTTATTACTGAGTCGGAGACCAAGGTATTCATATTTTCAGTAACATATTGAACTACATTTCTGGGGATCAAAGTATTGGCATGTAAATTAGCTGTGAATTTAAGTACAGAACTCTCAAAATCTATCGCCGTTTGGGCAGTGCCTGAATCGTGAGCTGTTGACAAATCAGAAAACTCAGAAATTGCTTCGTTACAATTATTATGCTGAATCAGATTATCAGAATTAAAGTTGTTTACATTTTGATGTGCGTTAAGGTATTCGGCATCATCACTAATTGAGGTATGGATTTTTAAATGTTTTTTAAATGAATTAATTAAAAAATATTTTCTATTACACCTTTCCTCAGCACACTCATAATAATCAAAACTATGATTACCATGCATGTATTTGAAGTGATGGCATAAGTCTTTTATAGAAGAAATGACCAATTTGCATATAAAGCACTTAGGCATTTTACTCAAGTAAATGTAAATCAGCAAGTAATGAGTTAACCGAAACAAATTCTTTGTCATAAGATGTTCTTATTTTATAAAACCCTCTCTGTATAAACAGCCAAATAAGTTCGCTTTCAACCGGATATTTACAATTCAGTGCTTGGAAAGCTTTAAAACACACATCGACCGCTTGCATAATGGTATGCATAGTGTAAAATGTATTATCCACAACAACAAAATACTGCTCAATATGTTGCAAATTTTCACCTACAATAAATATCGTAGGTTGGAAAGTAATACCATATTGTAGATATTTTTCTCTTCTTTGTTTGATGGTCTCATTTAAGTTCATGTATCTTGTAACATGGGTAATAAACCCATCCTTAGACTCCTGTTTTGAAGGCCTCCAGCTCCTTTTTTTGGTTTCTTATGCAGAGGTTGAGCAACTAGCAGCGTCAGCGTAAATAATGCATTAATATTATCAGCTTCTTCTGCATTGACTCCTAAAAACAAACAAAATAAGTTTTTATTAAGGTGATGCATTGTATAGACAAAATTGGTGATTGTTAGGTATATTTGTCGTTTGTGTGTGTAGCCGGTAAAGAAAACAAAGCACGGCCCAAGCCGTTACCGCAGGCTGCACCAAGACAGCCGCCACGCGCCGGCGTACTAGAGTTGCGTACTACTATCGCAGTGTGAATAGTGTGATCAAGATCAAGCTGCGTCTAACTCACGTGTTTCAATACAGCACAACACGCCGACGGCATGTTAAAAAACCTTAAGTGTAAAGGCAATTTTTAAATATATAAGAATAGGCGCGGCCATTATTTATATAAGAAAAGGCCAGCAAAAAGTAATTAAATATTGTTACCTTGGAATTTTTCTCTAACCAACTTATGTTTGCTGCTTGCCAACTGGAAAATAGATTATTTTGACAGCATGAAGTACTTGTATAGATTGTCTGAGGTCCCAGGGTACATAGTATCGAAGTCTATAGTCAGCAAGTGAAATCCTGTGGGTTTCTTTAAACCTGGATATTGTGCCATATATTCTGTTACAGTCATGTTTTTTGTTTCTTCAAGTCTATGTTTTGTAGTAGTTTTCCATTTTTGTTCGAGTAGTTTCCACGGCTCAGTTGACGCTTTAATCCAAGCCACATCGTCCGAAACGTCCTCTGAAAAGGAAAAAAATTATATCTGCTCATATTTATAAATACAATGCTATAGCTCTTGTCAATATAACAGTGTAAGTACAAGCTGAAAGTACACATGAACTGGAAGTGCATATGACTAAAATCGATTAAGATAAGTTGACAAAAAAGTAAACAATATTAAATTATGGAGTCCATACATCTCTGTAATACTAATAATTGTAACTTAATTTTTAACCGACTTCAATTTCATTTAATTGGCTGTTATACAACAGTGTATTAAAAATATTACAATGTATGTATATACTTTCATATTACTCTCGTCATATCATTATAATATTTAAGCCTGACATGTAAGAGTGCCCACGAAGCCTATTGCATAAAATATATTTGAGTTTATAAATAAGTCAGAGTTGATTTTACCTGGTTCAGTCTCTTCATTAGTTTCAGTGGTAGAAGATCCTGGAGTACTTGTATGTGACATTTTTCTCGCGGCAATACGATACTCCCTTTTCTATTTTGCAAACAATCATATAGCTTTCCCTTAGCACATCTTCTGATTTTCAATTTCTTGTTGTTGATGTACGGAATGAAGTATGTGCTTATGTTCTCTTTATTAAAAACTTCTTTGATTTGACTGGCCATATCAAACAGAACAGAACTTGGAATATTGGTTTTTGAGGGGTCATCCCCAAGTAAATGTTTAATTATTATGTTACATATCCTTCTCCTAGAGCTGCTGCTCAACAAACCGTCGTCCTTGTGCAGGGAAAGTATAATTTTGCCCTCTGCGCTTGACTGCAGTAAATCCAGAAGTTTCTGAAAACCAAAATATTTTTTAATTGCTGTACTCTATTATGTCAGCATGATGAGATACATACATCTACTGTAAATTTTGGTTGACACCCAAAACTGTGAATAGCACCTGATGAGGGGCTAAGGTACTTAAATAATCAGATTGGGATATTTAAAACCCTAAACATCATACTATTAGATGATTTATTTTTCACCTCAGAAGCTCGAAAATGGTTACTTTTTTATTTGAATTCAATGAGCCAAGTTCAATTTTAGCTCACTTCTTAAGAGTAAGGTAAAACGATTTTGCTTACTGTTCCATACTAACACTACTATGAGGATAAGTTGATTAATTACCACAATCATCATCTTTCTAGCATCTTGCATAGGCTGATAAAAGAGCTTAAGGATAGTTTGTGAACCTAATCGCAAGAAAGGTTGGTGCAGGCACTAGATTTTGCAAATAATGATATTCAATATCTAGGACCAGTAGCACCGAAGTGACAATTTTCTCACTGCTGAGGTGAAATGTTTTATGTACAACACAAGATCAAAGTTATTTGCATGCATGCTCTTGTGTCCATCACCTTTCACGCACTTGGGACTCAAAATTAACACTCAAAACAAAAACGAACTTTGCTCTCTTGTTGTACAAATAACTAATTATAATAACTATATAAAGAAACTGTCTGTCAATCTTGTCACCTTACAGACATAATTCACAATACACTGCATATTCAAGTAAACTTTCATATGTGCTAAAAACCAAACCACAAGTTATTTTTAAAAGTCGCTGAACAATCGTCTCGTTTGAGAAGTAGAATCTACGTTTTCATTTTTTGCTTATGTTACAAACGGCACTTTGCCATACCTACAATTATAATGGGGTTTTTTCTACCTCTAGCCATATTCTACGTAGTGATTAATTAGGCCATACTGACTGAACTGTAACTTTTACTATCAGGCAAACGTTGAAAGTTAAAAAATTTTTTTACCCCCCCATACAAAATGTTTACATCTGATGATAGAAGTCGAAATGTATGAACTAGTAGTCCGCCTCGAACGAAGAACTCGCTTATTGACCAGAATAGAAAGACCTCTCTGCTAATTGCTTGAGGGTTTTCTGGCTCCACACAATCTGTTCAAATTCGAATGGTGAAATTTGGTGCGCCTCAGCTGTAATCCTACCAAATTTCATAGATTGGAAAAACTATACTCAAGTTATCAATTCGTTTGTTCAGTATGGCCTAACTATCACCACATTCAATATGGCTACCAATAAGGAAAACACTACCTTATTGTACTTACGTATTTAATCACTTTATTGCACCTAAACAAGTAAAATTAAATTAAAAATCTAAAAAAAACCCAACTTTGAAACGGCTGAACCGATTTTGATTGAACATGTCTACGAACCACCACTAGAAAACTGGCTTTCAAATAAAAAAACCGCATCTCAGATCACCTGTTTAGGAGCTACGGTGCCGCGGACAGACAAACACAATTAGCGGTCAAATTTATAAACCCCTTTTTTTGGTCAGGGGTTAAAAACAAAATACAAGTATATTATATAAAATATTTGCACAAAGGCGAACTTATCCCTATAAGGGATATCTTCCAGTTAACCTAAAAGAAAATGAGAAAGGAGTAAATAGTATGAAGTGACACGTACATTATCTTTACTTTGTTGTATCCCTTCTTGTTTATTTTCCATAACTTTCAAAGGAGAGACTGGATTTGGGGTATCACTGTTCGCATTTTCAGGTGCATCTTCTGTATTCATCAATGTTTGAAATAATTCTATGTTTGTCATTTCAGTTAACGGATTCCTATGCTTTTCTTGGAGTATATCAACATCCATGTTCATTACTGAAAACTGGCATAACAAAACAATAAGTTAAAATTATCGTGTGGACATTTTACATATTATGTGGAGTCTATATGTGAGAGTGGTTTTTCTACTTTAGTAACACTGAAAACAAACTCTTACCATACCAAATTTCGTTCATATTGGTACAGTGGTTTAAGCGTGAACAGATAACAGACAGACAGACAGGCTTTCACATTTATAATCATCCCTTATAGTTCACAGGGGTAATAATGTTGAAAGTTGAAAAAGGTTAGGAACCCACTGACATAGACAACATTTTTTCTAAACCTATCGAAAACTAAATGCATCATATTTAAAAGAAGTAATAGCATGATTAACTGATGTGTGTTGGCCATATTTCTAGTTAGATGAAATATACATTTCTAATTAAAAATAATATAGGTATATTACAAAAATTTTTTTAGAAGTAAAAATCTGTGATCTGAGCTACAGAAACCCTCTAGTTGATGGCAGCAGAATTTAAAGTAAAATATTGCTAACATTTTAAGTAACTATAGTATGTTCTTTATGTTTTAATAAAGGTATTAAGTTAGCTCACCTGTCCAAGAGCAATAGATTTCCAATTTTGAAAATTTTTTTGAAATATGGCTCTGTCACCAATAGTAGGAAACAATTCCCGTATCATGCTGTCATCTAGTAAATTGAGGCAATCTACAGATATTTTGTTTTCTGAAAAAAAAAACAGTAACTGCACATAAAGTCAAAAACGGTATGTTGTTTACACTGTTCGCAGACCACTACCAGTACCTTCAGGGACCACTAGTGGTCTGGGAACCACTGGTTAAGAACCACTGTGTTAATGGCTTAATTAATTTCTTTAAAGATGTATTACATTATTATTTAGGTATTATGTACCCAATATATGATGATCATTGAAGTGAAGATACAGTGTATATCAAACGCAAATATTTCCAAACTCATGTGAACAAAGTCGTACATATGTAAAGGTGAGTAGATGTTGTCTCATCACAATGGAATATGGAAGGTTCAGATTAAAGCAAAGCTGATAATTTAGTTTGCCCTTGACTGTAGGTACTACGGTCTAAGGTTTGTGGTTGCATCTCTATCATATGCCAAAGAAAGAAAAATGCAGTTGTAGCCTAAGTAGTGACATTGTCAATTTATACCTCGCAATGGAGTACGCAAAACCGTAGCAAATGACAGTTGAATGTAAAGGTTGGCGGTCATATGTCATGATGTCACTATTTTTTTAATTTTAAAGTTAAAGTAGTGTCTCTGGAAAGTAAATTATTAAATTACTTCTTTAATTTTTTGATTATTTAATCACAATTTGTTTACTCTTAATTTGAAGTCCAAAATAAATTCTACCTACTTATAACATAATGATGGGTCCATATTGGGTTGCATAAAAGTTTAAGTCATATCTTTGATACGCATAACAGTGTCATAATCATCATTGCGCATACAAATTATTTTAAGCTTTGAAATTAGAAAAGTTAGCAATAACACGTTCATAAAGCATACATAGGTTATATTACATAGTTACATACATAGAGATATTTTGTTGGTAGAAAAGCACGTGAATTTTATTTTTTTTATGATTAAGGACACCGCCTGTTCAATACGCTATTAGAAATTCGAGCACGTGTTGCTCATTCATATAATGGGCTCGAAATCGGCCGAAATCGGCGAAAATAAGTAAATATGTTCTATAGGGACCGTGCGCGTTGGAGGGTCTGCCATCTTGTGGCCTGAATCGGAACAATAAACATGTAAATTTACACGTCACGTGTTTTGTTGTGCATGTTAGGTTCTGCCATCTCGTGGGCTACATTGGAACAATAAACATCACATTTACGCCTCGCGCCAAAAATCTAACGGCTCCTGTGCTGCCTCCTATAGTTCATGCACGCTCCCTATAGAGGTCACTTTTTTGAGATAAGTACTTGTTGTTTGTTTGATTATTAAACAACCTAGTTAGAAAAGGCAAAAGAATTGCTCAAGCTACTTGTTTTATGAATACATGAGTTATAATACCACTCCCGTCGATAAATGATATGGATAAAATGCATAGCCATCAAATGACGCCATTATGTTACAGTAAATATGGCGTTTGTCGTAACGCGAAATAATTATGTAGATATCAAACACAAACTAGGTAAGTACAACCACACCTCGAGTATATGGCTAAAATTATTTTGCAGCGGAATTGAATACAAAGCATTCATAATTATTTATTAATAATTAATACAGGCGAGTCATGACAAACATTAATTTCGGGCATAACTTCAGCTTTTTACTTACTTTCGAAAATTTCCATGTATTCCTCGAGGTTCCATGTGATTAAAAGTTTTCTTACATCTTCGTCCATGTTCACAAGTTTTTAAGCACACTTTTACAATAAAATTATAGACATAGAAACACCACCCGGTACAACGAACGAAAGACGCTGGCGCAATGGCCGTTTCATGTGACATGCGCAATTCCTTTCTCCCTCCCCCGCCCCCCGCGCAAACACCGTGGTGTTGGCACAACTGTTTGATTCGTTCAGAATACAATGCATTATAGTAACCATAACATAATAATTTGTAACGTGTACACTCGCATCTTTATTTTTACATATCAATAGTTAGTGTTACGATGCATATATTAAAGGAGACAAACGTTTAATATTTACAACACTTGCATCTTTACATATACAACAAAATTGTAAGCAGTACTAAATTGCATTTAACTAGAATTAAACAGTGATGTTTAAAAAACAAGTTTTACACGATACAACATTTTTTGTTATTACTACCAGATTTTAGTAGGTATAACTATATTTTTAACTACTATACGTTCTGGTAGTATTGTAGAAAAATATTTTTTTCGGTGCAGCGCCATCTGTTTCGGATGTCAAACTATGGTGCACGATTATATCTTAGTCTTGACCTCTCTATTACAATCACTCGTTGCTATTACTGAACCAGTGACCTCAATCGTTTTCCCTTTCATCACGTCAATCAAGTCAAGTGCTGACACTGCAACACCGGCTGCAGCAAAATAACTTCGTAATAAATTTTTAAATAAAGGAAAAAAATAATCTTCTCGGTCCAGATACGAACTCGCAGCTCTGGGACACTACAACCACCAATTACATCTGAGCTACCGAAGCTTGCCAGACCAGCTCGAAGTAATTATAAGGTTGGGGATATTATTATTGACAAACATACATATGAAAATTTTATTTGCCAATTACCCAATTTTAGTTAATCAGAAACCGGAAAAAAGATTTGTAAATACTTCGCACGAATTTCTCACTGTCTAACAAAATATAAAAAAGTGATAGACAGGCAGATAACGACATTTCGATTGCAGTTTTTCGCGATAGGCCCTCTGATATCTGACAGCGGGTTCCCTATCTTTGGCATATTTTTTTTGTAATAATTCTATTCTGCATAATAACTTTAGGCATAATATACTGTTAGCATAAACTCACTTGGTAAGTACTGGATAGTTGCGCATACGTACACTACGCATAATTTTTATTGATCGAAGTATCTTTTGGCATAAAATGTATGTCCAAATTGAGACCTCTGAAGTCCGAAGAGAGATCTGTTTCATTTCGCATAATTATTTGTGTTATAATTTACTTTTGCATAATTCGCTATTAAGCATAAACTACTACAAGCATAAAATCTTATGGCATAGAAAAGTTTTGCATACTTGCAAGAGTCATATATGTTTGTAGGACGAATATTATTTGGCAGAAATAAATTTGCCGAATGTTTCGCAATTCACGACTAAATGAAGCTGTTGGGTGTGGATAGATAGATAGAGCAGCTCTTCCGCCCTCGCGTGACGGAGCACGGTCACTACACTCGGCTTCGCAGCTTCGGCTTGCGAGAGCTGCTCGCCTAGCTCGTTTTCGCGCTCCGTCACAGCAGGCGAGGCTGCGCACGTCTTAGCAATTGCTCTCTAGGGGTAGGACAGACAAGACCATGTGGCTAGCGGGGTGCTCTGATTCGGGTTTAGGTGACCTTTTGATTTAAAAGGATTTTTTTGCAAATCAGCTTTAAAAACGGGTGATAATTTAATTACTTGCTATTACAAAGTGACAGTTTAAAAAACAGTTCTACCAAATGTACCTATCTTATGACAGACGCGTTTTAGGTCATACACCTACGAGTATTATGCTAAACAGATTATACCAATAACGTTTCGGACAATTGAACAAACGCAAAATAAAATTATTCGTATCAAAAGTCGGCGAAGATAATTACCTATAGTCTATTTAAGATTTGGACTCGCAAACATTCGGGTTATAGTATATTATATACAAACAAAGCTTTCTGCAAATTTACGTCGTCGAAAAACAGTTCTACCAAATAGGTTATGCCAGATGCGTTTCGGGTCACGGAAGCTATGCCAAATGGACGGAACCCCTGACAGCGGGAAACTCACGAATCATGATGTCCCTGCCTATCGCATGACATATGTTACTCGATGCCTTAATTACTGCTCGAAGCAATTGCGAGCCGATTGACTGCTACGATTGAATATACAACTTGAAATAAAATGGCCCAACAGCCTATTTGCAAATTAAAATGAACATGTCGAGCAAATAACGAACCTGTAGAACTAACCGAACTGTTTTGTTCCAGAGAGTTACTCCTACACAACAACTACCTCAGAGTGTTGCCGTACGAACTGGGCAAGCTCTTTCACCTCCAGAAGTTAGGATTGCACGGAAACCCGCTGAGCAAGGAGATGCTATCTATATACAACGACAGTAACGGCACCTCCAAGCTGCTGACGTATATGCTGGACAATTTACAAGGTAAGGAATATACAGAGCATTATTATCTGGAATTAACATTCAGACCGCAATGATAGCAGATTTTCGCGAATCTTGCGATATGAAAATTTCTTAAGGCATAAAGGCATATTACACGAGGACGACGACCGATACCCAAAGGTTGTCTGGAAAAGATCGCTCTTAAGCCATAAGACCGCCTGTTGTTACCTCTATCAGATTGTCTTTGTTTGTTTATGTACATTTATTGTAAACTATGTGAGGTGTACAATAAAGGGTATTGTATTGTAATGTATTGCAATGCGCTTAAGAACGTCAAATAAAGCTATGCCGGCCCTATCTCTCCTTACACCTTTGCCCGAGAAGATTTAAATCCCTCATAAATTCGAGGAGGGTATCCCAATATGGGCCCGGGAAGAAATTCTGCGGGACACATCTTTTCAAAACATTACATCTTATAATTAACATGCATTAAATTAAATAATATAATTTTAATAACTTTAGAATTTATAACATACAGTGGGGTATCAGATATGACAAAAAAATGGATACAATAGATTCCTTGTGCGGGACATTTTTTATTCATTTATTTATGCTTTATTGCACATAAGGAAACTCACTGTACAAAAGGCGATCTTAATGCCATAAGGCATTCTCTACCAGTTCTACATTATCATTGCCAAACATCCCCCTCCATGATATAATCGCTTTTTTATAGTATGCTTGCGAAATAAGTTTTTGCTTACCATTACGTTCTACGTACGCTAACTGCTACGTCGAAACCAGAAACGAAACACGTAGTAGATTGAGTGTGTGTAAAACATTTGAAATAAATCATAAGACTACCAAGTGGCTGAGACATCAAAGTCAGTGGCGACAGTTGTTACATAGTAAGTTTCATAGTTTTAATTTCCACAGACCTCGAGGCCTTGGTACCGAAAAACGTTCAACCCAATCTTAATCTTAAAAGGCCCCAAACCGAAAAAAAAAAACAGATTTTTTGGTCAAGCTTAGGAGTGGATAGGATTTGAAAGGGTCGGCAACGCGCATGTGACTGCTTACCATCAGTCTGGCCGTATGCTAATTTGCCACTGACGTGGTATTCCAAATAAAAGGTTTTTTGCGCGCACGTTTTTATAAGCGCGTATAAGTGTGTGGTCCTTTTGACATTGAAAACGCAGACGTAACAATATAAATAATAATGAAACGAACATTCAATACTTGATACATGTCATTTAGTCGTATTATGATTCATACAAACATTACGTCATTATCTAGAAGTGAATGCTTTTAACATTCATAAAATCAATAGTATTGTCGCTATGTGGGTGTTCATGAAAATATTTGTGTTTTAATTGGTCGTAATAACCTACATTCCCGTAAATTCAAAACCAGGAAAGTAATCGAAGGGAATGTCAGATGAACGATTATTTAAAGTACCTCGGTGTGATTGTGTAAAACATAGCATAGTTGTCACATTGGCACTAAAAGCACACTTTACGAGTTCTTCTATTAAATAAACTTTCCCGTGTTAGTGGTTGCTGTCACGGGTACACGGCTCTCCGTATCTCTTTTACGTTTTGTATCGAGAGTACAAGGCACTAATCTAAGATATTTATTCGGCCCAGTGAGCAAAGGCAACAGTTTCTCCTATCCAATCTAATCAGGCCTGAAAGTTTGCAGTTGAACCGCTGGCGTGTACTAAACGATTCAATTTTGATTAAGGTATTGGGAAGTTTGAAACTAAAGTTCAGCGTTATTGATGTTACGGTTAGCAGTCTAAGTATGTATTTACAATATGCTTCACGGATTTTGAAACAGACCGAATTGTAGTTCTTGAGGGTGCCCTCATTCTGTTCTTGCTTACTGTTTTTTCTTTACGTGTAGATTGACTGAAAATAATTGTCCTCAATAACTTACTTAATCAGGTACAACCTCAAACAAACCTGTCGTAATGGCAATTTCACTCGGCCAACTTTTTAGGGTTCCGTAGTCAACTAGGAACCCTTATAGTTTCGCCGTGTCCGTCTGACCGTCTCTCTGTCCAAGCTCTTTGCTCCGCGATCGTTAGTGCTAGAAAGCTGCAATTTGACATGGATGTATAAATCAATACGAGTAAATTTGATAGTGTTAAAATAAAATATAAAAAAACCTCCGCTACACGTATGTACGTGGGTTGGGGATGTTTTTTTTTCCGCTTCAATCCCATAGTGTGGCTGTGGGCTGTCGTTGGATAGGTCGTTCAAAACGAGGAGGGGGTTTTCAACAAACATTTTTAATTAGGTGAATATTTTCCGAAGAAATCGCTCCAAAAGGAAAAAAATGTATCCCGCCCTCTCTAACTTTGAATCCCGTGGTCTAAGAAATATGAAATAAATCGTGAAAATAGACCTAAATAAAGGCATTCATAAAAACTGTAGCGAACATGATCAGTTATGCCGTTTTAGAGTTATCGCAAAAAGTCACTTCATAGTAACAAGACGTACAAAGACCTACATAGGTACCTACTCCCTTTTGCTTGGCAAGGCAATCTACTGTGATGGACGGGTAAACTACTGAACCCTATACTGAGCATAGCCCGACATGATCGTGGCTGGTTTTTCAATATAACGTCAACTTTAATTGTTTAATCTGACCAATCATCAACAAAACATTTTTAGTAAAACAGAAAACTAGTTTATCTAGCAATTATTGAATTCATTGGTTCTCAACCTTTAGGTACTCGACGAGCAAATACCTCGATTATTTTGTTATTGGCAGGGACTAAAGAGATTCAAAAACAAAACAAGGTGGTCGTGAACATTTTAATGGCTTAAATGGTGGTAGTAGTTACGATGCTCTTGCGGACAACTGCCAAATCTTTATGGGGCCACCTGGGGGCCTAGCAAAGCGCCATAGCGAAAGAGACCCTTATTTGGAGGAGTGCTAGAGAGACGGCGCAAACGATTGGCATCTTGGCTAGGCCCTCTGGTCCGCGGTTGGGAAGCACTTGCCCAGTCTTTCGCGACCTCGTCAAGACCTCGTGCTCTGCCGACAGTTGTTACTTTCGGTAATTGTGGAATAATTCGATTGTCTACTTACTGTCACGCGTAGTTCTTTTCCTTTTATTTTCTTAATTGCTAAGCCTTTGTTTTCACGTGCATTTAATACCTGTCATTAATGTGCAAACGATGTTATTTTTTTCTCAAGCCGATAGTGACTTGATATCTCGCGACTTAATTATTATGTAGGGTAGGTATATCTTTTGTCAGGTGCAGGAAACAAAGTGTTTTTTTAAAGAAGTTTTTGTATGTGTATGGCCAAGCCTTTGTATCAGAGGCAATGTGAAGCAAATAAAATTACGGTAAGGTTACATATTATTTACCATTTTACCAAATACAGTGACACCTACGAGGGGTGATCCAAAAGTAATGAATGAAATGAAAATCATTTATTTCGAGCTAAAAACTCATGTAATGGCAATCAAATACTTTTAGTGGTTGACAACAGCAGAGAGAGATATTCTTTTTTAAAGCGGTTTGTTGGCTAGTAAATTAAAAAAAAAGAATGTTTAAAAATATATCTGTCAGTGAATTTAATCCATTTATTTCCCTGCCTGCGCTGTGGATCTGAAGGTATGCTATTTTTCTTTATCCAATAAAGTTTATAATAAAAGTTTATTGGTTAGTTGTCGGAAAAAAATACGTGGAAATGAGAAAAAATAATGAGATCCGTTACCAAGTACCTCTGTTTGTAAAAAAATATGTACTAAGGACATACAATACACTATACATCTAAGTGGCGGGAACATTGGGGGACTCTGCTCCTCGGAATTCTAATACCTGCATGGGGTACAAGGAGTTTAATAGGAATAGTAAAGAGGAACGCCACAAAGACCGCCTTACTATAAGAAAACGTCAAAAAAAGACGATCTGGTGTTAACAGATAGATGGATGCCTATCAGGCATCTAGTTGAGCTCACGAAGATCTCTTGTGGCCTGATTCATAAATTCTTAACGAATGAATTACTCATGAAAAATGTCTCCGCTCGTTGGGAGGCTAGAATGTTAACAAAGGACCCACCTACAAGGCTGATGTTGCAGTGGCTGCCATACGTCATGCAGAGTTCAAATTGTCAGAAACCCTCCATATTCGGCAGATCTAGCTCCCAGCGTATTTTGTCTTTTCACTGCTGAAGGAAGATCATAGAAGCAACAATTTTTTGGACGATAGCGAAGTAATAGCCGCTGTGAAGGCATTTTTATTTAAACTTTTTATTTTAATGAACAGAAGGTCTAGAGATTCGATGGTCTAAACGTGTGAAAGTGTCTTTCATACTGATTATCATTACATTTGGATCACCCCTTCTAAATATATTATTTTGAATTTTCCGCCTTTTCGAGGGACAGAAATTGTTTTATTTTATTTTATTTATTTTAGTTTTTAGGAAAACTTACAGCTAAAGTAACAAAATAGGTTTCGAAATTAAAACAGTAAGCCAATTACAAGTTTCCACAGGTAGAGGTGGTAGTTTTCCAGCCAGACTAACTGTTACTGCTCGATAAGAATAAGTAGATAATCTAAGACCAGTTAGTAAGAAATAATGGATTATTAGATCATCAAGTCATGTCTGTCTATTTTTTCGGCTCGCCTGCCTTTAAGGCTTATTTAGCGAATGTTTAGCGGGTGTTTCGTCATTAAATTCTTCACACCTGTGAGGACCGGAGTATAACATTGGCTATAGGTTTTGTTAACCTAGCAAGATTTTCCGCGTCTCGCGAGCATGCTACGCCTCCATAGAGCATAGAGGCACGCCCCGCTGATTAGGAACTCCTAAAACCTATAATGCTGTTACACAATTTGAAACTGAACGAACAATATATAAAGGCTCTCTTAAGAGAATCGCGTTATATTTTACCTACGAATCTTATTAGAAATTATAACTAGAAGAACTTTTAATACGACACGAATCGTGATGTTCCAAATGAAAGTCAATACAACACAAGTATCCCGGTTTCCAACAAAAATAATGTCGTGACTACTGCACGACAATAAAATCTGCTCAAGATATGATTGTCTCACTCGGATACAATGGCGTTAGAAAGTGTGGGAAGACAGTCTCGATAGTTGATTGTTTTATTTGTGCGCAATCTTTTAAGAGAATGTTTGTGGAACCTTTTTGTGCCCGTTTAATTGATTGTTTTGACGTTGGCGGTAATTGCGTTTTTTATCGAGAAATAACTGAGATCGTTTTTAATGAGAACAAGACTTAGTTTATTACCAGAATTACTAAGAATTACCCCTACAGCCTAGACAGATACGATTGTATTATTAAACTCTCATACGCGTCTCTTACTAAAAGTGCGTACAAGAGAACATCGATAGAAATATTAATTTAGCAAGCTTCGGTACCTCAGTCGGTTCAAGAACAGTAGGCTGTGTCTGGTAAAAAATAAGTACAATAAGGTTGTTTATTTATCTATTTATTTACTAAATATTATTAAACATGAGCGCCCCGGATCTACGACCTAACGGAATTGCCTGTTATATTCTCGGAATTCATTCGAATTTAAATTTTATGTTTTCGTGTATAAGTACGTAGTACGATCTACTGTACAGCCAAAACGGATTGAGAGATTTGATTTACCTACTTAAGCTATATGTATAGCTCTTACAACATAAAAACAATCACTCGCTTACTTTTAGTTCTTTACTTGTTCGTTCAGGTATTTTTACACGACTGCCCAAAAAAAGAAGTGTATTGTTTTCAGAGTTCATGTTTGGTATGTATTTTACTTTGTTATTTTTACTTTAAGTGTAACAAGTAAATTTGTGATTCAATTTACATATCGGGTACATGTTCACTCATGCATCCGGTGAAATTTGGCTAGAGAGCCCATAACGTCTTATTTCTTTAGTAATAGTATGGTGGCCATAATGATACCATTCGTAGAGACCGTTACTCATATTGTTTTTTATTGGTAGGTATATACATTTGATTTTCGAAGCTATAATATTCCAAAATTTTCAGCTTATACGAATAATGTCTCAATATGATATTTTTAGAGTGCGGCAAAGCTAAAACAGGCAGGGTTTCTATTTGACATGAATATTTATGGCATTTCACTAAATATCTCTATCTACCAATGCTGTTCATACACAACCAATTTGTAATTTACAAAGCCATACGAGAACAATTAAGTTACCACAAAACATATGGCGCCGTATATAGCCTTCGATTGTCAAATTCGAGGACATTTTTCGTAGACTTTACTCCTAGTTTACAATCAATAACTATGCTATATTATATAGGGACCATGGACGGTGGAGGGTCCGCTACCTCGTGACCTAGGTGCGTAGGTAAAACGCCAATCGTTAACGCTCCGTAGCGATAGGAACGAAACGCAACTGTCTCTGTCGCACTAATATCAAAGAGTGATAGAGAGAGATAACCAAGCTACGTTACGAAGCGTGAACTATTTACATCTAGTCTACGGACCCTGAATCGTAAACTTTAACGCTTAAAGCCTCTGAGCAGGTGCTGACCCCTAAAGCTCAAGCACTTTCCCTTGCGCATTGTAGGGTCTGCCATCTAGTGGCGTAAATCAAAAAGCTAGAGTAGCCATTATACTTGCAGTCAATAAGCAGAGAGCACCCTGTTGCCCAGAGAGCCCTGTGCTGCCCCTTACACGCACGCTCCGAGGAATACCACTTTTAAATTCTGAAGATATTAAGTATTTCTGCTTTGGATTTTTTTAATTACCAAAACATTGATAACGTTCTATCAAATGTTTACATAATAAAAACACACTTAAAGCAAATGCTACAATCGCGTGGTCACTGCGGCGTGTTGACCGAATAAATTATCAACTTTGTTTTGGTTGCTCATCGATTCTCACCAGCCGAATGATAATGCCTATCGCAGAGGTCGCCAACTTTTCACATCATATAAAATGGTTTGTCCAATTTTACCAAAACCTGTTTTTTTTTGCATGGAATTTAATAAAACCTCATTACCTGAATATATGAGATTAGCATTAAGATAAGTAGACAGTTACAGGCATGTGCGGTACTAGGTACGTGATGCTGTTTAATGACAACAGTGACTAGGTTAATTACCTGAACAAATGTAAAGTTTAATATGTGTAGAGTAAAAGTTGCAGTAAAATAGCGTCGTACTTAATTTAATAAACGACATCATAAATTGTGTACCAATTTCGTTGGAGCAGATCAAGTTGTGTTAAAGGTATTTTTTTTTTCAAAACGATATGCTGTATTTTTTATAGAAAACGCATATGTATAGTTCGTTTGTTTGAATAACCAATCGATTCCAATAAAACTGAACATTGTCTAGTCCCAAACGTTACTGAAGTTAGAACTGAACATTGTCTAATCCCAAACGTTACTATAGAAATGCGTACCAACGTAATATGGAGTTATGTTTATTATACGATCCCAAAGGCTGGGTACTCCTGGCCGGCCGACGCCGGCGCCACGGACGGGTGAAAGTGCCTCGCGAAAGTGAAGCCGGAACCGAACGGTGACGTCACGGATTTGCGCAACACCTCCTCCTACGGCGGGTTGCGAAACGTTATCTCGCTTTGTTGCCATTTCGAGCTGCCCGCTTTTGGTCATATCCTTATGTCATATACTTCGTATTATGGCGATTAGTGTCGTGGAATGTTCATATTTATAATCATAAGTATCATAACGCTCTTAATCGAACCGATCGGAAATAAAGAAAAAAATGTCTCCTGACAAACAAAATATATAAGAAGCGCTGGTGGCCTAAGCGGTAAGACTGCGCGACTTGCAATCCGGAGGTCGCGGGTTCAAACCCCAGCTCGTACCAATGAGTTTTTCGGAACTTATTATGTACGAAATATCATTTGATATTTACCAGTCGCTTTTCGGTGAAGGAAAACATCGTGAGGAAACCGGATTAATCCCACCAGGCCTAGTTTACCCTCTGGGTTGGAAGGAAAGGTGGCAGTCACTTTCGTAAAAATTAGTGCCTACGCCAAATTTTAGGATTACTTGTCAAGCGAACCCCAGGCTCCCATGAGCCGTGGCAAAATGCGGGCCAACGCGGGGAAGAAGAGACAAACAAAATATGGTAAAGAAATTGTAACAAGTCGCCTAATATCGTAGGTTCCTAAACTAGGTAGTTGGGAGCCTACTATATTAGGCGAAATTAGGATATTAGACTAGGTAGTCTAGCCATAAATTTTGCAGCTACGTTAACTACCGTTAACGTTAAGATATGTTATGTACACATAACAACTACGAATTACATGCCTAATGTGTAATGATTTGGCGATATTGTCATCCTTGCGTTAATACGTGTTTTTTAACGAACGAGATGTGCCTAATAAATATGTTCCACTTACTCATCACCTCTGTCGGGTCGGGAATTTCGATGCCATATCTTTTTTTCGTAAGAAACTTATTTTTATGTGTCACGTAGGGCATGCCTTAATTATTTTTAAGATACACAACTTTATTTTTTATCCAGAAGATCAATTTTTTTTCAAATGTTGCCTCAATAAACTTGTTCAATAAACATATTCCGGTTTCGTCTTCTAGGTATGAGCTTTAGCAAAATGTTAAATTTTTATCCTGGAATATGGCGGCTAATACGGTATTTCGCTACACTCGTGCACGTGTGTTCACTAAAATGGATCACTTTTTCGCGAAAATTGGGGTCAGTGACCTCTTATCTGGGTCTTCTCACAAAACCATAAAATACACGGGATGATAGTCTTGCTGGCAGCACTTTGTTAAATACATCTGTCGCTTCTTTAGATGTATGCTGATAAGAAATGCATTGAAAATCGTACAAATATGGTAACTTGGTCAAATAAAAAAAAAAAAACAATACGCACTGCCATTAAGCACAATACAAAAAATGGTGCTGAAATTAGGCCCTATTCGCTGCTCTAGGCACATGCCATATTAAGGCTAGAAATGACAACATGACATAGTCGTATTTACTAGCCGACCTTTAAAAAACTCACCTGTTCTATTGTAATTTAAATCTTTAATATCTGGGAAATCAAGCTTTGCTCGGAAAACACATAAAACTTAAAAATGCGCGTTTTCCCAGAGATAAGACCTTGCTAGGTCGATTTTTCGCCCCCGAAAACCCCCATACACCAAGTTTCATCGAAATCGTTAGATCCGTTTAGGAGAGAATTGCTCGTTTAAAGTGTAAAGTATAATATAATATAATCTTTATTTGACAAATCAAAATTGCTTTTATCTTAGCAAGTTTTGATGTCTGGACGGCTAGAGGGTATGGCATTTTTTAATTATTATTACTTTTTAGTCCCATGATTAAGTTTATAAAACAATTAAATAACTTTTAAATTATAGCCTCTAGGGCCAATTAACTGTGTGCCCGAATTTATGGCTGGACTAGGTATACATGTAATATTCGCGTCTTTCTAGAATTTCATATTGAAATGGGATTGTTTGCAAATCCTGTAGGTTTTTCCAAAGGAAGCATAGACCACAATGTAACGTGCATTGCAAACTAAATGTAGGTTTAAAGGTAACTCAATGCCGAGCAAAACACGGTGGCCAGATATTAGCAAATATAAATGGAATGTCAAGGAAATGGTCCATTGACCCTTTCGGAATAAAATTTGTGTGGTAAAAGATCTTATTGGAGTTTATTGCGAAATACAGCCCACTCAGACCATTGAGTAATTTGCTTAGTGGCTGTAAAAAGATACGGCTGTTGGAAGGTTGCCGCTACTTTTTTATTTTCGAAAGTGGCTATCAAGTTTTGGTTAAAGTATCCGTTTCCATCTCTTAATTGGCCAATGATTTTGATTCGATATTCGTTGCGTAAATGCAGTTGCTTTCGGTGGTTGGTTTAAAATTGGACAGTTGCAGAAAGCGATACTGAGGTTAACATTTCATGAATGTGTCCGAATTTTAATTTAATCAATTTAGCACAAAATAGACTATACAAATATAAAATGCACGAAAGTTCTCCAAATCAATGGACGATTTACATGCCTAAGGGCCTCATAATAATGCCTGTCTGTCGTTTTATACGATTATACTCAATTTGAACTCGCAGACCTCAAAGAATTTATTAGACACCGACTTCTTAATATGCGTGAAACATAATTATTTTCAAAGTACCTCTGTGTCAATGTCTGTAGCTCGTTTACTACTAATCAGAGACAAGTAAGTAAAAAGGACTGGTCTCCATACAAAATAACATGATTTTAGATTATTTTTATGTCACATGAATGAAACCACAGGTGTTATATTTTGTAAAGCGCTTTGACCTCTCTTTAACACCTTAATGGCGTCTATTTTAACTCTCTCAAATGTTGCTCAATGGCGTTACAGTGTTAAGCGGAGGTCAAAGCGTACGCCAGAGACCTCGTTAAGTGGCGCTTAGTGTTTTTTGTATAAAGATTGACAGTTGATTATTTCCTTGTCTCTGCTCTCATCAAGACGATATGCTAAACAATTTTCGGTGAAACTTTACGACTGGTTAACGATCAGTCGTAACGAGATGCGACTAGTAAACATGTCACGTAAGCGATCATAACAAGAGAAAGCGACATATTCGACATGAAACGTTTTATTGTGCAGCAAATTTAATGACTTGGGCTCTGATGACAATGACGATTAAGGCGAAGGGTAGGGCAAGCTCGTTCCATAAAAACTTTGTGCGTGTTTTTCTTCGTTGTGTTTGCGCTACAGTTATTATTTTTTCCTACTCCTCTACTGTTATCTGTCATTTATGCATTCATTAACACGAATATAAGAACATACATAAAAGGTTTCAAGAAAAGTCTATATTGTCTATTCCTCATAAAAGCTCTTGTGCTTTTATAAGCTATAATGTTACTGCGATTAATGGCTACCAACCTAACAAAACCAAAACGAATACAGTTTTAAACTAAGTGCATTGATGCCAACTTACAAAATATTCATTTGGTTGCATAGTAAAAATAATTACTTCATAAGTCAGAAACACGCATGTGACACCGTAATATAGCAAC